>NC_141694.1:624242817-624960688 GCF_964263255.1 Lissotriton vulgaris | reverse complement strand
TACTTTCATAAGAAATGTTTTAATTTTTTTAGCACTGACACAATTTTGTTTGACCAGGAGCATTTGTATCATAAGCAGGGAGTTTTATATTACTGCATTGTCATGCTCAAAAAAGCAAAAAGGTATTGGCAATTTTTTGTGATATTTGTAAATTCTTATTTTGTTTTTAAAACACTGAGGGGCATATTCTCAATGAGTTATCGCCACGTTAGCGGGCCTTTTCTGCCGCTAATGCGGTGATAATTTAATCTCCCCATTCACAAGCTGTCGCTAACAGCCGTTAGCGACAGTCTTTAGGCAAAACGTCTGCTTAAAAGATTGCCACTACATTTAGCTCTATTCATATGCAGGAGAGGCGTTCCCGAGCAAATACGCCCGCAAACATCACTACTCCATATTATCAAGGGGATCCTTGAACATCTGAAGCCACAAAAAAATGGCTCTAACTGCAGTTAGAGACAGTTTGTTAAGAACAGAAAATAGCAGGTCTTAAAAATGGAGCTAACATCTGGGGCCTCATCTCCACTTGTTTTGGTGCTGGACAGCTCTGCAAGCAATGTTGCAGCGCTGCTTTGCGACAAAACTACAGTGTAGGAATGCGCACCATCAATAAGGTAGTGCGTATACCCGGGCTCTGGTCATGAAAAGTGCTGCAGCCCTGCGACAAGACAGCGTTGCAACAGTTCTCACTACGCCCTTCTTGTGGCAGCATGATGCTCTGTATTCACTGTACAGTGCTCCATGACGCAAGTAATGACTGATACGTCTGTAATCCTGACGTATCTGTCTTCGCTAAAGTGACGCATTTCTGCAGTCGTGTCACAACCATGATGCAACTCCATCAATGCATGGGGCCAGCCTATCCCTGTGGCACTGCGGCACCCACATGCCTGCGTGCTGGCGGAAGGTACTGACGCACTGCCATTCATGAGGGTTGCCAGAATGTTGCCACTGGTGGAGATCCATCAGTGGTGGTTGCACGCTGTGGTGTCATCGTTTGGATGCATTGGTGGAGTATTGGAGCCAAGGGAGTTAGGGAGGCGCCCTATGGTGGCCTTGATCCAGCTGCAAGGGGTTGCGATGAAGGTGGTGGCGTCCGTTGGGCAAGGTGAAGACGTAATGTATCCAATGATGGTCGTTCCAGGAGAGTCCGGTGTTGTGGCTCTAGTTGAAGTTCCCTCTGGCGTAGGTGACATGCTCGACCATGTGTCCTGCTATGTGGCTTGTTGAGATGACTTGATGCTTGCTTCTGATGTAGGGGTCCTTCCCAAGAAGGCAGTGGTGTTATGGTCACTGGGGCTGTCCAGGTGTAACTTGAGATCACTGAGTAGGATGTTGTCATTGGGTGGGAGACCCTGGGTTGCAATGAGGTCTGCAATCGTATTAGAGAATGGGGGGGCTAAGGGCCAGGTGGCCTGCACATGAGGGTGCCGCAGAGAATGTGCTTGGCTTGGTCTGGATCTGGGATTTGAGGTGGTCGATGGTCACCCTTGGGTCATTAGAGTGCCTGGCCAGTTGTAGTGTGCACCAGTAGGTGATGGCAATGCCTCCTCCTTGCCGGTGAAGGTGCTCCTTGCGGGTGATACTTCATCCGTCAGTGATGGCGATGTCCGTTCCGGAGCAGAGGTTAGTCCTGTCAGGCGAGGTAGCGGCCAGGGTTGATGGCGAGAAGGGTGCTGGCGCTGTAGCGGTGGAGAGTCCAAGAGGAAGGCTCCTTGGTACTGAGTGGGGGCCAGGGGCAGGCGTGGGTTGCCATTAGTGAGGTTCTTCGGTTTTCGACTTCGTCCCGTATTTAGCCGCCATTTTGTGTCTCGTCGCCATTTTGTGTTGCCCTCACTCAGGCAGCACGGCGAACGGAGTGTTTTTGCTTTTCTTAGCTGCTACGTGTCTCTTCTGTTAAAAAGTAACCCCCTGCCCTTGTTTAGGAAACCGATGTCAGGGTCTGGCCGAGTTCACTAATCCATGTCTGGGTTGATTGATCCCTGTCTCGACTGACTATTTGGCTTCTCCTATTCTTTCCGTACATTATCTTCGCTATTCTCTCCTTGTATTCTCTTGTTACACAGCTATTCTCTGAAGCACACAAATACGTCCTACCACCTGCAAATTGGATTGTCGGTACTAGCACTGATTAATTTGTGGGGAGGGGTGACACACAGGGTTTGAAAGAGGGGCGTATTTGGGACACCTGATAGTTTGTTTTCCAACTTTTCCTATTGGCTTGCTTTGTATATACTGGGAGTATACGTTGTAAATATGTGTGCTATAAAAGATTGTGCGCCACAGACTAAAGTGGCAGTCTCCTGAGAATATACACTGTACTTCTGGGACAACTGTGCTTAGCTGCAGCTAATAATCCTGGTTTTCTACGCCCAACAGAGTGTCTCGTGTCTCTGTTCGACAAGGCAGGTGAACTCGGGGATTTAAGGCATGCCCTGCGCTGCCAGGCCCATAAGGCCCGGTTCTCCAACTGGCGCCCAACGTGGGGCGGCTTCAGTGGTAGCGGTTCAGCCTGAGGGTCGTGAGAAGCCTCGCAAGAAAATTCCGGAGGATTCGCGAACCACGTCAAGCGACCCCTGTATGTCGAAGTGGACCGAAGGTCTTTGCAGCGCGGCTACTCCTTTCTGACGGCTGCTGATGACTGCTGCCCTGACTGCCGCCCTGCCTTGGTCCCTTTAGTGATGACTGGTATCGCGAGACGTTAGACGGACCTCTGTTGGCGTGAGAGAACACTTAGTTAAGTATTCGTGGGTAGCGCCCACTTCTTTGTTTTGTTTTTGGGTTTTGTTATTCGACCATTGCAATTGCCGAAGCCAAGGGGTGAGTACGTTTGTGCTGTATTATTTGCTTTAACCCCTTGAAGTTGGTAAACGGACCAGTGAATTAAAGATGCCTGGTTTGAGCAAATTTTGGAAGTTTTGTTGTTTTGGTTGTAATAGGGATTCCCGGCTCGAGGAATCTTGTCCGATTCCTCCGGTTGGAAATCCCACTTATGAGCTCTTTTCTAAACATGGTGTTGGCCCCATTGCCTTTAACGAGGCATGGATCCGATACACGAAGAAAGATGGTGTTTTGCAGTGGCCACAAAATGGTAGCTTTGAGCCTGATATATTAGACAATCTGGAAGCAATTTTGTTCAAAAGAAAAGCCCATCTGGCACTGTTTGACTCTTTCCGCCTTTGGCGTAAAGAAGCCAAGCAGAGAGAAATTAAGCAGGCAAAAAGAGATAGAAAGGTGAAAGATATGACGATTATACAGGCTGCCCAGCAGTTCAAAGAAAATTAGATTGATCGAGCAATTGAGGTTTCAGACAGACAGCATCGTATGGCAATAGATAGATGCTACCCTGTGTTACCTACTTCTCCACAGAATAAGGATCTTGACGAAGATCCCTTGATGTCCCATTTGTTGAGATTGCCGCCGCCTTATGTACCAGGTGCTAATGCACCCTTATTGTTGCCACCTGTCCAGCAACCTGTTGTTCAGCCAGTTGATCCGGCTCTTCCACAATTGCCCCTTCCTGCATTGCCACCCCGCCTCCTTTGCCACCAACCTCTGTACCTCAGTCTCCTTTACCCTCGGTTCCTCTTGCAACGATCAGTCCTTCTTCTCCTTTGCTTAATACTTTGTCTCCAGTTTTACTGGCAGAATCTTCCCCAGCTCGCAAACGGTTGGTCGATACTGTTTCTGGCCTTCTCTCTCCCTTCTTTGGGTCTTTTTCCTTGACTCCTGCTTTGTCTAGAAGACAGTCTCGTAGTCAAATTCCAGGTTCCTACGAGCGAATTGCATTAGACTCTCTTGCTCATAAATGGATCATGAGTGGTCCACAGTATAGTGTGCCCGATATATTGAGTACCTTTATGCAGTGGAATGCGCCCACACAAAGATATGTTTTTAATGTTATGTGTGACAATCTTGTCAAAGGATGGGAGGATATGGAGTTGGGTCTAGCTCCTCATGGTCTGTTGGACGTGCAGGCTTTGATAAGGGTCTTATTGTGGATTCTGAAGTTGAAGATGCCGTTTATGACACTTGTCACTTTCAGGTCTTTATTTTCTTCCCAGACTGTTCTTGAACCTGATCCTGCAGTTAGACAGAAAATGAAACATTATCCTATGAGGGAAGTTCCTCCAGTATGGAGAGAAGAGGTTCCATAGGCAGGCAATATTCTGCGTGTCCCTGCTCACTTTCAGCATATATGGGTACATGTTCCCTGGAAACGATCTGAAATTTTAGCGCTCAAACAATCTTTACCGGACCCTCGTAAAATTCCTGCTGGGTATTATAAAGAGCTGTCCCAGACTGTTGATGCGAGTATTATGAATCTGGCTGATATTGATATGCTGATGGGGAATGTAGTTCCACAAGCGTTGTGGGCCCGGATTCGTAAGGAGGACCACGACCAAGCTTTAGGTGGTAATTGGGCTGCTATAACTGCCCCAGATGCACACAGGTAGGTGGTGTTAAGCCAGATGATTTGATTGCACAATTGCCTGGTAGAATCATCACTTTAATGAAAACGATGATGCCTGCCTTACGTGTTAACTGGGATAAGTTAGCTGCGTGTAAGCAGAAGAAAGATGAGAGTGTCTCTGATTTCTTTACTCGTTTCGAGGAGACGTTTATTGACCACAGTGGTCAGGATATGAGTACTGAAGGTGGACAGCGATTATTCATGGATAAATTTGTATTTAATTTACTTCCAGAATTATCACATAAGTTGAAAGACTCAGAAAGTTTGTGGGTATTTCTTCCTCTGCACAGATATTAGCTACTGCTTAATAATATAAAAATAGGGATAAGGAGGAAAAAGATAAGATCGAGAAGAAGACTAAAGAATTAAAAACGAAGGTTTTTTTGTAACAGGCTTATCCCCCTCGTTCTGCTTAGCACCAGTTTCAACAGCCTCCCCAGCTTCAGAGGTTGTTACAAAAACCTGAACCTTTTGTTCCGCGACCTTTGCTAGGTCCTAATCAATGTGCCTATTGTAAAGAGGAAGGTCATTTTAAGAATAGCTGCCAGGTTTTATTGCAGCGTAATGGTGGATTCCCAGGGCCGCGAGGCCATGGTGGTTTTCAATCAGCACCTAGAGGTAGAGGGTGGGGTGCGTTGTCCCAAGGACAGCGTTCCTTTCCCTCTCAGAATTCTCTGAATTATTGTGATCAGCAGAATACTCAGTCTGCGCAATATTACAATGACGATTATTGTGTTGAGAGTGAGGCTCAGGATTTTCACACTAGTTAGGACAGCCATGGACGAAGTAAGGGAGTCGTATCAGTTCCAGTGGATCAGAATGGGCCTTAGGTTGAATTTGTTGCATTGGGTGTTTCAGAGCCATTTCTTTTGGATACTGGTGCAATGAAAAGTTCTATCATTCACTCCAAACTCCCTGGGGCACCTTTGTCTGGCTTAACTAACGTTTCTGTAGGATTCTCTGGCGCCCCAGTTAGTAGCTCGGTTTCTTGTCCTTTGCCTCTTTCAATTGGTCCTTATAATTTTGAGGCTCCGCTCATTTTGACGACTGGTGGCGGCGAGAATTTGCTGGGTTTGGACTTGTTGAAACGTCTTCATGCAACATTGTATTGTTCCCCTTCCGGTGTACATCTTACCTTAGGTGAGAAGTTGGTTTCTCCTATGTATTTATCTAAGGACCAATTCCCACCGAATTGCATTCTCTTCCTGCTACGCTCTGGGATACGGGTCCGAATGATGTTGGTCTGCTCCAGATTCCGCCTTACGTGGTTACTATTAGGCCTAATGTCAAATTACCACGCATTCCGCAGTATAACATTTCTAACAATGGTGAACGAGCTTTGTTGGCTATTATCTATGATCTGGTTCAGAAGCGTGAGGTCGAAGAAACGAGAGGCAATGTTTGCAACAGTCCGGTTCTACCTGTCCTCAAACGCACTGATCCTTCTCAGCCTCCTGTATATCGCTTTGTGATCGATCTTTGGGAGGTCAACAAAATTGTTGTCCCCCAGTCCCAGATATCACTGCCTTGCTCACTACGATACCAGCTTCAGCGGCATGGTTCTCGGTTATTGATCTCAAAAATGCTTTCTTCAGCATTCCTATTGCTGAGGAAAGTAGGGATATTTTTGGCTTCTCTCTCGGAGGCTGAAGTTTCGATTCAAACGTACACCTCAAGGCTATTGTGAAAGTCCTTCCATTTATAGTCAGGCTTTGAAATCTCAGCTCAATGCTTTTACTTTACCCCCAGGTGCCACTCTTATTCAGTATGTGGACGATTTGTTAGTTGCTGCTGATTCAGAGGATGTGTGTAAGGATGTGACTGTTTCATTGTTGCGTCATTTGTCTGACCTGCATCACAAGGTGTCACCCTCAAAATTGCAATATTGCCACCAAGAGGTTGCCTACTTAGGTCATCTCTTGTCGAAGGAGGGAAGACGATTGACCCCAGAACGAATTCAAGCAATCGCACAAATGTCTGTACCATCCACACAAAGGGAGGTGCATGCCTTTTTGGGCATTACCTCTTATTGTAGACAGTGGATTCCAAATTTTTCTTTGTTGGCTACACCTTTGTTCGCACTTACTCTGAAAGATACAAACCAACCTCTTCCTTGGACTGACGAAGTCAGAAGAATTTTTCTGACTTACGTACTGCCTTGTGTTCTGCCCTTTTGTTAGGTACTCCAGATTATAGTAAGCCTTTCACACTTTACGTTCATGAAAGAGAAGGTTGCGCGTTGTCAGTTTTAACGCAACAATTTGGAGACAAACAACTGCCATGTGCCTATTTTTTGGCTACATTGGATCTAGTAGCCAAGGCATTGCCTAGTTGTCTCAGAGCTACAGCAGCAGCAGCGATTTCCATTAGTCAATCTGCTGGATTGGTACTAGATAACACTCGTGTTGTTATGGTACCACATGCAGTGGATACTCTTTTGAACAGAACGAAAACACAAGATCTCACGAGTGCCCGCTTGTCTGGATATGAGCTGACGCTCTTGGCTAGTCATATACACATCAAGCGGTGTAATACTTTGAATCCAGCAACATTGTTACCCATACCGGAAGAGAAAGACACTCAAGAACAGCATGATTGTTTTCTCCTTACAGAGGAGGAAACAAAAGGCAGAATAGACTTAAAAGACACAACACTTGTGGATTCGGATGGGATCCTATGCGTGGATGGGTCTTCTTTCAAACTTCCTAATGGCGAGACGACTGCGGCCTATGCTGTTACCACCTTGTATACGGTAGTGGAGACAGCACGCATTGCACAGAATTCAACCCAAGCAGCTGAACTGATTGCCCTGACGAGTGTGTTGGCTAAGGGAAAGAGAGTGAATGTGTAGTGTTTTGTATTCCTCCCATTAGTTATGCGCGAGGCCCTTCGCACGTGGCTGAGAATGTTGTGTTTAGGAAGGGTTATGCCCTCTAGATTCTTCTTGTTTCAGTTATCCCTGGTCTTTGGTGCTCGCCGGTTGCTGCGTGGCATTTGTCCAATAAACCTATACTACAAGAGGAAAGCTGTGTTTGAGTACTTAATTACTACAGAATGTTTACACGGATAGCCAATACGCCTTTGGCGTGGCTCATAGTTTCGGTCGTTTGTGAAAGGAAAGAGGATTGTTTACTTCCCATGGGACTAAGATACAGCATGGTCAGTTGGTAACTGACCTTCTGGAATCACTTGCTTTGCCTACCCAAATAGCGATAGTGAAGTGTAGTGCTCATAAGAAGATCATTGATGATGTGGGTCGCTGGAATGCTTTTGCAGACAAGGTAGCAAAAGAAACAGCGAGAGATGCTACGAGTCGCATGTGTGTTGCAGGCCCTGCAAGATGGGTTAGAGAAGGAGGAATGTGTGAGGACACAATAGAAAGTGTGAGAATGATTCAAGAAGAGGCTACTGAAAAGGAATTGAGTAAGTGGAGAGAAAGCACGGGAATGTTGGACGCGACAGGGTGCTGGACGGAATTGTCAGAACATCAGCGTTGGCTGTTACCAGACACCTATGTACTACCTGTAGTTACTATCGCGCATGGTCCAGCCCACATCAGTGCAAGAGGGATATGAAAACTTCTGGCTCCAGTATGGCAGAATGAAGGAATTCCTAAATGTGCGGAGAATGTGGTGAAACATTATATCGTTTGCTTAATGCATAATCCAGGAAAGGGAACCCCAACTCCAGCAGGTCATTTTGCTCCCCCCCTTTTGAGGTATTACAAATTGATTACATTCATATGGAACATTGTAATAACCTCAAGTATGTTCTGGTGGTGGTGTATGCCTTTTCCAGATGGATAGAGGCCTACCCCCTAAAGGACAATACTGCTTTGTCTACTGCCAAAATCCTTTTGAAGGAATTTTTCCCGAGGTTTGGTTTGCCGCAAATTGTCTGGAGTGACAATGGAAGTTAATTTGTAGGCCAAATTATGCAGAAGGTGTGTGCGGGTCTTGGTATTAGGCAGAAATTCCATGCGGCAAACCACCCTCAGTCAGCAGGTTTGGTAGAGTGCTATAATGGCACTCTCAAGCTTAAACTGGCGAAGATTCAGGCCAGCACGGGCTTGCTTGGCCTGACGCATTACCTTTGGCACTTTTATCCACGAGAACTACTGTACATTCTCATTTAGGACTCAGCCCATATGAGCTTTTTGGGCGTTCAGCTAACGTCTGGGAAGTCCCTCGACCTAAAAAGTACTCTGACATCCCGTATCCAATGTAGATTGACTATTTACATGACCTCACCACTAAATTGCGTGTTCTTCACCAACAGGTTCAAAACGCTTTACCGGAGGCCTCTGCAGATCCAGGTCATTCCATTCTTCCCGGAGACTGGGTCTGTCTGAAAAATTTCCAGAGGAAAAAGAATTTGGAACCTCGTTGGGGCCCGCCTCGGCAAGTTCTGCTAGCAACACGTACAGCAGTAAAGGTCATCGGGAAGAAGAATTGGGTCCATGACGTGCACTTCAAGAGGGTACCTTTGCCTTTGCCTTTCGATCAGTGGGTCTGTAAGGGTATAAGTGACAGTGAAGGCGAAAGGGTCCCTTGATTTGTACCTTTCAGTAGTGCACGCATGGATCGAACGAACTCTGAGAAAGAAGACAACGACGTGTTGCAAGAAGCTGTACCATCACATCTGTGATTGAACACAGTAAATTCAGAGACTTTGTTTCGAGAACAAACGGTACCTAATAAGACTTGGTACAACTTAAGACCCAGATTAATGAAAGACAATTGAACTTTCTTTTTCCTTTTTCTTTTTCCGATCACACTTATTGAGAGACATTTCTTTTCCACTATCCATCAAGTTGCAGGGTCACGGTAGGAGTCTTAGGCTGTGACCTGAGTAGTGACAGTAGGTCTGCAGGACTTGCGGTGTCATAGGACGGCTAATAATCACAGCTAAGTGATCTAGGAAGATTGTCGTGAGCAACGCTTTAGAGAATGGATATTAAAGTGGAAAAGAGTAATAGGAATAAAGAAATGAAAAGTAAATATAAAAAATTGTTGGTTAGTCCATGTGGCATAACCTTATGTATTTTAATATGTTCATGTATTTTATTGGCTTGTGTGAGTTGGGTTGTTCACACTATGCAGCAGGCACCTGTTCCAACTTCTGTTTCCTTATCTTTTCCTACTACTGCCTCCCCACATCAGTTTCATACACTCCCGGAACATGAGCAAATTAGAGGAACAGACTACTTCAACAATTCATTTATGCAGTTGTTGCATCAGCATCAACTGGTAGTCAATACTACTGACTGTTGGGTTTGTGGGCTCATGCCCCATAACACAGAGAGAGGGATGCCATATTTAGTTCTTCCATTTTCCTACGAAGGCTCGGCTTGGGCCTATTTGGCCATGTTTTCTAATGTATATCAGAACCAATTTCGATATACTCCTGGTAGTCCATATGGTGGTGGAGTAGATTTTAGTCACAGTTCTTTGATAAAGGGAATAGTGGCCATGGCTAGAATTGCTGAAATTAGTAAGATTCCTGTTGATGAGAAACGAGTATATGATGGCTGGAACGTGACTCGTTATGTTACTAGCCTTACAGATAAGGCTAGACGAAGGAGATCCCCACCAATTTGGACCGTACGCCATCGAGGTAATTTCTGTCTGCAGATAAATGGCCAAAATGTTAAAAACCAACAGGAAAAGAGTGTTTGTTCCCATACGTACATCTATTCACCTCAGATTTCTTCACCGTTAGTGCCATCACAAGGCACAATTTTGTCTGTCATGACAGACCTATACATGGCTTCCTACCTACTTTTCAGGAACTTGTTATGTGGCTTTTCTTCTCCCTCCGACATATACCTCTCCTTCAGGTCATCATAGAAAAAGACATGGCAGAGGGGATATTGATTATAAAGACACAGCAGGACAAGAAGGAGGTGACTTTATTAAAGGGTTACTTCCTTTTTGGGGCCCAATGGCCAATAGCAGAGACATCAGACAGTTAGTTTGCGTTGTTGAGGCTACCATAAATGTAACTTCTGGAGCCTTGAGTAATCTGACAGCCGAACTTCAGGCGCAACGCCTTATGACTTTGCAGAACCGGATGCTTCTAGACATTGTCCTTGCAGATCGTGGAGGATTCTGTAAATTAATTGGGTCTAGTTGCTGCATTTATATTCCTGATAATGCCCCTACGGTATACCAAGCCATCTCTAATTTGCATATAATTTCCGAGTCTATACACCGGGACACAGGAGATTTGACTGTGATGGGATGGTTTTGGGGACTACTGTCCACTTGGGGATGGAAGATACTAACCTTCCATGGAATGGTTTTGGCCATCATTTTCTCTTGTTGTCTTTGTCTACAGTGTGGCCCGTCATCTGCGGTCTTTGTGCCAGTGGAGCATTACAAAAGTGCAGGACACATGGCTGAGGACTTCCAATGGATTGTCCTTAAAAAAGCCACCCTGAGGCCCCGGGGTGGGAACATTGTATCCATTCTTAATGTCAGAGAAGCCAAATGGATGACCCATTTTGACTCCATACACAATGACCTAAATGAACTTGATTCTAGCTATGCACAACTGACTTGCTTAACAATGAAATAATTATGCCCCAGTCATATGTAACCTAAAGTTGTTAACCTCTGGGTGGTATCTTATTCTATGGGTTCAAGATGACACACCAGATTCCTGTATACTGTGTCCTGATGTTTACCATGTTACTTTAGACATACCTGAATATTTTTTATTGGTATACAGCGCCATTATCTTCTAGAACTGTCCAAAACATGTATTATATGATACCTTGTTACTTACTATGTGTGCATATGCTGAGCTAATACCCACACAAGAATTATGTATCTTGGTTCATCGATTGTTTTTCCTGAAATCTGCTATACAATGATGTGATGATGTAAGCCGTAATACATTGACTACTAGTGACATGGCCCGCCGTACAAATCCGGCATTTTAGTACACATCGTGTATTGAATATCAATCTCGAACCAAGCACTATGAGTGATTTTTATCATAGACATACACCAACTCGTGTACGATTTATCCGATTTTCACCTTGTGCCCCGATTCTAACCCACAATGTGTAATGAGATCAGATAGATTGTTTATTCCGAAATACCCAGTCCTTCTTTTTCCAACAACCTAGTTCATTTTAGATACACTACATTCACTTTCAAACTGAATCTTTTTGGAGACCGGAGCTTTCGATCTAGATAGAGCCACTTTGTAAGTCTATTTTCGCTCTTTACAGTATTGGCGATGACGCGCCATAGCATGCATTTAGCGTCTGCTACTGCTAAACGCCCTAGGATGACTCTGATCGCCTGACGGCAGTATTTAAAGATTCTGCATTCGCCTGCTCTTTTTCCTGAAATATTCAGTGACGGCCGCATCAGCGAATAGCGGTAAGAAGGATTGGGGCTCCCTCTTGTGGGTTTACTCTTTTTTGTAATTTACTTAGTCAGCGAGCGCTTATGAGTTCAGTTTAACTGACGCGGGTTCTCTTATCTGTTATCCCACGCAGACTTAAGCACCGCTTGATTACTTTGTTGCATTCAGCACCGAAGATCGGTGAGTTTCTTAACTGTTATGAATAGTTTCTAAAGTGTTTTTTTCTATATTGTTCGGCGATAGATGATACCCATTGTTTTCTGTGTATTTATTTCGCAGTGACACTATATTGAACTTACCCCTAACACGATGTAGAGCAGGTAATATTGCCACCACGTGACTTTGTCTTTCACTACATGTTTATTGATTTAATTTGTTTAGTGATTCCTCCACTGTTTGTCCTCCTCCCCTGTTTTTTCAGATACTTGAGACTGAACACTTTGTAGCAGCTATATGGTTTACCCAGATACGATTTTTTGTCATGATTTACTCTTAGAAGGGACATGCTGCTTGTTCCGTAATTTTGAGTAAGTGGTTTCTCGAACCTAATCAGTAAATTAGAATTATATGTCTAAGAGCAACAGATGCGCTCTAATTGTACCTTATATGTTTCCTTCAGGGGTTGCTGTCGCACTCTACACTTAGGAGCTACTCAGCCCTATATCTACATTGTGTTCTCATTGAAAGATCATGGTAAATACATAGCAATACTTCAGGTTCTTCTGTGAAATAATGTAATTGGTTCCACAGTACCGATTTTGTTTTTATACTTCCTACACTAGGTGCCCTTCTCCTCACCACTGTCCTGATGAAGACCCCTGTGTACGGTGTTAATCAACCTACGTTGAGATTTCGGGGTCGAAACGTCAACATTTCTTTTGCTTGAAGCTAGCCCTTGAAACAACAGAGACTATACTTATTGTGCTTCGCAAATGGGGCATAGAATTTTTAACGTATATGAAAATTCATGCAACATTGGCTTGGTATTATAAGCCTGATTTTGTGTGTAAAGTGGTTTGTGATATCACTCCTTTTTTCCATGCTTTTCCCATGACCACTATCCTCACTTAAATTCACTCACCCACCCCCCCTATTTCTCTGTCCTGTTGGGCACCTTTTGTACATATGAAATTATGCCTTCTCCATATGCAAAATAATTTTTATGTGGCAATGTGATTCAATAAAATTTGCTTCTGACAAAATCATTGTTGCAGATTATCCTTGTATTTACATGATTCTAGTCTACAAAGTCTAGTTAGTCCTTTATTACTGAGACCAATATCTATTGCACTATTTTACAATGGAGGTTGACCGATATGCTATTGTTTGCATTAGAGACAAAAAAAACTCATGTTGGGCTGACTAACATGAGTTTTTTTGCTGCTAATGGGCCAATCTGTGGTTAATACCCGCTAATGCCGGATTTCCTATCGTCATCGCACTGATGTTAGCAGCAGTTTTCACCGCACTTCCCTGATACTATTACCATGTAGCGATGGCTTGGTAATACATTGCTAACATGGCAATAGATTTCAGGTTTAGGCGGCGATAAAAAAACTGCTGCTAGCTAGCGTTTGCGGTAGGTATCGCAGGTCCATGAAAACATCCCCCTGAGGGTTTTTTATAATGCTTTGGTAGCTGGTGGTCTATGCTTGCTAGGGATGTTTAAGGCTAGTGTACTTTTAACTTGTGCGCTGCTCATTGAACAAAGGAGATTCATTAGATCAATGTGGCGAAGTGTGGCTCAATGGTTAGAGCGGCAGACCCTGATGCAGAGGTCTGGCCCGGGACCAGGGTTCAATCCCCGCCTGGGCGGCTCTTGGACTCAATCTCCCCGGACCTGATAATTCTCGCCTCAGTGCCTAGTCTAATCATGGGTCCCACTCTGTGACTCTGGGCAATAGCTTGATTAATCCCCACAACGGTCCCAGCAGCGCTTGGATGCCTGGCTTCACCTTGGGGGTGCCCTGGAGTGGACATTTCACAGGAAAGTCAGAAAGGGTTCCACAGCGGCATGAATACAGTGCTACGAGACCTCAGGGTAGAAGCGTGCTATATAAATACAAACACATTTACATTTACATTAAACTGTACTGTTGCTTTATCTTTGAAAGACTTTCCATGATGAAAGAACCAAAAGACTAGTTATTTGAAAATGGAGACAGACTGAAGAATTAATTTACCAGCTTCCCGTTGGTTGAGATATTTATTTCACTACGGTCATGCAGTTTAATTCACATTTTTGGCAATGTTCCTATGAATAATACTAGTTTAATTACTGCTGTTTGCACAGCAACAACATACAGATATTTCATTATCCTTATCAGAAGGTTCATATATACTTTTTAATGCTACTTGCTCCACTTTAAGTTCACAACTGTTCGTGAAAGAATGGTAGCTAAAAGACATATGACAACAAAAATCCACCAAATTGCCACAGATTCTTTTTAACCATTTATTTTCCAACATTAAACCTCTGCTTAGAGCTAAACCAGGCAAGCATCTTCTGTTTTTCAGACAATGTTTTCAGTTTTAGGTCTTGCCTGGACAGCATATTTTCCTTCTCTCTTTCCTTCTCTTTTTCTTTTCCTTCTTTCCTTCTTTCTTCTATTTCCTTATCTTTCCTTCTTTCTTTCTTTCCTTTCCTCTTTTTTCCGCCTCTCATTCTTGCTTTCCTTTCAGTCTTGCCTGTTTGTTTTTTGCATTCCTTCATTTTCATTCCCTTTCTTTCATTCCTGTCTCTTTTCCCTTTTCTTTCTGTCTCTTCTTCTCTCTTTCCTTCTTACTTTTCTTCTATCTCCTCTTTTTTCTTTCTTTCTCTTTTCTGTTCTTTCTTTTCTACTGTCTGGCCTTTTTTCTTGCAATTTGTCTTGCATTCTTTCGCAAAGACAAGAGACATGCAGCCAATGCTTGACTGATTGACTTGTTTAGGTCTGTCTTAGCCAAGACCTATTGGGTTTACTAAAATTATGTGTATAACGTAGTTACTTTTTTGGGTTACAGCTGAGCTTCATCCATTAGTCTGTGGTTGGTGTCATTCACATTTTATTTCTATCCCCTCCAGCATGAATTAATGGGAAATGTATCAACGCATTTCAGCCATTGAAAATGACTTCATTACTATTACAGCAAGCTGCCCTTTCACAAAAACACATTCAAAGTAGTTTCGTTCAGTGCCAGAGAGAACTATGGGGAAGTGTTTTTGCTTAGTTTTTTGTTTTGAGACCAAACAAACTTTTTTACCTATAACAAATGATTATAATTTTTTTAGATTGTTGATGGTCTGGCATCTATACAAACTAAAGTTTAGCAAAAACCATGACAAAACAAAACACAAATTGCCAGAATGCTGGTGGCTACCGCCAGATCGATTGACTTTGCCAATGCTCGAATTTTCTATATCTCTTGTTGACAATGCTTTCTCCATTGTAAGCTTATTCCTATTTCACTTATTTCCTCCTTATTGCTTGTTTTTCTTTGTTTTAATAATGGTGTAAATGAATGCGCTTGTTATTACGTTTCTGTTGTCCTGCCCTTCTGACTTTAGTTACAGTTCTTGGGTGTGACACACAGTTTCTTCACCTTAAAAATTCAATGACCAGGCATCCTGACAGGTTCTCTTTCAGTGGTTGCAGTGGTAGCTACAAGGGCCTCTTCCCACCGCTCCCAATCACCAGTTTGCTGCAAAAGAACTAGTCCATTTAATGCACTGTTATTTTTCAACATTTTTGACACATGTGCTACCGCAGCCCCCCACCCTCCATGAACCATTAGTGTGTAATTTGGTAGGCAGAGGGCTGCCCTATAGATGCTATTTGATTTGCATGTGATACCATTTTGCTGCAGTCTTTAATTCTGCTTTAGGTGATTTTGCTTGTGTATTTCCGCAGGCACCACCAGTCTTTCTGTGGCAGCCTTTTTGCAATAGCTTCTCTCCTCTGGTAGGTGGAACCATATGTTCCCTCTGTTGTGACTTTATCCTGCCCATGACAATGTTGAAAAGTAGCTCCATCCATAAAGGCTCCAGTTATGTGTCCTGACATCAGTTTTTCTTTTTTTTTAACACCCAAAGACAGAGATCTGGACCCTATTTCCTACCTATTTTGGTTTTTTTGCCACCAAAAAGGCAGAGATACACACACAGTTTCATGCCACTCAATTCAACTCCACATATTTCCAATCCTCACCTCATAATTTTACACCAATCCACATACTTCAATTCAATAACACAATTACACTACACACCATACACATCCACTCCACACCACTGAATTCCACATCATGCTACACAATTCTACAGCACACCACATAATTAAACTCCACTACATATCACTCCACAACACAAAATACCATTCCACATAATTACACTTCATGACACACAAATCCACTACACATACTTCCTGTACACTCAATACCACATAATTACTGTTAGAACTGGGGGTCTCTAGTTGGCAATGGTTTGCACCTTTGTCTAAATATCCGATAAGGAGATGCGTCTGTTTCTTACCGGAGAGGCGGTGATGCGTTGATCTTGTATTGCGTTTCTGGTCATGATGAGACAAGATTGTGCCTCGATGCGATGCGACAATCCGGTGCAATGTGGCAAGATGACGTCTTTGATGCGGTGCAACGATTTGAATGTGATGGGTGCACGCCAGGCGGGCGTGCCGCGAACTCAGTAACATCTGAGCCGTGACAGGCCCTGCAACACGCTTCTCCGGTGAAGCGACGGCGGCACTTGCGGTGGCGACACGCTACTCCGGTGACATGACGACAAACAGCTGCGACGGAGGCACGCTTCTCTGGTAATGCGATGGCAAAAGCTGCGGCAGTGACACGCTTCTTCTCGTTCCATCATGCTTCCAGCTACCAACAATACTAGGCAGGCTTCTGCAGACAGAATTCCCAGCAAGGAAATTCAGGGGGGAGCTGGTGGTGAAATCTTGTATCCCTGAGACTTTAGCAGGAGGCAAGCACAATTCAAGCCCTTTGAGATTCTTCTTAAAGATGATGAAAGTTCATTAAAAGTTCATTCTCCTTTCCTTGGCAAATAAGTAACCACTGCAGGCGAACCCCAGAAAATAGCACAATGGCACAGGGGCAGTCAAATCCTTCAGCTTCTTTGGTTCCTTTCCTTGGCAAAGGCTTGTCTTGATTCCCAGAAGTGATCTAAAGTCTTGGGGTCTGGGCCCCAATATTCATACCAGTAAATTTGTTGTCCTCTGAAGGCAGAGGGTGCCTGTGAACAGCCAAAACCAGTTCTGTGCAGCTTCCTGGCAGGAGGTGGAGACAGCATTGTTGTAAGCAGACCTGGCCCAGGTAGCTGAAAGGAAATCTCCTCCCCATACTCTTTATTCTATGTGGGTTCAGGGGGGTGAAAGGAAATCTCCGCCCCTACTCTCTATTCAACCATGGTCCTATTCAGCCCAGCCCTGACTCATCAGACTGCTGGAGCCCAAGCCCTCCTGTCACTTACAAACCAGACACTCAATTCACAACCTAGCAGAGGAAGGCTGAATGGTTAAGTGAGAAAATGCCTAATTTCTAAAAGTGGTATTTTCAAACAGAATGTAAAAATCACCCTCAATATTGCTGTATTTTAACATTCTGAGTTCAGGCATACTAAATTTGTTTTTCTACCGTGTTACCTTGGTCAGTTAGGATTATAAGATGTTATAATCAAACTGCCAATTCTGGCCTATGAGGACAAGTAGCACTGTAATAGTGAAAAACACAATTGGCTGTAATTCACTATCAGGACATGTCACACACACCAGGGCAAGTCCTACCTTTTACTTACAATACACCCCGCCCTTGGGCCTACAGTAGGGGTGGCTAACACATAGAAAAGGGACATTTTAGGGACTGAAAAGTGCGTGCACAAATCAAGTCGACATGGCAGTACTAGACTGCACACCGGCTCTGCAATGGCAGGCCTGAGACACCCTTTACAAGCTGCTTCTGTGGGTGGCATACTCAGTGCTGCAAGCCCACTAGCAGCAATTGATCTACAGGCCCTGGGCACACATGGTGCACTGTACTAGGTTCTGACAAGTAAATCAAATAAGCCAATCATGGAATCACTAATCCATCACAACAATTTACAATAGAGAGCATATGCACTGTAGTACTGATCAACAGTGGTAAAGTGCCCAGAGTCATAAAAGCACCAGCAACAGGTCAGAAAAAATACAAGAGGAAGGCAAAAAGTTCAAGGATGACCCTGCAAAAGGGCCAAGTCCAACACAAATCCCTTCAAGCCAAAACGCAGGGTAGACCATTTACTACCTTGATGGGATTCCCTACTTTGGGCGATAGAACATGGACCCTGGAATGCAACTGCAGGGGCATATTCCAGTTCTACGCCAATCTGAACCTTTTTGGAGCCCTCTGTCCATACTCTTAGGGCCCATTAAGCTAACCCATGTGAACCTTTCTCCTCACCTGTGGATACCACCTGTGCAGCACCTAACCTTAGCTTGCTCACAGGCGTGTCCCAACAGACAGACAGTACCCACAGAGCCATAACAGTGGTGTGGCCCAGTTCACCCCGAGGTGGAACCCCTGTCTGCCTCCCGGGGCAACTCGGTCCACCAGAACAACAAGCCATAGTGGCCACTGACAGCTGTCAGTGATGAGAGTGATGCCCCAGGCATTTCATGGTTCTCCAACCACTGTGCCTTTAGAGAGCAGGGGGCAGTAGCCCCAGGTGCTTGGCACCCTTGGTCCACTCTCCCTCCTGTTAGGTCAGGTATGACATCCTGACACTGTCCCACCAACCCTGAGCCTGTACCCGGTGGCTGGACAGGAGACTGGGCTGGGTTTTCCCACACCCGGTCCTCCTCCTCCTCGGAGCTCAGTACCCTCGCACATGGAGCGGTACCCCTTCCAGATTTGTCAGGGCACCTGTGGCAGGTGTTCTCCACAATTCGCCCACTAGTTCACGGGTTCTATCCTGCAACTGGGATCCCAGCCTAGGGTCTGTACCCTTAGACTGGGAAGAGGACAGAGGTGAGGCTGCCTTCTTGCGCCTACCTTACTTCGGTCCTGCACCCTCCCACCTGGGGTGGTGCCCCCAGAAGACAAACCGGTAGGGACACTGATTACAGTTGTCCTTCACTCCAGGTCAGGCAACACCTGAACCTGGTTTCCCAAACCAGGGACTAACCTCTGTGGCTGAGCACCTGCTCGGCGCACCAGGACTTCCTGGGTTGCACACAGGCCTCCCCGAGGTTAACACATGTGTTGTGTGACAGTCTGCCTGCCGCAGATCTCCTGACCCCTGTCCATCTGACGTGACGTGTGTGAAGACTCCCCAGGTCAGAAGTGTTGTCACAATGGTCAGTCCCAGGAGTCCTGGCTGGCCCCTGACCCACTGGTTCTTCCACTGGGGACTCTCTCACCCCTCAATCCGGACTCCTGCACCCTCCACTTAGGAGTGGCACTGCCAGATACCAGAACTGATGGAGATCCACTTACACTCCCAGTTCTCCTGACACTAGGAGACCCCCCTCTGGACTACTAGTACAGCCTAGGCTCCCTACTTGGTGTTGCCTTAAGGAACTATCCAGGTCCTGAGACTCAGGTTGGGGCACTTCAGGACACATCCCAATCTCACGCCTTCTCCTTGGAGACAAGACGTGAGGCCCTACAACCCTCCCACTACACCGGGACCTAGTAGGGCTACTCTGAACCTCTCCCACCACTCTGGTCTGGAAGATACCTGAGCCACTCCTCTTAGATACAACATCGGAAATGGAGTGGAACTGCACTCCAAATCCAGTGGCACAGCTGGTTTCGTGATTATCACACATTCTTTTCCAATGGCTTTTCCAATTTCAACAATAATGAATCCATGTATTCCAAGACTTTGCTTCATTCCATTTTATTTTCTTTGATCTTTTCACACGTGATTTGCTTATGTTTAAACAACTTCTCATGCCACGGATATGCCCATTCAAGCCTTTTTCTGGGCAGGCCAAAAAACATAAAACATCCTCAGTTGGAAGCCATTATGTTACCCAATGCATTTTAGACTATAAAAAGTCCTTCCTCAGGGGTTCACTACAAGATAGGAGAATGTTGATGTTAAAACTTGGCTTCAGATCGCTTTATTGACACTATGCATTTTAATACCAACAACTCCATACTATGTCTTTAGATTGACCCTATACAGCGCTTTCCCTCTAAACCTGGAGCTAAATGCTACCGTAGTCAAGCCTAAAGAACCTTCTTACCAGCCTCTTTACCCTGGGATTTTAACCTTCCTTAACATTGCATAACAAGCCAAATCTTCTCCCCTAATTTACTCCTTCCTCCTCCTTCCTGCTACCTGCTACCCGCTTTTCACTCCCCAGATTGCATCCACTCGATCACATCCCTTCCCAACTACAATTCATATTCTTTCTTCCAACAACGATTCCCTCTCTCCGGCGGAGTTTACCGACACGCCATCATTTCCCATCTAATTTAACTCCTGTGAAGTTGCCCCACCTCTTAGACTTAACCTATCACAACCTTTCAATTATTACTTTTGTGATCTCCCCTGCCTACACTACCCATAATTCATCTCTTCACGGATCGTTAAAACCCCCTGCCTATGTTTAAACCTTTATGTATCACTTTTTTAACTTTGTGATTTCCCAGGTGATTCAATACTATACCCCGCCCTCCCTATCTATGTTATCTATTGCACCGCGACTCCGATGTCAAAATTCATCTCAACCACTTCGTTTGTGGGACATATAATGCAACTTGTGCTGTATTTAAAAGATGTTACAAAATTAGTCATGTCTATAAACTGAATGAAACCAAATATTCACACGCAAGTTTCTTCTATATCTTAGATGTGCATCTCACGTGCGTGTCGTGCCCATATAAAGTCGATTATCCATTGTTTTTTCTCTGTGGGTGCTACTTGCAGGTAGGGCAGTCATGTCATATTACACTGTCAATCTTCGACAGTGTAATATTACATGACCACTCCTTTTAGGGTCACTCCCCAATGCTTCTTCAGACCCTCTGGAATCCACCAAAAGGGCTGCCTCCTGGGTGTGCTTTCTGGGGTCAGATAACTCACAATCCAACAGATGTTGGCATTGCTCTGGAAAACAGGGACTTACATTATGCTCTCCCACAATTGGATCACACAGCCCCACACAGATGTTAAAAAAACTATCCTTCATCTCACCATCCAGTGCCTCACACACATACTCCACACCACCCTCCCGAGATTGGCAAAACAGCATCTGACTGTCTCTGTCACTCAACCCACACTCTTCTGGGTGGTCTCCACACTCACACACCAGGATTTCAACCATGGGGAAACCCCTCTCCCTGCACCTCTCATCTACAGTGAGTAGAGTGTCCCGTCCACCACTGGGACCATAAACCACTGCATCAGTTTCCCAATTTACCTCAGGGACACTGCGCACCACTGGAGCTACCACATATCCTTGAACCCCTTGGTATATGTTAACCCCCTCCTTCAAGTCAGACGCCACATCTCTGGGTGTATGTACTTCTCCCTCAGCACTAGATAACTCAATTTTGCTGCCACCATCTGAGCTGGACTCCATCTCCAACTCAGCCAAGCTCACTTCCTGAGTTACACACATTTCTTCTTCAACTAAGGCTCGCTCTATCTCCTCGCACTCCTGGTCTAGCTGCCTCAGCCCCTGGTCATGAGCACGAATCTGATTCCTCACTTCACGAGCCAATCTTTCCAAAAAAGGTTTACATCTCAGGGCCACTGCCCTCTTGGTATTCTGGCTGGGGATCCTCCCCCCTAAGATTCCTCCTCAGAGTCATCTGCTAGTGTTGCTTCCCAGCGTAGCACCTCATAGCTATGCAGGGCTGCCTCAAGATCCCACTTTATGGATCTCCTCTTCACAGGTACCCCCCTCTCCTTGCAAAATACTTTCAGTTCCCTTATCTTGTAGATGTGCAGGTTCCAAAAGTTGACTTCCAATTTTACAAGGCCCAACAGGCGCAACAACTAACCAGAGTACCAAAAACTAAATTCCAAAGTAAACAGGAAAAAATAGTGTGTGGTTGAGTTTGGTCTGCACTCACTAATAATGTACACCAATCACTGTATATGAGTCACAAATGCACGTCCAGAATCCTCACTTCTGACCACCAATGTTAGAACTGGGGGTCTCTAGTTGGCAATGGTTTGCACCTTTGTCCGAATAAGGACCCTTGCTTCTAGTCAGGATAAGGGGGCCACACTCCTAACATGACACCTGCTCAACCCTTTGGTAGCTTGGCAGAAGCAGGAAGGTTTATCTCAAAGGCAGTGTGTAAAGCATTTGTGAACAAATACAGTAATGCAGTATAAACACTACAAATGGGCACCACACAGGTTTTATAAAAATAAGTATTCTTTATATAGACTTAACACAAGATCCAAAGGACAAAAATCCACAATACAGTATTAGAAAAATGACTTTTAGATGGTAAAAATAGCTTAGTTCAAAGTTGATGGTAAATGCGACACGTTTCTCACAAAGTACCTTTGGATGCGTAACGCAAGATAAACAATAGGTTCGCAGGGAGAGTGATGCGTTAGTTCCTTACTTCAGGGGAGGCGAAGCGTCTGTACGTCAGTGCTTGCGCAAAGTTGGTGATGCGTCTGTTTCTTACCGAACATAAAATTGCAGATAGGTAAAATGTGATTAGATGAGATATTATTCGCTTCAGGGTTCGGAGTGACAGCATAACACAATTCACCATTGGTAATAACTCAACAATGGTAGTAAATAGCATATTGCACTGCACATCCGCATATATCATACAGGCATATGCATGTGTATATATACTTACATACATATACATTGTTAAGGATCTGTTTGTTTAATTTGTAATAGTGTTTTACATTAAATTAAATTGTAACACTTATTAGAAAACCCAAAAAACTACAACATGCAGGTACTGTAAATGTTTAGGTGGTTAATTTAATGGATTCAAACGAAGTTCGGTGTCCTTACCCTGTCTCCAACATGGCTCTTTAAATTGGAGGACGGAAATCCTACTGCCAATATCTGGTTACTGTATGATGGGTTTTCAAATCTTATCATCGAAGACCTTACTTTTCACAAACTTTGAAAACTATCTGAAACTAATGGCAACCAGTGGCAGTCGAACAACAGTGCATCTCTGCAAGTGAAACGAGAAGTGCCCCAGGGGGAAGAGAAGTAAAACGTCCATGAAGGCAAGGCAAGTCAAGTGCTGCTGGTCACACCCTTAACATCTTAATATATTATGGATGAGATTGTTCCTAGTGAAGCCAGGAAACTCTATGTCCAATTTAGACATGGCACATTACCACTCAGGGTTTTCCCGCACAAAAGGTCACACAATAAACCGCTAGAATGTCCAGCATGTGGTGCAAAGGAGGAATCCGTGCCCCATGTTTTCTTTTTTTCTGCCCATTTTATAAGAATATTAGGCAGCGGTGGCTCATCCAATTGTGCAGAAACTTGGGGCTCAAGCAGTAGCATCAGGCACTCAGGATTTTAAAATGTGATACCTCCCTACCAGTTGTATTCTCTGTTTCTTGTTATTTACATGCCATGTGGCGGAGGCGCTGGTCATTCATTAACAACAATTCCTGCGGCCAATGTTCTGTTTAAACTAGCCCGTTTTGTGAAATCTGTGTCCTGCCTGTACACTATATTTAACTTGTACATATCTCCTTCAGCTTTTTATCCTCTTTTATCTTTTTTAGATTTTATGAAATGTAAATTATGTACTTTTGTAACAAACGGAGATTCACATAGCTGTAATTATGTTTTTATTGATTGCATTTTGTATTTTGTATCTTTTAAGGTCTTTGACCGAAATAAAGATTCTTTGAATTGAATTGAATATGTTACCACTCTGGATCAGCAGCTTTGCACTCATTAGTGACCTTGACACTGAACTGGGCAGACTGCATTCTGATCTAAAGGAGCATTACTGTATGAACCAATACCAACAAAGGGCACACTCTGAGCTGCGTACCCTCTGCTCAATTGGACTAGCTTGCAAGACGATTGTGTGCACGACCTCTGCAAGAAAGCTGGGAAACAGGATAACAAAAGCAATACACGTTTGAGCTCGCAATCAGTTAAGGTAGTAAAGATTTTAAGTAAATCCTTTCAGACCTGGTGGATAGTTCATTAATCTGGTGCCTGGTTGCTATCTGGCAGAGGTGTGTTTTCATTCTGTGAAGAGTTAATTCTCTTGTGAAATATAAACCGAACATGAACCTCGCTGAGAAGTAAACTGCTTTAAGACTAAAACAGATAGTTTAGTATTTGTCAAATATGCACACAATATATGTTGCATGTAAATCAATGTTGTTAATATCTGTGATGAAACACAGCTTACTGCATTTAGAGAACAACCCATAAATAATCGCATTGTGCTGCTTCAGTGCTGCAATGCCGTCATAAATCTATGAAATTCAATTTTTATAAAGGATTGTGACAAAGATACTAGCTCTTCCAAGCAACCACCATTATTATTTTCTGTCCTCATTATTGGTTTTCTGACAAGTTTCGTATAGATTAAAAATGTTATTATTGACTAGTAAAGCACTTTTGACCTTTCAGCACCACTGCTTCCTCATTGAGAGATGCACAGGAGCAAGGCTAATGGTTCTTTTTTAGTCTCACACTGATGTGCACAAAGAACCTATGACTGTTGGACTCATTTCAAGGATGATTTTAAACACCTAGTGAAAAAAAATATAGAAACAATTTGAATTCAGGGAGTTCTGGTTCTGTTGGTGTCTTTGAACACGGTGTGCTTTTGTTGGCGCAGAGATAATTTTTAATTAAAACAATTCAACCCGTGACTTAGAAAGGGGTCTCCAACCCGTGCCTAGTTCTTCTTCAGGTCGACTAAATCTTTGCCACAGTTTTAGAATGAACCAGAAGTCAACATCATCTAAATAAACACTATTTATTATGTTTAGTCAACACGAAGAGTTTTAAAATAGTGCTGAAACTTTTATTTATCATTTAAAGTTTAGTATTCTGTTTTTGGTATCTTTATTCAAAATTAGAAATTAGGTAAATCTGTTTACAGAAATATCAAGCACAATAAATGTTTAGAGGCAAGCAATGATACTGCAGTGTCTATCATTAAGGACATTATTAACTGAGTCTCTATTCTACTACATTGCATCCTAACATAACAGAACCCATATAGTCATTTTAGAAAAGAGCGAGAATTTGAAGGAACGTTGAAATACAATAAGACTTTGGAGGTCCTACAGCGGATAGTCCTGCAATGATCTGACAGTGGCATTCTGCTAGGCTTACAGAAATGCCTATCATGCAGACTGCCACGGTTAGAGCCCTGACTACACCTTCCTGCATGGTGTAACAAATATGCCACACCATGCAGGAACAGCGGTTGTTAGACCTAGCATCATTGGCGTGGGTCTCCGTTCCCCTTTTACTCTTCCTGTCTTGTATGTTGGCTGGATGTAGATGTTCTGGGCGCCGTGCCACTACTAATTAGTGCCACAGCGCAAATGCTCCTTTGATATAAATATGATTGTGTGAATAAGGATAACTCTAATGCTTACATCTGTGTAGCCTGTTTGTTAAGGATTACTTCCTATCACCCTATCCGGCCCCAGGAACAAAATAGGAACTTTGAGTTTGATATGTTTAGGCTCAGGCCAGTGTGGGCCACCTTTTAGTAAGGACCGTTTAGGTCTCACATGTTGTGAAATGCCTTTTCTGAAAACGCCGCAGTTTCTTACTTAAAGCTCTACTGCAGGTGTTGCGAGTATGCGTATTGGCCATCTGGTTTTGGAAGCAGCAGGGCCAGCTGGGTTAGACCTGGCTGGAGAGAGAGATCGGTATTCCAAGCGTGGGGAGGGGTGACTCTTTGATCCGAACAGGGCCGTGCCTGGAAAGGTGAATGCTGACTCCACCTCCCACTTGGTGTCTTATAGCAGAACCCCTCTTTCTGAAAGGACAGGATGTCGCCTTGTAAAACCAAGTGCTCCCCGAACCCACCAAACTGGTTCTGACTGGAGTCAGTGATTTGCAACCTTAGAGAACAAAGACTTTTTAGTAAAAAATGCTGCAATGAAACTTTGGCCGGGTGTGTTCCTTCTGGATGTCAAGACGAAACTCTGTCCGAGTGAACAGAGGAAAGTACCTTGCAACTTTCATCAAGCTTGATGGAGAAACTACCCAAGGGCCTAAATCGAGAGCGCCTCCAGCAGAAGTCTCAGGAACATTAGACTTTACCCCGTCAGCTGTAGGAATTTCTGTGCAAGGAGTTCTGCTTGCAGGTGAGGCTTCCGTCGAGCAATCTAGAGCCTCTAGTTCTACTGTGACGACCGCTGACTGATCACTTCTGAACTTTTACTAAACCTATGCAGTACGCTGCAGCTGAGAGAGAGCTGCCACCACTGAGAGCACGCTTGAGTCGGAATTGAGACTTTCTAAACTTTTGCTGAACCTGTGCGGGCCGCTGCAGCTAAGAGAGAGCTGCCCCCACTGAGCGCCCGCCAGACTCTGAACCTTTGAACCTTTTTGCTAAACCTGTGTGGGCCTCTGCTGCTAAGAAAATAGCTGCTGCCACTGAGAGCCTGCCTAAATTGGTATCTTCAAACCTTCAAATTCGTGTGGGCCGCTGCAGCCGAGAGATAGCTGCCGCTGCTGAGCGCCCGCCTGAATCTGCACCTTCGGACCTTCTGCTGAATCTGTGTGGACCACCGCAGTTGAGACAGAGCTGTGGCCACTGAGCGTCCACCGTGGTGCCCACCTGGTCGAGACCATCCTTTGTCATGCGGGTCGCCGCAGCTGAGAGAGAGCTTCTGCCTCCGAGTGCCCTCACCCTTTGTCACTTTGCCTCATCGTGATTTGTCCTGTGGGCCGCTGCAGCCAAGAGAGAGCTGTAGCGGCTGAGTGCCCACACCCTTTGCAACTGTGCATCGTCGTGATTTGTTCTGTGGGCCGCCACAGCCAAGAGAGAGCTGCAGCCGCTGAGTGCTCAACCCTTTGCTACTGTGCATCAGCGTGATTTGTCCCGTGGGCTGCCGCAGTCAAGAGAGAGTTGTGTAGCCTCTGAGTGCCCACACCCTTTGCTACTGTGCATCATCATGATTTGTCGTGTGGGCAGCCACAGTCAAGAGAGACCTGTAGCCGCTGAGTGCCCACACCCTGTTCTACTTTGCATCCTCGTAATTTGCCACGTGGGCTGCCATAGCTAAGAGGGAGCTGTGGCTGCTGAGCGCCTGCTCCATTGACACCTTTGCATCCTTGGGATTTGTCCTGTGGGCCGCCGCAGCTAAGAGAGAGCTGCTGCCGCTGTGAGCCCACCATGGAGGTGCATGACGAGAGTCATCGCGACCACCATCCCGGGCTGCTGCAGCCCCGCGCTGCTGCCACTGAGTGCCCACCTGTCCATGAGTGCCCGAATCATTGTGAGTGCATACTGCAGACCTCAGCCTCCAAGACTTGTGGTTGCTGGGAGTCCGCCTGTGACCGTTTCTGCTTCTTCAAGAAGCTGCGTGCTGTATCCCCTTCCAACGACAGGTATCTGGTGCTCAACGGGTTGCATAGGCCCTGGCCCTGAACTCAGTTAGTGCCTGGCTTTGGGTGAATACGTTGTTGTCTCTTTGAGTCCCTACGGGTTGACGTGAATTGTAGTTTTTGAAACGCTTTGGGAGTTTTGAGTTAAACTGTGAGATGAAGATATTATTTTTCTATGTGTACCTGAGTTGTGTCCTTTTGTGGTGTCATTACTGCCTTATTGAATGTGGCCATAAACGCTTCACACACTGCCTCTGGGATAGGCCTAACTGCTCGTGCTGTAGTATGGTTTAGGGCCGCCTTTTGTGTGCATGTTATGTTAGCATGGCTTATTAGAAGTTTAAACGCCATTTTGCCTTTTGCTGATTTTTGCACACTACACTGCATAGTTGTTTTTGCAAGTTAGCTTTCACAAAGGTTTATACATGAGAAAAGGTTTGTTTTTCGACATCTCTACACATACATCCTGTCCCCAGTCTGTACAGTGAGTGCTGAGCCGTAAAGGTTATCATAATATGTGATCCTGTTTACCGGCATACTCGTGTAACACATTCTAGACACAACATTTTAGCAGCTGCGAGCCAAGCAAGATTCTGGTGCCTTTATCACAGCACACTTGCCATAATTTCACACACTTCGAAGATTCCAGGGATGCAGAGAGCCTTGCTGAGCCAGTAATAATTTACACTTACTGAGCGGAAAGGTAATGGGGTCCCCCAATACAAGCTCAAGAGACCTTTAGTTTATAATACATAGTCCCTATATAGGGAGGGTGTTAAAACTAGGCGCTATATCACTTGTTTGCACTATCATTGTAATATGTGATTCCTCCTTTTGTATTTTATGGAGTTGTAACCATGTGACCATATTATTTTTAATCATATGTATGCTTATGTTGACTAAAATACTACACATGAGATCACGTCATTAAAATAAGTATTTTAACCTTACTGTATCTCTTTTTTACTCCTGTTGTGGACTGGTATGAGAGTATAACAAAAGAGTGTTCTCAAATCCCACCATTCCTGAAATGCTCCTAGGTCTCATGTTCTAGTTTGTCTAATCATTGGTTACTTTGCTATAGGACGAAGAGCTAATGTGACACTGATTGCTAGCTGGTTGGGGTTTCTACGTACTGAGGTGAGTATCTGGTACACCACAATTCACTAATGTCCTCGATCTCTGTTCCCAGTTCTGTGTATGACCAGAAATCCTTGCAACATGGCGCCGCAAACGAGTATGGTCTTATTGTGAGACACTTGAGTAGTGCTTATTTCAGGCTACCAGCCCCTCACTATTGTTTCCGGTTGAGGATAGTGACAGATAAACCTACCTATAGTTACATTGGTTTCTTCAAGCTTGATAATTTAAAACGTTTTTCTATTTGAATTGCTACCCAGTTGTGCCTTATTCTATTGAATTGTACTTTTCTGTTACTGTTTCGATATGGCTGGGGTTGATATCCCAGCACACAGTTGTGTAACTGTGAGGAATCACTTGCAGGAATACCTTGTTTCATTACAGGGACAGGCAGTGGTTTTTGTGGTCTCAGCTGACGCAGCGTACCCGTTTGAGTTATATTACTCATGGGTTACATTTCCCGCGGTAGATACTGGTATTGGTGTATTTCACTTTTACACCCCTGCTGATGCTCCTGCTGCATACGCTCCATATCGGACAGTGGAAATTCCGATTTTTGCTTGCCAGCATGCCGTTTGGTGTATGGCGCCCTCCCATACGTTATTACAGCGGTCTGACAAGGGCCGCTGTCAATGCCAGGCGGGACTTGGCCTGTTTCAGCTGCTTACACCCTGCATTCAAGGGCGGGGCAGTTAACAGCTCCCCAACGATGACCCCTTTATGACTCTGCAGTGTCAGTTATTAGGGGTCTGGTTCATTACATTTCCCGCATCCTCCCGAGTGGGGCCCCGGGTGGTGGGACGCATCCAGCTGGCGGTGGCGGGCTGAAGCCTAGTCCTGTCATGGTTAAAGGGGTCATTGGCAAGCGTCCCCAGGATAAGGAGGAGATGCCTTTTTGGCTTGCCGAGAAATTCGACCAACTGGAAGCAGTATTCCTAAATACTAGTCCTGTGGAGAAACACAGTATCCTTACAGTTAGTTTGCAGGAAGACTTAGTGCCAGACGTAAATGAATGTAAGACTTGGGGTGTGATTTTGCGGCAGTCTATACTAGGTGCTTTGGCACCCCGTTGATGACTGTCCTGCCCTCTGTGATCAAGCGTGTTCAGGATGAACATGGACCAGAGGCGGCTGTGGAGTTGGGAATGCGACTCGTGGGAGCGTTTGACATCGTACGCTATCTACTCCTTTGCTAATGTCAAGGAGGATGCAGTAAGTTTCCAGGTCTCGAATGCTTTGCACAATGTACCTGACGCAGACAAACCCTGTCAATAACCAAAAATTATTACGGAGCCTTATAAGACAGTTGGCCGTAACAGTTTGGGTGTTAAGCCTTTCGCTAAAAAAGAAATATAGCAGCAAACTCAACAAGCTTCATCTGATAAAGATGACCGCCCAAAAGTTCATAAACAAAATTGGACTAAGAATAAAAAACAGGGGAAACAGCAACAGAAACAGAGGTCCAGTCCTGCTTCACCTACGCCTGCCATTGTCCCTGCTGAGCATACATATGAGGTGCATGATCGAAGTACTATTAAGACACCTGATAGATTTTAGGTTCCTGAACAACGTTCAACATCGGTAACAGCCACCAGTGGAGGAGGCAGCGGCAGAGGTCAAGGTTCCCAACAGAGCCGTTAGGAGCAGGAAGAGACACCACGTCAAAGGCCCCAGTTTCAGAAGAAGAAAGTTGCTGCAGTAACAGCGAGATATGCCACAGATAGTGAGAACGCAGCTTCGGAATCTGACATGGGCGCTGACGCTGCTGGACAGCGCAGCGGAGATTACCATTATTTGAGAGGTGCTGCATCCACTACAGAAGCTGACAGCTACTGACACCTTTGTTGTAGTTGAGACAGCTGACGCTAGGGTGGCTCCCCCTGACAGGCTTTATGAAATTGTCTTAATATTTGAAGGTGACATAGAACGCACCATAAAAGGGGTCTTTTGGGAAAAGCTATGATATTTTGTTGGCGGAGGTCGACTGGCCCCCACCCTTTGTCCTTGCTGCTCCGCAAGGGGAGGAAGTAATCCTCCCTACTTTCGCGCACACAGTGCCCAACCCAAGGAGCAGGCTCTGTAGTTTGCAGAGGATTGGGCTACGGCACTTGCGCCGGTGTTGTACCATACTCACTGTGGATGGGACACATTTTTCCCTCGACATGAGATTCCCTTGAGGTCGATGCCACAGCATCAACCCCAAAACCCCATGCGACGTGAAGCATAAGCCTCCGTTGCAGAAATTCTGTAACAATTGGAATATCAAGGTGTCATGGAAACGTCTGTGTCTCCGATGAATAACCCACTTTTTACTGTGACCAAGCCAGATGGCTGGCACCGTTTGGTATTTGATTACCGCCACTTAAACTCACATTGTCTGACATGTGCTATGAAGAATACCCACAGTTCTGCTCTTGTGGATAGTCTCATGCTTAAAAGGTTTAAAACCACACTTGACATATCCGATGTTTTTTTGCCCACAATCTGTCCCCTCTTAGTAGTCAATGGATGGCTTTTGCAAGTGGTGGCAAACAGTTCCAATTCTTCCATTTGGCTCAGGGCTACAAGAATAGTCCAGGCGTTTTTGCCGCCCACATTGTCTCTCTCCTGGAGAGGCTCGACGCAGATGCATGTTCGAATGTGGATGACATTTATCTCACAGACAACAAATTATGGCTGCATCTGTGCCGTGTTGACCGCATAATTAGCTGTTTTGCGGACAAAGGCTATAAATTTAACTTTGCAAAGTCACACATTGCAAAGTACACAGTGTTGTTCCTAGGCTATGAGCTTAATAATGAAGGTCAAGGTTTAGCTCCTCACTTCCTGGAGAAATGCGCATTTTTGCGAGCTCCGACAACACAGAAAAAGCTACAATCTTTACTGGGCTTTTAAAATTTCGATCGTACATACATTCCGGAATATGCCAGCGTATCAAACCGCTTTATGCGTTGATACAATCTTCTTTTTCCAAATCGTGCTGGCTGTCAGAACACTCAGCCATCTTGCAATCTTTGCAGGCTAATCTTCTTGAATCTAAATTCTTAAGGAACGTGCACTGTCGCAGGGATAACGCATTTTGGTTGTTACTCCCTATCCTGCCTTGGAGGCAGTGACGAAAGCCAGTGTACAGAGTTCCAAAGCTTTTCACCCTCGGTGAATATAATGGGCTACATCCTTGACATCCCCGGATGTCACATTCAGTTTTGATTCCTCACTGCAGACTCAGGAGTAATTGCAGTATGAATTTTTTCATCCTGCTCCTCTGACTATGCGGTTTTGTTTGTTTATTTTTTTTGCATTGTTATAAGGTATGTTGTTGATTCAATGAAATGTACTGTGTATCCTGGTTTGTCAAGGGTTTGTTTGTGTGCCATCATAGGGATACGTGTCATGAGTATGTGTCTAGCTTTTCAACCCAAGTGAGCAACTTGCTAGTGCATTTCACAAATGGGCACAAGTTCTAAACGTTGTTGTTTCATGCATATGATTCAGTGATGGGATGTGACACGCCTAACATTGTACCTAACAAGGAAGACAGTTTGTATCTGCCAAAGGATGCAATAGTCACATCATTTAGTTGACTCCCATTTGACTCAGGTACATTTGGTCTAGGAGTTGTCACAATTCTGTCAGTAGTGGATTCTGCTTCTTGTGTCCAGATAATGACATCTACTTGTTTATGGACAATGCTGGGTGCTGCGTGGTCTTTGAGTCTTATTTCGGTTTCATACATGTAGGGAATGTCTAGTCATTTAAAAGGCTATTTTTTGTGTCCATCTAATTGTCTAGTTGGGAATGCTACACTATGTCAAGCCCTGTTGATGCATTTATAGTGATCAACATTAGCGTGTGCTTGATCATCTAATGCCCCTTCAAGCCTACTCATGTGACACAGGCGAAGGTGTATCTTTTCAGCATGACAATGCATGGCAACACTCTATTTTTTTGTTCAGTTCTTGCAAGCAGTCTGAACCTCAGTTATTGGTAACAGGAGTGTTGTGGTGTGGATTTAGTCAAGGGTGGATGCTGTGTGCCAATCCAGGCTGACGCTGCCCGTGGTCAGATGCTGAGGGCATCAGAAATGCTGATGAGAAAATGAGAGTCCAGCACCTGAACACTGGCTTTAGTGTACAGCCACTGTTACCAGCTACAGTGGACAGACCCCTCTCTTGGATTTGGATCCATAGTGCATCAGGATGATGTAGAATCAACACACAACACCCCTCTTCTGGAACACTTAGGAATGTGCTGAGATGTTAATGTGTTTGGCATAAACACACCTTGCGTTCACAGCCTGGTATGTTGTATCTTTAAAACTGCATTGGATTTCATGCCACACTTTGCTTGTGGTCAACCCACATACAACAAACACAATGCATTGTCATCATTACGGCCTGTGGCCACATCACTTGTCAGTCCTGTGGGTGCAACCTACCCCTGCCTGGATGAACATCAGTGTATCCTATGTTATGTCCCCACAACTGAAGTCTGACATGCATAATGTAATTGTAGCAATTTGGGCACTGCTCAAGAGGGGAAAGTGCTGAGTGTGAAGAATTGAGAATGGTTTTGATTATGTATTTTGAAAACACTCTTTAACAGACAATTGTATTGTCTTTCCAAGCTAGGATTTTAAAATTTAAACCACACATCATTTATAATAGACAATATGATTTGTGAGTTTGTATTCATTTGTGCATAAATGACAATGGAGTACTTTTGAGCTATGCTTGATGCTGTCCCAGATCATACAGATCTGAACTAGGAGTTCTGTTATGTCTAGTGGATTGCCCTGTGCTGCATGTGGGAAGCCGTGTGGACTGTGAGTGCACAGATGTGTTGTGGGCCCGTCTGCTGTGTAGATGCTACAGGAGCCTGTGTCACAGCCATGATATTAGTTGCCAGACAGGGGTGGAGATGTATCTTGGAACGTGAGACCTAGCTGCGCTGCCTCCCGCTCTGCCCACCACCTTCTGCTCACCACCTCGTCTTTTAGACGTAAACTGTGGGGCGGCTGCAGCTTTTCCCATCTTGCCCCAAAACTTTGGAATTCTCTGCCACTGGCACTCCGAAGCTGCAAAGACCTTATCAGCTTCAGAAAATCTTTGAAAACATGGCTGTCTGCCACTGATTGTTCATGAGAGATTGTTGAAATGGTCGCTCTGAGTACACTGGCATATGTAAAACCTATTAGCATCACAGGACAAATTCTTCCCCCCAATCCCTGTCTTGTCTGAGTTGTTTGTGGGTATAAGTGCCAACTTACCATTTGTAGGTAGATGTTTTCACTGATTACTCACTCTTCCCCTTGGATCCTGCCCAGGGAGGGAGGTGTTGATCTTTCATATTGTGCTGTCATAATGCAGAAACATTGGATGGCAGCCCATTGCTTAGAGGGCTATACCCCCCCAAGTGAGGAGTCCAGGATGTGTGTTGATGGGCAACATGGGGGCAGATTACTTCTGGGGCGCATGCATACTACATACACATGGGTACAAATGGCATTCTGACTTTCAATGTCAGAGGTATGGGGACACCAAGGGAGATAGACACATTGTAATGATAATCTCTGGTTGAACTGATGAAAAAACATTGTACTGTTTCAAGAGACACATGTGACTACGAAACATTACACCCAGTTCCATCAGTTTGCATTGTCCATGTTTTTGCCTCCTCTAACCTGGTTTGGGAAGGGTAGCTCTTGTGTAGGTCCATACGGGGTCCTATTTATCCCATTCAAAAAGTGTCACAAAGCCTGAAGGCAATATATCTCTGTAGAGGGTCTCCTTGAGGTTATCCAAGATTAGAGGTCAATGAATCAGTGCCAAATGTGGACAAAGCAATCTTCATTCTTCATATATCCCTCATCCTGACAAGGTGTACCCATATCCCCTGGCTTGAGGACGCCTATGTCAGCTGTGTCTGAGAGCCAAAAATTGAGTGCCCCCAGCCTACTCACCAGTGCTGGCAGTTTATCTTATACAATGGGTTGCGCACAGGTCCCTATAACACTGTTGGTCCTATGTCATGAGACTCATGAGTACTTAATCTGCACATTCTAAATGGTATTATTTGTAAGCAGCTCACATTATAACCTGAAAAGATAGATGCTGAATACCTGTAAATGATATTCTCAGAAGATGGCCCAATACACATACAGGTTGGGTGATAGTGTGCAGCACCCCCAGTCCACACATGGTGACGGCATCCTACATTGTTGGCGGTCTATGATTTTTTCCCATTTCCGAGGGATTCCTTCTCAAAATATTCAACTGAAGACTGGGACACAACAACTTCTGGGTAATTTGAGTGGAAATCTGAGTAGCTGGGTCTGGGGAATTGTATGTTTTCTAAGGCCAATATCCTCAGGGATTCGCTGTAGACAGAGGCATCTCTGGGTCATAAATGGACTGCTACCAGTCGCAGGCTGTGATGTTAGCCATTCTGACAGATAGTTAGCCATTCTGACAGATGCTCAAACAAACCACACCCATCTGAATAAGCAACTGTGTAGCTTTTACTTTGCAACATGACAAGCTGGAATGCCCATGGTGTGAGCTAAGTCAGGCCAACTCCTGTCCTGTCTCTTCTGTTGCTTAACAACAATCTATTCTGACCGTAAAGTGGATGTTTCATGATTCATGACTGGCTCGAATCTACCTGGACTTAATCTGACAGCTCCTACTGTGATCAACACCCCAATTGACTGGTACAACAGATACTCAGAGTGACTCTGTGCACTGCCATGTTGACCACTCATACATTGGACAGACTCCCACCCAGTCTCGATAATGCCTATCAGCTTGTACTTGAACACAAGTGACTGTATCACTCCTGGGCAACCTTCAGTGATTTAAGACACCCACAATACATGTGGCAAGTTCTTCAGTGTACATTGTTAAAACAACAGTAACCTAGCTGAGCCTATTGCCACTACCTCCTTTGACCAAGCAAGCAAGAAATTGTTAATCCTATGTATAGTTGTGGTGCCTCAAACTGCTGGTACACCAACAGCATCTAGTGGATGGTGGCAAAAAGGTTTCTATCCCTGATAGAACCTCAATGCTTGACATTCTAATCCAAATTTGTGTGCTGCAGCTGGTCCATGGGAGGTGTCCCTATGTAGCCTGCTTAGTGCTGGAATTGGGGAGCGCATACAATACCGTTGATGGTGTATACATGTTTGCCACTCGGTCAAAACTGGACGTAGCAGGGCAGCTGCAACAGCACATATATCTTTTTCATGCCAAACCAAGTGCCCAGGTCAAGTGTCACCCTCTTGTAGACTGTGCAGGATGAATTTTCAGGGCTTTACTCTTTCCTGAGTTCTCTTTGCCCTGACAATATAGCAATTAGCCAAGAAATTTGTCTGGGGTGGTATTAATGGTGAGTTCCACTGGGAAATGAGGTACATACAGCATCCATTGATGCAGGCAATATGCTGCTCGTTATTCAGTCTATCTGCAGGGACATTTCAGATATTTCTTTTTGACAATCAGATTTGCATGGTGTGTCGAGTTTGTGTGTTAGGTGGGCCAAGTGTTGTATTTTTCCCTCTTTGTGGATGACCGTCCACAAGAGGAGATGGCGAATGAGCCTAGTGTGATGTGTGACCTTAATATTTTTGGGTACTTATGGATCTGTAACTGTGATGAAGCAAAATATCTCTTTGTGTGCATCTTAGCAGGACCATATCCTCATTACGTCCACAGGTGTTTTATTTTAAACACTCTTCCAGTTACAGGTCAAGGCTGTATTTTACTTCCTGAGGAGATACTGCTCCCCTTCATCTTGAGTTTTTTGGCATCACCATACACCATCATTCTTTTGCTCAAACTGGGGTGCTATTGCGAGGAAACAAAATATGGATTTAACCAAGATCTGCTGACTGGGGGTAAATGTTTTGATTTGTTATGCATTCCGTTCATCAATTGTGTGTCTTTTGCTTTCTCGCCCTAGGTACACTGGGTATGCCCAGACATGGGTCCCTGGCTCACTGTGCCACTGGATTCAAGCTATCTGAAGATGAGGGGTAAAAACTCAAAATCTGTCCTATGATGCTTGTTTCTGGTCCATGGAGGACCTGGCTTGGCAGTTCAGGCTAGAGTGTTCCCATGAGGCACTGGGTCAAGACTGACTTGCTTATGACCAGGTCTAAACTGGGGTGGCATGGTGAGCAATAGAATGAAGGATTTATCCGAGATCTCTTGACTGGGGTGAATGTTTTGATTTGTTCTGCATTCCGTCCGTCAATTGTGGGTCTTGTATGACTGCAATGTCTAATGTTAAGTTTGTTTGGTAGGCAGTTGTACAAAGTGAGCATGTTCCCACAATGCAGGGCACATGAGTTTGCAGGATCAATGTTGCTCTCTGAAGCACAGCTCCCCTGTGGAGCTGACAACCTGGTGAAAGTGTGTTTTTGGGGTAGTGGGCCTGTGGCTACTGAGGGGTATGAGCCAACACTCTCCATCTGTTATTCTGCACTTCCTAGCATTTTTCCATGGAGGCATTATTGAGAAGGACTGACAGCATGGAGAGACACAGGATTGAGCTAAGTGGTGGACCTAATCAGGTTCCAGGAGCACAATATTTTGTCCACTTGCAGGAAATGTATCTATTTCTTGCCACATGACGCACTGATGGCTGAGATGGGACACATATGTAGAGTGACAGACACAGAGTCTGCACATTTGCCACTAACCCACGACCTGCACATCATGGGTGGAGTTTTGAAACAGGTGATGTCATTTCTTGATGTGTTTGGACACATGAAAAATTATCCACTATCATTTTCTCGCTAACTTTGGGACACTGATATTTTGTGAGTCCTCCATGGGCGAGCATTTATACTGGACTAAACACTACCGATGTACAATATGTCATGATGAAAAAATCCATTCCATTGAATTTGACTTGTCTTACCTCAGCTGTCTGACCACGAAAGTGTGTGTCCTGCAATTTTTGCACACTACATAATGTATCTATTTTATCATTGATACATATGTTCTGGACATGGCTGTATGCTGACTAACCTGTGTTGCAGAGTTACATATGTACTTGACGCAGTGAGGGAATGGTTCAACCTCCTTACAGTGGAGTGGATGCAGAAAGGGATATGGCTGGTAATAATGTTTTTGAAGATATCCAATTGAAGGATGGATTTGTATATGCTCATTAGATATCAGGCCATTTGAATGCATTGTTAGGCCACCACAGCCCCAACACTGCAACAATTGTGCACAACTCCCTAATGGTGTAATGCTGATGTGACTGCGCAGCACAGGGAGTGAGTTGTGTGCCTCTAGAGGATTGGAAAAGTTAAGCTGTGGGACAAATTGTTACATGAAGAGTCACTAGAGGGGTGTAGGACTTTGGAGGGTGAGGGTCAGTGACACATGGTCATGCCTTATGAGAGGTGTTCCAGACATTACGAGATGAGTCAGCTACTCTGTCATGTGAGGCAGACTGTCTACATGACATTTCCTCCTTAGTTCACGTCTAGGGGGATCTCTTGGGGTACACATAGTCTACAATGTCAACTGTTGACAATGGCTATTGTATTAAAGGCCTCAGTCTAACCCCCCATGTGTGGCCTGGGAGGTATGCGTGTTGCTGACCTTCTAAATGTCCATTATCCCTCTGTGCTGATCTATCTTGTTATGTTTTTCATGTTGTTCAATTTTGCTCCATAAGCCTCTGTGTTGGTATTCTTGACTCATTGCTGAATATTTGTTCTGCCCATCTGACCAGATATGCATTTCCTGAATAATAAGAGATGATTTACTATCCATCCTTGTTAGAAATGGGATTTCTGGTTGGCTAATGCTTGCACCAAAGCCAGGCAGAAACCACCACTCTAGTCAGGGCAAGGGAGTTACACTCCAAAAATAACCCCTGCTCACCCTCTTGGTAGCTTGGCACGAGCAGTCAGGCTTATCCCAGTGGCCATGTGTAAAGCATTTGCGCAAGCACACAGCAACAACATCCCAGGCACACCACAAAAGGAACTCCACACAAGGTTATATCAAACATAGCCTTTGTAGTCTCATAACAAATTAGAATAGTAATCACACAATATATACGGTGCCAACTGGCACTGGGCAATATTTACAAGGGTTTATATACACACGACAGGGCCACATGGACCACTGTCAGAACCATCACAAAGCAAACTTAGTAAAAGTAAAACATCATAAATTTACAACCAGTAACCACTGGTAATCACTGTATTTAACATCAGCCTGTAAAATAAACTACATAAAGCACAGTATCACATCAGGCGCAAATTATATTCTGCGCCAACCTCACCAGCATAAACACATTATGCAATCATCTCACAATTCTAAACACATTAGACCCTAACCTCCTAAGCGCAACTCACATTATGAGCATAAATCACACAGAAAGACATACTCTCACTAGCATAAACCATGATATGCAAAACAACCTCATAATCATAAACCACAGTTAGAGGTATAAAACAGGGTGCGCAAAACATACTACACACATTACATATCCTAGCACCACATCACATTAGGGCCTGGCGCCCTACAATCCAACAGCCTCCTTGGCCAACTGGCCATCTCAGAAAGGGGCTCAAATGCCCTGTGTCCCAAAAGTCAGGGCGCGCTGCCTAGCAGCGGAATCCATTTGCGCCACTGCGCAAACCTAAACGGTGCAGCTGCCCACTACTTGCTGGGCAGATGTAATTATATCATGAGGCCTGGCACCACTATGACGCTTCTGTCCCTCTCAGGGACTCCTAAATCAAACTACGCCATTGTTGCAGCTGCCCGCGCTCTAGCAGGGCAGCTGGGATCAAGGGAAAACGGGCCCTCGCACCACTGTGCCTTGAAGACCAATGTGCCCAAACAAGAACAGCATGGGCCCCTCTGGGCTGGCCTGGGCCAGGGACAGACTGATTTGCATATAGCCAGGTTCTGAGCTGGGATGGGGCAGTGAGATAAATAACGGTGATGGATCAAGCCCTGATCTTTGGACTGGGTAAGAGTGGTCTGCTCAATTCAGACACTCTGTTCATCACCACCCCCTTTTGTAAATCGATTTTGGCCACTATAGGTGTGGCAGGGTATACTCAGACATGAGTCCCTTTCTCACTGCTCCATCAGGATTCAAGCAAGCCGGGCCGAAGAGGCTGAAATGCCAGAAACCGGTCCCTGGTAGCTTGTCTCCTTTCTGGTAAAGAATTGGCTTGGTAGTTTAGTCTGCCCTGTTCCCATGATGCACTGGGCCAGGGACAGACTGATTTGCATAAAGCCAGGTTCTGAGCTGGGATGGGGCAGTGAGATAAATAACGGTGATGGATCAAGCCCTGATCTTTGGACTGGGTAAGAGTGGTCTGCTCAATTCAGACACTCTGTTCATCACCACCCCCTTTTGTAAATCGATTTTGGCCACTATAGGTGTGGCAGGGTATACTCAGACATGAGTCCCTTTCTCACTGCTCCATCAGGATTCAAGCAAGCCGGGCCGAAGAGGCTGAAATGCCAGAAACCGGTCCCTGGTAGCTTGTCTCCTTTCTGGTAAAGAATTGGCTTGGTAGTTTAGTCTGCCCTGTTCCCATGATGCACTGGGCCAGGGACAGACTGATTTGCATATAGCCAGGTTCTGGGCTGGGATGGGGCAGTGAGATAAATAACGGTGATGGATCAAGCCCTGATCTTTGGACTGGGTAAGAGTGGTCTGCTCAATTCAGACACTCTGTTCATCACCACCCCCTTTTGTAAATCGATTTTGGCCACTATAGGTGTGGCAGGGTATACTCAGACATGAGTCCCTTTCTCACTGCTCCATCAGGATTCAAGCAAGCCGGGCCGAAGAGGCTGAAATGCCAGAAACCGGTCCCTGGTAGCTTGTCTCCTTTCTGGTAAAGAATTGGCTTGGTAGTTTAGTCTGCCCTGTTCCCATGATGCACTGGGCCAGGGACAGACTGATTTGCATATAGCCAGGTTCTGAGCTGGGATGGGGCAGTGAGATAAATAACGGTGATGGATCAAGCCCTGATCTTTGGACTGGGTAAGAGTGGTCTGCTCAATTCAGACACTCTGTTCATCACCACCCCCTTTTGTAAATCGATTTTGGCCACTATAGGTGTGGCAGGGTATACTCAGACATGAGTCCCTTTCTCACTGCTCCATCAGGATTCAAGCAAGCCGGGCCGAAGAGGCTGAAATGCCAGAAACCGGTCCCTGGTAGCTTGTCTCCTTTCTGGTAAAGAATTGGCTTGGTAGTTTAGTCTGCCCTGTTCCCATGATGCACTGGGCCAGGGACAGACTGATTTGCATATAGCCAGGTTCTGAGCTGGGATGGGGCAGTGAGATAAATAACGGTGATGGATCAAGCCCTGATCTTTGGACTGGGTAAGAGTGGTCTGCTCAATTCAGACACTCTGTTCATCACCACCCCCTTTTGTAAATCGATTTTGGCCACTATAGGTGTGGCAGGGTATACTCAGACATGAGTCCCTTTCTCACTGCTCCATCAGGATTCAAGCAAGCCGGGCCGAAGAGGCTGAAATGCCAGAAACCGGTCCCTGGTAGCTTGTCTCCTTTCTGGTAAAGAATTGGCTTGGTAGTTTAGTCTGCCCTGTTCCCATGATGCACTGGGCCAGGGACAGACTGATTTGCATATAGCCAGGTTCTGAGCTGGGATGGGGCAGTGAGATAAATAACGGTGATGGATCAAGCCCTGATCTTTGGACTGGGTAAGAGTGGTCTGCTCAATTCAGACACTCTGTTCATCACCACCCCCTTTTGTAAATCGATTTTGGCCACTATAGGTGTGGCAGGGTATACTCAGACATGAGTCCCTTTCTCACTGCTCCATCAGGATTCAAGCAAGCCGGGCCGAAGAGGCTGAAATGCCAGAAACCGGTCCCTGGTAGCTTGTCTCCTTTCTGGTAAAGAATTGGCTTGGTAGTTTAGTCTGCCCTGTTCCCATGATGCACTGGGCCAGGGACAGACTGATTTGCATATAGCCAGGTTCTGAGCTGGGATGGGGCAGTGAGATAAATAACGGTGATGGATCAAGCCCTGATCTTTGGACTGGGTAAGAGTGGTCTGCTCAATTCAGACACTCTGTTCATCACCACCCCCTTTTGTAAATCGATTTTGGCCACTATAGGTGTGGCAGGGTATACTCAGACATGAGTCCCTTTCTCACTGCTCCATCAGGATTCAAGCAAGCCGGGCCGAAGAGGCTGAAATGCCAGAAACCGGTCCCTGGTAGCTTGTCTCCTTTCTGGTAAAGAATTGGCTTGGTAGTTTAGTCTGCCCTGTTCCCATGATGCACTGGGCCAGGGACAGACTGATTTGCATATAGCCAGGTTCTGAGCTGGGATGGGGCAGTGAGATAAATAACGGTGATGGATCAAGCCCTGATCTTTGGACTGGGTAAGAGTGGCCTGCTCAATTCAGACACTCTGTTCATCACCACCCCCTTTTGTAAATCGATTTTGGCCACTATAGGTGTGGCAGGGTATACTCAGACATGAGTCCCTTTCTCACTGCTCCATCAGGATTCAAGCAAGCCGGGCCGAAGAGGCTGAAATGCCAGAAACCGGTCCCTGGTAGCTTGTCTCCTTTCTGGTAAAGAATTGGCTTGGTAGTTTAGTCTGCCCTGTTCCCATGATGCACTGGGCCAGGGACAGACTGATTTGCATATAGCCAGGTTCTGAGCTGGGATGGGGCAGTGAGATAAATAACGGTGATGGATCAAGCCCTGATCTTTGGACTGGGTAAGAGTGGTCTGCTCAATTCAGACACTCTGTTCATCACCACCCCCTTTTGTAAATCGATTTAGGCCACTATAGGTGTGGCAGGGTATACTCAGACATGAGTCCCTTTCTCACTGCTCCATCAGGATTCAAGCAAGCCGGGCCGAAGAGGCTGAAATGCCAGAAACCGGTCCCTGGTAGCTTGTCTCCTTTCTGGTAAAGAATTGGCTTGGTAGTTTAGTCTGCCCTGTTCCCATGATGCACTGGGCCAGGGACAGACTGATTTGCATATAGCCAGGTTCTGAGCTGGGATGGGGCAGTGAGATAAATAACGGTGATGGATCAAGCCCTGATCTTTGGACTGGGTAAGAGTGGTCTGCTCAATTCAGACACTCTGTTCATCACCACCCCCTTTTGTAAATCGATTTTGGCCACTATAGGTGTGGCAGGGTATACTCAGACATGAGTCCCTTTCTCACTGCTCCATCAGGATTCAAGCAAGCCGGGCCGAAGAGGCTGAAATGCCAGAAACCGGTCCCTGGTAGCTTGTCTCCTTTCTGGTAAAGAATTGGCTTGGTAGTTTAGTCTGCCCTGTTCCCATGATGCACTGGGCCAGGGACAGACTGATTTGCATATAGCCAGGTTCTGAGCTGGGATGGGGCAGTGAGATAAATAACGGTGATGGATCAAGCCCTGATCTTTGGACTGGGTAAGAGTGGTCTGCTCAATTCAGACACTCTGTTCATCACCACCCCCTTTTGTAAATCGCGCTCTAGCAGGGCAGCTGGGATCAAGGGAAAACGGGCCCTCGCACCACTGTGCCTTGAAGACCAATGTGCCCAAACAAGACCAGCATGGGCCCCTCTGGGCTGGCCTGAAACAATTATGGCCATCGTTGGTGCCACCCAGGCTCTAAAAGTAACTATGCAAAACAACAGTTGATGGATAGAATGCAGAACAATGTCATACATTCACCCCAGTACAGAGATCTGGGCCTATATCCATCGTTTTTTTGCACTTCACACCACCCCAGTTCAGACATGGCCATATGCAAATCAGCCTTGACCCTGTGCCTCATGGGAACAGTCCAGCCCAAACTGCCAAGCCATGTCTTGGCAGTCCCATGCTCTCCACACCACTGGAGTCAAGCTATCCTGGCTGAAGACGGCTGATAGCCAGAAACCGGTCCTAGGATGCTTGATTCCGGTCCAGGAAAGACATGGCTTGGCAGTTCGGGCTGGACTGTTCCCATGAGGCACAGGGTCAAGGCTGATTGCATATGGCCATGTCTGAACTGGGGTGGTGTGGAGTGCAAAAAAACGATGGATTTAGGCCCAGATCTCTGTACTGGGGTGGATGTATGACATTGTTCTGCATTCTGTCCATCAACTGTGGTTTCTAAAAGTAACTATGCCAACGGTTGGAGACATGCAGGCTCTGCCAACAACTATGCCTCACGCTGGAGCGGCCCGCTGCCATCCGGGGCCGCTCTGACTCTGGACTGCCATCAGGGTAAAGTGCGGGCACTCCTGACCCTCGGGTCCCCACTGGGGCCTCTTAATCAAACCTGCCCACCACGTTGGAGCGGCCCGCAAAGGCGGGCCCACTCAGGAAAGGGACTCTGGAGATTCCCCCTTGGCATTACTCACCGAGACTTCACCAGGGTAGCATGCGGCATTCCATCTCTTCACTCGGGCCCCCTCCTGGGACCCGGGACTCAGATGTGAAGCCCGCAATGCTCCGGGTGCATTCCCCTCTTCTCCTGTCTCTGAGGCTCCCAGCCGCTCACGGGAGCCTCTCACCATACCGCACTCCTGCTTCTTCTGGCCCAACCGGGTCCGCCCACGTCGCAGGCAGACTTGCCTGACTTCCGGGCGGCCGGGGCTGGGCAGCAGTAGTGACAATCTCACCGGCAGCAGAGAGGGGTAGGCTTCCTCGGTATTCAAAATATAAAGCGGGGTAGGCACCCGCTCGAAGTGGCAAAAATTCGGGATTAGCACCGGCCGAAATTACAAATAGGAACGAAGACGCAGAGTGGGCTCCTGCGCAAAGAAATCCACAAATTAGCGGGGTGGGCGCCTGCGCTGCAGGCGTCACGGGGGAACCCCTAATCTGGGGATTCCCACTCTCTCTCACAGCCCCAGCTCCTCTTCCAGGAGAAATTAAAATAAAAGCGCTCACCAGGCGCTAAGAGGAGAGTCTTTAAGAAATGGAGCACAAAGCTCCCAGCAAAGAAATTAGGGATGGAGCACCAAGCTTCAAGCAAAGAACTCTTCAGGGAAAAAAGGGGCAGGCAGGGCCCAGGGAGGTCAGCCCTCCCCTGGGCCCCAACAGCAGCACACCTCGTAGGATCAGGATCCAAAAGTAGAACCACATCATGGGGTCACAGCCCCTTCTTTTATACAGCATTTCCCTTTGTTTAAAGGTCCAGGGTTTGGTGGAACCAGATACAACTGGTTCAGGGAGCTTTGCAGCACTTTGTTGTGCTCAGCTCCTCTCTCCATTGTCAGGTGCGGCCTAGGTGCTCAGAAGCAACACAGGGGGCGGAGCCAGCATTGTGGGGGGAAGGCACAGCCCTATTCAGGTCCCAGGTGCAGCTCCTCCCTCCCATCTACATGCAGGTCTCTCTATTCACCACCGGGCAGACCCATCATGGCTCCTGGAGACACCCACAACATCCAGCACCTTTCAATCACAAGCCAGACATGCAATTCACATCAGGTAGGCAGACACACAGTACACAGAAATGCCAACTTCTAAAAGTGGCATTTCTCCACCAGTCACCATAAATCTGTGCACACCATTGCGCAGCATTTATTCTCATGAGTTTGCACATACTAATCTCGCCCCTGCACTCCTCTCGTATGAGGAACTACCAGGGACACACATATCCCCCATGCATTCCTATGGGAGGGCAGGCCCATCTCACCAAACATACACAGAGAGCTCACACACTTTTCACTTGACCACAGTGCTAAAGTGCTCAGAGGCCTACAATCACCAACACCAGGTTACAAAAAAAGGCTAGTAGAATGCAAAAAGTTTTGGGGTGAACCTGCCACAAGGGCCAAGTCCAATAATCCTAATATTTGTGTCCAGGACATGATAATCAGCTGATGGTAAGGTTTTGGTTTGGATGTGGCAATGTCTTCTGACTGCAAAAAATTTCCCCGTGTCTGTCTTTTGTATGTGGGAAATTGTCTTTTTTTTGGAGATGTGTGCCTTCCTTTGTCCAAGGTTTTGGATGATGAACCATCCTTTCTGTACCTGCAGATTTGATGCCTGCTCCATGTGGACAGTTATAACGTTTTCCCTTTTTGAGTGCTGTGTCTCCAAGTGGTCCATTTATTTTGATGCAGAGTCCTAACTGTACAGGTAGGTATCTTATGCCATGCCCTGTTCGCTGACCTGAGTTAACAGTGGTATGTGAATGGTGAGGGAACCACCATGGGCTTGTCAACATGACCTAGCAAAGCAAAGGAGGAAGCCTGGGCAGTGAAATCCACTCCACTCGCGGAGTTTGCGGAGTTTCCCGCACTCTGCGTTACGCGGAGCTCCGAAAAACTCTACTTGGTGCAGCGTAGCAGAGGTTTTTTCCTCACTTGCAAAGAAAATAAACCTCCAGACGAGATTTCTCAACGTGTGGGGTGTCAGGTTTCTCATTGCGAGTGGTCGAGTATGCTTGCAACCGCTCGCGTTGAGAAACTGCCCGTTCGCGTTGAAAAAGCTGCCCCTTGAGTAAAATCTACTCAAGCGGCAAAAAAAGGTAAGCTTGCGCTGTGCATGGTGCTGTTCGCAATGATTGCACAGTGGGGACAAGCATCCGGCACTGTGCAAACACAGCGAACTGCACATTTCTACCATAATCTGCCACCCCGTATTGCGGCAAAGTTTTTTTTTGCACTTTGCGTAGCTTTGCAAAGTGTAACTCGGCAAACTCCGCCCAGGGTTACATAGGAGGCCCCAAGTGTGTTATGTCTCAATGTATTTAAGTGCGGTGTGCGTGCTATCATACCTGTGTGCATTGTAGGGTTAGTATGTAAGTGAAGTGATTCATCCGTCTGACTCCTGCTCTGCATCTGTGCAGGATCCTTCCATGTTGTTATTCCTGACACATCAAACATCCCTTTATGGTTATGTCTCACTATGATGATCTGGCTACATGCCCTGCAGTGAGGCTGAATAATGGTGGACATAGGGTTTGTTGGATACCTGCTCAGATACTGCTATACTCTTCTGGACACAGGATGTGGGACTGTGTGATTAGGCCGACGGGAGAGTGGCAGGCCAGGTTGGACTGTAGTAGTCAATGTGTTGTTTAGAGACATGTATTGCTCAGGCAACAATTGTTGCATCAGGTAAAGGGATCTTTGAGAAAATAAACAAGCTAGGCCTAGGTTTCCCATCTGATTGGGTGGATGTATTGTGTTGCTACTTGGTAGATCAACCACAGCTTTTGACTTCACTCTCATGTGTGGTTCATACATGTTGTAGTTTACATAGAAGGTATCCAGAGTAAATAATGTGCTTCTTGGTATGGTGTACTGAAAATGGCATGATAATTAGGACAATGGTGTCACTTCCTGCAATGTGACTACCTAGGACATGAGGTGTTGTTTTCTTTGTCTCTGTTTCATAAATTTGTATTTTTCCTGGGGAACTGATGCATGTAGGTGTTGACTGGTGCCAGTGCATATGTGTCTGTGGACATACATTTGTGTGTACATTGAAGTTCTGTTGCTCTGTGATGTTTCGTTGAGTACTGTGATCCACTCATGTATTCATTTAGTAAAACATACATATATGTGGCTATGAGCATTCCTGTTCCAAAGTAAAATGTGTGTTTCTTTTAGTATTTTGCATGCTGAGCTTACCTACCTGAGAATGACATTCCCTCATCTGACATACAGAACATGCTACAGAAACAGGGTTGGATTGGGACCACAAATTTAGGCTTGGGCACTCTAAAAGAAATCGGGCCACATTCCCTGATCATCCCTTCCATTAAAGCTTCTGTGTATTAACCTGGCAAGGGAGGTGTCAAAACAGCACACTGCTGCTGATCAATGGGGTGGGGGTAGATTTGAAAGTCCCAGTAAAACTTGCCTCCCTGTGAGGCACATGCATACAGCCCACCCTCCCTAAACCTGCCATGACCTAAAAGTGATGGCCCGGTGGGGGAGATGACGCTGCTTCTAGCAGGGCACGTGAGGCAGGGCGCCAAGGTGAGTATGCCCCAAAGGCTGGCCCCAGACTCAATTTACAGTGCGGCAGGGGAGCGAACAAGATACCAGGACCACATTTAGGTGGCCTGGCAGGGACTGGTGAAGAAATTCAGTCTCTTGGGCTGGTTTACAGAGGCCCAACATAACAGACCCATAGGTGACCTTGAGGTACCAGCCCATCGACCCAAGCCCAGTTGCCCGATTTCCCAATCCGAGCCTGTACAGAACACTTTCTGCCAGGCATGCAACACCCATAGAGCTTATCATGGTACCCTGCCTTGCAGAGACCTAAGCTATACCAGCGTGAACCCCCCACAGGCCTACGCTATACCAATGTGAACACCCACATGTCTTCAGGGTACCCCTTATCTCAGAGGCCAGAGCTATACCAGTGTGAACTCCCACAGGGAGTCATGGTTCTCTGTCTCGCACAGGCCAAAGTTATACCAGTGTGAATTCCCACACATCTTCATGGTATCCCTTCTCTCAGAAGCCAAAGCTATACCAGTGTGAAATCCCACACATCATCATGGTACCTAGTCTCTCGAAGGCCTAAGCTATATCACTGCGAACGCCACCCGTCTTCATAGTGCCTTGTCTCTCAGATGCCTAAACTATGCAAGTGTGTCCCTGACCATCTTCATGGTACCCCTTCTCTCAGGGGCCTAAGCTATACCAGTGTGGACCCCAACCGTCTTCAGGGTACCCCATCTCTCAAAGTCCTAAAATATACTAGTTTGATCCCCACATAACTTCATGGCACCCCATCTAAAGAGAGGTAAGGTATGCCTGTGTGACCCCCACATGTCTTCATGATACTCCAGCTTCCAGAGGCCCTCACAATACTACCAGGGCGGCCCGACACTTCTAGAGGGTAGCTATAGGCTCTCAGGGACCCAGGCTGTAAGACTAGTGTGAACCCCATATGACTTCATGGTGCCCTAGGTCTCCAAAGCACACACTGTATTAATAGCGTGGCCCCAGACTCTAAGCAGTGCAGTCACTCCTCCTTATACCTTCTTCACAGCTGCCTAGTATCCCAGGTGCATGCATGATATGCTGCTCCAGGTCACAGTTTGTTCTTTGAATTATAGGATTAGTATTCCTGTTTTATCAATACTAATATAATAAAGAGAAAGCCCAAACCTTTGAGGCGGGTAATCTCAGGAACCACAGCACCAATCACAACACCCAATACAGCGTTGGAAAGGGCAGTTGCGGCAGAAGGACATAGGCTATGCAGACGCCCACCATATACATTTAAAAGGTAAAAGAACCGTGCCAGCAAAGTAGTCCCTTGTGGGCATGTCTGCGTTGTGCTGTGGGCGTGTGCTGGGGGCGTGACAAACACTGGGGGCGTGTGGTACGTTCGGCCCTTCATGCCATGTCTCATATCGTGTGCTTATCCCACCCTGCTCCCTTTAAATATCCCTGCACCCCATAATCATAACCCACCCGTACTCCTTAAAATACCCCAACACCCTTAAACAATAACCCATATTAACCCTATAAATATACCCTGTACCCTAAAACCCAAACCTGTCCCTAAACCCTAAAAATACCCCTGTACCCCAAAACCCAAACCTAGCCCTGAACCCTATAAATATCCCTGTACCTCAAAACCCAAACCTACCCCTGAACCTTAAAAATACCCCTGTACCCCAAAACCCAAACCTAACCCCGAACCCTAAAAATACCACTGTACCCCAAAACCCAAACCTACCCATGAACCCTAAAATATCTCTGTACCCCAAAACCCAAACCTAGCCCTGAACCCTTAAAATACCCCTGTACCCCAAAACCCAAACCTACCCCTGAACCCTAAAAATACCCCTGTACCCCAAAACCCAAACCTAGCCCTGAATCCTAAAAATAACCCTGTACTCCAAAACCCAAACCTACCCCTGAACCCTAAAATACCCCTATACCCCAAAACCCAAACCTAGCCCTGAACCCTAAAAATACCCCTGTACCCCAAACCCAAACCTAGCCCTGAACCGTTAAAATACTCTTGTACCCCAAAATCCAAACGTACCCCTGAACCCTAAAAATACCCCTATACCCCAAAACCCATACCTATCCCTAAACCCTAAAACTACCCCTGTACCCCATAACCCAAAATTATATCTGAACCCTTAAAATACCCAAACACCCCTAAACATATACCTCAGTACCCCAAAACATATACCCCTATACCCATACTTACCTTATCTAAACATTAAAAAAAACATGCTTTTACCATTCATGCATTTACAACGAATTTCGTTGTAAATGTATGCGTGGTACAAGCATATAAAATGTAATGCTATGTTATAATGGCAATGTGGAGTCATGGTACTTTCGTAATGAAAGTATGCGGAGTGATGGTATGCGGAAAGAAAGTTGCGGAATAATGGGTGTTTACCCTCCCCCGGTAAGTACATTGGTGGCACGGCGGCCCACATCTCTAGCAACATGCTCATATTTTTTCACCACCCATTTGAAAATTGCACAGGTCTCTCTCATTGATGGCCAGCACTGACATACACTTTTAGACACACCTCCCGCCACAAGTTTTAGAATTGCGAACTTTAGAGCTGGGGAGCTACGTTCGAATAAGCTCAACATCCTGTGATTCCAGGCAAATTGCTTTGTCTCCCCGTGCCTACCACAAATTAATGTGTTCTTCTGTATTGTAAAATGTGCTCATGCCATGTTGTCGAGTTTGCGCTATATAATATTGCAAGGAAAAATAAAGTAGGGAAACTCGAGTTCACACACTACTGAACGCGCACTCTTAGGTGCATCAGCAGTGCACTGTGAATCGGAGCGTTTCACAGGCCTGTCACAGATAAGAAATGCTATCAAAACGAAATCCTACAAAACAATATATTACTGGCCGGCAGGAATTCATACCCGGACAACGTCGGGACGGGCTGCTAGTAATGCAATAAACTGGACTACAAGTCCCAGAATTCAAAGGAAAAAGCCCGAACTGGAGCAGAACATGACGCATGGACCTGGGAACCTTGGCGGAGATGCTTCTTGCCCACACCATAGACCACCGTCACAGGCGCCCAACGCCAATAGAGCTCAAAGGGTTTCAGCATCGCCCTTCGGTGTGTGTCATCACAGCTTCTCTACACAAACATAGACATTACTTGAGCTGCTCTAGGCTGGATGATCTGGCATCAACCCGCAGCCGCACCCAAGTACTTCAAAGGTCTTTAAAAGATCATTTACTTGATGGCAGGGCTTTGTTGTTTTTTCAACTGTTCTTGGAGCCTCTGCATCTCCACTCTGCCTATTCCTTAAAGGTGCAAATAACGTATGATGCCACAGTGTGAGAATGCATTTCCTGATAAGTAAACTTAGGCTTTGTGTTTTTTGCAGTTTTATTCAGGTCAAACTCCACCCGAAGGTATTAAGGGACTTTGCATGAGCACCAGTTACATAATACAAGGAGACATTGCTGTGAGTATTAGCCCCCCATGGAATTTGGCTCTGTTGGGCCCCTGATTTCTAATGTATTGTCTTTCATGAGGTATTTACATTATTCTGTAGGGGTAGGTGTCTGACTTACCATCGGCGACTACCGCGTTGGGTGGGGTTGTAATATTCATCGTAGATGTACAATAGAGGGATGACATGCGTGATGTAATGCATATCTGCACAGTCTCTGTTGCAGGAATCGTGTTGTGATGAGATTTGGAGTTGAAATACTCCCCTTCCGATTGCTCTGATGTTGTGGTTGGTCCGACCAATTCGGCTTAGGAAATACGCAATATAATAGGTCAGGCGTTTTGGACTGGAAGTCGCTCCGAACCTCTCCATTTGGCATTCCCGAAGGCTGCTTGGTTGGAATACCCAGTCAGGTTCTGAGTAATCGAGTCTGTCGGTAAGCAATGGGTTTTGGGCATCATACTGCATTGGTTGGGATAACAGCATCCGAAAACGAGTCGGTCGGACGATCCGACTCCAACAGGCTCTCGGAGGCCCTTCCGACCAACATTGTAATAGGTCCATTTGTGTTTTTCTCTTATATATTTTAACCAGTGAGTATTCAGCCCAAATTTACAGGAAAGGCAATCTCTAATGACTGCCCGGTTAAGTTCTGCGTTCTTGTTCACCCAGATTGAGCACCAGAGTATTAATGGAGCTGCATTAATGATGTCTTTTACATATTGTAAGCCTAATTTCAGGTGTGAAGACAAATGTGGAGTCGAAGGGGAAACCCCCGACAGACATCAGCAAAATCAACTTTCTTACACTTGACAAGCCCCTAAAATCTTTACAACCGCCAACCCCATAACCACAAGAAACAGAGGGGGGGCATCTTCCTTTATAAATTTCAAAAAATGGTGCAATGGTTTTTTTTACCCAATGCAAGCAGTAAGTGAAAAAAGCAAATTTCCAAATCCTGGCACTAATAGTATATATCCTGAAACTTCACTGGCTTGCCATCAAGTCTATTGCAGTGTCTTTTGGAGTGGAAACAAGCGTACTCTTCCCACATCCATGGCACTTGTGGCTTTGTCCTTGGTGTCATTCTACACCATATAAATTCTGTCCACACACCTGCGTAGGGCACTGCATGTATAGTGGATAACTGAACCTGTGTGTCTGCTTGAGTTTGTGTGTTTGTTTGTTGATGAGGGCTGTGCCTCAATACAATGTGATGATGAAGTCCAGGACCTTCTACCTGCTTCTGCTTCCAGGTTCCTAAGCCTATCCATGTCACGCTGCCCAGCAAAAGACCTGGACCGCTTTTATCCCTCTTGACACTGATGCAAGATCACAGCCATCTGTTCCCCAACCCCCAAGTGGTCAGCAGAGGCACTGTGATCATGTTGGAGTACTTTCAATTAACCCAATTTGGCATATGTGCAAATGCCCAGTTTTGAGTTACACATGACTGCTACAGTGAAGTCTTGTGGAAAAGTGCATACAAGCAACTACACCAACCTGGAGGTATATTAGAGGCTGATGATTACAAGGTCTATGGGCACATGCCTGTGTGAATGAAAAGCGGAGCCTCCGCCCACCACAAACAATAGCTGGCCTCCTTGGCAACCTGAGCTGTAATGTGGCACACTCATACACCCAAAAGACCTTTGACCACAGATGTCTATGCCTCCAGCATAAGTGTGTCCCTCATGTATATGTCCTTTGGTACTGAGCCATCTGCAACGGTTCTAGCTCTGGCTGCACCCTCTGTTGAAGCTGGCTATACTGCACAACTCAGCAAATGTCATCTAACCTTTTGATGTCCACCTCACCGTCTGTTGCTGCTACATGGAAGAATAAGGTCTTCAGATATGAGAACTATTTATCTGCTGCAAATGAGACTGATCGATCCTACCTAATTTGGTGGCGAAAAAGTCCACAAGATGTTTTCTCTTCTCTCAGACTGAATATACAATACAGCACACAGGCGAACCTGCACTATGATTCTTTCTTTCTGAGGCTGGTGAAACAATGACCAAATAAATCCACAGATGCATTTTACTCTCACCTCCGTGGGCTGCTGAGCATATTTGGATTTGTTAATGTAGATGCGTCTCCAAATCATTACAGTGCGCCCCTCCTCTCTTTTCCGAAAAGAGATTCTAAGGACTACAAAGATGCCTCTGATCACCATTCTTGCCCATGGGTGAGTTCATGGACTCATAAATGCAAAGGTTGCACACATTGGTGAGGATGATTCAGTGTCTAAAGCCATCAAGTTCAAACCAAAGGAACAAAGTGAAGAAGCCCAAGTCATCTACTAGAAACCAAAGTAAGAAGCAGGATACTGCAATAACTTGCAACCCCTAGCACCCCAATGCCCAGACAAAGGCAAGACCAGTTCTGGCCTGTGGCACAGTAAACCACTTTGCTAAAGTATTTAGGTCAACAAAACTGATATTACCTACTGCCAAGAGTGCACCAGGAAAATCCATGTCCATGGTAAGTCACCTGTGCATGAGCAGCAGTGGGGCACAACCACTTAAAGACTTGGGTGAAATCTTGTCATCCAACCTAGAAAATGCACACATGATCTCTGCAACTTCATCACCGAGGTGTGAACTATGCATTAAAAGGCAGCCAATGACCAGTCACATGGACACAGGAGCCATGGTGTGTTATTTCAAATACCAACTATAAAAATCTATACCCCTTGCAGGTTCCTCAGAGGACTTCAACATCAATATACAGTTGCTGTAGCTCAACCCCATCGATCTGGAAGGGGTTTACACTACTACCAAAGTGGTACACAATCGAGGCTATCTCTTCCTCCTCTAGACAAAAGTAACTACCCTAATTAGCTGCAGAATCGCTGAATCCCTTAAGCTCATTGCTTTAGTGATTGGGGTGAAACAACAAGGTTTTGCACTGATGCCAGACAAATTTGTGGACGTGTTCTACTGTATCAGCTGTCTCAAGGGAAAGTTTGCAAAACTACATATTGATCCATTATCTGTTGCGATGCGTGGTGCTGTTCATGCTGATTCTACAGGGGAAAAAATAACAGAAGAATATGCCAAAACTGATGTAATAATTTCAAACATTGAATGATTTCCAGAGATGAAAAACTATTCTCAACCGGAATTTGCTATTTATTCCATGTCATTGAAAAAAATGCAACATATGGGTTATTTCAATCAAAATGTTACAGACACATATAAAGTGAATTGGACACAGCACGATAAAATTACACACACACTTTCATTAGTCAGACATATCACAGTCATTCAACTCACATACATGCATTCGTACACAATACTCAACACAATCTGGGGTGACGAATGTACCAGTGTGAAAAGTAAAAAGAACGGAACTGCTCTCTTAATCAAACTGAAATTTACAAAACAGATTGTGTTGAGTATTGTGTACGAATGCATGTATGTGAGTTGTATGACTGTGATATGTCTGACTAGTGAAAGTGTGTGTGTAATTTTATCGTGCTGTGTCCAATTCACTTTATATGTGTCTGTAACATTTTGATTATTTTTTCAATGACATGGAATAAATAGCTATTAATTAGCAAATTCCGGTTGAGAATCGTTTTTCTTCTCTGGAAATCATTCAATGTTTGAAATTATTACATCAGTTTTGGCATATTCTTCTGTTATGTTGTCTTAAGTGTTCAGCCTTACTGATTCGAGCCAGCTCTTTTTGGTACTAGATTCTACAGGGGGGCAAAAACTCCTGGTGCTAAAAATCAATGTGTGCTACGCAAGATACCAAATTCCCCCTCTCACAGAACTATTGCTGAGTTTTTCGGTAATTTCAAGGAATTCCACAGAGAGAAACCCTGTGAGTTCCACCCACCCCTAGTTCTCTCTTTCTGTTTTGAGCCTATTGAGGGTGTTTGCAGAAGTTTGTGCAATGCTTCAATGCTGCTCTTGAAACACAGGAAGTTTATTTGTATTGAGAAAAACCCCACACCACAGCGATGCCAGGCGCAGCTAGCCACCAACTGTCAAACCCCAGAACCCACAGCCCTGCTGACAACACATAACTCTTGGGTGTCATAATAGAATGTGCAGCTCCAGCCTAGCTAAAACTGCTTACGTACCTTACAACATATATCCCCAACTTACAAATAAAAAGGAAACAAAACCCACAACTATGGTCCGTAGATTCCACCCCTCAAACTCCTGCTACAAAATTATAAAGCAAAACAACAACTTGGTACAAGGAACACTGGAAAACAAAATTCATGAACTAAAAATGAAAAATTACACGAGTTCAGTCACAAGTTCAATAACCTGGAAGCCTCCTCATCCTTGCCACCCTTCTGACCTGTGATCCAGCCTGTAAAGGTCCCATGGACCCATTTCCCTTTTACCGACCCATTCGCACCTTGCCCAAAGTCTTCATCCATCACACACTTCCAAGGCAAACCTGACATTGACATCCCCACCTTTATTTCATTTTCACATTCACCCTGTCTCTGATACAAAGCCACATGCCTGAGATTCCAAGTCTGTCCATTTTCAAATTTGATCCAGTTACCTCCGACTGCCTTGACCTTAAAAGTACCCCGCAATTTGGTCAACCCTTTTCCTGCACATCCAGGCTTCACGTTAACCAAATAACTGACATCAATAAACATTTTTTTTCCTTACTTCCTGAACAGTGTCCTGTTTTTTGTTTTGATGTACTCCCCCAACACCAGAATGTCATGCAGGAATACCTCAACTTTATCCATCCCAGATGGAATCTCTGTCTTCAACTGCTGAAACACACTTACAGCTGTCACTTACTTTGAGACGAGTGCCACCTCCACACACTCACTCAGAGCAACTCCCTATTTCAGTGTACAGCCAGATTGCTCTGTCCTCCCACCTGGCATCTTTCTTGCAAACCTCGCTGCATGCCATGCCTCGATGAACAATGTGCAGCAGTAGGCATGTAGGGCGTCTTAACAACAGTGCCCCAGAAGTGGAACACCCTATTTCTTTACTTGCCGACACACTAGTTTTTTACTAGCCGACACACTATTTTTTTACTTGCCATTGGGCTAATTTAAAGGTGTGCCCTAGTGTGGTGACCCATTTCAAGAGGGGCAGCTTTTCTGGGTCATTACGTGGTGACCTTGCCATATCAATCTGGTTTCATAAGCTATGAATCTTTATGTGGTCATTGTTTTTATTCATCCAATATTGATGCTGCTGAATCCTTAATGTCTCAAATTATTTCTAAATGTAATAGTACTTAATTTACTGACCTTCACAAGAATGGAAGGCAGAATTGGACTTGCAAGAATTCAAACATCCTGCAAGTAATCAATAAAAAGCCTATGATTCCTACATATTACGTTGTGTCTTCTTCCAGGTATACACCTGTACAATCTTGAATCAAACAATGTAAACCTCCACCTGTGTATCGTTGCTGTTGTTACTATTGTCTGATCGTCTTATAGCACATAAGCTTCCAATAAAATGACTCAGCTGGTCTTTTGGATCCATGGTGATGTCTTTCCTAACTGTTTTCTATCACAGAAAAGTCTCTGACTCATTTTGTAGTCACAGTAAGTAGGCCCACAAGTCTGGTGGGTGTGCGCCCACTGGTGTGTTGTATGTCTGTGCCTTTCAATAAAGAAGCAGTTTCTGCATAAAACTGGCCTATTTGCTTAGCCAATGCTTGCTTATTTTCTAATTTCACTTGGGTCTTCATGGATTAACAAATGTGTTCATTCATTCAGTTGCTGTTTATTTATTTATTTCTGTATAAAGAATGCAAACGAACCTAATTAATATGCTATGCAGTTGTAATGCACTTGCTACACAGTGCTGAGATGAAATTCTCAGGGCATTCAAGTCCTAATAACAAATGTACATTTGTCAGCATAAAGCTTATTAAAGTGTTCCGCTAAAACAGTTTTCTGAGCAGAACACTTTTATTTTTCAACTGATCTTAGAAAAATTCCTCACTGAATGATATGACAGCATTAACAAATGTTCTGTACCCTTATCCCAAGGGAGGGTGGAACGAGCAAGTGAGAAAGAATTTGTAGAGCTCTGCATGCTTCCAATGATTTTTGCTCCACTTTTAAGGGTGGGCTAAATGAAAGGGCCCATTGAACAACAAAATGATAGATGCAACAGTTAAACTTCAGCTAAACATCATTTAAGTTCTTTAGGAAGAGACTCTTTCCTATAACGCTCCGAAACTTGGCATGCCTCGGTTTCTTCTTCAAGAGACAATCAGAAATCCTTTCATTTAGTTCTTCCCTTTTGTTTCTCTACCTTCTCCTCCCCTTCCCACATGCCACACTGAAGGTCACAATTATAGTCATGTGTATACTGGTGGAGGGTCACCAAGCTTCTGCTCCTGTGGAATAATGGCTAATTGACTGGCTTCCTGATCAAAGCCTTGGGGCAGAAAATGCTCCAACCACCTTGAACCTCGGCACCTGGAAACTGCCTGCTGTGCGTCTTGCCCTCCAAGTGAGACCACCCCAATCATTTCACCTTGGAAGTGGCCTTGAAGGTGCTCAGCAAGCCCTGCTGTGGTCCTATCAGAACTCATGCAGCACAACGTATCACCTCTCAGCTCTGCATTAGAATCACTGCTGTGCAACACATCTCCAATGCATGATCTTGCAGCTCCTCAGAACCACCACAGAGCAATGCATCCTCAACACAGGACCTTGCATCACCATCCTGCAGCTCCTCAGAACTGATGCTAGGTGGCACATCCCTGATGCGGTACCTCCCTATGTCCGCAACCAGCATTTAATGGATTTGTTCAGCAGACCTAACCTGTGAGAGGAGCTAGAATCACGGAGCGGAGTGAGCCACGAGCAGTCGCAGTTTGTGGTTTGTGGTGTGGCTGAGAAATGACAACGCAGCAGAAAAGCCCAGGACCAGGCATAGGAGGGGTCAGACTTTGGCTGGTTGCAGTTGATCAGAGGTCTGTGGAGTGGGCGCATGGAGCAGTAGACCGGCAGACCAGTGTGGGGTTATTTCTAACTTCCCCCAGAGAACAGAGACCACCAGAGACCACTAAGGTCAGCGCAGGATGGTAAGCCGGGTGAAACTGGGTGAAAGCAGGGGAAGGCAGGATAAAAGTAACTGTAAAGCAGTATCTGGTGCGGGGGTCTGCAGTATATAGCAGTATACACCAGCGCCAGTGCCAGCGGCTTACGTTCACTCTAAATGAAGCGGAGTTACAGCACAGAGGGGCTCCAGTCAAACCCAAGAGTACCTCCCTAAGGCTTCAAACAGTCTCTTATAGTCTCCCACCTGCGCACCATAACCCACAGTTCAAAAGGAAAAAGGAAAAATACAGCAAAAACACAATTAAATTAACATACAATATCAACAACTACAATAACAGCTCAAGACTAAGAGCCACGAAAGGATGCGATCAGTCAAAGGTGGACCCCAAAGCAGTCTCTAAAAACTCAGAAGTTCCAGAAAACCAGTGGTACTAATCAAGCAGAAAAAGGACAAAATACAAAACAGCTAGCAAAGGTTCAGAAGCAAACCTGAAAAGCCCCCTAATCTCACCGATCTTGACACTGTTCAGGAACCAGGAAACTAGAATTGCATTGGAAAAAAGCTCAGCCTTTTCCTTTCTTAAAAACCCCGGGGCTGTAATTTTCTCAGCACCACAGGACTTACCGGGTCTTCCAGCACCACTTACCCCCACAAAGAGTGGCACACAATGTCAGAACAGAAGAGAAGCCAAGCGCTTCAATATCCATAGCTCACCCATCAGACCAAATGGACCCAAGTAGCCAAGCCTCTAGTAAAAACATGGGGCAAGACAAGGAAAAGGGCTGTCAGAAGGAAGATACTAGCATGATCTTCCTCAGGGTGAGCCACTCTGCTGGTATTACCCCCGTCAACAGTAATAGAATGATCATGCAGTATTCAAGTACTGTGCTCAAATCTTACAGAACTCCCATATGTCCATCCTACAAGGCTAACCAGGTAGGGTTCGTTAGTAGCACTGTTTGTACAGATTGTGGGTACTTTCCCACCACGAAGCTACCTATGGACACTTTGACCACTGCTTTGTGTACTCAGGGTATCATTAATGCTTGTCTCATTAATGCAAGATCTATGAGGAAGCACTATGTTAACATTGCAGATTTGGTCGCTGATAATCAGTTAGACCTCTTTTTTATCATTGACACCTGGCTTGAACATTTTCTAATCCGATTGTAGCGTTGGCCAACCCGACGGGCTATAAAATCCATCGCCTTGACCGCCCAGTTGGTAGATGCGGGGGTATGGCCATCCTATATAGAGACTGTTGGTCTCTGCATAGCGAAACATCCTCCTTGTGGGGGGCTGTGAGACTTTGGACTTTATTTCACAACTATCGCCACACTTCACATTGGGGGGGGTCTTTGTTATATCGACCACCGGGACCAGCTAGGTCATTTCTGGACTCATACGGGGACGCTCTGGCAGATAGATCATTACGTTTCTCGAACTACTTGCTTCTAGGGGATCTTAATTTGCATCTTGACGTTATAGAGACGGCGGATTCAGTTGCTTTTCTGGAGATTCTCCAGATGGCCCAGTTCTCACAATGGGTGAAGCATTCGACCCATCAAGGGGGACATACCCTTGATCCCATCTGCACTAATTTCCCTATATCTGTAGTGAAGCCTTTACAGGTTGCTTGGTCTGACATTTCCCCATATTTTTCTCTTGGGCTGTGCAACGTCAGCCTCAGCAAGCCAGTTACCATCGCTCCCCTACTTCTATGAAATTGGATGCAGGGCAACTCAGCGGCCACTTGGCAGCGGCGCGGCCTCTCCTTCTTGGAAACTTGGAGGACAATGTGTCCAGTTTTGCCAATTGGATTTCTGATTCTGTCAGTGCTCTCTCCGCCCCCGGTCATTGTAAGCTTAGGATCGAGTCTCCTTCTAAGCCATGGTTTACTTCTGAGCTGAGAGCATTGAAACATGCCTGCAAGGTCCTGGAAAGAGCCTGGTGTTCCATCAGCTACTGTTCCACTGCCAAACAGGCACTTAGAGCCAAACAGAAACTTTATTATTCATCTATTGGGATAGCCAAGGGCCGATATTTTTCCCCTCGTATCAATCGGGCTAATAATAACTCTAAAGAAATATTCACCCTTGTGCAGAGTTTTGTGGCTCCTAGTGCCCAGGCAGCGGTGATACCCTCCTCAGTTACCTGGTGTAATACCTTGGCTAAATTCTTTCAGGATAAAATTGTCAGTATACAGGAATCCTTTTCGAATGGACCCAAGAGAGCGATGGCTGCTCATTTGGAGATACAGGAGAAGGAGATGGGATGTTCTTTTTCTGCAACTTGTCAACTTCGCTTAGAATTTTGAAAGCACTTAAATCTGGCTCACCTAAAGACCCTTGTGCTGCTAGGCTCCTAGCGGAAGTGCCGGATACAATTAATACTGAGGTCAACCTAGTGATCAATCAGTCGCTTCTCGAGGCCAGTGTTCCGCTTTTATGGAAGCAAGCATTGATACTGCCCCTTCTTAACACCTTGGCTGCTAGGTGTTTCCCCCCCCTGTGCTGGAAATTGCACTTAGGCTCTATTCATGACGAGCTCAGCTCGTCATCAGCACAGCTCAACTGTGCATCATGATGAGCTGAGCTCGTCATGAGCATTGAAAGGGTTAAGAAGCCGTCCCTTGATCCTTTGTCTCGTGCCAATTACAGGCCTATCTCGCTCATGCCACGTTTGGCTAAAGTTTGTGAGAAGGTTGTGACTTCTCAACTCACCAACTTTGTAGAGATGGCAGGCTTGTTGCACCCAGCCCAATCGGGGTTCCGTGCTGCTTATAGCACGGAGTCAGCACTTTTGGAGGTAACAGAGGCGATCTGGGAGTGCCTGGATGCCGGTGGGAGAGCTGCCTTGGTTATGCTTGATCTCTCGGAGGCATTCAACATAGTGCCCCATTCTTTACTCCTTGATCGCCTAATGGAAATTGGTATCTCGGATTCGGCTTTGAGCTGGATTCGATCTTTTTTGGAGGATAGATCACAGCAGGTGTGGCTTCCTCCTTGTGCTTCTGCGCCGATGCATTTGTCTACTGGCATTCCGCAGGGGTCATCCCTTAGCCCTCTCCTTTTTAACATCTATGTGACTCCGCTGGTTTACCTTGCGGCGTCACTGGGGGCTAAGGTGATGGCCTCTGCGGATGACACACAACTCCTGTTCTCTTGGAAGAGGGGAGAGGACTCCGTGGATTTTGTGCAGCACTGTTTATCTTCTGTGTTTCACTGGCTGGCGAGCGCACAGTTGAAGTGCAAAAAGAACAATCTGAAGTACTCCTGTATGGCTCATTTCCAGTGGATTTCAGAGGTAGGTTATGGCCTCCAAACTTCCCCCCCCTACCGCGAGCAAGGGCACTGTCAAAAATCTTGGGGTCTGGTTTGATGAAAACCCGAATTTTTCGACTCAGGTAAAAAAGTTGACAGGGACATGTTTTGGTACCCTAAACATTTTTAAAACATTTCTTCCTTTTTTGCCAGTCAGCGCTAAGGAGACTGTGGTCCGGGCTCTGATTTTGTCCCATTTGGACTACGCTAATGCCCTTTTGGTCGCTAGCCCTGAATACTTGACTAGGAAACTGCAAGTGGTCCAAAATGCGGCAGAGAGACTATTACTGGGACTTCCATCTTGACAGAGTGTTCGTATCCATTTACGTACCTTGCTTTGGCTCCCAGTGGAGTCTCGATTTAAATTCAAAATGTTGTCTATTGTTCATCGCGCCCTTTATAGGCTAGGTCCCATTTAATTGCAGAAGAGATTTGTCTTTTACAAACCTACTAGACAACTTCGCTCGTCAGATCAGCTATTAATGCTGAATCCTCGGTTCAATCGCCATAGGCTAGGCGGGAACTCCTTTGTCCGCAAAGCAGGCCTGGCCTGGAATCTGTTACCGTTGGCTCTTCGGAGTGTTCCTGACCCATTGCTTTTCAGGAAAAAAATTTAAACACTGCTTTTTAGCTTTGGTTCTGAGTGTGGATTAATTTTTCTGGGGTTAGCGCCGGGACACTTTTAGTAGCTGTGCGCTGTATAAATTGAATATTACATAACACAACATGATGCATGAGGCAAGAGAGGCAAAATCTACGCCTGACGACCACCACCTTGAGACACTCTCGCAGGACAAAACAAAAAATTAGTACCATCAGGAGTCATTCCAAGGCCCCAAATGAGCTTAGACTTGGCAATGGAATAGAGCAGACTGAAGGAAGAGGGATGCATACTGCAAAAACCAGCTTATCAGAGCCAAGTACAAGCCCGAACATTGCATTGTTCTCTATTTCAAAACCTACAATCCCTATACTACTTGTAAATCCACATGAGATTACACAGGGTCACAGAATGGAGGCTCAAATTCAGCGGACAAACTAAGATGAAGTAAACATTTTGGAAGAACTGGATGAGACTCCTAAGTCCAACATCGAACAAAGAATCGTCTCAAGAACTTACCTCAACAGCGGGACTAGACAGAGAAGAACGTACTGCCCCAACGCAAAACGAAGAAGGAATAGTTGGACTTGTAAAAAAAGAAACTGCGATTTCATCTGTCCAGACACAGGAGAAAAGTAGACAAACACCAGCTAGCAACCATCTATTAAACGCAGAGCCATACTCAGGTAGTAAGCCGACATCTACACAAGAGACTAATCACTCGCAACTCTTTAGGTCATAATTAGACACGCTTCAATCATCTGTAAAGGTACTGAATTTGCAATCAGACAAGCTGGATATCTAAAAAGACTGAATGAATATTATTGCACTACACATAGCAGGGATAAACACCACACTGGATAAACATAACAAATTAATAACATCAGCTCAATCGAAATATACGCTAGAGAAAACTTCCTGCATCTGTGGCCCAAACATTGATAAACTGAGCATCCTTCCAGCTCTCCTTGAACAAATAATAGCTCTTAGACAGCTAAATACGCCATGCACCAAGGCAGCAAAAGATGTCAACAAACCACAATCAGCTGATTACAAACAGAAGGATAAGAAAGAAGACAAAGCGACTAAAATACTAGCAGAGACAGGAGCTACTCCAACTACAAAGTAGGAAAGGTGTATTTTAATCAAACAAAAGAGAAGACAAAATAAACGGGAGAGGAAAGCAAGAAACAAACAATCAGCAAGAAAAACAGAGCAAAGGCGTAAAATGTACCCATTATTCAGTGAAACTAGGGAAACAAATGACTGACTCGATACAACAAGGTGTTCTGAGGGAACAACTGATGCCTCAATTTCGAATCATAAGGAGTGGCCCATGATTACGGCAGTTTGGGAGGAAGAAAAGCCCAGGGAACAGAGAGAAAAGATCGGTATACACCTGTTACAACGCAACTTTTACAACTACCTACCATTACAACGCAACTTTTACAACGCATACCATTACAACGCATTGCGCTGGGGGGCGCTCTAGGATAGGGAATAAGTATAATTTACTATCCAACACCTTCCCTAGTGTCCACGGGGACTGGAGTTGGAATAGTAAATTATACTTACCACTATCCAGCACCTCTAAGCGCTATGCGTTGTAATGGTATGCGTTGTAATTTTCGCGTTGTAATGGTAGGTAGTTGTAATGGTATGCGTTATAACGTCATACATCCGAAAAGATCACAAGCAGTACAGCTGAGCATGGGCAAAGAAAAAGAACAACAACACGCACCGGGGGGACGTGGAGCCCCGAGCACAACAAGCACTGGCGTTGCCAATAGGTCTCGCAGTAGGAAAGTTGGAGCTATTACAATTGCAAATAACAATGCCTTTTATTTTTGTTTTCATTTTAAAAACATAAAGGGCTTTGTCATTTACAAAACCAATAGCTCCAACTTTCCTACTGCGAGACCTATTGGCATCATCATCGACAGGATGAAAGGCTGAGCGGAACGGGCCTGACCTGGTTCGCAGTGATTGAGACTTGCAGGTTACAACATCCAGGTCTCCGGGGCAGGCTCGTTGACCTGTCTGTCTGTCGTGAATACTCGGAGTGTTTACAAATGACTGTAGACTGTAGAGGCTGCTCTAGAAAAAAAAATGGTGTACGTGCAGGGAGGCACTCATTGTATTCATTCTAGTCACAGAGACTTTGAATTTGATTAGGTCCAAGTTGGCCAACTCCAGGCGCAGATCTTTAGCAATGTGTAGTCAGTGGTGCTTCCTGTCGCAGCTGGGGAACTCCTGTAACTCACCGCTGCATATAATCCATAGTAAAAGGCTTTCTGTTTATCGCCGTGGTGGATGAAAGGCTAGTCAGGTCCGCCTAGATTCAAACCCGTAATGCACAACTTTCACAATCTTTCCAAAATGTAAAGAAAGCTTTGAAGTCATGTAAGCCTGTTTACTGTTTTCAACCAGTGTAAGGGCCGTCACCAGCTGTTTGTGGTGTTGCTTACAATTTAAAAGCAGCATGTTTTTTTTTTTTCATGGTTGAATCTCATTTCATCATCATCGACAGGATGAAAGGCTGAGCGGAACGGGCCTGACCTGGTTCGCAGTGATTGAGACTTGCACGTTACAACATCCAGGTCTCCGGGGCAGGCTCGTTGACCCGTCTGTCTGTCGTGGATACTCGGAGTGTTTATAAATGACTGTAGACTGTAGAGGCTGCTCTGGACAAAAAAATGGTGTACGTGCTGGGAGGCACTCATTGTATTTATTCTAGTCACAGAGACTTTGAATTTGATTAGGTCCAAGTTGAAAAAAACCAACAAAAAAAAAAATAAAGAGGCCTGGTTCAAATATTCTAATACAGTAATACAGAAAGGAAGTGTGGTGCTGAAGTAAAAAAAAAAGACGCAAATTTATATTCTCGGCAAATCATTGAATGAGGTGTGACTGAAGAAGGCACGTTGGATCCTTCTGCATATTTCCATTTCAAATAAGCATTACAAGCAGCTAAAAAAGTGGCTTCAAGAATTGTTAATTCGATGCGGGCTGCAAACAAACCTTGCGATAGTACAACTACTAAAAGCGTACGTCCATGTCGATCCCTCGTTGAAGGTAAAAGCCTGACCAGCAAAAACATATACTAGGTACAAAACAAGAATCAAAGGAAAACGATGCCTGGGCATTTAGAAATGTTATCGAGCACACATTGAACTGTAGCTGTAGGTAAAAAAAGGGTTAGGTGATTGATAAAAAAACAACGATTACCTTGGTGACATTAAACAGTAGTAAATAAATACAACAAAAGTAAGCAGGGAGCTGGAAACACAGCGAGAGACAGGCAGAGATCTATAGCCGCTGGCGGAAAGCAGCTGCGGCCAGCCATGAATAATTGGGGGAAGAGAAGCCGCACAGCACACGCTGGGAGAAGCCCTTTCATGTGCTGTGCAGCCGTGAAAAAATGCAATTAGGAGGGAGGGAGGGAGGCTGATGCGCGTGCTTGTTTGGTCACGTGATTCACGTGAACTTAAAGAAAACCGCAGGAACGAAACCCTTGGTTTGACGAGCATTTTGAGGACTTGAATTCTCGCTCCGCTCAATGCGCTTGCGCGCATTGATAGGTCACGAGACCTAAAAAAGGCTAGCAACAGGCTTACAGACCAGTGATCCAACTGAGAGCAACTTTATTTCCATCCCTAAAGAAGGCTACATGGGAGAGCAACAAAGAAGTGACTAATCTGAGGAGACACAGACCCATGAGAAGAAGCAATAAGGGAAAACGGAAGGGCATGGCGTGAACTTGACATCACAACTGTTTATAAACAGCGTCACGCAACAGAAGCCAAAGGACTGGATGAAAGGAACAACTAACACAAAAGAAAGATCTAACCCGCAACAGAGCAAGGATGCAAGGACTAAGGAGGAAACCCAGCCAGGTTGGATGCATGAAACCCAAGGTAAAAAGGCAAACTATGAGCCTGGGAACGATGAAGAAGCAGAGACACTCCTCCAAGAAAAGGACAATAAGATCTTTTCAATCCAGAGCTCCAAGACTTCATCTCTCAGACCTAAAACAAGTGACATTCTGTTATACAAAAATCCCAGATTTAAGGTACACAATAAGGAGAATGTAACCCTCCCGGAAAATATTCAAGGGAGCCGACTGAGAGATATGGAGAATAACCAAAGTAACAGATCATCACTAGTTACCTCAGCACAAAAAGTCAAAAGAGTACTAAGACTGATGATGAAAACTAATAACACAAAGATCCACTGAATTGGGAAAAGATCAAGAAGTCAATAATAGCACCAGCTCTCGACTGTATGGGCAATTATCACAGCAAATATTAATGTCACAAGAGTACGAGTCCCAGGGGCGGCATGACATCCTAAACAGGGGTAACATTTTAAACTTGCTAGCAACCATCCCCGGGTTAAAACACCTAAACACAATCCATCTACTGACAGTAAAATGTTGTGATCCTGGAAACAGAAACACCAATGAGCAAACACTCACAACGTGGCAAACAGCGAGGTTGCCCAACTTATTATGAATCAAAACTAACAATTTGACACATGGGGCATAAGGCTGTCTAAACCCACAAAAGCACGATACCCAGGCCAACTAGGGGAAAAAAACACCCAGGAATAAAACACTGGGCAAAGTTGGGTAACAAAGAAACAGGCTTATTCAGTACTGAATTAAATAGCCCAATATCGACAAAACGTAATGAGATCATCGTAGAAAAAAGGGCATCTACAGAGCCTGACATCGATCATTGGAGTTGGCTTCCGGGAATCCTGCACAAAAAGAAAGGCAATTGACCACTAGGTAAACAGGCAACGCACCACCGCGAAGGGACTTTCCACCTTATCTCGTGGAATATAGCCAGCGCAAAGAAATGGCTATAAGATGGTAGACCTCTACAAGACTGGGTGACATGCAAAATAATTGCCCTCCAGGAGACATGGGCACTGGAGGAGCTGCCTCTTGTGGGAGTCATACACTTCAGCACACCAGCAGAGAAATACCGGAGGCACGGACGCCCCAAAGGTGGGCTAGCAGTCTATGTATCAACAGCAATTAATATTCAATCAGAACATTAAACTCTTTACGGACCAAATGTGCAACTAATAAAATGTTCAATTCCAGCGAAAAAGGAACCCAGAGTGGTATTGTTAATCAACACCTATGCTCATCCATCGGCGAAAGAAAATAAAAAAACACATCGCCTTACTAACAACCATAATCACCGACATACGAAACACCAACCCATTCTGGGATAGCATTATAGAAGGAGATTTCAACTCAAACATAATTTTTACACCATAAGAGGATAAGAAACTCTAAGCAGGCAACAAGTCCTGGGATGTACAACAACAATATAAGCTCAAATCAGCTCGTTCCGATCTAGTGGGGCAACAACTGGTGAAAACACTTGAATACCTGGGCTTGAGAATAATAAATGGCAGAACTTCTGAAGACTACCCGCCAATGTATACTTACATCAGAGGGAAATCGCAATCAAGACTTGATTACACAGCAATATCACTACCATTAATGCCCTTTCTCACTAGGTTTATCATCGAAGTCGCAATCAAAAGTGACCACTCATACCAACATACTCACTTCAGTTTTAATCTACCAAAGCATCAAATAAGCACGACAGCAGTGGAAAGCATATTTTAAATTGACTAGAAACGTCTGAAATGGACAACAGAGAACAACAATGAACTTCACGCTAAATTACAGGGGTTCAAAATGGAAAGTGAAAGAAGTGATCAAAACAAGATACAAGAGTGGGTAAGCGTCATGGACAAATTGATAACAATCATGATTGACGAATCAAAACAGGCCCCAAGACTTAAAAAGAATATGCCAAGTCCGATTGATGCTCCCAAATTCAAACGAGAATTAAAAAAAACTCTAAAGGAACAAAGAAGAACTGAGTCAAGCGCAATAGGTTGGGAAGCCATACGTAACGAAGGAAAGAATACAAAAAGAAGATATGCTCAGGGGTTAGAGGTGGCAGACCTGGAAGCTGAGATCGGCCCTGGACCAGGGTTCAATTCCCCGCCTCGGCGGGTCTTGGGCTCAAAAAATTCCACGGACTCGATAATTCTCGCTCCGGTGCCTTCTCGACTCACGGGTTCACACTCTGCGACTCTGGGCAATAGCTTGCTTAATCTCCACAACGGCCCCTCGCGGCGGGATGCCTGGCTTTCCCCTTGTGGATACCCTGCCGGGGTTATCTCACAGGGGAATACCAGGACGGGTTCCCTAAGCAAGCGCTTAGATACCCACCTCGGTCAGTGATTTGCGCTATATAAATACATGTACATGTACATTTACAATTACATTTACATATGATAATATAAAAAAAGATGTAAGGACAACTTCTGGGTTACATTATAACATAATGCGAAAAAAAACAACTCAAGCACATTCTGGGAAATGATAAACAATCTAAATCGGACCGTCAGCTCGTTTGCCTCAAGTGTACAAGAACAAGACAGGGCCACATTTCTAACAGATGGTTTTACAGACACCAAAGTCCTAAATCTCATAGTAGGCAGTGAGAAGGAGCAAGTAAATGTCCATGATCAAGTGGAACAAAAGAACAATGGCATGTTCCCTAAACAAAAAACAAACAGCACTACATCCCAACACCCTACTGCTGCGCCAAAAGCTGTAGAAGAACAAAGGAACAGTGCTGTGATGAGAGCTAGTGGCTCAAGGGCCATACCTGAAAGCCGAGCATACCAATTAGAGGAGATAAAAAGAATAATCTCAAAGGGACTAGGAACCAGGGCTCCAGGACCAAATGGAATCCTCTACTAATCTTCAAACTTGCACCAGACTTTTGGACTGGGAAACAAAAAAATCTATTTGAAGTTGTGGAGTACATAAAGCAAATTCCACCAAGCTGGCAAGGATCAGTGATTTCACTGATCTACAAAGGAGGTGACAGATTGCCCCCACTCAATTATAGGCTAATTGCACTACTGGATGTGGACGCAAAGTACTACATGTCGCTGATACTGATAGATCTGATTACCTAGTCAGGCAAGCTAAAACTGATTCCGGTCAATCAAACAGGTTTGAGAAAAGGAATTGGGACAACTACAAACATCTTAGTATTCTCACTGATCGCCGACCAATACAAACGGAGGAAACAACAACTGCACCTCTGCTTTGTCAACTTAAAGGTGGCTTTCAACAGTGTGGATTTTCATATCTTTTGGTAAAAGCTGCGAGCTTGGAAAATCCCTGAAAAAATATTTAGAGGAATATTACTCCTTTACCCAAATACATGGATTAGAGTCAAACTGGGAAACGGTTCAACATTACCATTTCAGGGTTGCAACAGGGTGTCCTTTGGACACCCTGGCTCCCTTGAAATTGCGGCACATTTGCGATTCGCTAATTGATGCATCAAAGTTATGTTTTTCGAGTCCTTAATAGCGAATTTTAAGGAATCGCTATTAAAGACTCGTAAAACGGGATGCATATAAGAATCGCAATATTATTTGCGATTTCTACTGATTCCTTATTTGCGAATTGCTAATTGCTAATTGCTAATCGCAAATAAGGAATGGCTTTCCCATTCATTCCTATGGGCCTTAGCAATTAGCGAATCGCAAATGTGCCGTAATTTCAAGGGTGCCAGGGTTTCCAAAGAACACCCTGTTGCACCCCTGAAATGGTAATGTTCATTGGTGTTGTGCACACACATGTCCCAAGGACATGTGTGTGTGTGTAACATACAACTTAGAAAAATGCACTAAAGTGCATATTTCTACGTTTTTGCTATTTACCACGTAGTGGCCCCAGATTGCGAATTCGCAATCTTAGAATGGTTCATGCATTGCATTTAAGGAATCGCAAATTGCGATTCCTTAAATGCAATCGCAATTTGAAGACTCGCAATTATTTGCGAATTCTTAGATTGCGAGTGCATGAACCCTTGATGCATCTCAAATGCCATTTTTGCGGGTGCAAACGGCCGAATTTTGCAATTCGCACCGTTTGCGCTCGCAAAAATGCTTGATGCATCTACCTGTTTGTCTCTGCTGGTACTCGGTATTTGTGATATTGATGAAGTAGCTGAAAGCAATAGCAGTGTGCATTTTAAATGACGTTTATATTCCGGCCAGAGCTCCTGAAACATCATGTGCTGTTCGTAGAAAATATGGTGTGAGGGACCCGATATAGATTGGATTACACAAAATAGTATGTAGAGGGAAAATGGGTACTTGTACGAAATGAAAAAAAATCAGCTTTTTCTCCGTAGGATTTTCCTTACCTCAAGGAAATTGACTTATTTGAAGTTCTCAACTACAATATGGTGTTTTTTCCTGGCCCCTTCTGGTTTTAATGTATATTGGGTTCCCTACCCCGCCATGAGGCTATGCCTTCTTGGTGTAGACTTTCTATGGTACCTGTAACTAACTTGATTCTCCATGAAGTCATTCTGAAATTTTATCAGACTGAAACCAATAATAGTACCATACATTTTCTCTGCTGATGTGAAAAATGCCTGACAGGTACTGTTAAAGGCTCCCGCCACCAAACCATTTTCATCGGTATAGTTATCGTCTGTATAAAAACATCTTTCTTCTATATCTGCAACTTTCAAATAGCTAAAAAATCACAATGTGTAAATCATGATGAAATAAAAGTTTTAGCACGATTGCACGGCAGGACCAAGCTGCTATCTCTATAGGCATTTATCCTTTAACGGTTGCAATAAAGAAAAGCATCTTAGCTGTTACCAGGCTGTTTCTTGTCGGGTGATTAAGTGTATCCCATTTTCCAGCGTGTACAACTTCGCTGATCCCACGCAAACTCATTTATTTCACAATGATAATATGATGTTAATCTCTCCTGTTCTTCAACTCCCACACGGTTGTGCAGGAGGCTGAGATTACATCTTGGTCGGAATCAAAACAGAACAATGTGTTGCAGGAAGCTCATAATTAGAAATGAAATTGCTCACGAGACGTCGCCTTGGTGGGAATCCTTTCTGCAGTTATCTTTGCATCCAGTGATACGACCAGCGGCCATCTTGGAATTGAACACCCGACAGTTTTCGCTGCTTGGGAGGATAGTATAATATTTACAGGCGTAGCTAGAGCTTGTGGCGCCTGGGGCTATCCCTCAGAGTGCCGCCCCTGGGGGGGGGGGCGGGAGTGGGGGTAGTACCGTCGCTAATAGTTACCTGGATCATTCAAGGTGCATGCACATACATGACAGTCCAGGGCTACACAGTTGTGAATACACCGGTGACCGGCATTACAAAGGAGAACACTCAGACTGCCATCCTGCAGGATTTCAGGAAGGGCCTAAAAATATGGTTATTTGATTAACGTCCCTCATCAGCAGCACCGCCCCCACCCCCCAGTGCCGCCTCCACCCCCCAGCGCCTAGATACCACCACAGGTGATAAGCAGCGCTATGCAAATCCTGTTTGTCAGTGGCATAATAGGGCTGGGACGGATGAATAGTCGAGTTGGGAACAAAAGCAGGTGACAGGTCATGTGCGTGCAGCACGCACTTTCAAATTGCCAGGGCTGCACGCCCGGCACTGGTGGCCCGTTGTGGACGCGACAGCCCTTATAATTTATTTGGGGACACTGTGTCCCCAAGTAAATTATAACAGCCGCAACGGGCCACCAGCATAGCTGCCAAGGTTTCAGACTGCTGTGTGTGTCATTTTCATAATTTCAGTGTTTTTATGAGTGACATTTCAATGACTATGAGTGACACTATCTCCTTCACCACTGACAAGTGTCACCCGACCATCACCGGTGCGGCCCAAATATAGCTGCCAAGTTTTCAGTATACACAAGTAACATTTCTATGTTTTCAAGACAGGTATAGGTGATTTTCACATCTCCTGTGCAACACCTTCAGTAATACTTTATAAGGAGCAGTGGTTTAAGAAAATGTAAGGTACAAAACTAAAATCTTTTTTTTTTAGTAAGTGGTGTAGTAACTGGATTAAATACACCACAGTATACGTCACAAGCCTGGACTTGGGTTGTTGACAGATTGGGCAGGTCAAGGTCACACTTAAACGCTTGTGCGGTCTCCTGACCGAAAAAGGCCCGGGACCGGGAGAATGGACAAGCACATTTCCATCTTTCCTGAAACCATGTGATCGAAGGGCAAGAGCTGCGAAGCGTTTTTTTTTACAACAATCTGAGGTAAGTAATTTGTGGGGGTTTAGGAAGGCATACCAACACCCTCGACCATGACCCTCCCCAAAACACTGTAAGGGTCAGGTCAGATAGCACAAAGTCTGCTGAAGGCGGCACTGAAAAGAAAAATAAAGATGCCCCCCGGCATCATTCTGTCTGTGGGGCCAATCTGCGTCGTGTGTGACAATGGTGGCAGTTAACACGGACAAAGATGGTGGCAAGTGGCAAAAACAACTGTCTACTTACCGTGATGGTTTGCAGCCGGAAGCGCGATTGGCACGTCAATGACTCACACTGCAAGGGGGCTGCTGGGTGCTCATGATGCCATGAGTGAGCTACCCCTACTGCAATCTGCCTTAGACTTCGGTCCAGGCTGTCCTCCTGGCAGTCCGGCCGGCGCTGTAAATCCTCAGTGTCGCCGGTCAGTCATGGCTCTTCATTAACCCGCCTACTGCACTTATTCCCTCTGCCGGCTCGGACATTGACTAAAGAAGGGATGCAGCGGCGGCCCTGAATATAATGGCCTACAAGCAGAGTGTAATTTAAACACATTGGGGCAGATTTATGTTAACTGGCGCATCCCCAGGGATGCGCCAGTTAACATGCGCCACAGTGCGCCACAGCTCCGCCACCCATGGTGCGCCGCATTTATAATATATTTAGCCCTGATCTCTTGACTGGGTGAGAGTATTCTGTTTAATTCAGAGACTCTGTCCCTCACCACCCCTTGTTGTAAATATATATGCATTTATAATGCGGCGCACCATGGTGCAAAAACGGCACAGATGCGTGACGCATCTGTGCCGGAAATGTGGCGCATTGCTGGAGTTGCGTCGCAAGCGCGACGCAGCTCCAGCAAGGCTCGGGGGTACACCATCTGCACAATGCTGCGTCAAGACCTACGCCTGCTTCAAGCAGGCGCAGGGTTTTGACGCAGCATTGCCCTGAAAGTGACTGAGTGAAATCTCATAGATTTCACTCAGCCACTTTCAGGAGGCGTTCCTGCACAGGAACGCCCCCCCCTGCACAGGAACGCCTCCTTATGGCGCAGGGCTTTACAACGTGACGCATCTCCTAGATGCGTCATGTTGTAAATAGGGTGCATTGTTTGCGCCGCAGTTGCGTCAAATAAAGTGACGCAATTGCGGCGCAAAGAGGCGCAACGGCCTCATAAATCTGCCCCATTAAGATTACCAAATAAAGCACAAGTCACTCGGTGAATGTCCTGTGTCATCGCCGGTTTTGTGAAATTAATTCACTGGGTCACTCTCGGCTCCCTGCCGGTCTGGACTGACAACTTACAAGTAGGTATGAATTGTGAAGGCGGCCCGCCCGGTGTTATTGCGGCGTTGCGGCACCGCAGAACCAAGACAGTCAGCACTGTGCACCTGGCGAGGACTGACTCAGATTGAGTCCCCCGCAATTCTTCCTCACTTACTCTTCCTCCGGACGGGACGACACAATTACAGCCGGGCAGAATTCGAGCAGCCAAGCCAGTGCACAGGCGTCGCACCTATTGCGTGATACTTGGCAGGAATGCACCAGTGCTGCGGCCGCCTTCAAAATTGTGGCGCCTGGGGCGGACCGCCCCCCTAGCTACGCCGGTGATTAAAACACATCTGAAATGGGAGTGAAGAATATAAACATTCAGAGGTTATGCAGAGAGTAAAGACTGGATATTACCAACAGAAATACAAAATATGCACCATAGTGAGAAGAAAGTGGGGCCTTGGAGGGTGTAAGGGCCTTGTGCCGAAAATTACATACGAGTCACTTTAGTCCCTGCCGCACCTCCAAACTACCTCCTTTAATTAAAAAAAAAGGAAAAGAAAGCTTGCTGAGGCTGGTGCCGATATCCTAGGGTGTTTTAAAGAACGTTTTCAACTGTTTTCAGTAGTTTTCAACTTGTTTTCCTTGCCACGGTATGATATCTGCTTCTCATCTGGTGACAGTGTGAAGCAGGCCCGGTTCTAGAGGGTGGGACGGGTGGGCCAGGCCCACCCAAACTTGAGCCTGACCCACCCAAACATGAGCCTTGCCCTGAGGCTTGATGTGAGCCGTTCCCCCCCTTCACCAGTGTTCAGGCTGGCTTTCCTGATCCGAAGTCAAGAGGCTGATGCAGCCTCTGCGCAGCCCAGCACAGATTATCGCTCCCCATTGCCACATATAGAATGACAATGGGCCAAAGCCTGCAGGCACAGCATGTGGTGGGAGCTCCGGCCCTGGTCTTAGGGCACAGGTCTTCAAACGGTGGTGAGCACTTCCCTGGGGGTCCGTGACTGCATTCCGGGGGGGGGGGGGGGGGGGGGGGGGGTACAACTGCGTCTGCAAGGAAGGAATTGTAAATTAAGATAGCCTGGAAGGGTGGACGTTTATCTGGTGAGTTCACAGGCTTTCTTATTTTATATGCACAAGTTAAACAGCATAAAAAGTTTGCACCTGTAATCCTGAGTGTTCCCTGGGGCACTGCCAGTGAGTAGGGAGACGTGGCTCAAGGGTAAACACAATATGGTAATTACTATATAATTTTTTCATCTTCATATAATTGCATGTATAAAAAACGCGCGCACACAGTAAATGAAAAAACAAAGCAAATGAAACACATTTTGGATTAAAATATACTCTCTTACGTTATAAACCTCCGTTATCTAAAGCAATCACTGCAGATTACTGTGTCGGACCAGAGAGTCGCTGATTTGAATCCAGGTTTTCACAGTGGGAAATAGTAACTAGTGTATTTATAGAGCTACACATTCCATGCCTGTGGTAAAAAGCACTCTAGCATCACATAAAGCATATATTATCTCCTCGGCTGCTTTATGTGTGTTGCTTGACCAGTTGCATAGGGTCCAGTGTCATGAGAGGCCTATTAAAGCCAGGGTCACTGGAATTATGCGGCAGGGGAGGACCAAATCATATGGCAGGGTTGACTAAATTATATGGCAAGAAAAGGAAAATTGTGTGGGGTTATACAGAACAATTTGTCATGCATCTACTTTGTTACTTTGTCATTTTTACATTTGGTAAAAACTATCTGGGCATTGATTTCACCTCATTAATGCTGGTTTAATACCCAAATATAGCAAAAAGCAAATCAAAGGTGACCAGTCAAGCTTTGCGAAGGGTGTTTCACAGAGAGATGAGAGCACCTTTACTGCGAAAAGGTGGGGGTAGCATTATGGAGCTCATTATTTCTAAAAGGAAGGAATTGTGTCCTAATGGCAAGAGCTTCCTACTTTGGAACCTAGTTCAGGTCCTCCTGTCAGCTCAACTCAAATCACTTATTAGTCCAGTGCCTAAAATTAAAAAATATATAATAAATTAATATGAACTTGTTTTTGTGTAATGTAAATGGTGCTTATTTAAAGTTTCCCAATGCCCTTGGGCTGTGTCCTCCTTACGTAAAACCAAAAAAGGGATGGATAACCTGTTTCAAGATTGGAGTGATAGCCATGGTTGGTAAGTTGTGAAAGAGGCAGAGGAGGTAGAGGGCTACTTAGGGCCTCAGCTATTATTAGTGCAGAAAGTGCAATTCCATTGGGGCCCAGGAGTGTGAGGGGCTCACAAGAACCAAATTACGGAGAGAACAGTTTTTTTGTCAATTTCTGTTATTGTTTGATGATTTTCCCTATCATATGTTTCACATTTACTCTGTATTATGAGCTAAAAAAACTATCCATGATATGATCTCAAAAGCTCAGCCTTTGCGCTCAGCCCTGCCTCTCCTGTTTCCTGATCCTTGGTTTTGCAGGGGTCTCCGACTTCAAAACATTTTGTTTTGGGGGGCTCCATGCAAAAAAGTTTGAAGACCACTGCCTTAGGGTATGACAGTGAGGCCTCACCATGGGAGATTCTGCTACTGCGGGCCAGAGTTTTCACTTCCCTTGGAACAGGAAGTGATGGGGGCAATAAACAGGGTTTTGCTTGGCATTTAATGTATAGGCTTTGTCAGCAGTTGCCCTTGGCAGCGAGTTTCCTGGGTCCTAGTGCCACCGCAGTGCAACTTTTAAGTTACCTCAGTCGAAGGAGGGCCACCACAGAAACTGTTCTGGTTTTTCTGAGACCAAATGTTTGATCATGTACTCCTTCCTTGGAAAAAAAATAAAGCCTTTTCAATCAAAACCAGCGAAACTGAAATGTTTACGCCATAGTTTATTTGTTCAAACAGCACAGTCCTTAACTGCTGCCTGCTGGGGTGTATTGATATAACCAGGGCCACTGGAATTAGGCACCATTGGGGAGGGAGCCTGGCTGCTTGCATCCTTGGCAGGAGCCGAGAAGACGTGGGACCCGATAAGCTCCATTTAAAAAATGTATTGTTAGAACTGGGGGTCTCTAGTTGGCAGAGGTAGGTACCATAGTCCAAATAGGGACCCTTGCTTCTGGTCAGGGTAAGGAGGGAACCCTCTGAGATAACCCCTGCTCACCCCCTTGGTACCTTGGCAAGAGCAGTCAAGGCTTATCAAAGGCAATGTGTAAAGTATTTGTACCACAACTCACAGTAACACAGTGAAAACACCACAAACTGACTCCACAACAGTTTAGAAAAATAAAGGTATTTAATCTAAACTACACAAGACCAAAACGACAAAAATCCAACATACACAGTTCAAGAATATGGTTGCAAAAGAACTCTTAAGGTTCTTAAGGTTAGCAATAAAATTATCCACAGTTGCGTCACGTTTTAGCCACAGTACCTTTGTTAGCGATAAAAAGTTCCAAGCACAGAAGCTGTAGCAGTGAAAAACAAGCAATGCGTTGCTCCTGGGGAGGCGTTAGTGGCAGCCCCGCTGCAGCAGGCGTGTTGCGACGAAACCAGTCTGTATGGGGAGGAAGGCCACTTGTATGGATTCCGGGGCGTAGGTTCTGTAGGAAGTTTTCTCCCGCAAAGGCATGATGCGATGATACTCGGGTGTTGCGACGATCTCCGGGGCGACGATGCGCGGTCCAGCGATGACCTTTCTCTCACAGCTTCTCGATGCGTTGGCTCTGCGACGATTCTCGCAGCGACGTGATGCGATGATCTCACCAAGCGATGGCAGGCTCTGCGACGATGTACGCAGCGGCTGAAAACCTCCCGCTAAAGAAGGTGACAGCGCTGCGATTATCTGGGTCTTTGTAGCGGCGGGAATTTTCTCACTCGCCCGGGATCGCGATACATTTTCTGTAGCAAGGTCTTTAAAAGCTTGATTTCCATCTGCCCAACACAGGTACAACTTCCAGAGGCACCACACATGGGCCAAGCACTCCAGGAAGGACAGAACTCTCTCATCAGAGCTCAGGGATGCTGGGGGTGATGTCCTTTTGTTCCTGGGACTTCAAATCAGGGAGCCAGCTCTTCTCAGGCCCTTGGAGATTCCTTCAAGCAAGGGGACACAGCACAAAGCAAAGTCCTCCCCCCTCCTTGGCAGCAACGGAACAGCAGGTCAGTCCAGCAGAGCAACAGTAGGACAGTCTTCCTTCTTCAGTTTCAGCTTTTTCCTTGGCAGAGGTTCCTTCTTGGTTCCAGGATGATCTAATTTTCTGTTGTCAGTGGTCCTGTACTTATACCCCTAAAGGTCTTTGTTCCCTTTGTGCAGGAGGGCTCTGAGCCCGGTCTGAGCCAGTTCTGGGAGTTCCTTGAGCACTTAGTTTTCCTGGCTTCTCCTTTCCTTTCAGAGTGAGGGGCAGGGTCGTCAGCCGCCCAGCAGGAGGTGGAGCCAGCATTGTGGAAGGCAGGCAAAGCCCTATTCAGGCCCAGGTGTTATCTCCTCCCACCACTCATGTTGCAAATGCAGTCATTCAGCCTAGGGCTGACTCAGCCAGCCTCCTGGAGAATCTCCAGCCCCTGTCACTCTCAAACCAGACAGTCAGTTCACAAACAGGCCAAGGCACACAGAAAGGTCAGACAAGAGAACAGCAACTTTCTAAAAGTGCTTTTCTCAAAAACAGGAGTTAAAAAACACCTTTCCTAAAAGATGTGTTATTAAAATCTGAGTTCAGGGATACAAGACGTTTATGTCCTATCTTGCTCCTATGGGAAGATATGCTGGTAGCAACTGTAGCCGGCATCCCCCATGATAGCCTATGGAGCAAGATAGCCTTGCAGCAGTGAAAAACGAAAAGGGCTGTAATTAACTACCAGGGCATGTCACCTGCACAAGTACATGCTCTACCTTTCACATACACTGCACCCTGCCCAAGGGGGTACCTTGGGCCTTCCAGAGGGGTGACCAATGTGCACAGAAAGGGAAGGGTTAGGCCTGGTCAGTGGGGACACTGACCAGGAGGACATGGCAGTTCACAGACTGCACACAGGCACTGCGGTGGCAGGCCTGAGACACCATTTTAAGGCTACTCATGTGGGTGGCACAATCAGTGCTGCAGGCCCACTAGTAGCATTTGTCATCACCAGCCCTGGCACACCCACTGCACTTCACTAGGGACTTCTTGGTGATACACATATGCCAATCATTTATATCCAATCACAATAACAATTTACACAGGGAGCACTTACACTCTGACACTGATCAGCAGTGGCAGAGTGTCCAAAGCATCTAAACCAGCAAAAACGAAATAAATCCAGCACAACATCAAAAATACAGGAGGTATAGGCAAAAGGATAGGGGGAAACCATGTCAAGGACGACAGGTCTAACATATATATATATTATTAAATTAAACCCCCCCCTGCGTGACCCCCCTGCCACCCTCTCCCTCCCCCCACGAGTCATGCCTGCCGCAACTAACTAAGAGGCCCACCCGAATGCAACATTGACCCACCCAAACAAAAATTCCTGGAGCCGGACCTGGTGTGAAGGGAGCCAATATTAATCATGTGTCACACAGTGGCACTGTTTTAGTTGACAGGTCAGATATTATAAAGTCTGAAGATAGTGTTCGTTTATGTCACAGCTAGCTGTAGCTAAATAAATCAGAAATTCTTTTTTATACACATTGTCTAACTTTTTTATTTACAGCTATTACCAGCTTGCGGTGTCACAGTACAGTTGAACATCAATGGCCACAAAATAAAAATCTCACTATATAGATAAACATTGATTTGCTCAATGTGGGTTTTTCACAGATCACCAGGACGTACTTTTTAGAGGTGCATGGGTCCGCAGAGGGCTGGAAGATGCTAGGCTGCAGAGCATACAAAAATAAATAGCTTTTGACATTTACAGAATGACACTATCTTTTCAGGTCTACCATTGCAGTGGGCAGTCTTTTGTCTGTGGATAGATAACCGCATTGTCATCTACCACCTCAACGGTGGAGTCCAACAAAGCTGAAATGTGTTGCTCATTGCTTGTGCACTTCTGCTGACATGACATTAACAACTGGTATTTCTGGAGTGTCCATTTTGGGGTGGGGCTAATGTTGATTTGCATGTGGCTGGTCTCAGTTCGATAGCTTTTTGTGTTGCACAATGAGTCATCATAAGTGGCATGTGTATGCATGGATAGGGCACCATTAGTTTGCTGGGCATGAGAACTCATGTTGTTCCTCAATGGTTGATAAGAACTAATGAGGCTGGAACATGTAAGGCTTGCTCGTGTTTCTGTTAAGATGGGGTATGACCTAGAAGTTTGAGGTGGACTGTCACTTTTGTTTGGGCTGTAAATAAAGTGAATACTGTTGATTCCTGTCAGTGATGACACAGTGAGCAAACAAAAGGAATGTAAAGTAACCAACCTAAGGCCTCGGCGTCAGAATCAGGGGAATGTTTGGTACTCCCGCATTACGCTTGAAATGGTGAATTACTGATATATTAAAATTCTGCAGCTCTGCTGGCGGAATGTAAAATTATGAAGTGGTTTCTAGAGTTTAGAAACCACTTCATATACAACTTGAAGCCCTTGCATACTCTGCAGAGATTAAAACTTTTAATCAATTTTAGTCACGCTAGATCAGGGGAAGTCATAAGTTTAGGCCAACCGCGGTGGAGCACGGTCAGATACAGGGACCATGTTAGTCCCTCTGAAAAGTAACTGCGAGGCACCTATTGGTAATCAGGATTCACTCTTGCAGAGACCAGCGGCAGGGCACAGTTAGGTCTGGTTGCAACAGGTCAGCTGGACAGTTGCAGGGAAGCCTCTGAAGCAGAGTGTGTCCCTGTATCTCACAATGAAGGCCAACCAACTGACCCTTGCAGTCACTCTGGGTAGCCTTGGATGAAGACAAGCAGGCCCAATATTCCTCCTCTGACAGAAAAGCAGTCCTTCACGCAATAGGGAACTCCTCTGGCAACAGGGCAGTTCTTCTTTTGAATTTTCCACAGATCCAGGACTGTTCTGATGAGTGGCTTCTGAGGCCCAAAATATATGCCTGGTGTTAGAAATGTGGTCTCTAGTTTGCAGGTGTAAGCCCCGTCCAAGTAGGAATCCTCCATTCTAGTCAGGATGAGGGAGTTACACTTCTAAAATAACCTCTGCTCACCCCCTTGTTTGCTTGGCAGAAGCAGTCAGGCTTATCTCAGAGACAATGTGTAAAGTGCTTACACATAACACACATTAACACCGTAAAAACACTACAAAATCACACCTCACCAGTTTTTGAAAAAGTAGGCAATATTTATCTGTATAAAACAAGACCGAAATGATAAACATCAAACATACAGTACTCAAGATACTAATTTTACAAGAATACGCTTGAAATACAGATCCTTGAAGTCATTTGCTCCATCCAGGGCAATCATGGTGTTGTGAACAAACAATTTCAACAGTTCAGGCTGACTGTGAGGTCACGGGCCAACTGCGGTGTTGGGAAGATCCGCAAACAGTACCTTGGAAATATAGGGCATCACAGACCTTGCAATGAGTTCCAAAGAGGCGACGCCACTGGCTTCGGCAGGCACCATTTCCGGAGGTCTGTTTAGGAGTCGTCGGGACCTTTGAAGTCATACGCGTTGCAGATCGAACTCCGTGAGGTTGAAGTCAGGAGAGCTGGTGTCAATGGCATTGGGGCTGCAATGCGAAGTGGGTACATTGCGACCTGCAGTGCCCACAGGTCATAGTGCAGGCAGTGGCTCGGTGACCATGTCTGGTGTCATCGGTGAGACCAGGGCTGTGGTGTAAAGTGGGTGATGCGACGTGGAGTGTCCACAGGTCATGGTGGACCCAAGGTTGAAATGCATAGTGGGGAGATGTTTCATGAGGTGCCTGAAGGTCGCAGTGAAAGCAGCAGCATCGGTTGATGAAGCTGGAGTCAATGGCGCTGAAGTCAGTGGATCAGGGCTGCAGTGCGAGACGGGGCAATGCTTCTTGTAACTCACTAGTGGTGTCCTCAGGCCACAATGCAGGCAGCGGCGTTGATGTCACTTTGGAGTCGTGTCGTCGGTGATACCATATCGGCAAGGTGAAGCAAGCCCACCGGTCACGGTGCACAGTGCACTGCCAGTGCATCGTGCGGCAGTGCAGTGAGACCAGGGTTGCGTTGTGAAGCAGGGCTATGCTCCAGGGGGTGCCTTCAAGTCACGTAGCCGGCAACTCCATTGTTGACTGCGTCAGAGTGGTTGTTCTTCTGTTGCAGCACAAAACACGCAGTTCTCATTGCTGTTGGCAGATGAACTAAAAGTCTTGGATATTCCTGAGACTTTCAAGAGGAGGCAAGCTCTACTTCAAACCATTGGAGATACTCAGGACATAAGTTGTAGAAAGTTCAGTCCAGTAACACAGCAAAGTGGAAGTCCCTGCCGAGCTTCTATCCGGTACTTATACCAACACTCTCATCTCCAGCCTAAACACCTTGGGTCTCAACCATTTGGTAGTCGGCCCCACCCATTCAGCAGGCCACACACTCGACCTCTTATTTACCAACTCGTCCTACATTAAAGTGGAGTCTCCAATCCCATTCTTCTGGTTAGACCATAACCTAGTAAAATGTTCCTTACGGATAATATCCACTCAAAGCAACCCATGTAGAGAACCAATACTGAGTAAGCCATCGAATAAAGTCAGTTTAGCCACTTTCTCTCTTCATTTCACCACCCCCTTCCAACCTCACACAGACAACCTAAACTCTGCAGTTGATTCTTTTGAGGCAGCAATCAATCATGCCCTTAACATAATTGCTCCTGCAATAAAAATCATACGTCACCACAAAACATCACCTTGCTTCACTGCTGACCTAAAATCTGATAGCTGCTAGAAAAGCAGAACGCAAGTGGAGGCACTCAAAAAGTGCTGATGACAGACACACCTATAAATCCTCCCACAGACGCTACCTTGGCCATATAGCAACAGCCCCAAAAAACTATTTAGGTGACAGAAATTAAGGCCTCAAACTTTTACAAAGAACTGCATATTATATTAAAAGAATTCACCAGCCCGATCTCATGCCAGCCGGAACAGCTTATTTCACAAGAGTGGGTGGACCCCTTGTCCTCCTTTTTTGTGGACAAAATTAACAACATTCACAGTCTTTTCCCCCAGAAGGCTGGTGAAAAACAGCACGATTGGCCGGTCAGTAATCACTCCCTGAATTCTACTTCCCTGAAGGAATTAATTCATCCAAGAGGAAGTTAGCACTGCCCTCCGTAAAGTTAAATCTGACTCCCTTGCTGACCCAGTCTCCCCTCACATCCTGTCTAAAATTTGGCCAGCCCTTCTTCCAGGCCCCACCAAGCTCCTCAACCTTATGTCCCAACAAGGTGGAAAGCAGCCATGGTCAAACCCATATTAAAGAAGGCCACCCTTGACCCTAAGCAACCAAACAACTATCAGCCCCTCTCCCTTCACCCTTTCTTTTGGAAGGTCCCAGTGTCACTAATTAATAAACAACGTACTACCTTCCTGGAGAGTAACAATCTACTGGACCCTTTTCAGTACGGGTCCTGGGCCTCACATAGCACTGAAACCGCTTTGCTGGAAATAGTTGGCAACATAAGACTCTCCCTTGATGCCAGACAATCAGCCATCCTGGTCCTACTCGATCTGACTGCTGCCTCCGACCCCATCTCCCAGAGCACTTTTTTGAATCGTCTGTGGGAGATGGTTGTCGGGGCGCCGCATTAAACTGGCTAAGGAGCTACCTGACAGATCGAACCTCGAAAGTGCATGTGGGTATTTTCATCTCCAGTAGCCAATTCAAAGACAAGTGTGTCCCCCAGGGCCCCACCCTCTTCAACCTGTACGGGGCACCACTAGCCAGTGTGAATAAATCACACTGCTTTGACACAGTATCGTTAGCTGATGATTCTCAGCTGCTAATCACGATAGGACCAGACCTGACCAACACCAAACTTTGATTCATGGAGTGCATGTCTGATATACACATCTGAATGCAAAACAATCATCTGCAACTTGATGCGAGCAAAACTGTAATCATCCTCTTCGGCAAAGCACAAACATTGTGGTCGAGTGACTGGTGGCCCCCCAATCTCGGTACTTGTCCTTCAACCAAGTCGGTGGTTTGTAACCTAGGAATGCTGATTGACAATCACCTCTCTATGGCTGATCATGTTACTTATGTGGCCAGCATTTGTTACAGATTAATGCGCAGCCTCGGACAGATCTTTACATGGGTTCCATTGTCATCCTGAATGCCCCTGGTGCAAGGATTAATAATCAGCCGGCTAGACTATGGTAACGCCCTCATTGCTTCCATCAACGAAGAACACCTAACTAAAATCCAGGTCCTCCAAAACATGGCATAACATAACATAACATAACATAACATAACATAACATAACATAACATAACATAACATACAATAACATAACCTAACATAAAATAACATAACATAACATTCTTGGCAGGTTCCTTAGTCCACAAGAGTTATACAATTGTGGGGTCAGACCCCCAGTTCTTATGCCAGTTTTAGTCTTTGAAGTTGGCAAACTTCAAAGAAAAGTTTCTTTGCTTACAAGAAGCAGGTCTGTCCTCCCTGGTTCAGCCATACTACAGTGCGTGGAAACAGCATTTTGAAAGACAGACACAGCGCTATTCAGGTGTCAGTGACATATCCTCACACCACTCTAGCTCAGGAAGACCCATCAGGATATGCAGGACACACCTCAGCTCCATTTGTTTGAATGTCTGGAGGGAATGCACAATCAGCCCTAGTCAGTCTAAACCAGATGTGGATTCTGATTAAGCAAGAAAATGCCCACTTTCTAAAATTAACATTTTCAAAGATGCAATTTAAAAACATCTTTCCCAAAAATTATGAATTTAGACATCCCAAACTCCCAACTTTCTATCATCTTCCAATGGTAATCTGCACTGGAAAGGTGTTTCTAGCCAGACCCCATGTTAACCTATTAAAGAGATAGCCTTTCAATAGTGAAAAACAAAATGCAGAGTATTTCTCAACCAGGACATGTAAAAACATACCACTACATGTCCTACCTTTTAAGTACACTGCACCCTACCCATGGGGCTACTCTGGGCTTACCTTAAGGGCGACCTATATGTAATTAAAGGGAAGGGTTAGGCCTGGCAAGCGGGTGCACTTGCCAGGAAGGCATGACAGCTTAAACCATGCAAACAGACATTGCAGTGGCAGGTCTGGGACACGTTAGAGAGGCTACTTATATGAGTGGCACAATCAGTGCTGCAGGTCCACTAGTAACATTTGATTTACACCAGTGCCCAATACCAGTGACTCACTAGCAAATGAAATAAGCTAATCCTGGAAATACAAAGCAATACACAATTTATAGAGGTAGCACTTGCACTTTGGCACTGATCAGCAGTGATAAAGTGTGCATAGACAGCATACCATCAAAAACAATAGGTCAGAAAGCAAAAAGAAGGGAAAACACCAAAAGATATCAGGTCAAATAAATGGTGCCAGCTTTTGTGTGTGTGTATTCCCTACTCTACAGCTGCATCTAATTCTAGAAAATATTTTCCTTCCCCATCAAGGCTCCAAACTGTATGGGGGTGACAAAAGGCAAATCCCTTTGGAGTGTAAGTGGGGCTAGGTACAGCCCCCCCCCAGCCATCCTGCCAGAATGGCCCATCCTGTCCACACATAAGTCCCATTGTGTTACTGTCTAGAAGCAATACACAAACCCTAGCAGCAGGGCTATTCAAATTCATGAGACCCAGGACACTTGCAGAAGGCCCAGCAATCTAAAAGTGGACAAAAGTGATGGATGGAATGCCTAAATTATTCACAGCCACTGGTAAAAAAAAAACTAATCCTGGGTTCAGGGGTGTGGAATTCCTATCGTCCAAATCCCAGGACGTATCGTTTGGGGCCAAGGACAACCTGTTTTCCTGTTTATTTGTTTTTGGAATAGGTAGGCCCAACCCCTTGCAGCACAAACTCTTTGGCTGCCAGTTTACAGTACCAACCATATGAGGCTACATACAATGCCCCCATAATGCTCTCTAATTAGATGCAAATATCTACAGGAGCTTGAAAGCAAGTCTGACGACCCTTTGCTTTCCAAATAAAATGTCACCAAAAAAATGCAACTTGGAAAAAAAAACATTATGCTAAACTACTGTGAAATTGTAGGTAGCATTTCTTTGAACAATCAATTAGTAAAATGTGGTGATGTATGGTAGTATTTCCCAAATATATCCGTAATGTAAAATCAGTGCAATCATTTTCAGTAAGATAACGGTAAGCATGAAAATAAACAAGCACTGGCAAAGCCAATTGGCCTGATATTGGTTATCAGCCTTTTAGTTTTGTCAAAGCGTGTTTTGTTTTAATATGTTTTTTTGTAAAACTTTGCAGGATCTGTCAGGCCCTCACCATTATAACTAACATTGGCAAAGAGCAATAATATTTTTTGGTTTAAAAAGCACACATTACAACAGCAATCCCTGGCACGGAACAAAACTACTTTGTGTGCGGATATGCTCCCTGTGAAAGAGCGAAAGCCAGTCAATGGATGGATGGATAGATAGATAAATAAAAAGATAGATAGATATTCTATATTATTTATCTATTCAGTATTGTGCATACTGTGAAACAAAGAATAAGTCCCTAGAACATATGAGGGATGAGGAACAGGGGAAAAAATAGCCAAACAAGGTAGAAAACCAACCTCCCCCTAAGATAGTCAGACATCGATATACATTTGATTTACATTTAACAATACCTTATCAAAGTATATTTATTGAGACAAGATACCATACTTTCAAACATAATACCTTTCTATTACACATGATGCCTTAATAGCATTAATTTATTTTTTACAATAATTAATTAAATATCAAAAATCAAATTAATCAACTCCATCGAAATTGTATAGTCACCCCTCATAAAAACCACATCCTCATTCATACTACACACACCCCATACATATATAAACCTACAATTAATATACATCAACTGACATCCAACAACTATTAATATAATTTTGTTCAAAGTAAACCATTTAAATAATTCCATCTTACCAAATGAAATTCCTGTTCATCAATGAATACACATATAATTTTCATTTCTCTCTCTTGAAGTATAAATCTCTTCGGTAATATCATTCCCTCTCCATCCCCTAGTCATCCTTTACACACACAATGTTGGACCTGTTGTGCCATATATTAGTGTTCTTTTGTAATTCTGATTGTGGTTCCAATCACATGCTGACGTGCATTTTGGTGAAACCCGGCAGACACCGTACACCTTCTTCATGGCACGACAACCACTCACACACATGCACACATATAGACACACGCTCACAAACACACACTCTATTGCACACAAGCACTCCCAGACCCACGAGAATGCATACAACATACATTCAAAAACAAAAACTCACTTGCATCATCTGCAATTGGAGATCTCGTTTCAGCTCACGGTGATCCATTTCATGTTAAACTTATAGTGAATATCCTCCAGCGACCCATGTGAGAGAAGAGGAGCAATGGGAGACTATCTATGGGAGGGAGGGAAGCTGGGGTGACAGAGGGAGAGGAGTCACATACTGTCCTGCTGCCCACTATCCGGCCCATTTTCCAACCTTTAATAGGTATAGCACCTTGGATTTAGTCGACTGACAGAATGGGACTATGAGGGGGGTGGCAGTAAAGCGACCCAGGGGCTCCAAGGAAAGGGGAGCTACTTCCTCTAAATTCTGTCCTAATAACTCCTGTGGGTCAGCTCGTTGTGAGGTGCAACATTCTCCCAGAGAGGTTCAAATAAATATAGTCGGGACCATCCCCAGTCTGAGTGAAACTACATATGAACAAGGGGAAAGTCTCTCTAGTAATACGCCTTTAATGAACTCCTCATACATGGGCACTTCTCCCCTTCGGACCCTGCACCCCAGACCACCCTTCCTAAATATACTATCTTGGAATGTGGCTGGTCTGGGGAATAAAATAAATTCTCCGGACTGGAGCTTATTCATTGAGGGTAGGGACATATGCATGTTCCAAGAAACCTGGGCGAGAGAGGAAGTCCCTCGTACAGGTTTTGCATCTTATTCTGTCCACGCAAAGTGGGGGGGCAGGGGGCGCCCTTCAGGCGGCTTAGTGACCTGGGTGGCGGTTGATCTGGGATGCACGGTTGCCGTGCTTCCACTAGGCAGAGAGGACATTCTTGGTCTTTTGTTAGAGTGGCCGAACTCGAATAGACTTGTGGTGTTAAATGTCTATTCCAGGCCGGTTGGCATCACACAGGAGTCATGTTTGTGATGGTAAAGCTATCACCTGGATACAACAATATGAAATCCTCCTTCCTGTTCTTTGAAAAAAGATGGATCGATCGAAAGAGGACAGGCATTCGTGGATAGAATGGCAATATTCCTTAGTCCCAAATCTGATGAGGGATATTGGTTTCCAGTCTTCTCTCCCTCTGTTCAAGATATGGTCACCGATATCTGAACCCTTTATTTTGCCATAGGACTTGAGTATCAACACCATTTATCAACCATATTTTGGCATTAAATAGAAGGTCTTCGATTTGAGGAAGCTGAGTTGTCACCAGGTAGAAAAAGACACTGTTCCCTTTGTTTTTTGGTAAAAAGATCAATTATGTGTTTGCAGATAGGTTGAGGGTTCCCAGCTGAACCTCTCGTGTTAATAGTAGTTCACCCTCATTTTGGGTGATAGCTGGTGTATGGACCTGGCTCGATGTTTTTTACATAGAAGGTGCTGCTTGTAGGAGACACTAACCAAGAGATAATACGGAGAGATTGGGACACTAGTTATCCAGTTCGATAAGGAACTTCATCTACCTATGGTCTCAGGGCACCAAGTCATCACACATGCTCATGTTTGACTCTGTGCTCTCTATGTGCAGAAGCATCATGGACACTGCATCGCTTATCAGGAAGCCAGCGGCCGGGTTCCAGTACATTTTTCAGCTTATGAACAGCACACTAGTTATTAGGAGAGACTTTCTTTTTGATGAAGTTAAAAGTATGGTGTTTGGGAATATCTGTTACTGGTTGACCCTATAATATGCATCACTGGGCTAAAATGTATTGTGGAATATTTGCATATAGTCTGACTTGCATTCATTACGCCAGTCTCCTACTGTCAACAATGATCTTCAGCTCAAGGATTTGAATATCCATGCCTATTGCATGTCATCAACAGTAAAACGTATGGATGTATATATGTATGCACATCTCATTTTGGGAATATATATATTCTCCACTATTAGCAATATTGGTACTGTGACATAAGTGTTTCCATGTTATGAGAATATTTGGATATAATTGTGTATATGTGTTTATGGAAGTATGGAGAGACTTCCACTATTACCAATGATGGCTGACTCTTGAATATTTAATATAATCGTAAATGAACCTCATGTTGAAATGAATGAGTGGTAATATGTGATTGGTATGATGTATTCCCTTCATGAGCATTACAATTCATGGCTTGACATCAACCAGCAATTTCTAATGAGTAGGATTACTAACTTACAGAAAACCGTGAATACCTCACTCTTTTCAAACAGAAGGTAACATAACCAACCATCTCTGAATTCTGCCTTAGGCATACAAGGAAGAGCTAGCCACAGCTCTTGGTTCATTGTCAAATACCTATATCACAAGAAAATATATTAATTTAAGGTAATCTACATTAACTTCTATTTTCCCCAATGTGTGACTATAGAAGGTATCCTCCATCATTGCGGCCAGTTGGTCTGTTGCACTCTATGTTAGGGCAAGTGTGAATATTGTGCAAGTTTACTAACAATAGACAAGGGATTGTGGGCTATATTTATCCAGGTCCGACATACATGCCCTAAAGTACTACAAAACAGAAAGGTATGCAGTTCCTAGTGAACACTGTCAGTTGATGTGTGGTTAGTGCGTAGTGGAGTACTCACTAGGGGCAGGAGGAGGTTTCCTCCTTTCGGAAAGGACCCTCACCCCCTCCCCCCCCCCATCAGTTGGATGTCTTGCTTCATCATCAGGTCTGCTCCTTATCGGGTCGACCTTATAACAGGGGTGCGCAACATTCACGTTTTTCAACCAGGAGAGTGACCACAATCATTAAAATAGTTCTGGGTGGACCACTACCTCCTGTTTTAATCTCCCTTCCTAACATACTACATCTACACTCACTTGGGCCCTCACACGCACTACACCCTACGGCATAAGGAAAAAAGATCTCAGTCAAAAGGCCCCGTTAAGGGTGCCAATCGGGTATTGCAGCACCAACCCGATACGGAGCAGATGATGAAACATGAAACCCCACTGATGGGGGGTGTGTGAGGGTCCCTTTCCAAAAGGAGGAAACCTCCTCCTGCCCCTATTGTGTACTCCACTACACACTAACCACACATCAACCGACAGTGTTCACTAGGAACTACATACATTTCTGTTTTGTAATATTGTGCAAGTATCATTACATTTGCCTCACTTTTGCAGGGTGTATGCAGTGTATTCATGATTGTTTCACTGAACTGTTTTTGTTATCCAAGATTCTGGTGACTATGTCATTTTTATGGACGTACCTATTGAAAGAGTAATGAATTTAGTTACTATGTTTATGTCCCACCTTTCAATCCCTGTAGGTGGTAAGACAGACTATTAGGTCAAAGGTAAGACGCAGTTGTACATTTTGCATGTACCTAAACTTAGCATATACATATACAATAGGAATCCTATCCACCCTGATGAAGGCTTGAGACGTATTATGGGCTATTATATGGGCTGAAACATGTTGGCCCACAGCTTTCTAAGAGACATCTCCAGTTTGTCCTTGTACACCCCCAGATATCCCTCAGCGACCTTCACAATGCCCTCAGACAGTTCCAGATGGCCTTCAAAGACCCAAAGTCAGGCCATAAGCATGTTTGGTCTGCCTTCAGATATTTCCAGCAATCCCTCATCAGATGACAACTCATCCTCACTCTCCCTTAGGACATCCCCGGAGCACTCTCAGAAAAATCTAACTATCCATCATAGTCCTAGGGCTCCTCATTTGGCACTCAGATTCACCCAGCTGTACATCAGCCTACCTTCAGACACCACCATCTGCTATTTAAAAAACTTACATGTGCTCTGAGAGACCCATGGTGTGCTCTCAGCCACATCGTGCATGCCACTAGAATCCATGTGACTGCTCTCAGAGACCCTCAAATACACTTACGTCAGGTTCCAAACAGCTCTTAGAAAGCATTGGTGTGCCTCAGATACATGCAGTCAACGCTCAGAAGGCCCTGAGCCAGTCTTTGCTTACTACTACCTAGTCCTAGCACTTTACCAGTTAGTCCTTAGATTCCTTCAGTGTACCAGCAGCCACACCCAGCAGACCCTAAAAAAACCCTTTGTTTAACCGGAGAAACCCTCAGTCATACCTCAATGCTCACCTGCAGACACAACTAGCTGCCATTCACAGGGCGCATCATGCTGCCTTTGGACAGCCCATTTTGGTCCTTGCCCACCAATTTGACAGGTGCTCATGCACTTTTAAAGGTCCGGATTTCAACTTTCCAAAAATGTCCTTATCTTCACTGACTGTGAGGAGAGTGTGGGAAATTGCCCCATGGTCCCCCTTTAGCAACCTCCTGAAGCACAACATTCACTTTGTAACAGACATGTGGAGAAGGGGACAGCTAATTCATGTTCCCTTTCCACATTGCTTGATTCTGATTGTGGAGTAGCTCCTTGAAATTGGATGAAAATGTTTATGAGATAGTGGCCATGTTTTCCAAAATGTAGGGGTATTTTGGTAAGTCTTTGAAAACTTTGATTTTCACACAGTGGATGTGAAGATCTGAACAGCCTCCGCAACCATTTATCATGCAAGAGGCATCAATGCGATAGAATTCATGCTTGAAAATGCATGGGGAATTATATGAAAAGCGAGCAGCCACCAATGGCTCCTTCATGCAGGACAGACACACGCCAAGGTGAGCCATATCTCTATCTCTACGGTAATGTTGTCTAAAGAATCACTTGAACCAGTTTCTTACCATTCATCAATGTGCAAAGCAGACAATCATCAGTAATAATGTTACAAAGACCCATATCATTCTTCTGATTTATGTTCTGCATGATCAGATTCTGATGATATGAAAGTAACTTAGAGAGTGAAGGTTGTGATGTTCTGATTCTATTTAAAACACAAACCAATTATAGAGAGTTGTAGTTCAAGATTAGCAAGGAGATGTTGGTCCAGGTGAGAACATTTGGGCACTATTTTGGTTCCATGGTGTAGACATGCACTGCTCACTTTTCAGACATGTTCACAAGGTTGTAACACAGAATTGCAGTCCCCGAGGGAGGCCTGTGCTTGAATTCAAGAGCGATAGTGTAGAAGTTTTCTCTTCTTGTCCCTCCACACAGGATACTGCAAGTAGCATCACCAGACTCCCAGCACATTAGCCATCTACTAGTTGTTTCTACACAACTGGTAAGCATACCAAAATTTAGTCTGATAATTTTGTTTTGACTTATTGACAATATCTTTTATGTACGCAAATTAATTAAATTTACAGAACTGATTCGGGCAATGCATTTCAAAGGTTAAACTCCTGGAGCCTCATTTATGAGAAATGACGCATCGCTGCGTGGAAGCAGCGATGCGTCACTTCTCAGTGCGCACTCCTTGCAACATTCCTGATGTGTCATATTTAATGTATGACGCCTCATGTCGCAAGGAGTTACAGGTACGTCAGTATTTCTGACGTATCTGTAAGTGCAAAAGTGACGCATTGCTGGAGTGTGTCACAAAAGTGACGCAACTCCAGCAATGCGTCCTTTCACATGGGGCAAGCCCCATGTGAAAGGGCCTGCGTCAGTCTTACGCCTGCTGTGAGGCAGGCGCAAGATTTTGACGCACCGGCGTCCTAAAAGTGACGGAGTGAAATCTCATAGATTTCACTGTGTCACTTCTACGACCCTTCCATGGTCAATACGCCCCCCTTGCATACATTATACCTGGCGCAGGTATAATGTGGCACAGGCGTTTACAAAGTGACGCATCTACCTAGATGCGTCACTTTGTAAATATGGCGCAACAAGGCACATTTTTTACACCACTGGTGCATCACAAAAAGTGACGCACCAGCGGCGTAAAAGTGACGGACAGCCTCTTAAATGAGGCCCCTGGTAACTTCACTGAGAATGGCCAAAATGCTGCATTGAAAAGACCAACAGAGGAAGTGCTAGTCCAGCAGAAAAAACAAGAGTAATCAGTAGGCATTGCCACACTGGCGCAGTAAAACATTGCAATCACATTCACAATCACAATCACATCACTAGAAGTGATATCATATGACCTCCGGATTTTTTTTTCCAGGAAGGCATGTCACATGACTTAACATCACAACAATTGAGGTTTTGCTTTGGATAGTATCATAAAGTAATCAAAGTTGAACTATGCACTGTTGGCATTGTTTTGTAAAAAAAAAAAAAGGGAAGTTCCATGGATGGTGCATGGTGGTTGCCATGCAATCATTCATGGGTCTTCACACAGATCCTTATCTACAAACATTGGTAGACAGGCATTTATTGCAAAATTGTATGCCTTCTCAAGGCAAGCGTGACGAGGAGAATTGTTTAATTTCTTCTTGTTTTTCCAACTCTGCATGTGTGCTGTATTGTAAAACACACATGCAAAGTGGGAAACATCTTAAAGCATAGTTTTTGTACTGAAGGGACCCCTTCTAGTACAAAACCTATACTTCAGAGAATGCACACATATTGCACATGGGTATGTTCATTGGTACATGGCTGCCACAAATACAACAAAGTACTGGGAAAGAAAAAATGCACTGTATCTTATTAGATATGGCAATTATTTTTCTCTTCTCTTTGATGTAAAGCAGCACAGTAATTTCAGTGCAATGTTCCTCGAGTCACAAAATAGTAAATCTGCACCTCAATCTCACTCACTACCTTTCATTGACTCTCATTCACTTTCACTCACATACACATGCTTACACGTAGAGTAATATTTTCTCACATGTACTTATCCTCTCTCCCACTTCAACATGGTCTCACCAGCAAGCACGCATACAGCATACTTTTAAAACCATTTGTATTTACCACCCTTGCCATTATAGGGCCTAAATGTTTTAAACTTTGTTTATCAATAATAGTGAGTTATAGAATATTATTCACTATTCGTATAATGAAAAGCAGGCCAAAAATAAGGAATGTGGAACACCCACGTGTACTCTTGGCACTGATCTTTGCCACCCCTGAGGCTGCAAAGGCAATGCCAGGGGTCACAAAGGGCAAGCCAAGGATCACTTTTGTGACCCTTGGACACACTTAAAAGGTGTCCAAGGCTCCTTTGCCATACAGGCAGCTCCAGCACTTAAAATGGAAACTGATCACCATGCATGGATTCGCCACAAGGGATAGTTGCTGACTTCTCTTCACAGGCACTTATCATTCAGTGTTTTGTCACTCCATGAGCCAGTCATATTAAAGGGTCATGCTCCTTTACTTACCTTTTCATATATGTATTACGATTCTCAATTCTTAATGTGACTTGGAATGCCCTTTTTATCCATGGTGAATTTGGACCTCATATCAATAAAGTCAACAGCAGAGTACAAACAATGAATAAGGGACTTACGCCCAAATTTAGTAAGGCTTTAAACCAGCCCAAACGCAAAGGCTTAGATAGGATTTATCCCATATTGCAAAATCTGTTTTCCCTGGTAATGCACACCTTTCTCAGTGTAAAAACAATACTGCAGAGCTAACCCCACTTTGTGTTGCTTTTTCATCAATGGGGAGTTACTGAGGCATTATTAGGGCGATACTTGAGAGCAGATCAACAAAAATACCCATAGCTGTTGACACAAAGCATTGGCTACTAGGCTAGCCAGACCAAGCTTTGCATCAAAAGCTAATGCCTACTGAGAGCAGATCTAAACGAGCAGCATTTGTTCATATCTCCACATGACCCCTATACTGCATATGTGTTGCACTGCACAGCACATGGCCATTGCATTAGATCTTCTGAGTTTGTCTAGGCATTGTAATTCGATCTAGAAGTCTATGCTCTCAGTACAAGTCCTGTGCCAGACATGGCACCCTTGCCTTTGCACCATGTTGCAAGGCGATGGTTCATTCAAGCAGTCTGTTGTGGGACAGTGAAGGGTATGAGAGGAGGAGCAGGACAATCATATTACATATGGCTGTGTGTTGTGGTTTGCCCCTGGTGCACGCAGCACAGAAAATGGGTTGCTTTCCACCGTTGCATCAAAATTTGGGGCCTTAGAGGTTTTTTTAGTTTACTACCATGATATGAAGGTGGTCTGATCCAGTAGCACCTTCAAGGTTAGGGAGTTTTCTGGAGACTTCTCTCTTATGAGATTCACATTCAACAATATGGGACAGAGATGAATTAGCCATGAGTTCATCCAGTCACTGTACGTGTGACATACCTGATGGAGCCTCAAAACGGGTTTCATGGATGAAGGGAACAGCAGGGATAGGGCCTGGATCAGATGGTCTGTAAGCCCTTGATCTTGTTCAGGCAGGTTGGTAAAAGAAACTCAGTGGCAATGCATGAATCGTACCTGATCCTTTTGTGCACTAGTGCAGTCTGCATAGCAGTTGGCTTACCAAGCAAGGATTTGTAAAATGTATCATGACTCAATCCCCCTAGAGATCTTAGGAGACTAACCCAGTCATCCCACCCTCCTGCCCTTGATAATTTCATCAGCAAGATTAGTTGGCAAGCCTGAATTTGATTTACACCAATGACTGACTTTACTTGTTAAACCTTGCCAATCCTCATGCATAGCCGCATTCTAAAGGGGAAACACCTTCAAATATAATAGCATATGGAGTGCAGTCAGGTAAAAGTTGTAAAAGATCCTCACACTCTGTGTTCAAAACCATGTGTTATGTTATGTTAAAAGGTATTTGTAAAGAGCAACTGTCACTCCGGGGTGCATTATGGCCCTGAAATGGATCATTTAGCGGACAGGGTGGTTGAGGCTGGAAAGGATGGTTTAGATGAGTTCTATACATAGTGCATCAGGGGCTGTGAAAATCAAAGTTCTCAGGGCCTTCCTGAAAAGAGTTTCTGTTTGGATGAAACAGAGGTTATTAGGGAGTTGGTTCCAGGCTTTGGACCCTATTACTGCAATTGACTTCCCACCTTTTGAGACACATCTGAAGGCTGGTGGTTTTAATAGGTTTGCGTTGGATGATGCAAACCTGGACCGAAGAAGGTACTGGGGGACTGAGGAGTGAAAGATTCTACAGTTAATTGTCAAGATTTTGAACAAGATTTTTTTGTGGATCGGTAGCCAATGGACTGCTTCCAGAGCAGACGATGGTGATGATTTTCCAGGTCATTTTAGTACTGGTCGGGCTGCAGCGTGTTGTACCATCTGAAGTTTGTGTAGGACCGATTTGTTAGCTCCTGCATAGAGGCTGTTGGGTTGCAGTAGTCGATTCTAGATGTGATTAAGGCCACTCCAACTGTCTGTCTTGCCATGCTAGGGAGTAAGTCAAGGAACTTTTTTAGTGATTTAATCAAGTTGAAGCAGGTGCCAGCCACTGATAGCGATTGCTGGTGAAAGGACAGAGCTGCTTCAAATTTGACCCCAAGTTTCTGGCTGCTGTTACCGTGTTTGGGAGAGGAGGGTTGTCGGCCGGCCACCAGAGAATAGGGCAAAAAGCATTTTCTTTCCCCAATGGCATGATTTCATTTTTTTCTGAATTACACCTCAAGTGATTAGCTTTCATCCAGTGAAAAACCGCTGTGAGACATTGACAGAGGTTTTCTTCAGCAAATGTACTGTTTTTATCTAGGACCAGGATTAGATGCGTGTCGTCCATATCTGAGATGTTCTAGATGTTAAAGGATGATATCAAGCTAATCAGTGGGGCAATATAGACATTAAAAAGCACAGGCTCAGGATGGACTCTTGTGGGACCCCAGAGAGCAGAGGCTTTTCTGCTGACTGGTATTGTCCAAGGGTGATGACTTGCCTTCAGTTTAGAAGGAACAATTTTAACCAGGACAAGGTGAGAAATGCAGTAGGATTTGCGGCGGTCCATGAGAATGACATGCAAGACTATGTCAAAAGCAGCTGATAGGTCCAATAGGACAAACACAGCGTTCCTTCCCTGGTCAAGGGCAGCTTTAAGGAATTCAGCCGTGTACAAGAGGGCTGATTCCATAGAGTGCTGTGGCCTAAAACCAGATTGGTTTGGTGTAGGATGTTTGCTCCTTCCAGGTAGGTCATAAGTTGTGAGTTGACTAGTTTTTCCATAATCGTACTTAGACAGGGCAGTAGAGAGATGGGGTGAAGGTTGGTGAGGGTGGTGGGGTCAGCAAACTTTTTTTAAGAGGTTTGACTGCTGCAAGTTTCCACTCATTGGGAACTTCCGCTAGAGATAGGGAAGCATATATTATAATGTTGATGACTGTATTGACAGTGTCTATCAGAGCATGTAAGATTAAGGATTAAGGGATAAGATTTAACAGCCAAAGTAGCCTGACGGGTTTGGTCTGGGCTGATATTTCGAAAAACCTGAAAGGAAGGTCTGTTTATTCAGAAACAACCTTGGTACTTGTAGGAGGGACAAAGAGTACAGGGAAATCTTTTTCGTAATGACTCTGGCTCTTTAAATTAGATTTCTTATGGGAGCATGAGACTTTGGCCACGTCAGTCATTTTGTAAAGGTGTGAATGTTTAACCCCAGTGGGGGTGAGCTCTTGCACTCTGTCCCTCAATCACTTGAACTGTGAGGATGTCCCATCGGAAGTCCATCATAAAAGTCTCCAGGTTGCCAAAATCTGGTTTACAAACATCCTGTAGCATTGCCCGGATGTCCCACCTAGGAGTGGTATCATTGTTAAGGGTCGAAAGATCATGCTTTGTGTGTGGCTTTTTTGGACCTAGGGAGTCTTTCTGGGTTGTTTCAATGTGTCTTTTCCTCTTGGCCAGTAGATACTTTTAGGGGAAAATTATTTATACCAGCGATAGAAGTATTTATAAGAGAATAATGGATGATACAATATTTTGAGACAACAGCAGGCTCTAAAGGTCTTGCTGGATGGGAATGTAGAATGGCCTCTGAATTGGCACCTGTACACTTTGAAGAAATGGCCAACTATGGAGGATTGGGAGGCTCCTGGGGTCATTGATTTCAATGAGCTTTTGCATAGCATCAATACAGCTTTCCGGGTTCTCCAGTTCCATTGAAATTGTTCCAATGGCTGAGGAGAGGTATGAGGTGATCAGGATGTTACATGATCCCTTGTCTTCAGATTTACACCGGGCAGGGGGATTCTTTTCCCCATTGTTGGAAAGTGGATTATTAGTAGTGGCAGACATGCATTTACCACTATAAATATTACCACTAACACAATCTAGGGCTCAGAATAGGTCTTAGAAAATTATTCCCATGTTCAGCTCTTGGTAGCTTGGCTCTGAGCAGGCAGGTATGCTTAACTTCAATGACAGGTATGTAAAGCTATTAAAACACCAATTCAGTAACTAATTAAAACACAACACACAATAAAAAAATCCAACACCAATGTATAGAAATAGGAACTATTCATATCTTTAAAATGAATCTAAAATGAAGCAAATACACTGTAGGGAACCAGATATATGAATGATTAAAGATTAAACACGTTCTAGTGCTTAGAAACCAATAGTGCCACTTTTGGGCATTTAGTTGCCTCTGGCAGGGACAAATTCACACTTAGCAACTTTTCCGGTGGATTTCTCACCAGAGGTCGTGCAGCATCCTCCAAAGGCCAGATTCAGTGAGGGACGTGTTCCTGAAGTTCCTTTGGCAGGTCCAAAGTGTCGAAAACACAATCCAAGGGTCTGGAATTTCCAAGATGGTCATTTTCCACGTTGACATCACCTTTACAAATCCAATGGTAGTACTACAGGCTGAGGAGCCTGTTAACCTGTAACTTGCAGGAAGTCCACTCTTTAATCATTTTGAAGCAGGCTTGATCCACAGGGCTGTAGTTTCAGATTTTGCAGGAGGCGCAGCTAGTCAGAGTGCAGAGCCTGGTCGATGCACATCAATCTCCTCAGCATAGACGCTTCTTTCTCTCTTAGTTTTCAAGCAGCAGTTCGGAGAGGCACTGCCCCTTTCAGATACTTAGTCAGTGTTCTCTGGGGTCAAGCAGGAGGGCACTCCTGACCAACGATGTACAGAGCAACACCCCAGAGCATGACCACTTCCTCCAAAGTGTGGCAAAATGATCTCCCAGAAAGCACTAGTTCTCCAATATTCAATATGTCAGAATTTGCAGCAGGGAGAGAAGAGCTGGCTAAACATACCACCAGGATGGCTAATCTCCGTAGTCTCGCCCCCTTGCATCTGCTCATTCCGTCCTTAATCCTAGCACTTGCGTGGGTTCAAAGAGGAGAGAAATGAAACTGGTGTCTTCAGCCTGTCTCATCCTTCCATTGAAGCATATTGTTTACAACCCCTCCCCCTGCATTCCTGGGTAGTGGAACTCTGCCCTCCCAGAAGAGCTTGCTAACCCCAAGGACTCTTTATCACCTCATCAAAGGAGCCTGGCTAATTCTCTTTACTCGGACCAATCAGGACAGATCACTGGAAGGCTGAGTTTTGGCTTGCAGACAGGAAAGTCTTATGACTTCTTGTATGTACATTTTAGGATACATTCAACAATATTATTAGATTTATCATTGCCATTTTAGGAAGACCTTAAATGCCTTTTTTATGATTCTCCTAGCCTGGGTGCACCCGAGCCACAGGGGTCTTAGGGGTCTTCAGCAAGGGGAATCCCGGGGGATGAAATCCCACGCCTGGAACAGTCAAAGTAAAGAGAGCGGCAATGTGCAGTAAAGTCCATGCAGCCTGTGCCGCAGGGACCTTTAGAGCTGTTTTTGGACATTGCCCGAGCTGTGCCTCGCCTACTCAGCAACAGGAATCCTGGGGGATAAAGTCCCTCCCGAGACAGCAAAAGTGAAGAGTACGGCAATGTGTGGCAAAGTCTGTGCATCCCCATAGAGTTAAAAACAGGGATGGGGTATACAAAATAATTTTAAGCAGCAAAAATCTATCAAAGAGGTTTCAAAAATAACAATTATATAGCAATAACCAATTTTCTTTAGAAATATGGTTTGCGTACCACTTGGGCAGTTTCTTATCATTGGTTGCTTATGTTTCCTCAGAACGTTCTGGGAAATGGTTTATAAAACATAGCCCATAGGGTCCATATGGTGATAGGTACACAATGTATTATACTGGTTTTAAAAAAGGGGAAAATTGTGCTTGATCCTGGAAATTTTTGGGTTTTTTTTCTATTTTTGACACGAACAATGATGATAAATAATTTCTTTTGTAAATGAATACTTATAAAGGCTTGAATTTATATAATTGAAATTGAAACAAATTTTGCATGATTGAGTAGAACTGTGTTTATTAATCTGTTTAATTATGCCACATTTTCATGCAAATTACAGCAAAGAAATGATGGATGGAATGGTGAACAAATCGAACATGGATTTAACCCTGATCTTGACTAGGAGGGAATATTTGATTTGTTCTGCATTCCGTCCATCATTTGTGTTTTTTCTGCTTTGCCACCGTAAGTGGGAAGGGTATGCCCAGACGTGGGTCCCATGCTCACTACACCACTCGATCAAAGGTAGCCTGGCTGATGAGGGGTTATATCCTGAAACCGGTCCCAGAAGGCTTGTTTCCCAGTACAGGGAGGACCTGGCCTGGCAGTTCTGGCTGGACTGTTCCTATGGAGAGCAAGGTCAAAACTGATTTGCATATGGCTAGGGCTAAACTGGCGTGGTGTGGTGAGCAAAGAAACAATGGATTTAACCCAGGTCTTTGACTGAGGGGGAATGTTTGATTGGTTCTGCATTCCGTCCATCATTTGCATGCTTTTTTACATTTTCATGTTGTTGAACTAGGCCCTTTTTGCACGGTTATCGCCAAACATTTTGCTCCTTCCTTCTATTTATTCCTGACCTGTTGCTGTTGGCTATAGGACTCTGAGCCATTTACCACTGCTAATCAATTCTAAAGTGCATATGCTCTCTGTGTAAATTGTGTTGTTGGATGGATGTTTCCATGATTGGCTATTTGAATTACTCATAGGTCCCTAGGAAAGTGCACTGAGTGTGCCAAGGCCTGTAAATCAACTGCTATTAGTGGGCCTGCAGCACTGATTGTGCCACCCACTTGAGTAGCCATGAAAAGGTATCTCATAACTGCCACTGCAGTGTCTGTGTGCAGTTTGTTAACAGCCAGGTCGACTTGGCAAGTGCACCCACGTGTCAGCCCCACACATTCTCTTTTCTTACATGTCAGACACCCTATGGTAGGCCCAAGATACCCCCATGGGCAGGGTGCAGTGTATGTGAAAGGTAGTACATGTACAGGTGTGACATGTCCTGATAGTGAAATACTGTCAATTTCATTTTTCACTATTGAAAGGCTATCTGCCCCATAGGATAGAATGAGAAACACTTTGTAACATCTTTCAAGTATAACTTGCCTTTGGGACAAGATGAAGAAATAAAGTTTAGGCTTGTTGAACTCAGAATTTAATAACACTTCTTTTAGAAAAGATGGTTTTTAAATTGTTCGTTTGAAAATGGCACTTTTAGAAAGTAAACTCAAGGAGGTATTGGACAGAGCTCTGAAATTTTTGAAACACTCACCCCCCAGTCACAGATCTGGGTTGAATACATCAACATGCTTTAGCTCACTTTGCCACCTCAGTTCAGACCAGTCCAGCCTGAACTGCCCCTTGCTCACTTTGCCACTGGATTCAAGCTAGCCTGGATGCTAGCCTGAAACCAGTCCCGGGATGCTTGTTTCCGGTCCAGGGAAGACATGACTTTGCAGTTCGGGCTGGACTTTTCCCATGAGGCACAGGGTCAAGACTGATTTGCATATAAGTGTGTCTGAACTGGGGTGGCGAAGTGAGCTAAAGAACGATGATGGATTCAACCCAGCTCTGTGACTGGGGGTGAGTGTCAGAAAAGTTTCAACGCTCCGTCCATCATCACCTTGTGCTTACTTTTAGAAAGTAGTCATTTTCATGTCTAACCATGCTGTGTGCCTCTGCCTGTTTGTGTATTGACTGTCTGGTTTTGGAGTGACAGGGGCTGGGGATGTGCATTCACTGTAGACAGCCACTTGTGGGGGGGGGGGGCTGAGGTGTGTCTGTCCCTTCTTGGATGACTCAGAGATGAGCTGAATAGGGCTTGGCTGCATTTAGAGTAGTGGTAAGAGATTTCCTTGCATCTGAATAGGGCCTGACTCCCTTCCTCACTGCGGTCTCCACCCCTCTGGTCATACTGCACCAGTGAGGACAGAACTGGTTTGGACTGGGCTCAGAGACCCTTGCACAAAGAGAACAAAGACCTTTTGGGTATAAGTATTACACCTTAAAGCCCAGAACTTTAGATTGCTTCTCGACTCAGGAGGAATCTTTGCCAAGGAAAAGAGCTGAAGAGCTGTGAGGAGGAGTACTGCCCCTTTGTTGTGTGCTTAGTGGGGTTGGCCTGCAGTTACTGTTTGTGCAAAGGAAAGGACAAAGACTAGAACTTTGCTGTGAACCTGCTTTTAGAAGATCTCCAAGGGCCTATGTGTGCTGGCCTCCTGTTCTGAAGACTCAGGGACACAAATACTTCACCCCCAGCTTCACTGAAGTCTGTTGCTGAGAGTTCTGACCTGCCAGGAGATGCCTTTTCCAGCTGTGGGCCTCTGGAGGTTGTCCTTGCTGCTGGGAGCTAGAAGAAAAGAAGAACCAAAGAAATCGATGCATCGCTCTTCTTGTGGCTGTTTTCCAATGCGGCACTGCTGTGCGAGAAGAATCTCCATGCACTGCCACTGTGCTACTGCAGAGATGATGCAGGGCCTTTCACAGCTGCAAGAACTGAGACATCGAGGGATCGCAGCTGAAGAAACTGATTCAACACTGATCAACGCCACCGCATCAATCGCCGATGCATCCCAAATTTCCACTCATTGCATCTGTGCTGCAGGTTTTCCCAATGCATTACTCGCAGATCATTTCTCCTCTACATACCGGATTCAACGCATTCAATGCATCACTTCTCCTGCGTGCAGCAGAATTATCGCATAGCCTCCCCAAGGTTTCAGGAACTGGCGCATCTCTTTGTTTCTCGACGCTTCTAATCTCTGTGGATGTTTGTCCTTGTGATTGTTGGCACATCTACAGGCGCTTTGTGTAGAATCACGCATCCACAGTTTTTTATGGACCCAGTTACTTCAAACCTTTGAAAAGTCATATTCCTATTACATGTAGGTTGGATTTGTGTTGTTTTGGTCTTGTTGAGTTTAGATAAAGATACTTTATTTTTCAAAACTGGTGTGGTGTTCATTTGTGGTGTTTTCACTGTACTACTGTGTATTTTGAGTACAAATACTTTACACATTGCCTTTGGGATAAGTCTGTCTGCTCATGCCAAGCAAACCAGGGGGAGAGCAGGGTTTATCTGCAGTGTGTATCCCCCTTGCCCTGAAAAGAAGCAAGGGTCCCTATTAGGACAAAGGGCACCAACCTCTGCCAACCAAAGACCCTCATTTCTAACACATGTAAAGAACCCTTTTAGGCAAATGTAATGCCATCAGTGTCAGGTACTCCTTCTTTTTCCCTTGCTCATAACTTCTCCCCAAGGGCTCTTCAGAGCACAGTCAAACTGTTGTGTAGTAGTTTATTTCCACTTTTATGTTTACATTGCGTACAATGAACTTGTCCTTGTTCTCTATGATTTCTAACATAGTCAAGTTCTATTTTGCTACTTTCCACTGTGATCACTAGTTTATTCATTGGGAGAAAGATTTATTGCTTAAATGTTATATTACTTAGCATATCTCTGGATGAAATCGGCATAGAGGGCGTTGAATATATTTTTCATAAATGGTATGTTGCTTATGTGTTAAGATAATGATGAGTATTTTTCTTGTGTTCTGGTTTACTAAAGAAATTATACCTATGCTCACATCACGATGATCTCACAGTTTTTCTATTTTGATATTCAAAAAATTTATATAAGGACCCCTTGATTTTGGGGGTGAGCAAGAATATTTGAGAGATTTTGAGAATACTTTCCTACACTGCTAGGGGTACTGCCCGTCTTTCTTTGATGTTGCTGCTCATTTGGGTCTTAGAATTATTTCTGATTGCATACTCTGTATAGCTTCACACGTAAGAGCCTTCATGGCAATCAACAGCATACTGCTTATTTTTGAATTGTTTAATGAAAACCTTTAACTTTTATAAATCTTCAACTCAATTATTGAGTAGGCCTCATTACGTATTTGTACTGTTTCAATCTGCTAGAAGATGTTTAGGGGTACCTTAATGTGCAATTCAATGTATGGGAGAATGGCATGAGGTACATGTTTGGATGGGAAATGTTTGCGGTGTCTAAATTTTGGGATGCTGATTTGCTCCTACAATACTAACTCAGGCTTCCTGTAATTGTAAAACACTGCACCACTAATCAGAATTTCAAGACAAGTGTACAGGCATTGGTGATGTTGAAATTAGATTCTGTGACATTTCTGCAACCAAGGAGACCCAAAGTATGTCTTGCAAGTTTCAGGGCTGCTCTCCACACTGCGATCCATCTTATCTCAGGTAGTTGACCTTTTGAATTCATTTCTCCATTATCATCATCATCATGTACATGCTACCTACTGACAGCACATGCTGATGGATGATGGATTTAAGAAGCATTTAAGAAGTCTGCACACTGACATTATCATTTTGAGATTTCCCACTAGATGTGATACTCCTGCTGAATTTCTAATTATTACTCCTGTGGTGGTCTCTAATTTCTCATCACCTTGTTTGTGTGACAATGGAGTTATTCTCCTCATTTGAGTTTCACTGTGGTTGTTCCATTTTCTGTTATGTTATATGTTACACTATGTTTCTATATACGTTTTTAGTTTTCGCTTCAATGTAAAGATCAGAGATTATTTAATCAGCCATTTTTCTGCTGTGATTTACAGTATTATCTCTGGACCTTTATAAAGACCATTGAAACGCTCTAGAGCTTGGTTCACTCTAGAGAAATCAACTAATCAATCAAAGCAAATAAATTTAGAAAAAGGATATCTGTTTACTTTTATAAAAGTGGTGATGAAAATGACTGAAGTTATACAAACCAGTAGATCTATCCAACAATTACTGAATGACTTGATTTCAGATAACTGTCTTCTAGGGAGCTATCAGGCCAAACTCATTGATATTTTCTTAATCTTATTTTAGCATGGCATTGTCTAATTTGATGAGAAAGTTCATTTATTGAAAGGGTAACCGTCTTTTTGTATAACAATTAAGCATGAAGCAAATATTTGATTGTATTAGTCAGACATGCCTAAAGATGCATGCATTTGGTATTAACCTCACATTGATAAGACATTCATAGCAACAACATGTGGTCAAATGTGTCTTTGTCTCACAAGGATTTTGAGACCCTCAGTGGGGCATGCCAATGCGACCTTATTGATGCTCTATTTTCCTTTTGTATAAAGGAAATGTGGTAGATATAAGAACTGTGTAAAATGGGGAACATCCTTTACAACGCGGATGTTACCCCGCAGTGCAGTTACGACGGGTCTTTTAGAACGCAAGTAGTTACCACGACTTGCGCTGGAGGGCGCTCTAGGCTAAGGAATAGTAGATTTACTATTCCAACACCTTCCCTACTGTACGTAGGCTGGTGTTGGAATAGTAAATTAAACTATTCCTAAGTCCAGCACCCCTACAGCGCAAGTCGGGGTAATGACTTGCGGTGTAAAAGACGCGTTGTAAAGTACCGCGATGTAATGCATCGCGTGGTAACAACGTACATCCGTGTAAAATACCATCCATAGTAGTTCAGAAGGTTAAATATGCCCATTTTATCATACACATATAATACATTGGTACTTTATCAACAAGTATGTTTGAAACAAAAAAGTGGGCCCATTTGGATCAACATGAAACAGAAGTTAGTATTACATTACAGCAAAGTTAAGATAGCAGTGTTTGGTAAGCAGTATATCAGGATCTCACAAAGGAGAACAAAAGATTTAGGAAAGGCTGAGCACCTGAGACTAGGTCACTGATGTACAAATGAATGCAGATGTTCCTGCTTTCGTATTTTTAAAAGGTATTGGTGGATATTTAATCGATCAAGGTCATACCATCAGCCATGCATTGCTCCTGGACAGACTGGCTGGGTTTGGGATAGGAGAGCAAGCCCTCAAATGGTTAACAGCTTTCTTGACAGGAAGGACGCAGAAGATCTAGTTGGCAGACCAGGTCTCAGACGTGGGCATGTTAGCCTGTGGAGTCCCGCAGGGATCAGCACTCTCTCCGCTCTTATTTAACCTGTACTTACAACCATTGATAGAGTCCCTGGCAAACATGAATTGTAAAGTCTTTAACTATGCCGACGATACTCAGCTGTTGCTGAGTATCGATAATACATCATCGGCTCAGTCCTCGGCCCAAGACATACTACGATTTACAGTGAATTGGATGTCGTCCAATTTGCTGAAAATCAATCCAGATAAAACGGAAGTGCTCGTAGTCTCAACCTCTACTTCCGCCTGGAATGATCTGTTTTGGCCACAAGAATTAGGACCTACCCCAAAACCGTGCCCTAGTGTTAAGAGTCTTGGCATGAAAATTGACCAGGAACTCTCGATGGTCAACCAAGTATCCGCTGTAGTTGGCTCCTGCACCAACTTAATCAGGCAACTACGTAAACTCGCCCCCTTGCTCTCGAGAAACATGCTGCGAACCATTGTCTCAGCCACCATAGTGTCTAGAATAGACTATGGCAACGCGCTGTACCTCGGCCTTCCAAAAAACTCCATCAACCGTCTTCAGGTTATCCTGAATGACGCAGCACGCTTGATCTTTGGATTGCCGAGGAGGACTCATGCTTCCCCTCTGCTCTATAGGCTACATTGGCTGCCTATAGCGCAGAGAGTCGAATTTAAGAGTATGTGTATCTGCCACAAAGCAATTCATGGACATGCGCCAGCCTACATAAAAGAAAGGCTCAAGATATACGAACCCAAGCGCGCCCTGCGATCGTCCAGATCTTTTCTGCTATCCTGTCCATGTTTCAAGTTAACAACAAAAGGAGGCAGATCTTTTTCAGTTCAGGCCCCTACCATCTGGAATAAGTTACCGGAGGCGCTTCGCAGAGAACCTAATCTTCTCCATTTTAGGAAGTCCCTGAAAACCTTACTCTTCAAAGACGCTTTTCCATCTCAATAGTCGGCTACTAGATCAGACACCTCTATACTCTTATTCCATCTTTGTTGCTGTACTTGGCCAGTAGCGCTTTGAGACCTGTCGGTGAGTTGGCGCGATACAAAACACAGGTACAAATTACAAATTACAATTACAAATACAATCAAAAGGCAGTTATATGCGATCATGCCAAATAACTATTGTGTGAATAAATGATTGGAGGAAAAAGGTTTGTCTACAGCTAACTTGAAATGTTCTAGGACTTAGTTATCTGAACACAGATGGTACATTATGTGAATCAGGGTTAATATGATCCCAGATCAATTAAAGACCCAGTTTACTATTGTTTAAATTAATGCATTCCAAGGATACGTATACATAGATTTGCCACAGTACAATGTGACTAGAAGAGTGCCCTGTATCGATAACCAGCTTTTGTATTCATAGTCCACATTGAGTTTTCTTTTCTTTCCTTACTTTCAGAAGAGGAGGTTTCACACTGGTTTTTGTAGGGTGATGGTAGCTGATTAATAGCTTGTATGTAAAGGAGCAAGCATCTTTGGGCTTTGGGATTCTGTTAATTATTTTCTGTCAGGGACAAATTGGCCTATAGGGCAATCAGGCAGCGCCTGAAGGGCTCATCCGACAGGCCAGTGTGTGGGCCTATGTGGGCCTGGTGGGCCAATTTGTAACTAATAATTTCCCTGATATTTTCACAAACTTCCCTGCAGCAGAATGCAATAATGTCTGCAGCCACACATAGCCTCCAAAACACCCATACAACACATCTTTACAAGTTGAAAACTGCCCAGATTTGCAAATGTGGGCCAATTTTACTTTGGTGCTGGGGCCTATTTTGTGCCCCAGTCAGACCCTGTTGTCTGTATTTTGGCATGATTATAGTGCTTGATTCACAAAGATAAACTTAGACTTTTGATCTAAGTTTATCTTTGTGAATCAAGCACAACTTTCGGTATTCACAAAGGTAAACTTAGACCAAAGGTCTGAGAATATGACTTTTGATATTCACAAAGGTAAGTTACGAGTAGTATGCCCACACTCGGGCAGAATCTCCGCCCTGAGTGCCGAGAGTCCGAGTGGGAAGAATACACCCCAAGTATGGTCATAAATATACTACTCATAACTTACCTTTGTGAGTATCAAAAGTCATTAAACCCACCTTTGAGAATCAGGCCCATAACCTTTTGGATTGGAAAATTATGGATTGCTATAAATATTAGCTCATTTTAGCTATTTTGAATCAAATTCCGAATAATTATGGATTAAAGAACTCTTTCCACATCAAACATAATAATTACACAAGAAATAATTATGACCACTTGCAGCTTCTCTGGACTCTACACCTAAAAGACAGAGTGAGCAACGTCACTTGAGTTATTAGCAAGTTTTATTTATTTATTAGAAGTTTTATATAGCGCGAACATGACCTGTTAGGGTACCAGATTGCTTTACAAGGAAATGTACTTTACATACACGAAGGCATGGGCAAAGTACAGGGATGGGGGATAGGGAAAAGTCAATAGTGGGACAAAGCCGTGGCTATATACAAGAGTCAATACAGTTCCACAATCAGCAATGACTTGAGTACAATAGAGCACAAGGAGAAGATATATATAAAAATGGTACAGATCCAAGTACAGGATGGCGTGGGCAGAATACAGGCAAGGGGGTTGGGGAAATGATAAAAGTAGGTCAAAGCTGTGGATATATGCAGTTGTCAATACAGTTCCAAGATCGGCGAGTTGATACAAACAGTAGGTCATCCAAATGCGCACTAGAGGAATTTTCTCATTAAGAAGGTTTTAGCTTCTTTTTTGAAGAGCACCAGAGAAGGTATTCTTCTGATGGAGGAAGAAAGCGAGTTCCAGATTCTTGGTGCAGCTCAGGAGAATGCTCGCTTGTATGTTTTTGCCTTGCGGAAGTGTGGTGGCTGAAGCACACTGTCTCTGGCGGATCTGGAGTTTCTGGATCTCCCAGATAACACAAGTTTCTGGGCAACATATACCAGGGAGTTTGTGTACAAGGCTTTGTGAGTGATGCAGGCCAGTTGAGATGAATTCTGCCTTCAAGGGGAAGCCAGTTCAAGGCCTTCAGGTGTGGAGCGATATGGTCAAATTTTTTTGAACCGGATAAGAGCCTGGCTGCTGTGTTGAGGCAAGCTTTTAGGGGGGCAGTCAAAGTCTTAGGCAGGCCAGATAGTGTGGAGCAGTCATATTCGATTCCGGAGATAACTAATGCCTGCACAGTGGTTTTTAGGTCAGCAGTTCCAAGGAGGGGTTTAATTTTCTCAAGTAGCTAAGATGGAATCTGGCAGTTTTGGCCATCGAGTTGATGTGTTCAATCATATTCAGGTTGCGGTCCAAAATAATCCCAAGAGATTTGGCGGAATCCACAATGGTAAGGGTGCAGTTTAGTGTTGTGATGGAGTTAGTCCATTCAAGGATGTCAGCAGATTTTGTTGGGGAGGAGATGAGAAGACACTTTGTTTGTTGAGGATTCAGTTTGCAAAACCAAAGAGGTTGATGGCTGGAGTATTGAGCATTGCAATCGCGAACCCCCAGTCAACTGATCTGGGTTTAATCCATCATCATTCTTCAGCTCACTCCACCACCCCAGTTCAGACATGGCCATATGCAAATCAGTCTGATCCTGTGCCTCATGGGAACAGTCCAGCCCGAACTGTCAAGCCATGTCTTCTCAGGACCGGAAACAAGCATCCTGGGACCGGTTTTTGGCTAATCAGCCGTCATCAGCCAGGCTAGCTTGAATCCAGTGGCAAAGTGAGCAAAGGACCCACGTCTGGGCATACCCTGCCAACTTAGGGCGAACAAAGCAAAACCAAAGGGGATGATGGACGAGTGTTGAACATTGAAAGCACTCACTCCCATTCAACTCGTCTGGGTTTAATCCATCATCATTCTTTAGCTCAATCCGCCACCCCAGTTCAGACATGGCCATATACAAATCAGTCTGACCCTTTGCATCATAGGAACAGTCCAGCCCGATCTGCCAAGCCATGTCTTCCCTGGACCGGAATCACGCATCCTGGGACCGGTTTCTGGCTAATCAGCCATCATCAGCAAGGCTAGCTTGAATCCAGTGGCAAAGTGAGAAAGGGACCCACGTCTGGGCATACCCTGTCAACTTAGGCCAAAAAAGCAAAACCAAAGGTGATGATGGACAGAGTGTTGAACATTGCAAGCACTCACCCCCAGTCAACTTGTCTGGGTTTAATCCATCATTATTCTTTAGCTCACTCCTCCACCCCAGTTCATACATGGCCCTATGCAAATCAGTCAGACCCTGTGCCTCATGGGAACAATCCAGCCCGAACTGCCCAGCCATGTCTTCCCTGCTCCGGAAACAAGCATCCTGGGACCGGTTTCTGGCTAATCAGTCGTCATCAGCCAGGCTAGCTTAAATCCAGTGGCAAAGTGAAAAAGGGACCCACGTCTGGGCATACCCTGCCAACTTAGGGCGAAGAAAGCAAAACCAAAGGGGATGAAGGATGGAGTGTTGAACATTTCAAGCACTCACCCCCAGTCAACTGATCTGGGTTTAATCCATCATCATTCTTTAGCTCACTCCGCCATCCCAGTTCAGACATGGCCATATGCAAATCAGTCTGACCCTGTGCCTCATGGGAACAGTCCAGACCGAACTGCAAAGCAATGTCTTCCCTGGACCAGAAACAAGCATCCTGGGAACGGTTTCTGGCTAATCAGCCATCATCAGCCAGGCTAGCTTGAATCCAGTGGCAAAGTGAGCAAGGGACCCACGTCTGGGCATACCCTGCAAACTTAGGGCGAACAAAGCTAAATCAAAGACGTCTCCACTCTCGAGGTCTGGGTCTCGATTTTTGCTCACTCGAACGTCTGTGCTTCATAGGTGCACCGAAAAAGCTGATAACCACTCTTGGCAGAACAAAATGTGCATAATTGGCATTCCAGAAGGTACAGAGGGCAATGCACCCCAAATGGTAGCATTTGCTATTTCCAGCTTGCCTCCGCGTCATCCATGCCAATAAGTCAAACTTTTTTGACAATCCTGAATCTGCTTGGCATTGGCTTACCAAGGACTGTTTGCTCAGTGGCTCTACTATCACTGTGTCACGCCAACTGGACCCTGCTGGCTAGCAGCGTCTGGCATTGCAGCCTAAATCCCACAGGTGGCATACTCGCTCCCAGAGGAGACAGAGAACAGTCCGCTCTGAGTCACATAAGTGATCCTCTCAGATGCGGTCATCATCACCATCTTTACCTGCTATGCAACCCACCTCTGAGGGGTGGAGATGGGACCAGATATAGCTGGGTTTCCAAACTCACCATTGTCCGCACAGGCAGTTCCCTATTCTCTACATATATCTCTCTCGGTCCCCCGATTTGACTGTCATTGGGTCCCTGATAGCCACATGGCTTCACCTTTGCTTCTTCTTTGGTTATGTTCCTTGGTTAACTGCCCAGATGTTTGTATGTTTTCCATACAGATGCTTCCCTCAAACAGAATGGCAGCTACTGTCTTATCCCTTATGGGAATGGAGGTTTTTCCTTTCATGATTCCAAATTGTTATGCATACTGTTTTTCGTAATTACCTTTTTTCTTTGGGTGACACATAATTCTGGGATAGTTGTGTGTGGTGGAGTGGGAGGTGGGTGTGGGTGCATTCATTTACGGGTTGCTGAAGTTTCAATATTGTGATATGTATTGTGTGTATGCTTACTTCTTATTTTTCTTTTTAGGTTTTGACACACACTTTCACAATATTCACTGTGGCGATTTTCTAGTCATGACTACATGTGGTGCCTTACTGGTGTGCTCCTTGCTCCCCTGCTGGCTCCAGCAGGCCCTTTCCCTATACTGTCTATGGCACATGATTGCACCCGACCTCCATAATGGTGAATTTCCAAGTATTATCTTTGAATGTTAATGGTCTGCTGGACCGAGTGAAACGTGCTGCAGTTCTCACCTTTACAGCACAAAGGCTCTCCTGCTTCAAGAAACTTGTCTGCTGTGGGACCACTGCCCCTTCCTATCGTGAAAGGGATATGACAGGGTCTTTTTTTTTTTTTGTTGTTATTCCTCATATACCAGAAGTGGGTATTCTAGAAAGGGTATCTCCTCCTCTCCTCAGTGCGATGTTCCGTCCAACCGGACCAAATCTACCATTTTGGCTCCAGATTGGGAGAGGAGGTGGGATACCCCTCCAGCTTCCACTGTGAGCTAGGTCCACTCCATACCCTGTAGTCTATACGGCCCTCAGTTGGGTAGGATACCAAGCACCCACAGGACCCAGGTGAAATCATAGGAATATGTCTCATCGGTTCCGCCAAGCCACCAGGGCCGCCCAAGTTTTGTCAAGGCAAGAATTATCACATGCAATATCAGCTTCACTGATATATATAATATAACTTAAAAAATCTGCAAAGGTAGGAATAATCTCCGACTTCCAAAGTTTACATATTTCTCGTCTAGCTATAATCATTGCATAGAATATAAATTTAGTCCTCATCTCATTAAGCTGAGATCCAAACTCTAACCCAAAGAAGATGGTCATCGGAGTAATTTTAAACCGTATATTGCACACTTCTATTATAAATTCCTCTATTTTGGACCAAAAAAGAGATAATTTAGGGCACTCAACGAACATATGTATGTCGTCTGCCTTGGAAAGTTTACAGCGCAAACAAGAGTATTCAATATTCGTAAATTTGGACAGCTTCTTGGGTGAAAAATACGGTCTATATAATGTGAACAAGTGGTTTCGCTTTAAAGGGGCGGATTTAACAACTGTATGCAACAATTTAAAAGAATCTCCCCAAAGACCTTGTAATTCGCCATGTTGTAGAGCTATTGCTTCTCCCCATAATTTATTAAGTTCAGGTTCCGTGACTTGATCTTTCTCATTTAGTGCCTCGTACCAAAAGGAAACTTCTTTTTTCCAGCACCCTTTTCTCTTTACTAGATCAAATTTAGGATTAGTTGTAAGATTCCAAGTTATAGTACTACACCAGCTGGATAACTGATAAAATTTGAATCTAGGAAGGGTTCCATTTGTTAATCTGGATAATGAATCCCACTCCATTAGTCTTGAGTCTACGATGAGATCTTGCCACTGTCCAATGCCCGCTGTTCTAAGAGGAATCGATAATTGATCCCTAAGGCATTCGGGTGTTCCCGGCGAATCCCATATGGGAGCAAGGGGAGTGTAGTAAGAAATGTCCAATTTTTTCCTGATAAACACCCAATTTCTCAAAGCTGTTCCTAAGACCTTTAATCTGACCTTCTTGTAGAACTTCGGGTTTCCGAACTTAAATAAGAAAGATTCTTTACCTTGAGGAATGTTATGTAACAATGCTTGAAATAATTGACCCAAACAAGATGTGTCAGCTTTATCGGCCATTGACCTAAAGTTTTTAAAATGAAAAGCTTGACAGTAGTGGAGAATGTCTGGCAAAGCAAGCCCGCCTGTTTTAATCTTTCTTCTAAGTTTTTTCATAGAAATTCTGGGCTATTTTGAGTTCCAAATAAAGGACCCTATCCGTCCCTGTATTTTGGCAATATCTATAGGGCTAAATGAAAGAGGTATCGAATTAAAAAGGAAGGTGAGCTTTGGTAAGATGATCATCTTCAACAGATTAACTCTACCAAAGATGTTTAACGCCAATCCCGACCAACGGTGTAAAAGTGTATTGATATCCTTAAGTGCCCTCACCAAATTAACTTTGGGTATTTCTGTAATGTTTTGTACAAGCTGGATGCCAAGATATCTCATGCGGGTCTTTACACCAGGAAACCTAACCTCCTGGTTCCATTGCATGACCTCCGTTTTTTCTTTGTTAACTTTGTACCCTGAAACTTCTCCAAATGCTTCTGCTTGTTGAAATAATTGAGGGATTGACGTTTCGAGGTTAGATGTGAACATTAGGAGGTCATCAGCATATAAGGCAAATTTTAAATTTAGCTCATTCAGGCGAAAAGGTTCAATAAGATCATCTGATCATAATTTGATAACAAAGGGCTCCAAGTATAAATTAAATAGTAGGGGGGATAGGGGACAACCCTGCCTAGTGCCACGTGTAATTTTAACCCAATCTGTTAGTAAGTTATTTACTAAGAATTTAGCTCTGGGCTGGCAATATAACGCTTTTATCGATGTTATAAAGTTAGTCGGTATGCCAAACTTTGACAGGGCTTCCCACAGGTACATCCAACTTACTTGGTCAAAGGCCTTAGCGGCGTCGATGGCTACTATGCTTAATGGTACCTCCTCCACTGAAGCAAAGTCAATTGCCGCAATGGCCTGAAAGGTCAATTCATTTAATTGTCTGCCCGGCATAAAGCCCCTCTGGTCCTCATGAACAATATTCTTAATAACTTTGGCCAATCTCGTTGCCAAAACCCCTGCAAAGATTTTATAGTCCACGTTCAGCAGCGAAATTGGCCTATACGACTCAACCAATGAGGGGTCTTTATTAGGTTTCAAAACCAGGGTTAATGTGGCCTCTGACCAAGTCGGGGGTATAGGATCTCCTTCTAGATGTATTCCGTTAAAGAGGGCCGTTAAAATGGGACCTAAGATTTCCGACCCTATTTGGTAGATTTCGGCTGGGAGCCCATCTGGACCTGAAGCCTTACCGCTGGCCATCTTCTTAAGTTGATCGTGTACCTCTCCCTCCTTAATTGATGAGATTAAAAAAGAGCTATCCGTCTCTGTTAGGCGGGGTATACCTACTCCCTCAGCCATTGAGCTACCTCTTCCAAAGATATTTTGTCATTGCTCCCCATATATAGATTTTGCATATAGGTTTTGACTTCACTCAAAATCTCCCCGCTATCTGATGATATATCGCCAGAGCTCTGTATCCTCAATCCGGATATCTGGTTCCTAACACGATCTGCTCTGGCCTTCCAAGCTAGTATTCGCCCACATTTCTCCCCATAAGAAAAATTCTGGAGTCTACTCGTATCCCACCTTAATTTAATAATTTTATCTAGGTTAGCCCGGTATTTAATTTTTAAGTTCTCTAACTCCTTTTGAATGGATGTCACATCCATCCATTGTTCTAAGGAAGCTTTCTGTAAATCTTGCTCTTTTTGCTTAATAAGAGATAAAGAGTCTTCATCTTCCTTTTTTCTAATTTTATTTCTTCTTATCATTTCGGATGTAAATATACCTCTTAAGAAAGGCTTGAAAGCATCCCATAATATTTGATCTGATACAGTGCTCTTATTTAGTTGAAAATATTCTGTCATATGTTTCAATAGTTCAAGCTTTAGATTCTCTTGTGATAATAAGGATCTATCTAGGGTCCATCTCCTAGCTTGTAAATTCTGTGGGAGCTCAAGCACTAGCTCTACTAAGGAATGATCTGATAATATTGCCGGGATATAAGCAGTGGAAAGGGTCTCAGAAAGAAGGCTTTGATCAATAAGAAAGAAATCAATTCGTGAGTGGTGCCTATGTCTGTGGCTATAAAATGAGTAGTCTCTGTTATTCCGATTCTTAGTCCTCCATACATCTATCAAATTGAAATCTTTTATTATGTTTCCAAGCTCCCTTTTAGATCTGAGTAGTGGAGGTACAAGAGCCGTAGAAGTGCGATCCAATCTAGAATCAAATACCAAATTAAAATCGCCACCTAATATGATAGGGGCATTCTAATCGATTAAGCTAGTTTTCAGACTAATCAAGGCTTCTGGCGCATCTTGATTTGGGCCATAATATACAGAACATGTTATCTTTATGTTTTTTACTACCAATGATGCAGTCAGCCATCTGCCTGTGTTATCTGTTTCATACTTCTCAACCCTTATTCCACTATTAATTCTGATAATTATCAGCACTCCTCTAGTATTATTGCTCTGCTGAGAACATAGAATGTCCTGTATCCATTTTTGATTTTTAAAAGCCAATCTACACTCCTGTGAATTAAGGTGGGTTTCTTCTAGTAGAAGAATATGGGCGCCAGACTTATTTAGGAATTCACAAATTCTACCGATTTTTCTGCTTTCCCTCAGGCCATTAACATTCCAGCAAATTATTTTTAATTTATTCTCCATATTCATAGATTATCCGCAAAGTGGAAGTGGCTCTTAGTTACATATTGACTCTTAGTGCTCTCAAAGTTTCTAGCTATATGAGGAAATTTTTTATTTTTTTTTAATGCTCCCTCCCTTCCTTCCCCACCCTCCTCCCCCATGAGGAACCTTCCCTTATTACCTTTGGTGAAAATTTCGCCATTCGAGGCCCTTCCCCCCGACTGGAATTCTGGTCTTATCTATGTATACTATACAAATCATATGTACCCTCACCCATCTAGTCACAAAATAAAAATCCCTTTTTTTTTCCCCCTTCTTTCCTGTGCTTTACATAAAGTTTTTTTTTTTTTTAATATATATATTTTTTTTAAAGCATCTCTTTGTGGTTTATTTCTCCTACCTCTCCCCCTCATATTCCAAACCTACAACTTTAATGTAACTATTTATAATGGTATTTCTACCAAGTGGTGATTCTATTCTATTAATATAATGTTTGTATAATCCACTAAAGTCTCAAATTTAAACACACCGTTATCTCATACTTTCCGAGCCTCTTTCAGACTTATTACAAAGTCGTCTAATTCGTGGGGGAACGTGAAATTATAAGTCTTATTATTCCATACCACTCGTAGGGAAGCAGGAAATGTCATCATCACCTGAGCACCCAGACCTCTCAATTCCTGCATTCTGGATCCTAACTCCCACTGTCTTTGGGCCGTCGCTCTACCCACATCAGAATGGATTAAGTACTTTGAGGACCCTATCTGTAGTGAAGAGTCCGTCAAAGCCCTGCCTAATATTAATTCTTTAACAGAATAAGATAGGAAGTTAAACAAAATTTTCCTTGGGGCATTTCTATCAGAATGTCTACGAAAGGGATCTCTATGGGCTCTCTGTATTTCGCGCTCCAAGTCAATATCCGGCCTGTCTTTTAAGATACCTTCTCTCAGAAGCTTGCAAATCATGGTTTTAACGTCACCATTCTCGGACTCCTCGGGTATTCTCAAAAATTTCAAATTATTGCGTCTTGCGTGGATTTCCAACCTTTCCATATCCTGTTGGAGGGTCTGATTCTTGGCTTTCAGGTCAGATATTGCTTTGGACTGCGCTTGTGAGGCCCTTGAAAGCACGGCAACCTCGCCCTCTAATGCTACGGTTCTTGTACATACATCATCTAGTTTTCCTTCCAAGATAGTGCATTTCTGAGTGATTTCCCTTTGGTTACCTTCAGAGATTTCAAATTTAGGTAAAAGTTTTGCCAAAAGATCATCCTGTAAAGATCTAAACAAGTGCTCCATACTTTCACCTCCTACTTTATGTTGTTTAGCCTCACTTAAACCACTTCCTGTCGGAGGGCCAGTTACCCGCAGGGAGTATATTGCCAGGTACGGAAACCACAGGTTGTGAGTCATCCCTACGTAGATCAACGCTTAGGACGTCATCTGTTACCTCCATTTCTTGGTCTATCAATAAAGGTGTATACCTATTTTTGCAAGGTCACTTCCACCGAGTTTTGTGAAGCCACAGGAGTTGAAACCTGCTCAGTGATGGAGGGGTCTAATCTAGAGGCTGCTCTCTCCATGATTTTGAAGTATGACGTTAAGGAGGGGACTGGTTTTGAGGCTGCAAATGTCTTTTTTTTTTGCTTTTTCCCCTCTGCGTTCTTATTCCTTTCTCTCTTCTCTTTTTTGCGTAATGGGGTTAGAGGAACCGGCCCACGATCTCGTTTTAGGGTGGGATATGAGGATTCTCTATCCGGCAAAGAACGGAGGAGGTACCTACTCCTTACTACCGGAGGGGCAGCACCTTGCAAAGGATTGCTTGTACTTAAGTCTAGATTAGGGCTTATTTTATTACAGTCCTGTTGCTGCAGACAAGCTCTCTCCGCTGTATCCAAAGGGATCTTGGACTTCAAGCCAGTAACTGAATCCATTCCCTTAAGCTCTATGGGTTTGTAACTGGCCAGCCCCCCCCTCCGTGCTCCAGAGTCATTCACTCGTAAACTCTGCCGTGCCTTTAATGTAGATATGCCACAATCGTTAATCAGCTTCTCCCTTGCTCCCCAACCACAATACCTGTTCACCGCAGATATTCTGCGACCTCTGGGATAAATCCTAGCGGCAGCCCCTCGTATTTTCCTCCAAAAAAAGCCAAACCTGCTCGCCGCATAGAGACCACCTCTCTCGCCTCGTCCGAGCTGAGCACAATCGCCCCTTCCGCCTCCAACCTCCACGTCCACGCCCATCAGTCTCGGAGTCTCCAACCGGGTCCTAATGCCTCCGGCTCCGCATCGCCGTGTTGCTCCGGGGAGGTCACTCAGAAAGAAAGTAGGACACCCCCCTATTAGTTTAGCTACTCAGGAAAGAAGGGAAGAGTGCAAATCCGCTCGCTTACCGCATGGACTTCTGACGGGCGATGATACATTAATCTGAAACACCAGACATTCCCAGTCAGGAGGGAGCTCTCACGACCGCCGTCAGCCGGCCGCCATCTTCTTCTGTCCGAAGATCTGGCTACTAAGAAGGGATATGACAGGGTCTTTTATGCGGGGTACACCAGTGGGTTCTGAGGAGCTGCTATCGTACTGCGAGGTTCCTTTACCCTTACTGTTTCCCATGTTACAGGCAACACGCAGGGCCATTTTCTTGCCCTGACAGGAGCCTTAGAGGGCCAGGTGATAACTTTAAAATGTATCTATACACCACCTGCAGTCCTCATTTTTTGCCTCCAGAACCTTTCTAAACTCCTTTCGTACCAACCACAGGGGCTTACATTGCTAGGAGGTAACTTCCATGCAGTGTGCAACTCAGAGATTGACATAACCAGCCTCTCATCAACTCTAGATGTATGGGGGCGCATCACCTTATGTACTGGACTGCCGAACTCGGCATCTGTGCCTGGAGGCTATGGCACCTGAGACTTTGCAGATTGACACATACCTCAGAAGCCTATTACAATCATTCCCAAATAGACTTGCTCTTTTTACCTGCCACCAGCTGCCAAGCATCTCACAAATTCAAATATTATCTTGAGATATATCTGGTCACTCCCCACTCCTTCTTCAGCTTGGACTTTCCAAACATGGGCCCCATGTGACGTCTTAATGCCTGGTATCTTCAAGATCAAATCTTTGTCAAGCCCTTAGAACTGAGCTCCAAGCTTACTACCACAATAACTTGGGGTCAATAGCGAGGGTGGCTACTTTACGGGCTGCCAGTAAGGTGACTATATGGGGCTTTGCAAGGGGGCATATTATGGAGCAGGGGGGAACACCCATTGCATCGCATGCGTCATATGCGTATACGTTGCGTGCTGTCGCACGCGACGTTACGACGCGTGCATTCACTATGCACGACGTTACATCGTGAGCACCATCACATCGCGGGGGCTTTTACAATGCAGGGACGGCGGAACACGGTGAGAGACAGGTACGGTGAACTTCAGTGGAGGAGACGGTTTTAGGTTTTAGGGTTAGGGCTTAGGGTTAAAAGTTGAATATGGGGTGTTTTAGGCTTTAGGGCTAGGGCTTAGGGATAGGAGTCGTATTTGGGTGTGCTTTAGAATTTAGAGCTAGGACTTAGGGTTAGGAGTAAGCATGGGCGAAATTTGCGAATTCACGTTCCGCAAATTTTCCCGTGAAATCACAGAAAAAATCTGCGAATTCGCAAATTTGCCCACGAAATTGCGGATTTTTTGTGATTTGCCCTGGAGTACTTTCTACTGGCCAATCCAGTAAGTGCTCCCTCATTGGGTAAATGTATAGTACTTTTACTACACTGCAGCTGCGTAAAGGGCCAGAAGACGTGTCTCCAGTGACCATGTGTGCCTGTAATACAGGCACAGGCACACATGGTCACTGGAGACACATCTTCTGGCCCTTTACGCAACTACAGTGTAGTAAAAGCACTATGGGGCAGATTTACAAGCCGCTTGCGCCTCTTTTGCGCTGCAGTTGCGTCACTTTTGTGACGCAGCGGCAGCACTGCTTGCAACGCAGCTCCAGCAATGCGCTGCTTTTACGGCACAGATGCCTGACGCTTCTGTGCCGTTTTTGCCACATGGTGCACCGCATTGTAAATGCGGCGACCATGGGTGGCGGAGCTGCGGCACACAATAACTGGCGCATCCCTGAGGATGCGCCCGTTATTGTAAATCTGCCCCTATACATTTAGCCAACGAGGGAGCACTTACTGATTAGACAGTAGAAAGTACTCCAGTTGAGTAGAGGTATTGCACAAAATGGTGGCATCTTCATTCTGCCCCCTGTTAGACTCGTTTTTTGTTGCCTTCTGCCCTCTGTTAGACTCGTTTTTCCCTTGTTTTTCTGCCCTTCTGCCCTCTGTTAGACTAATTTTTCCCTTGTTTTTCTGCCCTTCTGCCCTCTGTTAGACTCTTTTTTTGTGCCCTTCTGCCCTCTGTTATTCCCTTGTTTTTGTGCCCTTCTGCCCTTTGTTAGACTCGTTTTTGTGCCCTTCTGTCCTCTGTTAGACTCGTTTTTGTGCCTTTCTGCCCCCTGTTAGACTCGTTTTTGTGTCCTTCTGCCCTCTGTTAGACTTGTTTTTCCCTTGTTTTTCTGCCCTTTGTTAGACTGCTTTTTGAGCCTTTCTGCCCTCTGCATCACCAAATCATCACTCAGCACTACCCCAGCATCACTCATCACCACCACATTTTCAGTCAGCACCACCACATTATCACTCAGCACCACCACAGCACCACTCAGCACCACCACAGCATCACTCAGCACCACCACATTATCACTCAGCACCACCACAGCATCACTCAGCACAACCACAGCATCACTCAGCACCACCACAGCACCACTCAGCACCACTCAGCAGCAACCACAGCACCACTCAGCGCCTCAACAGCATCACTCAGCGCCACCACAGCATCACTCAGTGCCACCACATTATCACTCAGCACCACCACAGCACCACTCAGCACCACCACAGCACCATTCAGTGCCACAACAGCATCACTCAGCACCACCACAGCACCACTCAGCGCCACCACAGCATCACTCAGCACCACCACAGCATCACTCAGCACCACCACATTATCACTCAGCACCACCATAACATCACTCAGCACCACCACAGCATCACTCAGCACCACCTCAGCACCACTCAGCACAACCCCAGCATTACTCAGCACCATCCCAGTATCAATCTGCGCAACCATTCAACAACAACTGGTTCAAATATGTTCTCTCAATGTTTCAAGCTTTATTACAAATGTCACAAAAAGATGTTAATATTTCACTTTTGTTCTTGGATTTTCGTCACTATAAAATACACTGAACATAATCTTCACAAAAGTTATTTACAAAAGTTTAAGCTATTGCCATTATAAATTAAAATCACTTTTATTTAAGTATTAATTATTTTAAAAAAATTAAAAGCCATTGTAATTTGTAATATCAATACATCTAAGTCACGTAAATACAAAACATGTTGCATTACAAATGCTATAGGTGTCACATTTGCGAAAGTTATAACTATTGGCATTGTAAATGACAAAGCTATTAATTTAGCTATTTTCAAAACCAACACATAAATAAAAAAACATTTTCATTTACAAGACCAATAGCTCAAACTTTCCTAATGCGAGACCAATTGCATTGCAAATGCTTGTTTTTATATCTGTCAGTGCTTACTGTTGAGGTTTAATTTTCGTGACAGGCGCCTCATTGCCTACTTGTAACTATTCTCTGACCCTGCTTCAAGGGTCAGAGCAGGGTCAGAGATTAGTTGCAAGTAGGCAACGAGGTGCCAGGAAGCACTTACAGGCTTACAGCAGCAGGTGCCCAAGTTGAAGTTAATTTCTTTGTAACCCTTTGGTAAAAGGTTACAAAAAATTAGCTTCAACTTTTGCACCTGCTGCTGTAACCCTGTAAGTGCTTGGCTGAATATTCGTCCCCGCTGATTCGCGAATTTTACAGCGATTTCGCAAGATTTGCGGATCGCGAAATCGCGGAAAATCCGCAAATTCCTCGAGCGGAACAAATTTTCAGCCCATGCTTAGTTAGGAGTCGAATATGGGGGTGTTTTAGGCTTTAGGGCTAGGGCTTAGGGTTAGGAGTCAAATATGGGGGTGTTTTAGGCTTTAGAGCTAGGGCTTAGGGTTAGGAGTTGAATATGGGGGTGTTTTAGGCTTTAGGGCTAGGGCTTAGGGTTAGGAGTCAAATATGGAGCTGTTTTACTCTTTAAGGTTAGGGCTTAGGGTTAATGTTACTATATGGTACTGTTTAGCCTTTACGGTTTACACTTTAGGGTTGTTAGTGTATGGTACGGTTTTGCGTTTACTGTTTACACCGTAGGGTTGAGGGGAAGTGTCAGGGCGTAGTATTGTGTTTGGCGGGGCCGTAACGGAGATTTTTGCGGTGTGATTGAATGCGCGATCAAAAAGTCTTTTGCATGCTTGTGAATGCGGAGTCCGATGTAATGGTTTGCGCGGGGAATGCGTGCAATGTAATGGTGTGTGTGATGTGAGGAATGCGATGTAATGGTGTGCGTTGTGCTTGTTTGCATTGAATTGTCATACATCCGGAGCAGGAGCGTGTTTGCTTCTCCCACATCACTCAGCTAGAAGCCTGTCACCTTCACTTGGAAAGGCGTCTAGCATCTGATCCCAATGAAAATATTTCCTGACAGTTGGGTCTCCTTCACGAGGAAATCCGTCATCATTCCCTTGAAGCTGCCAAACATCTTTGACAGTTCACAACTGGCCAGATTTATGGTTGGGGGGACAAAAATGGAAAACCGCTGTACTGGATGGCTTCCCACCAGCAGGTGAACAGAATTATACCTGAAATTATGGATGACAGTAGTCACCCTTGTCCTACCCTTCCGGAGGTTGCACAGGCCTTCACCTGTTATTATAAATACTTGTATGCGGCTCCCCCAGGGAGTGGCCTGGGTTTTGCGTATCAATTCCTTGCCGCAGTCCCTCTCCCTCGCTTATCTTCTGCTGTAACTCGAATGCTTGATGAACCCTTTCCAACCAAGGAGGTTGGAGAAGCCCTGTCTGGGTTGGCACCAGAGAAAACCCCTAGACCAGATGGTTTCCCTACGGAATAGGATACCTCATTTCACAAAGCACTGATTCCCCAACTACTGTCCCTTTACAAGGAGGTGTGGCAGGCATACTGGCGCCTTTCCTCCACAAATAAGCTTGGCCATTATTGTGGTGATCTCGCAAGTATCAAGCCTCTCCTATGCCATGTATGGACTACCGTCCAATATCACTCCTTAATGATGAGGCAAAAAGCACCATGCTTTCTGCACGGCTCAAGCTCCTCCTTGCCACGTTGATCCACCCAAATCAATGTGGCTTTATGCCGACCTGTGGCACCAAGCACTGCCTCCGTTGGCTTCAAGCGGTCCTGGTTCACTGTCATCACTTACCAAAGGATCTGGCACGCATTTTTATTGACTTTCAAAAAGACTTCAATACCCTCAATTAGTGCTTACACAGGCCGACATCAGACCTTGATTTTGTGGAATGGTTCATGCTCTTTACTCCAATCAAACTGCACGGGTCCAGACTTATGGGGTCCTCTCCACTCCCTTACCCATAGGGCAGGTTACTAGGCAGGGCTGTCACCTATCCCCCCTCCTTTTTAGGTTTTGCCTGCAAATGCTCACGTAGTGAGCATTCGCTAAAAAACCTATTGAGTTCTATATATGATCGATGACCCGCCTCTGCCTCTCATTGGCTAGCTCCATAAATGGAGGCTAGCCATTGGGAGACAGAGGCTGTCAATCGCGCTTTCTCCCGAAAACGCGATTCGGGGGCGTTTCTGGTGCTTTTTTTAAGCCCCGCCCCTTTGTCCCGGGCCGCGCTGTGATTGGCTGTCGGCCCGGGACACCCCCGTGACGTCATTCCCGGGCCGCGCTGTGATTGGCTGCCGGCCCGGGACACCCCCGTGACGTCAGCCAATCACAGCGCGGCCCGGGACACCATGACTGTATCTTGCCTACATGGTGAGCCATCTAGAACAAAAGTAACCCTCTCAGAATGAAGAAACTGGGCTTTCCAACATTATCACCTGTAAAGGGGGGGTCTGATTTCCATATGCAGTAAATGTACTTTTACATCTGAAGGGAAGTTTTATTCCTGAAAATCTGACACCGATCAGCATTTACGCAACCTTTGGGATGCATAGCACCTGCTGATTATATCTGTTTGAGATTGGCTATTTTCAACATCTCCTCTCTCCAATCCCCCCCATCCCATGCAGCGCCGTATTAACAGTCGTCCTGCATAATTATTCGAGCCCTGTGTCGTTACCTGACGTAAGTCTGTGAGGAAAGATCAGTGACCTATCGGCGGGAAACGTTTTTACAACGCGGGATTCCCCGCGCGCCTGGAACGCGCTCGACCAATGGCAGCAGCGCTTAATCTCTTCCCACTCTTCGTCACCCGTGTGTCTGTCAGCTGTAGGCGTGGCGGGGTCACGTCAGGTCAGGGCATGATGGACTCCCAGTGTAACAAAGCCGAGGCGTGTTCACCCGCTGCCGGAAGGCACCAGTAACCGGAGCCGGTGGGTCTCCTTCACCTTGTGGAGCAGCGCGGCCTTAAGTGTGAGCCGTGTTGGGACGTCAGCAGGTGAGGCCTTTATTTTTTTCGTTTAATTAGAGGTCACGACAGGCTCAATGCACGACTTGGAATCAGTCGCTGCAGTTGGAGCACAGGCTACACCTAATTATTTTCAGTGAGTCGTTATTTACGTTTACGTTGCTGTTGATTCCTCCCCCCCTCAACCCCCCCCCCTCCCCCCGAAAGGTAGCCGTGTGTATCATTTTCGGTGAGGGTACGATTAATCTGTATGGGCAGTTGTTGGAACAACAATGAAAGTTCTTTTTTTTATTGGGCGGTGGGGGTGGGGGTGGGGGGGGGGACTTGACTAACTTCACAAGAGTTAGTGATTAGGGGCATATAGCAAAATCAGTTTGTCACAGAAGACGCGACGACACGGTTCTTCACACAAGAGGCCACGGTGTGGTGCTAATCTTTAAAAATAAATAAAACGAGGAGTTCAGGTGACAGAAAATAACACTGAGCGTTTGAAACCCACCCAATGACTCAAGCCGGTGAAGGCCCAGATGATGTAATAGTTTGTTGGAAAGGCATTAGTTGGTCGGTATTTTGTAAATTATTTATAAACATTACCACAATTCTGCAGTTTATTTAAGGAGTCAGCTTGGTATACTGCACTTAAAAACTTTTGAATTTGAGCCTCCTAGATATCTGATAACAATGATAAAGCGCCACTAACATTTTAAACCACACAATTGTTTTTGAAATATGTTTCTCTCATTGTTTGTTGTTGTATTCGAATACATTAAAACAGGTGTGAAAAACAAACCGAAGTACTAGACTGAAGTTTCTGACAGATGTACTGTGAAGAAAAGTGTGCTGCTCTGACGAGTAACCACAGATCCCGAAGAGTGGCCCAAAAACCTTAGTGGTTATACCCCGAGGGTTCTGTTAGCACAGGGATTCGAAATTGACAGTTGACCTGGAGAGCACAAAAAATAAGAAGCGAAACCCCTCGGCTTCTGATTCTCGGGTTGGGCTTCTTGCCATACTTCTAAGGGTAGCCCTGCAGGTGCAATGAAGTGCCCGTGTGACAGTAAAGAAACTGCTGGTGATTACTAAATTCTGCTCATCATTTCTTTATGTGGGGTGCGATAAAAGTGTCAAGCAAGGGAGTAGCCAGAAAATTAAAGTACCCCCACTTTGAACCAAAGCACTGATGGTACCAAGCAAGTGAGCCTGAACCTCCCTAGAAGAGCTTCCTTATCTCTTCCATCGAAGCAACTATCTATTCATCCTTTCAGCCTTCCACCTACCCGCTGATATCCACCGTTTCACCTTTGCATTATTTCATCTATTCATTCTTTCATCCATCAGTCTTTCATCATTCCATCCATCTATTGGCCATTCTATCCAACCATCCATCTGTTCACACATCTGTCATCTATGCATGTATGTATCCATCCACCCACATATCCATAATCTGACTTACCCATCCATTGAGAGTCTTTCATCCATCAGTTGATCCTTTTATCCATTCATTCAATCCATCCATCCTCTCAGATTTCCATGTTGTCATCATCCTTTCACCCACCTATTTATCCATCCTCACATATATATTCATTACACTGCTAACCTTCAATCCACTGTTCCATCCAGTCACTATTTCAGATTTCCATTTACTCTACCATCTTTCACCCATCCACCCTATACCCATCCATCCTTCTCCTCACCCCTCCTTCTACTCAATCATCCTTCTACCCAACCATCCTTTCACCCACTCATCCATCCATCCTTTCACCCTCTCATGCAACCACTCATCCACCCTTCTTTGCCTTTGGTATCAACCCAACTTTCTTTCTTCAAACATTAATTATGAGCTGTTTCTGCCAAGTTGCAGATAAGAGGTCTATTGACCAAGCTGCTAAAGCGCAGAGGTTCACAACACCCCTGGTATCAAACAGCGTGTAGGTTCTGGAGTACCATAGGCTCTGGTGGTAACGGTGACCATCCAGCACAGGTCCCCAACATTCAGTTCTGCCGTTTTCATAATTTTCCCTCCCACTAGACCGATAATATATGTGCAGTTTCACTCCCGTTACAAATTTCCCAAACCCCATTTCAGAGAAGCACCTCTCCGCTGTCCCTCCCTGAAGAACAGATGACCATGGTTAGAATGCACACAGTGTAGCTGAGAAAGTGCAGTGCCGGGTGAGCCTATAATGAGTTTGGATTCAGGGGTGTTCAAAGATGAGTGAGGACGTTCGCAGCGTTTTATGGCCTGCAGCATATGAGCCAAATATGGTAGTGGACACGGGTTATTTTCAGTAGTTAATGTTTTTGGCACGCAGTTGCAAGTAGCTCTGTGGTCTACCAGCAAAAACATCATACATTTTAATCTCTGTGTGTGAGGTAATTAGTAGTTGTGACTTTGAGATGGAACATCTGAGAAACCGAATAGAATAAAAATACTAGGATTCTAGACCTGTCAACTTCAATCTTGCATTGGAAAAGGCTATATGTCTTTTCTTTTGAAAGGAGTTAGCTGATGTTTTGGTTTTGCCAGTGCTTTTTGCTGATGTTGAAGAGCATCAGTAAAAAGGCAAAGAAATGGTTGTGGTGATACTGAACGGCATTGACAAAGGCAACAAAAAAAACTGCCTCCAGCATGATAACATTTTCTTTATTTATTTTCAGAGTTTTATATAGCACTGACTAGACACGGAGGTATCAGAACGCTTTACATGAGGATCAGCGAGTTACAGGTTACAAAATTACATCTGTTACAGGAGCCAAGAATAAACATAGGAGAAAAACAGTGATTACACAATACCAAGAGATATTAACGCATAGCCAAGACACACGTCTAATGGGGCATGGAAGGTAGACGGGGAATGGTATAAGGGGTAAGGAATGCAGATGGTGTCAGGCAGACCGGCAAGGGGGAAAGTACTTCAGAGCGACAAAGCAGTCAAAATGAGAGACAGACAAATCGGCTGAAGACCAACGATCCAAAACATCCTGTATATCGGTGAACGTATACGATGAGAGGGGTGTTTTGCTCATGTATTTGTCAAGAAACTGTAGCAGGTATTTTTGTTTATTCACCTTTCCAAGATGGTAGATGCTCATCTTGGAGCAGTAAATAAAAAAATAAAAGTGGGGCATAATCTTGTGGCGGGGTGACCACAAAATAAATTGCAGGTGGTGCGTCCTCCTTAAACGAAAAAAATAGAATAGCGAAGGATTGGGGAGTAACAGAGTAGCAGGGGAATAGGGGAGCAAGTCAACGCTGCTGATCAATGAGAGCAATGGGGAGCAGGGAGTGTTATGTGTGCAACTTTGGAGCAGTGATTAATTTCAGCCGGTGCTTTCCGCTGCTCAGTGCCAGCACTTAATTACCAACACCGGCACTTATGACAGTCCAACACATGGTCTGTCTAATTTTGGAAATTAGCACAACAGCATTTGTTTTATAATTGTAATGTACTAAAAAGTACTAATACCTGCCACCTAAGCCGTTGTTATATCTTTGGAGTGCCTGAAATAGTCTGAATTGTCACATGTAAGAGTGTGATAGTACTTGCGTTAGTACGCTCATTGACAAAACTGGCAGGCAGGGGCATTGGGTGGTGCAAGCTGAGAAGGAACCTGCCATTTACCTTTTTATGAATTTAGCACTGCGTAGGAGTTGTGGGGGCAGGTCACAAAAAAAGGCGATGGGTAGGAGGAGGAATGATTGAGATGGGGGAAGCAACACAGAGTGCGATAGGGGCAGAGATGTGAGGGGGAAGCAGCACATGGGGAGGGGAGCAAGAAGAAAACATGTACTCCAAAGGAGTGCTGAAATAAAGAGACACTAAGTTCACTGATGTCTGCTGTGGAATGATATAAGTCACAGGTACTCACAAACTTTCTCTTGGGGCCCTAAATTTAAAGTGTGGTTTGTGTCCGAGGGCCGCACCGGTGGGGGTGGGGTCATTGGGGGAGGGGGTGGGGCTAGAGCAACAAAAAAAACTGATACCATGAGGTTGATCACTGGTCCCTGCAGCGGACGCCTTCGTCCACTGAGCCGCCAGACCCGGCATACAGGGGCGGATTGGCAAGGCGGGCATTCGGGAATGGGCCGAAGGGCCGGTGCCTCAGTGCCCTCTGTGGGCCGTTTTTTTTCTCCCCTGTCCCAGTCCACAGAGAGTGGACTAGGAAAGGGGAGGAAAAAAAACGTCCCACAGAGTGCACGGACACAGACTGAGAAAATGAAAGCAGCCTCGCTGTGCGGCCGGACAGCGATTGTCAGCTGTGGCCTCTCCTTCACCCCTACCCTGCCAAGCAATCAAGCTGAGGCTGGGCTGGGGAGGGGTGATTGTTTGCAATAATCGGCCTCCCTGGGGGCCAGGTGTTTCTCAGGCCTTTGAGCCATTTGCACTTCGGCCCCCTGTCTGTGTGTGTGTGTGTGTGTGGTTCTGTCTGTGTGTGTGTGGTTCTGTCTGTGTGTGTGTGGTTCTGTCTGTGTGTGTGTCTGTGGTTCTGTCTGTGTGTGTGTGTTTCTGTCTGTGTGTGTGTGTGTCTGTGGTTCTGTCTGTGTGTGTGTGTGTGTGTCTGTGGTTCTGTGTGTGGTTCTATCTGTGTGGGTGCATGTGGCTCTGTGTGTTGCTCTGTGTGGGTGCAAATGCAGTAGGTCTCGTATTTGCAAGAGATTAAGCTATTGGCATTGTAAATTATTATTATTATTATTATGCGTTCTTCTATAGCGCTCGATTACCCGTAGGCATCTCGGCGCTTGCCTTGGGATCCCGTCCTGGCTTTTTTCCCTGTGAGATACCCGTACTGGGCATCTCCAAGGTATTTATCTATTTTCAAAACCACCACTTAAATAAAAATGTTGTCATTTACAATGCCAATAGCTCAAACTTTTCCAAAGGCGAAACCATTGCATTGTAAATGCTTGTTGCACTTGCCATTGAGCCTTTGGTTCGGTTTGTTCGTGTAGATGCCCAGCTTCAGGGATGGAGCTGGAGTGTTGACCAGGAGGACCACATAGCTCCATATGCGGATGACGTCCTTTAGTGTCTTGCTGACACCACTGACTTCATTTGTTGCAATATTTCACGTCAGTCTCAGGTCGTAAGATGAATCCCTCTAAATCTGTATTGGTTTCCTTGCCAATATCTAGAGACAGTTTTGAATGGAAGGCGAATATACTACTTCGTCGGCTCAGTTTCAAATACTCAGTTATCTGGGTCACTCTACACTCAGAACTTACCTAGGCCCTTAACCTCCAACCCCTGGTTCGGAAGGTCAAATCTGACCTTATTAGATGGCAAACCCTTCTCTTGAATGTTTTGGGGGTATAGCTCTATATAAAATTATGATTCTCCCAAGGTTTCTGTATCTCTTTCAAAATTTACAAATCCACCTACCGCAAATGTGGTTTTGAGCACCAGACAGGACAGCTACAGCATTTTGTGGCATGGGTATCAACCCCATCTTGCTGTTGCGCATTGTGAGCAGGGTCCATATGATGGTGACTTGGTGATGACTAATCTTTATCTCTATTATTTGGCCTCCCACATTCTTGTTATTCATGATTGTTTAATGGGGCATGGTCTGACACTGCCTATTGACTAGAATTATCCCTGGTGGGTTTTCCATGCCTGCAGGCACTGCTTATTGCTCTCCACTCTCTGCCACTATACCCTAAGTAACTAAAGTGATTCTCAGACATGCAATGGGATGGCAAATTCACACAGCAGACACCTCTTTGGCATGACACCGGAGTTGGGGGAGGCGGCAAAGCTTTAGGGCTATTATTGGCATCACTCAATTGGGAAATGTCTGGTCTGGGACACATATATGCCCCTTTCAGGACCTTCAGGCTACATATACCCTGGAAAATACTCAATTCTACAAATATCTTCAACTCCGACATGCCCTTCATGCTCATATCCTAGGATCTGAATCCTTGCCAGCATTTAACCCCCCTTGAGGCCACACTTCTTATGGGCAATCTAGGCCACGTTGGAGTTTACCCAATCTATCATACCCTGATAATTAATTCCCCTAGTACACTGCATCATCTTAGACTCCGAAGGGGGGGTTGATTGGGTCCTATTGAGGATGAAGATAGGCAAGACCCTCTGATGGCCCCAAGGAGCTCACTATTTCCACCCGACATTGGTTGGTTCAAACATATTACCTGTACTTCACTTACCATTCTCCAAACAAAATGTACTGATTGGGCCTCCACCCTAGCTCCTTCTGCCCCCGATGTGGTATGGATCTGGCTAATTTTTATCACATGGCATGTTTCTACAATGTGATTAAAAAACACTAAACCATGCTGACCTGGGATCTAGTGGACGCCCTTGGGTAGGAGGTTCCCCTTCCCCTGCTGATGTTATTACTTGGTGTGTTTAAGGTCTCTGGAGGCATGAGAGTTGACTGATCATTCCTGGGTATGGCCCTCCTGGTTGCCAAAAGTGATATTTCTGACTGATAGATGACCTCTGCTCCTCCCACCTTGTTAGACTGGCAGCAAGGGTGGATTGGTGCAAACAGCAAGAACCTGTGATCTATGATACAAGGGACTGCCCCCAAGAATATGGATGGGTGTGGGGGAAATGTTGTAAGGCGGGTAGTAAATTGAATTGTGCTTTCTCCAATTATGATGTATGACTTGAGAGCCACTGTTTTGTGTAACTATAGATTCTTATTTTGTACTGTGCTCACTGTGTGTCAACCGTTTCCCTTTTGCCACATATTATAGTCTAAAACCAATAAAAATGTGTTTATAACTAAAACATTGTGAGCTGCACTACTGGCCATATCCTATTTAAACAGCAGTTTCAGGTTCAACGTTTTAACATTCTGGCTCGCAGTTGATATATGACTGTTAGGAGACTGCATTTAACAGGAGTAGGCAAGACGTTCTACTGCAATTACTTGTCCTTGTAGCTCTTGGCTATATGTCAATGGCTTATGGATTGGGCTAGTAAACTATTCTTTTCTGACAATTCTTATTTTAACACTAATGGTGTGCAAAACTTATAAAAATAAAATGTGGTTTATGGGCAGAAATGAGGAATCTCCTACTTGGCCATTGGGCTGATCTGCCATGAGAAGGAATGGTTAGGAAGGAACAAAGAGCACTGGTGATGTTTTTTGCAAAACATGTTTTCAGAACTTACAAGCATTACCAGTCAGACGTTTTTAAGTTTTGTAAACCTTTGGGGTGATAAAAATTGACCTTTGGTAGGAAAAGAGGCTGGTCTTGGAGACGTGGTCCGGCACCATACAATATTGTGGACTACACAGAGCGCCCACTGAGTCTTCGCTGATCTGGTTGGTGCAAAGTAGCCAGTGCCTGGAGCTCTAGCGTAGGGGCACTTGTCTTCAGGGCATTCATGAGAGCCCTATAGAGCTCTTACTAGGACTTCCTTTATCTGGAACTAAGGAGTACCTGCCCATGGCTCTACTTAGGCTTCACTGACCTCTCACTGGTGCTTCTTCGAGTGGGACACACCGGGTACCCAACTGGGACTGCCAGCCAAGTCTGTCAGTGTGGATGCCAAACAGTACTAGCCTCCTTTCTAACATGGACCTGGTTCAGTTCAGTTCAAATAACTTTATTTGGTCTAGTTAGACTTTAAAAGTATAGAAGCATTTACAAGACATATATATAAAAAAATACCTCATTATACAGTGATACAATAAGAAATAATCATTAAAAAACATGCAGGCAAATAAAAATAGTCCATAAAACATCACATAAGAATGGTGGCACTCTGCTTTATGGCACATTCAATGTGTACGGCAGCAAGAATTCAGATCTTAATGGTGGACAAAGTTTGCAGATAAGTGAAAGCCACTCTTCAGTAGTGAATGTTTCCCTATCTAAGAATGAGCAATAAATAATGTTTCCTCAACAGCAAGTAAAATTTGCATAAAAACATGAAATGCAAAGTAGTTTGTGATGATTGATCATCACAGGGACATAGAGGTAGGTTGGCAAAAATGGAACTTGTGACGAAGAAGCAGCCACAAAGAGCACAGTGCATAACCTGAATCTGACTAGTAAAAATATATCAATCAGGAATTTATATAGTGCAGCTACTCACCCTTAAGGGTCTTAATATATGGTATTTATTGCCTACCCAATAAATATGCCGCCGGACTGACGCTCAAACAAATCCCTATAAAAGCCTGGACCATTGGCTTATCTGCAGACCTCAGCATTCTACCCGCCAGACATCCCTCTAGAAATTCAATTTTTTAAGTAATAATAGAGCTTTCCCTGCTCTACTGGGAGTGGTAAAGAAATCCTACTGCCCCAAGCTGCTACGGATGTTCTGAATATACTTTATCCAAGGGATACTCAGGCAATGGTCAGGTTTCATGCAGTATGCAAGTATAGCTCTTTTGAAGGAGGTCTGGCTCTTGGTCCAAATTCTAAGCCACAGACGGAGGGGTTGGATTTTAATAAGATTGGTAATGTTTCTAATCCCCGCTTTTGTGTGGCATATAAAGGAGCTAGTGCTTTTGGGGACAGCTAAGAGCCTCCTAATAAAGCAAATCTCAATTTTTTCAAGGCCCCCTTGATCGTCAATGCCCCACACCCGTAAGAAGCAATACCACAGCACTTGTCTTTGAAAACAGTTGAAAGTTCTTTTATGGGCTTCTGGCCAATCTGTGGGCTAAATTAAGAACAGCTTCCAGTGATTTAGAAAAGGCAATGGCTCTATTGGTCATCAGAGGTCCCCATGAGAGGTGTGTATGAAAGGGGATGCCTAAATAAGAAAAAGTGGGAACCGTGTCAACTTTGTTGCTGTTGACTAAGAAGGATACACTATCCCGTTTCCTGTCACAAAAGATCATTTTATGAATCTTGTTTTGATTGACCATAAGATTTAGGCTGGCCGTGAACTCACAAAAACAGCCCAGCAGGCATTTCAGGCCATTCACAGTCCTGGCAAATAGGACATTGTAGAATACATAGATTAGTGTAGGGAATGATATGATCACCTACACGAGGACAGTCCTTCCTAAGTTCAACTATCTTGTCCAGCAGGCCGTTTACATAATAGAACAAAGTAAGGGGACAAAACCATAGCCCTGGCTTACGCCCCTAGCAATACTAAAGGCTGGCATAGTTTCCCTCGAGACATATCTTACGCTGGCAGTGACGTCCTTTTATAATTCGTTGAGAAAATAACAATATACAGGTCCACCCCCATATCGGTTATAATACGTAACAGTTTGGATCTAATGTCAAAAGCTGAACTCATATTCATTAATGCATGGTAAAATTTGCCATGCATGTCCACAGTATATTTGGCAATTAGCAAATATAGATTTAAGGACTGCCCAACTGTGCCTAGGCCAAAGAGGAAACCAAATTGGAGTTCTGAAAGTATGTTATGCTCCTTGGCACATGACTGCAATCAGTCCAGCAAAGTTCATCCCATGATCTTCACAGTAGAAAAAATCAGTGAAATGGGACAATAACAGTGGGTGTCGCTGTTTGAGCCCTTTTTAAAATTTAGGAACAATGGTCGAATGAGACCATAGTCCTGCTTAATATAGGCAGTTCACTGCAACTTTGCGTCTACTCAGGATGACATTTTTTTTTATTATTAAACATTATAGAACCGGGAAGGAGTGGCAAGTTCAAGTTAGCAACACCGGCACACTCTCTGGCCACCTGGTCTGCCAGCCACCAAAAAACATGGCCATGGTAAAAAGACAGCCAGAATGCCCAGGCCACCCTCTGACCAGGTAGACCTGGCTAGCCGCCAAACAGGTGCACCAGATCCAGTAGAGCCAGCAGCCAGAGTGCCCATGCTCAAAGGAACAAGTGGTGAGAGTGCCCAGCCTCACTAGAATTGGCAGCCACAACCACAAGACTCAGTCCTACTTTAGCTGACAGTGAGATAATCCAATTCCCTAGGCCCTAGAATCTCCAACTGGCTTGCCTCCTAGTACTTCCAGTGGAATGCAATTGGGCCATCTGATCATCGTGCTGACCATAAGGAAGTCTGCCCCCTCACCTGCACCAGGCAGCACAGGGGCAGTAGGAAGACTACGCATCACACAAGATGTGTAGGTGGCCTCATTACAGTCAGCTCACAATCCCTTCTGCTTATGGAAGAGGACCTCCGACACAGGTTCCCTCAGAGAGAAAAGCTTGTCTAAAAAGATGATTTTTAATAGACTGCAGCAAGATAATTGTTCTGCTGTTTACAAATCCTGACCCAGAATCAGGCTATATGTGAATGAATTAGCACCTAGTGCCCCAAAATAATGTGGTACATTTGGAGCAAAGGGTGCAACTCGTTTCGTCCATGCTCCAGTCTTAGTTCAAGGGGCTCTATTTATCGCTCAACAAACTGGTTTTTCCAGGCCAACCAAAGCTCCACTGCAATGTGGTATCATTATTGTTTTGAGGGAATCTGACTTTAAGGTGTTCAGTCAAAATCTCACAGATACTAGTTCCGCCGTATTGGCTCTTCAGCCAAGCACAGAAACCTAGGGGCATATTACCAAGCAATAGCGATAATTATCGCTATTGCTTGGTTATAGACAAATATTTAACGCTGAGCTGCGGCGATTTTTACCGCAAATAAACCTTGGTATTACCAAGGTTTAACGCAAATGCGATAAAAATCGCCGCAAAGCATGAATATCGCTGAAAAGTCAGCGATATTCATGCATTACCGAGCTAATGCTCTTAGCCATGTTATCCACCTCCCATTGGATAACATGGCTAAGAACTGCTCAGGGCAGGTGTTAGCTTTAGGAGATATTCGCGCTTAGCGCGAATATCTCCAAAAGTTGGTAATAGGAGATAGCGATGTTAGTGACTGTTGCCAGTCGCTAACATCTTGGCACGCCCACTTTGCATGTCATTAGTGATAAATATCACTGACATGCAAAGCGGGGCCCAAGATGGTCGCTATCTCCTACTAGCTGTCACTAACTGGTGTTAGCGACAGCTTGGTAATAGGGAGATAATTTTATCTCCGCTTTCTTGGCTTTTAAAGCCAAAAAAGTGGAGATAAACCCCCTTGATAATATGCCCCTAATGCCTGAGCTTACAGTTCCTTTTGTCTTGAGCAGCATTACTACTAAAGTAAAGCATCAATACTAGGGTAAAATTATCCTGTTTCACAACTGTCTAAAGCCAGCTTACATTCCCCATGTTTTCTGTTTTGGGTACAATCCCACCTTTGTTGAATTCTGCTACACAATAATAAAAACAACCAACAGTGAAGGACCCGAAAGTACCAGAACTTTTAACCCGCGGTTTTCACAAGCCAGATATCTCTGTGGTATCTTTTCTGACAAAAGGTCAGAAGGTTTGTAAGGCCCGAACAGAGACTTTCACTTAAAAATAAAACATTTCTACAAATTAGTTTTTTCACTGGGCTACACTGAACTACCTCAGTTGTATTATGGACTAAATACGTATGTAGACACCCAAAATGTTTAAATGAAAATTGGATAAGGAACACAGTAGTTGCTTTTGACTCAAAAACTATTTGTAAACTCAGTATATTATTGTGTGATGAATAAATGTATATTCGTGTAACACTGTATATTATTATTGTATTGACTATGTTACCCTTTAATGTGTTCTGTGTGCTCTATCTAATGATCACACAGATTAAATCTGTCTTCTGATGATACATTATTTCATTGTTAAAGAAGGCTGCTAACTCTACATCCCCGTTTCCCTTTATCAGTTTAGTCCCAATGGGTTTGATTGGTTGATTGAGCACCCCCTGCTCTGTTAGTAACTGTCACTTGTGGTAGGCTGCTGCTTCACTACTGGATACCCGAATGGGACAGGACTGGGCACAGAAGACACAAGCAGCAGGACTTCTTGAACTAAGCCCATTGAGGGCACTATGATGTGGATCCCTCAGATAATGAGAACCTCCATAAGGCACACCCTTGAGTGAGACAGCTTCAGGCAGGGCAGACATTCTTTGGTAGGTTCAATAGCTGAGACTGGCCAAGAAGCCAATCTCAAAATGGTCCAAAGGCTCCAAAGCAATCAGAGTTTGGAGCTGGGTAGACTATACCTGAGCAGGTCAGACTGCTCGGGATGTCAGCTTTGCATCCATGCATTCTCTCTGGAATGGCAGTTTCATAGTAGGCAAAGATGGGAGTTGGCTGAGGACTTTGCCCCTAGCAATGGGGGCACTGCACACTACCTGAGGAGAAAAATTGGATGATAAATGTCCCGGGAACAGCCTGCAGTAGTAAAGAAGCCTTCAGTGGGTCTGTGCATACATTTTCTGGATATTTTTTAGTACCCAGATTTTGTGCCTGGAACCCTATACATGCCTGCAGAATCCCATCAAGTGCACTTTTGGACATCAAGGGCCAGCGAATGGAGCCCACTCCAGGCCTACAGAACTTTCACTTAGGGCCCGGTCAATGGTTTTGCCACCTCTGTAGAAGGGAAGCCCTCTCCATGCATTTGGAAATCAGTCCTGGGGCTTTCGGACGCCACATGCGGGCACATGGGAGAATGGCCCATGGGTCCACATCCTAGGCCTGCTAAATCTCTGACTGTGGGTCTGGTGAGATCCATTTGTTCTGCAGTATCAGGAATGCCATTCCTTTTGCCTGTGGAACCCCCTCCTGATCACTTTGGAACACCAGGGACCGGCAAATGGAACATAGGTCTAAGGACCAGCACCCAAGGCCTGCCGAACTTCTAACTGAGACTCAGTCAGTCAGTCAGTCAGTCAGTCAAGTACACTTTATTCGATTTGTTAAAAATCATAAAAGACATTAAAAACATTTATATACAAATTTACAGATTTACAAGTTAACATGGATTTATAAGGACCAAGCAAGGGCAATATATACAACACTAGGACACAAAAGCAATGCAGAAAAAATGATTCAGGTGCGGCTCAAAGGGCTAGGCAAGATCCCTCGATGCCACCAAATTTGTTTTCACTCTATGAGCCGCCACCAGAAAGCTGGCTACACCAAATATGATGGTAGTACTGCCCAAGGACTGTAAGTAAACTAGAGCCGGCCTAACTTGAACAAAGCCGGCTTCTCTTAAAATTGGAACCAGATATTTTTTCCTAGCATCCGAATATAAACTGCAAAACATGGTAAAATGCATAGTGTCCTGGTGGGAGAATTCATCACATTTGCACGGAGGGCCCTCTTCTGGTTTGCTTCAGGATAGGTAACTACCTAAGAAATAATGAATTAAATTAAATCTGAATTTGATTAACAGGTATCTATGGAAGGGCTTGGTTACAATTTTGAGGTAGGGCTCATGGGAAGGGCAAATCAATAGCATATAATGTGATCCAACAGTTGATTAAATCAGTTCTTGCTCCTCCCAAGCCAATCTGACCCTGTCCATAAAATGCAATTTGGTCCAGTTGATGTCCTCCCTCCTGATACAGGAAGGGGAATTAAATAATTCCGGGCGTCCTAGCTGTAGGAAAGTGTGTCTCACATACTCCAGCCAGGCTATTCTCTTTACATGGTCCAAGGACATAACATCGTGCAAAATAGCATGGTTGAGCGTTAATTCATCATTTTGCCAAGTATTTAACCAGAATAATAAAGGAGCCAATCTAAGTTTATCAGTAACGTAATCTAGGCCCACCTCCCCAAGACTAGTTTAGAGTTGTTTGTCTGCCAGAGCAAGGGATCCATTGCAATGAATCCATCACCAGAACACATACCTCAGGCTTGCACCAGCTCTGACCAGAGACCCACTCAGAAGTTCATCCCCTGTTGGAGTATGGGAACCCATGCTATGCCTGCAGAGCTTTTTTTATCATTTAAAAAAAAAAAAAACTTTATTGATAAGCATGGATATACAATAGCAATCATACAGCCACATCGGGTCGGCTGGCAACATTTCCAATGGTCATAGCAGGATGAGTGAATACACAGCCCTTCAGCCGACAACCCTAGGGCCCGGCAGCAATTAGACAAACATGTCATGTCATACATTACATCACAGAAGGAATAAGGTCCTTGTTTTGTGTTTTTTGAAAACCAACCAACCAAGAAATAAGAAAAATAACTGCAGAGGCTAAACGCAAGTCAGATACATAAGTAATCCTTCTGGAGAGGGAGTACCTTATCTACAACTGTTACATACCCTGAGTGAACAAGTGAAATTGAAGCTATAAGAAGAGCAGACGGGAGGGGGAAGGGGGGAAGAGAGCAAGCCAGCGATACACAGACAAAAATACAGACTAGAAGGAACATCACGCTAGGGGGAGTGTAGCACCTCCGGTGGAGGCACAGAAGGGGGAGTACAAATTTCACCACGATACTGGGTCCACTGATTCCACACCCTCCCCCACTTCTTGGGCCTGCCCCGAACAATGTAGACTGTTTTTTCACGAAACATGCACCAGTCCATGTTTCTAGACCAGGCCGACAGACTGGCACCCTCGACGATCCCCACAATTGCGCAATGTCACGCTTAGAGATCATATTACCCAAGGAGGCCCACTGCGTCTGCAGAGCTCTTTCTTGAGTACTTTGGGACACCGAGGATCAGTGCATGGAACCAGGAACCCAGCCCACTTTCCAGCAGGAACTCCGACCAGGAACAATGCCTGGGGTCCAATCTGGAACTCTGAACATTGTCCTAGTCGGAGCTTCTCACCAAGCAGAGCATGGTAGCCTGTGCCACCTATGCGGAGCTCTGTCCTGGTTACTTTCGTACTCCTTGGACCACTGGTCAAAGTCTGCCACTAAGGGGGCTGCGCCATACATACTCTGTAGTTCTTAGATGCATGCCTTTAGAGCTAGTAAAAAGCCAGAAATCTCGTTTTGCCACCCTATTATCAAGCAGAAGGATTTGGTGGATCTGGAAGTTACCTACAGCAAGCAGGGGAAAGGTGGCTGGTCCTGTAATCTATCTAGTGTAATGAATGAAAGGGACATCTGAACACATTTATCTGAACTTCTTGAGCCCTCCTTGGGCTTAAAGATTCAAATCCGCCCTCACAGGACTTCAGGGGAAACCTGAAATTAGTTTTACCATATAGTCCTAGTTCAGATCCGACCAATGGTCGACTCTGACCCTCCTCCCACAAACACACACACACACGCACAAACGCACGCACACACACACACATCACATTATGTTTGTTTACAAAACATAATCGGTGATTATCAGTGGTTTGATAAACGCCTCACACAGGTATTATTTTACTCAGCTCTTTTTAAAAATCATTATATTTCACCACTAGCAGATCTCAGGCTTACAAAGGGATTATATTATTTGCATCTGTTTTTAAAGAGGATATGATTTATATGTGTGCTATTCAAATGTATTACTTTTGATATTATTGCTATTATTTTATCGTCATTTTACTCTGCTGCAATACAATTCCACCATTTGAATTAAAGCCTTTCTAAATTCAAAGCACATAACTAATGTGTTGTAAGTGTCAAGTACAACAGATCTCTCATTCAGCTGTTGGCAAAAAAAGCAAATTACATTATGCAAATCGGCTAACACCACAGCAGGAAATAAATAAATAGAAAAAACAAACAGAAAGAAATGCTATCTTATACTGCAAACAAAGATGAATTTTAATGGCCACAGACTGCGCGATGACTGATGGTGTGGCGGTTTGAGCACTGAGCTCCCTGCGAGTTACCTGCAGCAAGGATAGAATCTGATTGCTTTTCGGGATTTATTCTGCCTGTTATTCACATGCACAAAATCACTGTGTTTTAAGCGTCTTTCCCACTTGTATCACTTTTACCAAATACTTTCCTGAAGTACATTGGTTCTCATAATTTCTGAAACATCAGTGGATCAGCGAGGTTTCTGCAATCACTGATTAGGCTGCAGTGCTGATTCGTAGAATCTGAAACTAGGACCTGGATCTTACACATATCCCCACTCCATGCGGCTCTGTCCTGGCTTTGGTCCTTTTCAGTAACAACTGAGATGTTTGTGACATTCCTGGATCTTAGCCAATCTGATGACTGCTTTTCATGCAAGTCGGGTGATTGCTTTTCGTAAACTCTCTCTGTCTACAAGTTATATTCCCAGTTGATTAATGAATGTTGTGTCTTTTTATGCAAGAACATTACCAAACTCTATGTAGGTATTTTGTATTTGAATATCCATCTGTATTTATTTTTTAATCTATGTTAATCTAGTTATCATAATAGACCATTGTTTTCGACCTTAAACTTGTTCCCCTATACAGAAGTTGTCTTAATGCTTGGTAGGTGGCTCTCCCTTCGGAAGTCTTTCCTCCAAACTCTTTTCTTTCCTCTATATGCATTAAAACAAATTCACAGTATCCATTTTTCGGAGCATTTAGGCCATATTGGTGTAGCTCAAATCATGGCTAAAAAGTTTGAAGCCAATTACCACAACAAATTCAATGTTCTTGGCTTCCATTCATTACTGAGGGGAACTCAAGTGAAGTCCATGAAGCGATCTTTTTTTAAAATTCTATTTACTTTAAGGTAAATGAATAAATTACACTGTGAACAGAGTGACTTAGAGTCACTGCAATTCCCAACCACAGAGACTCAGTTCAGTTCAGTAAGACTTTATTCGGTCTATTACAGAGACTCAGCCACGGCCGGCAGTGGGAGTACCTGCAGGGCAGTGACGTGGGGAAGGGGAGGGGCAGGGTGGGGGGTAGTAATGTATGGATTACGGAGTTTTACAGGTAAGTAAACATTAAAAAAATAAAACGAATTTCGTTGCGCGCACTGCATCGCATTTGGGGATGCAGTACACTCAATGAAATTCGTTTTATTTATTTAAATGATTACTTACCTTGGAAGCTCCGTAATCCATACAATACTACCCCCCACTCTGCCCCTTCCCCTCCCCACATCACCGCCCTGCAGGTACACCCACTGTCGGCCGCAGCTGCAGAGACTCACCTTCAGAACTCAGGGAAAAGAATACAATAACCGAATTGCCCTTTTTAAAGCTGATATCCCCGTGGACCACCTTCTACCTCCACGCTCCATATTCTCAATTCACATGGATTTCCTATTTACCAACATACTTGAACCTGGACAACCTTGGTCCAACACAACATCATCTCCTGTCACAGAAGTTGGAGACAACAAGATCCTCTGCTTCATCTTATCTAAATTCACCAATAACCATACCAAATCAGTTCACAAAAGGTGAACACATGTAACATACTCAACACTTTAGCCTCAACACCTGAATCCCTCCTTATTATTTTCCTTTTAAAGTTACAGATCGGGGGGCGTGGCCAAGATGGCGGGGTAGCAGGACGTGTCCATCGGAGCTCCTGATCCCATCCACGCCCCCAAGCCCTACTTCACGGTAATTCTCCCCCCCGGAGCTGCACAGTGAAGCTGAGCTGTCGGGGGAATCGGTAGCTACCCGGCCACCGCCGCCTGAGCCCCGCGGAGCGCGAACTCGCCGAGTTCGGAATACCGAGTGGCTGACCGGGGTCGTCCGGAGCAAGCGAGGCGCCTCCGTCCCGACAGGACAGCGGACCACGGGACTGCAAGAGAGCAGAGAACTGGCCGGCTGGAGTGAGCGGAGCCGGTCGGCGGCGGCGGACCGAGGGGCCAGTCGTGTCTGCACGGCGCAGCACAGTGTCCGAGGAGCTTCCACCCCCCCTCCCCCCTGGGGCCCAAGATGGCGGCGATCTGAGACCGGAGGGTCCTCGCCCGGACTTGTGGACAGCGTGAAGGCCGGCCAGCGGGTGCGCTGCCTGGAGCTGCCGATCCCCAGCGTCAGGTTGGTGCCCCCAGCGGCGGAGCGGGTGGAGTGCCTGAGGCGGTGGGAGTCTGGAGATCTCTCCACCCCGGGGCGCTGACTAGACCGGGGTGGGAGCCACGCGAGTGCCCGGCTTTGCCGCCCGTTCCGGGCAGTGCGGGAGGCCGGGTACGGCAAGCAGCGGAGTCACGGCCCTAATGAGCGCTGATCGAGGCTGAGAGGAAGCCTGCGCCTCGCGGACCTGCAGCGCCCTCGGCCCCCCGGGGCCGGCTTATTTTTGTGTGGAATCACCAGCGAGGCCCACAGCAGACCGGGCCGAGCAACATACGTGGCGTACCAGTGGAGGAGCAGCAGGCACCCCTCCGGCACAGCTCTCTCCACCGCAAACGCCTCGGGGCACCCGGAGGGGGAAGGCGAACGTCCGGGCGGCAGCCCCCACCTGAAGACGCCGTGACTGGTGTCCGGCCTGGGCAGAAGCGAGGGAACAACCAGAGGGCAGCGGAGGAGTGAACGTGGAGCACTACGTGACGCCATGATGGTGGGGTACGTGCCTTGACCCCGGGTCCCGGCGTGAAATCGAAACAGCTCTGGAGCCTCTGCACCACTGTCCGCCCTAGAAGAGCTGCGCTGGGGGCACCTTGAAGGCGGCGAACGCGGCTCCCCTGCCTCGGCCTGGGGTGCAGCGGTTGTTCCTGGTCGACTGCGGTATTTGGGGGTGACGCAAACCAACGCCCGCCCTGGACTGGAAGCAGTCTTCTGGAGAAGGGTAGGTCGGTGAGGTGCAAGGCGGCGACAGGCAAGCGGGCCGGGGGAAGGGCTAGCATCATGACTACTCAACAGGGTAGTAAACGTAACGATCGCACGCTGCCGGAGATGCTCAACAGGCCTCAGAACAAGGGAGATAAGAACTCCTCCTCACCTGGAGCGGCGGGGAGTTCGCAGTCTGGTGCGGCGGCGGAACCTCCAGTCACCAGATCCTTTTTGGAATCCCTATTCGGCACGCTGAGGGAGGACTTCCAGGCCTTGAAGCAGGAAGTAGCGGGAGAGGTGAGAGAAATCCACAGGGAAGTGGACGGCTTGGGCGAGAGGGTGGCCACTGTTGAGAGCTCCACGCAAAGGCAAGATGAGGAGATCACTTTCCTACAGCAGGAGGTGCTGACTCTTAGGGAACAGCACTTAGACCTCCAATTGCATAACGAGGACTTAGAGAATAGGTCACGGAGGAACAACATACGGGTCTGGGGAGTGCCATCCTCGGAGGAGAACCCGGATATAGTCCAGTACCTGCAGGAACTCTTTTGTGCGGTCCTGGGAGAAGGGGACGATTTCCCCATCAGAATCGACAGAGCACACAGGGTGGGACCCCCCAGAAGGGCTAATGGCCCTCCTCCGGACATCCTAGCATTCCTCCCGGACTTCCCGCTGAAGGAAAGGATAATGGCGGAGGCACGGAAAGCACGCTCACTCACCTTCCGCGATCACCCTGTGGCGCTATAGCAAGACCTGTCTACACTCACGCTTCAGAAGCGTAAATCGTTTAAAATTGTGACGGACTTCCTCAGGCAGCACGACACGCCCTACTCCTGGGGTCACCCCTTCCGTATAATTTTCAAGTGGCATGGAGAAACGCACCAGTTACGGTCCCTACAGGACACTGCGAAATCCTGGGCATTACCGCAGAGGAGGAGGAATCCCACACACCGAGGAGGCGACGCACAGCGGACTGGGGATGGCAACGAGTGGCACGAAGAAGGACAACGGGGGTGTCACGGAGGCCGGGATCTCCGACTATCAGAGCGGAACGAGAGGACGCTGTTCGGACAGCCTCTGAGGAGCTTGGAGGTTTGGGTGAGGTGGCGTTGACCGCTTGAATGTGCTCCGGGGGGAGTTCACCAAAGCAACAACACAACTGCTGGCTTAGGGGAGGGGGGAGGGGGCGACGGATTGGACACGTGTGGCTGGACGTCCACTAAGGTACCATTCCACGGACTGGTCCGCTTGGGCTTGTTTGGGACTATTTCAGGAAGTTCTGGGAAGTTCGGGGCGGAGGGGAAGGGTTGAGAGGCTGAGTTGCGGGTTGAAGAAGGGGGGGGGAGGATGGGAAGGTTGGGGTGTGAGTTGAGGGGAGGGGGGGAGGGAGCGTTGGGGGTTGGGAAGGTGGGGAGTTGTGGGGGGGAATTTGGGGGTTGCCCTGTCCAGTGCTCCCAAGGTGTCTACGAGTATCTGTCTAGACTCACACGCTAGCTTGTATGTCATTGTAATGCCACGCACTTTCGATCGCACACATAGGCAAGATAGTCCGGACCGTCAATGGCAGAATTGAAGGTAGTTACCCTGAATGTTAAGGGGCTGAATAATCCCATGAAGAGGAGGGCTGTCCTGTCCATATTGGAAAGCTCCCAGGCTGACATCTGTTTGCTCCAAGAAACCCACCTACTGACCGGTGATTGCCACAGGTTGCGGTCCCGCCACTTCCCTACACAGTTCTTTTCCTCCAACACAACTAAAACGGCTGGGGTGGCTATCCTTTTGTCCAACTCCTTTAGGGGGGAGGGGCTGCACAAATTTGTAGAACAAAAAGGGAGACTTCTGGCCTACAGACTTAAATTGGGAACTCTGGTGTTCACGGTGGGAACGGTTTATGGCCCGAACGAACAGCAAGATAGATTCCTACGCAAAGCACTGGAGGATATCACAGCGTCACCAGACAGGCACATAATACTGGGAGGGGAAATTTGGTCTTTGATTCCTCAAAAGACAGATCAGCGCAGCGACACCCACAAACTGGGGAAATCTCACACGCAGTGAAGACGCAGTTGGCTGACTTAGACCTGCACGACCTCTGGCGCAGGCTACATCCGTCGGATAGAGACTTCTCCTACTACTCGCACGCACATAAGACGTAAGCCAGGCTGGATCATCTGCTGGTCTCTGGACCTGTCCGTGACTTAGCTGCCGCTTCAGAAATAGGGGTCATCTCTCTTTCGGACCATGCGCCGGTCTCGGGGACCTTCCTTCTCCCACCGAGCCCCGCTCGGCGGGGAGTTTGGCGGCTTCGGGACACGCTTCTACATAAAAAAGCGGAAGTACAGAGTATCATAGACTCGGTGAAAGACTTTCAGCTGCACAACTCTAACTCTGATACTTCTCTGTCGACCCAATGGGGGGCTCTTAAGGCGGTGTTACGGGGAGAGTTTATAGCGATTTCAACTGCGGACAATCGAGACAGAAAGCTGAAGCGGGATGAGCTTACGCAGAAGGTCAGGGAGCTAGAACAAGTACACCGTCGCACTGGGGCTCCTAGAGTTTGGAAGCAACTGAAGGCAGCTAGAAAACTCTTGTCCTCACTAGATTTAGACAGGGCTGAATACGCAGCGCTGCGCTTAAAGCACGCCTATTATTAGGGGGGAGATCGCTGTGGCCGCCTACTGGCAGCCAAACTGAGAGTGGCCCACCAGAACCGTCAGGTCAAAGAATTAGTGGGGGACGCGGGGCAGGGGATATCGGGCGACGCGGAAATTGCCGAGGCCTTCCGCCGGTTCTACGCCGACCTGTATGCGGCGGAGGACGCGCGGATGGAGGACCCGGATGCTTACCTTGATTCGGTGCCCCTCTCGTCCCTGACCCCGGAGCAGGCAACTTATTTAGAGAGGGAGATCAGACCTGAAGAGGTGATAGCAGCGATTTCCAGACTTAAATTAGGTAAGGCCCCTGGCCCGGATGGTTACACTACCCTCTTCTACAGAACGTTCAGCGCGACATTGGCCCCTATCATGACCAGGCTGTTTAACTCTTTCTCTGACCCAGGGGCTATCCCTCCTGACCTCCTGCAGGCGACAGTGTTGGTTATTCCCAAACCAGGTAAAGACAAGAAGCAATGCAGCTCGTATAGACCGATCTCCTTACTAAATGTAGATCTGAAAATCTACACGGGGATCCTAGCGACGAGATTAGCACAGTACCTCCCCGGATTGATTGAACCGGACCAATCTGGCTTTGTGCCTGGAAGGCAAACGGTGGACAACACTAAAAGGATAGTGCACATCGTGGAAAAGGCCTCGCGTATTCCGGGGGAGAGGATGCTGCTTTCGGTGGACGCTGAGAAAGCGTTTGACCGGGTGCACTGGCCCTATCTCGAACGAGTGATGGCAAAGTTGGGAATGAAAGAGAAATTTCGGAACATGGTGTTCAACTGCTATAAATTCCCATCTGCGACTCTGCGAGTGAACGGCTGTGGTTCCCGGCGGTTTGATATCGAACGCGGAACGAGACAAGGTTGCCCCCTCTCCCCCCTCCTCTTCGCGCTCTACATGGAGCCCTTTGCTCAACGAGTGCGGCAGAATACGGACGTGACTGGGGTTCGAATGGGTGGTTTCACCCACGCAATAATCCTTTACGCGGACGATGTGATTTTCACATTGGAGAACCCGAGGCGGGCTTTGCCCGCATGTATGGCTGAGCTTAAGGCTTTCGAGAGTGTGGCTGGCTTTCGGATGAATGTGGAGAAGTCTACAGCTCTGGATGTCTCCCTGACACTGGCGACGAGAGGTGACCTACAGAGGCTCTTTCCCCTGCGGTGGTCGCGGGATCAGGTGCAATACTTGGGGATTGCGCTGGCTCCAACGTTGCAAGCAATGGTTTCCATCAACTACGAGGCAAAGGGCAGGAAGGTAAAGGAAGAACTGGGGAGATGGAACAAGGGGATGATTTCCTGGCTTGGCAGGGTTGCAGCGATCAAAATGACAGTTTTATCCCAAATTCTATACTTATTCCGAGCGCTGGCTCTACAGCCCCCTAAAGGCTGGATTCAACGGATGCAAACTGAGGTGTCCCGCTTTGTTTGGCAGGGCCGTAAGCCCCGAATGCGCCGCGCCCTTACGACTCTGGCGCCGGAGTCCGGGGGACTGGGGGTCCCCGATCTCCGCAAATACTTCCAGGCGTCCCAATTGCGATACTTGGTGGAATGGAGTAGGTGGGAGTCCGATAAACATTGGCTCTTCCAGGATCAAGCAGTAGCTGGGCGCCCTTTACAGGAAATACCGTTCCTTCGCAGATCACACCGCCCCCCGAATCTCTATGCGTCTTACATAACGCGGGTGCCGCTGAGAGTATGGGACACTACCTATCGCGCCTTCAATCTCACCACATTCCCCTCGCCGTTCACACCTATTGTGGACAATCCAGACTTTACTCCGGGGACGGAGCCAGGGGCCTTCTCACACTGGAGGGAAAAGGGCTGCAGAGCACTTTTCCACTTGTATGCCGAAGAGGGGGTTATCCCCTTTCAGAGCTTTAAAGACAATTATCAGATGACCGAGACGGACCGCTTGAGGTACTGGCAGGTCCGACACTGGGCCTTGCAGCCACAGGTTAGAGAGTCTGCGGACAGACAGCTGCTGCCGTATGAAAGATGGCTGGTGACTCGCACTTCGGACGCCAAACTCATAACTGACCTCTATAGGATACTCCAGCTCCCGTCTTCCCATTACCATATTCCTGGTCGGGAACGCTGGAACAGAGAACTGGGGAGGACACTTAGCCATAAGGAATGGGAACATAATTCATACAGGGCAAGACACTCCGCCTATCATGTGGGCCTCACGGAAACCTTCACCAAGGTTTCCACCTATTGGTATCACACCCCGGAACGACTACACAAGATGAACCGGCTCATAAGTGACAAATGCTGGCGAGATTGTGGGCAGACTGGCATGCTGACGCACATCCTCTGGGACTGTCCGGTATTGCAAGCCTACTGGTCAGCTGTGATAGATGAGATTGATGCATGCTTTGAGATTGAACTGCCCCGATTTCCAGCGTACGCCCTGATGGGTCTCCCAAATGGCTTGATGTACCCGCTGAAATCCAGGAAGGGACGGCAGATTGCTATCATGCTGGGCTCAGCGGTTCAGAACATACTGATACACTGGCGCACACCTGCCATTCCTTCTCACACGGGTTGGCTGCACAGGCTGTGGCACGTTCTGGGGATGGAAAAGCTGTCACTCACACTAGCGGGGGATGTGACTTGCTTTGAAGAGCTATGGCAACCCTTTCACACGCTACTGGCCACAGAATTTAGGGAGATTACATGCCCGAGATACCTAAGACTGATGAGGCTAACGCCTCCGTTGTAATGAACTGTCCCACTGAGGAGGGAGGATTGTGGCCCCACTAGCGAGGTCAGGGACGGGAAGGATGACAGGGATGACACTTTACTTCCATACTACGCAGCACTGGACAGGGAGGGTGGAGGGGGGGGGGGTTTGTTGGGGAGTATAGTTTATTCAAGGGAAGGTACGGGAATTTGAGGCGTTGCTCCTTCGTTTCTTTTGCACATTTCCATGCACGGCGCAGGATGTCGAGGCAGCCTCTCAGGGCTGGGACAATAGCACATCATTCCTGAGACGCCTCCTGGCGCACCACCGCCTCTTTGTATGATTGTTTTCGTATGCTGCTGTACCTTTCTAATAAAATACTTTAAACCTAAAGTTACAGATCAAAGTGTACAAAAAACAAGTCAGTGAAAATGTCTCTTTGTGCCCTAGAAACATTTCATCAACTTGCCCTTGCACGCATGATCTATAGTGTTGTCAGCAGTTCTCTGGCCAACCTAGATCAAAAAAGCCCTTGGCACTTTGGCATTTAAAAAGATGTACCCTCACCCAGAGATCCCGGAGTAATCACACTATTGTGTCCAGTATACCTTATCTCTGCAAAGGCCTAGAAATATTTATTAATAAAAAAGTATACATTCAATACTATGTCTAACATTTAAGGAAAATAGAATATGTTTATCTCTAAGGGTAGAAGCCAAAGAAGGTGTCTGTTTAGCAACATCATGGTTAATATTTGGGTTCTAGACTAATTTTATGTCAACACTCCTTTGCCTTTGGGACAAATATGATATACCACCAGTGCTTTATTTAGTTACTTATTTCATTTCTTCAACCCAACGCCAAAACAGGTACAGAGTGGCCTGAGAAAGGTGCAAACCACAGAAAGAAAGACGCTCACTGAAGCAGTCCAACCTAAACCAGGGATGAAAACAGGAAAGTTATAATGTTTCTACAAAAGAACAGATGGCTTCAAAGAAAAGGGAATATTCCAGCCTAAGTTATCGGTAAGGCGTAAGGTAAAAGAAAACACATGTGAAAGTAAACATATTGAGCTAGTTCAAATACCTCCTTCCCTGACCCTATTGATACAAGTTTTTATTTAACACATGTTTTGGTCTTTTTTCTTCCATAACAGGAAACCACTGCCCTGATTTTTCCAGCTCACGTTTTGGATGTTATGTGCTGTGAAACCAAGACTAAGCCTCTCTTTGAAAAAGAGTTGAATACATTTGGCATAATAATCATTGAAAGTTCTTCAACTTGTACACACGGTACAGCAGTATTTATTTATTTATTATAAACTAAAATACAGCTACCTACCAATTTTGAGTGTTCTCTATTTGAACATCCTGTCATGAACCATTTACTATGTCTACTTGATACCATCACATTTGCTGTATTAAATCATCGAAAAAAGGGATCCTAAACACTTTATAAATATTTGTTAGACTATATTTTACTGAAAAAAAAGAAATGAAATCTTCTTGTGGTGAGGGTTTTAATCATTAATTAAAAAAGTCACAATAGGATTTGGATATAGAGTATGGCATATTAAATATCAGCTAATCATTACAGATACATCCTCATAAAAAATCCATACTCCTGATTGCTGCTGTGTCTAGCCAGACAAAGAATGTTCTTATTCAATACATTTATTGGTTCAATCCTGCTGCAATTAGCATTAAGCTGGACATTTTTATATTCATTTAAATTAGTTAGTATCACTGGCCATGCTCGCACATTATACAGGGTAAATTTCAAGAAATGATTGTAAGAATGTTTTGTCTACTACCATCATTCCTTTAATCCTTTATTTGGTACATAAATACAAACAATAAATGCACTTACTCATGAAAACAGTAAACACATTAAATAAAGAACATGAGACAATTAAAAATAACAAAAAATAAATAATGAGTGTTAGATCTTGGGGTCTCTAGTTGGAAATGGTATTCACCTTTGTCCAAATAGGGACCCTTAGTTCTAAGTCAGGATAAGGGGATTACACTCCTTGATAACCCCTGCTCACCCCCTTAGTAGCTTGGCACGAGCAGACAGGCTTATCTCAGAGGCAGTGTGTTAAGCATTTGTGAATATACACAGTAATACAGTGAAAACACCACAGATGGACACAACACAGGTTTTATCAAAATAAGTATTCTTTATATATACTCAAACACAAGACCACAAACTACAAAAATCCACAATACTACAGTTAAGATTACTTAAAAGATGATTCAAGTTGCTTAGTTGGTAAATGCGACAAAGTTCTCAATAAAGTACCTGGATTCGTAACGCAAAGTAAACAAAAAGGCTCGCAAAAGGGCAGAAGCGTCGGTTCTGTGATCCGGGGGAACGGTTGAGTCCTTCCTTAATGCTTGCGCAGAGTAGGGGACTCGTCATGAGCCTTACCGGTGCGAAGGTGATGCTTAGATTGTCGGCTTTCGGGCCCGTTGAGGTGCGCAAGATGGTGCCTTGATGCGATGCGATGATCCGGTTGCGATGTGAGAAGATGGCGCCCTTGATGCAGCGATGCGGTGACCATGCAATGACGCCCTAGCAGCCTTGCGACGACTCTGTACTTTGGAGCCGCAACAGGCCCTGCGACACGCTTCTCCGGTGATGTGATGGCGACTCTCTCAATGGCGTCATGCTTCTCCCGGAATGCGACAGCAGGCAGCTTTGATGAACACACGCTTCCAGGGAGATGCGACGAAGGCTCGCTTCTCCAGCGTTGCGATGATTTCAGCTGCGGCGGCACGCTTCTTCTCAATGCATCGCGCTTCCAGCTCCCTTTGGCACGCAAGTGACTGGAGTCAGAATTCCCAGGAAGGAAATTCAAGAGGGAGCTGGAGGTGAAGTCTTTTGTCCCTGAGACTTCAGCAGGAGGCAAGCACAGTTCAAGCCCTTGGAGAATATTCTGTAGAGGAAAGTCCTTACAAAGTTCCTTCTCCTTTCCCTTGGCAAAGAAGCAACCACTGCAGGCCAACCCAGCAAACTGCACACTGGCAGAGGGGCAGTACAACTCCTGCAGCTTCCTTGGTTCTTCTCCTTGGCAGAAAGGTTTCTTGTTCCAGAAGTGATCTAATTTCTTGGGATCAGGGTCCCAATATTTATACCCCAAAATCCTTTGTTCTCTGAAGGCAGAGAGGCCTCTGCCTAGTCCAAACCAGTTCCTGAGCACTTTGTTTACATGACTCTCTTCTTCCTTTCACTGTGCAGGGCAGAGACATCATCCGCCCCACAGGAGGTGGAGCCAGCACAGGGGAAGGAAGATACAGCTCTGGAGCACTCTGTTGACATGATTTCTCCTCTCCTTTCACAGTGCAGGGCAGATACATCAGACAAGCCACAGGAGGTGGAGCCAGCATTGTAGAGGGAAGGCCCAGCCCTATTCAGGTCCCAGGTGCAACTCCTCCCTCCCATCTAGAAGCAGATCTCTCTATTCACCACTGGGCTGCCCCAGCCTGTCTCCTGGAATCCCCCAGCCCTATCACTCACAAACCCAGACAAGGAATACACAACTTAGCAGATGCAGCCTCAAATGGTAAGGCAAGCAAATACCTACTTTCTAAAAGTGGTGTTTGCAAACACGGAATATTAAAATAAACTTCACTAAAAGATGCTAAATTCGATTCAAATTTCTACTGTGGTCCCTGAGTCAGTTAGGATTATAAGAATGTAATAATCTAACTGCCCATTCTGGCCTATGAGAACAGGTAGCCTTCAATAGTGAAAAACGAAAATGGCTGCAATTCACTATTAGAACATGCTACATGCATGTCCTACCTTATACTTACAATGCACCCTGCCCTTGGACCTACCATAGGGGTGTCTAATATGAAGCAACCGGATGGTTTAGGGACTGGCAAGTGGGTGCACTTGCCCAAGTCGATATGGCAGTGCTAGACAGCACACAGGCCTTGCAATGGCAGCCAGTGCTGCAAGCCCACCAGCAGCAGCATTTGAATTACAAGCCCTGGGCACACATGGTGCACTGTACTAGGGGCAGACGGATAAATCAAATAACCTAATCATGGAGTAACCAATTAGTACATTAATTTAACATAGGGAGCACTTGCACTATGGCACTGATTAGCAGTGGTACGGTGCCCAAAGCATAAATCCAGCAAAAACATATCAAAACAGAGGAGGCAATCCGTCAAAATGGAAGGGAGACTCACGCCAATCAAGGCCTAGAGGCCATTAGGGTTAACCAAAGTGAGAGTGAAGACAAAGTAGTAAAAATCCCCCATCACATGTGCACAGATAACCCACTTAGCACCGATTACAGAATCACAATAGATATCAACACAGCTGCAACAATAATGTTTGTCTGTACCTAAGGGCGCAATTCATGAAAGAACAAACACTTAGGCACACTTCCAGGGTGGGACACATCTTCAAAATAGAAGTGCCAGGATATGTCTAGTGACTGAGGCACCTTTAAGGGAGGTAATTAAAAAACTTTTGGTGAAACAACGACATTGCTGCAAAAAAATACAAATGTGCCAGAATTTTGGAAGCAATGCTCGACACAATGACAAACCAAAATAAAATTAGGGTCATGCAAAGCTGACTCCTGATCTGGCCCAGTCCGAGTATCACCCTATCCCACGTTTTGGCCACCAACTCTAAATATGGTTCTGTCCCTAATGTTTTTTGGACCAGAAAATACTCCCTATTGGCCGGCTTCTTCAGCTGAAGCAATTCTCTTTCCCCCCTTTCTTGAATCCCTGAAACTGGATTTAATCCAGTTTTTATCCCTTAAGGAAATGTCAGCTGACTCAAGGAATGTATCCGGCAGACCCCAGAGCGTCCGCCTCCCACCCTTCCGTTCAAAAACCACCGAGATCATCTGCGGCGTCCCACAAGGATCCTCCCTTAGCCCAACGCTGTTCAACATCTCCATGGCACCTCTCGCCCACGCCGCACAACAGCACAACCTCAACATCATCTCCTACGCCGACGACACCCAGCTGATCATATCCCTCACCGAAGACCCCCACACCACCAAAGCCAACCTTCACAGAGGAATGAAGGCCGTCGCCGACTGAAGGACAGCAGACTGAAGCTGAATTCAGACAAAACGGAGGTCCTCATCCTCGGACCCACCCCATCAGCCTGGGACAACTCCTGGTGGCCCACATCACTAGGCACAGCCCTGGAACCCACCGACCACGCACGCAACCTGGGGTTCATCCTCAACTCCACCCTCTCCATGACCAAGCAAGTCAATGCTGCCTCCGCGTCCTGTTTCAACACCCTCCGGATGCTCCACAGGATCTTCAAATGGATCCCTCCCGACACGAGAAAAACCGTCACCCAGGCCCTCATCACCGGCAGACTCGACTAAGGGAACGCCCTCTACTCAGGAACAACAACCAAGCTCCTGAGATGACTACAGAGAATCCAGAATGCCTCCGCAAGACTGATCCTCGACGTCCACCGACGCAGCCACATCACACCCCACCTGAGAAGCCTACGCTGGCTCCCCGTCAACAAGAGAATCACCTTCAAACTCCTCATCGACACACACAAAGCACTACACAACACTGGACCAACATACCTCAACAACCGGCTCAGCTTCCACACCCCCTCCCACACCTTCCGCTCTGCCGCCCTCGCCACAGTCCCTCGTATCCGGAAAACCACCGCTGGCGGCAGATCCTTCTCCTACCTCGCCGCAAAGACCTGGAACGCTCTTCCTACCAGCCTACGACAGACCCAGAAACTACTGGCCTTCAGAAGACTTCTCAAGACCTGGCTCTTCGATCAGTAGCAGCCCCCCCCCCAGCGCCTTGGCATCCTCACGGGTATGTAGCACGCCCTACAAATGCATTGATTGATTGATTGATGCCTGCTTAGCTACAAATATCATTAATATACATTAGCCAAAGGTAAAGAGAGCCCCGGTCACATGAAAGATAATCAAATGTAATCTTTTTATTCAGAAAATATTCAGAGTTGCACCAAATAGAGCATCATAGCATCAACAGTGAAACAATAATGTCATCAGCTACAAACATTAAGCCCAATTCCTCATGAACAGCCTACGTCAGGAACCCTGGCAAAACACCAAGAATACGCCTAGTTACTCAGTACTCCTCCTCCTGTAAAAATGTGACTACCTTATAACCCCACAAACCAGAACCATAAGTTAGGACTGGTAGGCACTTCCTTTTGTAAATCTCAACCATGGGGGCAAAAGGCGTATTCAGTTGTGGAGACTAGACTGAAAAGGGAACCGTTTGAATTTCAGAATTTAAGTCTCCTTTATTTCAGACATGGGCCTCAGAACCCCTGAGAGTCAAATGTGATCCCCAGATAAGAAAATGTATGGGTTCTTGTAATAGGGACTCCCAGAAGCACAAGAGATCACAGCATCAGATTTCGTAGCCACAGGCCATAACAAAAGTTTTGGCCAAGTTTGTAACCAGACCTACGCTATCCATTAAAGCTTACTTATGCATCTACAAGTAGCTAAAGGCCATTAGGTGTTCTGGACAATAGAATAGCATCATCTGCATACAGGAGAACAGGGACGCTCCGCCCGTTCACAATTGTGTGTCCTTTTCCTTGCTAACTAAAAAATAATCCACATCAATGATATACAACAATAAAAAAAAATTGGTGCTAAAACGCAGCCTGGTCAGACACCTCGGGGCAGGCCAAATCTTTTGCTGCATTCACCATTGAGCCCAAATCTAACAGAGGCATTCAGATCAGTATGGAGGGCTCATAAAAAGGACACCAGATCAGAATCCAACCCCTTGGATTTTAGTACCTCACAGAGTTTGGACCTGACCACTTTATCAAAAGCACGGGCCAAATCCATAAATGCTAGATCGACATGGCCACTTTTTGTCAGGGTATTCTTTACTAATTAACAGGTGTAAATTGAGGCACTGTTCTTATGTACACAAGCCTGATCTAAAGCCATATTGGACAGCAGAAATAATACAATTATCATTAGACCAGGACATGATCCTGTTAAGAATTACCCTGCCGATATCTTTTGCCATAGAGTGTATAAGGGAGATAGGTCTGTAACAACTAGGTGAAACCCTGTTACCTTTTTTAAAGATGGCACAATTACAACTAAGTGCTATGACTCCGGGATGCCACTCTTGAATGCATCATAAGCAAAATTGGTAATAACAGATGCCCACAGGTCCACCTCCAATTTGTAAAATCCACAGGGACCCCATCTGGACCTGGAGCGTTGAATTTAGGACTTTTGCAGATTGCCTCTGCAGCATCTTCTACAGCAATTTTAATATCCAGAGGATACATAAGCAAATTAGTATCCAGTGCCCCACTATCGATATTTGCTGAATGCTCAACTTGACTAAACTGTTCAACCCAAATGTCATCACTACTGATGGTATCATCAAGTTTAGAAACAGTTTGCAAGATCTTGTTCTTGTTAATTATGTTTCAAATAAACCAGTATCTTTGGCCTGCCAACGTAAGTGGATTGCGGTCACTAATGGGGCTAGGAATAACCACCCCATCCTTAATGTAGCCAGACAAATTCCCACTTGAAAAGATGTGATGAATAACAGACAAGCCTGCCCCTCGAAAAGTGCAAATCTTAAGACAACCCAGCTCAGCCCATTCAAGCGTGTTGCAGAGGACATGCTTAAGCAAATAGGGAAGCAACATCAAGCCTCTGAAATCCCTTGGGCCGGCAGAGACAATCAATGAAAGTGATTAGAAATACATGGGTCTAAGCAGGCTATTCCTCCCACCTCGGTGCCAAGTTTGGCATTAATATCCCCAGCCAAACTGGTATATGGGCCAGTCTTTGAGTAAGTGGAACAAAATTCCAACTCGACAATAAAAATCAAAAAGGGAAAGAAATTTGGGGTTCGCATTAGTAAGAAAATTAATTAAAACAAAACTCAAAAATGTTGGGGCATTTGACTGTAAACGCTTTAAAAATCCTGTTATTTGAACGAATTGGCAAAATAAGGCAGGCAAGAGTGGTCTTAAACCAAAGAGCTAACCAAGTCCTAATGCTGCCCATCCCAGTTGGAGTGGCAGGGATAGCAAAACAGGTGAAATCATCACAGAACAGGTCCCTGTGAGCCCAGGTCTCCTGTAAAATAATATCATATGCTGATATAAAGTTAATCCAATTCTTCATTTGGATTTTGGCTTTGGACCCTGCGATGTTCCAACTGTATAGTTGTATCTTATTCTTGAGAGTTGCTGAGCACTCATTTTAATATCATCTGCGGATAATCTTTTAAAATTTTTCAATTTCAGCACACTTATCCTTACAATTGCAATACACTTATTTGGATAAATTCTACCTTTCCCAGGTCTGCCACGTTCCTTGTGGTACCGATTTTTGCGGAGGGAAAGTCTTGTGCTTCTTGGTTGAAGCAAGAGGGAGGCTCAGTTAAGTCGGCGCTCTATTCTTTGTAACTAGAAGTGCCATTTAAGGGGCATGAATGTGCGGACACGCTATTAGTCTCGGTAGTTGTGAGCACTGACATGTTGAGACATTTTATGGGGGGTTACCTTTTTTAAGACAATCTGTGGTGAATCTTTTTAAATTTTTTAATTTCAGCACCCTTATCCTGACAATTGAACTGCCACTTAAGAAGCATGAGTGCGCAGACGCGTCACTAGCACACCAAAGGCAGACCAGTCTGCGCCCGTCTAAATCTGGACGGTGCCCAGGGCCCAGACCCTTGGTCCTGTGGACCCAGTTTTATCTCAGTTTATGGTCTACTTTAAAGATCAGCTACTGAAGCTACGAGGTGAAGGTAAGCCTCACTTGTGTCTGCCTTTTAGCTTCGATGAGGTATATGACGCCGGGGCCAGTATGTGTAATTCATGTGACTTCAAAATCTCTCAACTGCATGCAAGGTGGCCAGAGAATCAGAATCACAACATTTCTTGGCAGAGCGAGGATCTAGCAGCAGCAGAAACGGGGGCTACGACCTGGAGGTGACCCATGCACCCCCCCCCCCGCAGCATCACTTCTTGCATTTCCCTCTCTGTAGGAAATGCTCCCATTGGGAGACCTTGGTGGGTCCCAGTGACAGGGCGGACTACTGAGCCCAGAAGCCACAGGGGTACTGACACACCTTCCTGCCTCAGGTGCATTTAATCATTACCGTGACCGCGCACCAAGGGCGGGCCCGTTTAAGCCCGTTCAAGACCGGACAAGTTCGGGAGGGGGCACCCCCTTTCATCTTTACAGTCGGGGATCCTCTTTGTGAGTATTTATTTTCACTATACTTCTTACCTGGTATAATATGGCAGCAAGGGAGAGCAGGAGTAAGGCGTCCAATGCAAATCTAACTGAAACTATGGACTATTTTATTGTCAGGGTTAACTCAGTTATAGACCAGGGGATTACGCTAATGGAGAGGCGGGTCTCACTGGATTTAGCAATTGCCAGAAGGTCATCAATGGGGTACATCGCCAATGTACGGACACCAGAACATCATGTTCCTATCAGCGACATTGGCGCATCCGTCATACCTGAATCACCAAATTTGAACTTGGCAGTTCCTGATCTGGACAACCTATCATTAGGGGACCAGTCCACAGTCTCTGAATCGCTATTGTTTACACCCCTCAAGCTCCCCATAGCGGCCAGTCCAATTAAAGAGCACAATACCAGGCAACTAAGAGAGAGACGCCAAGGGGCTATTCCAAAAAAAATGCAAGGACAGACTAATGACATTGCTGGAGAAGAGAGGGAAGCTATCTAAAAATGTGCGAGTAACCACAGCCGTAGGGGAACAGGCTGCTGTGATTTCTCCTGTAAATCCAGCAGGAACTATTGAAGATCTAATACCTAAGAGAGTGGTATCCTAAATTGAGGCCAGAGGTAAGAGCCCAGGGAGCCCGGGACGAGGAGTGGGGATGGAGGATCCCTTATTAGTCAAAATGGGTGAGCTTTTGAAATGCTATCTTCGTCCACTTGAAGATAGATTAACTAAGATCGAACACCAATTAAGTAAGATTGAACTCTTTTCATTGGGAATTGCTGACTCCATAAAGACGGTAATTATACCGAGGGCCAATGTTCCATCAAATAACTCCCAGGGAGGGAATGCCGCTACTGATCGGGTAATCTCAGCAGCCCGGACCACTGCTTTACAGGCTCCAGCTGCTCCCCAAACTAATCCCCCATTGTCAGTAGTTGTTAACAACTCTACCCAGTGCAAACCAGCGCGGCTGAACGAGGGAGTTGATGACCCTGTAGCCCAGGTTCCCGGGGGGTAATTAACATCGACCTGCCCCCGGAGGTAAGCCCTTATCTGGTGGTTTTAGCAGGGGTCCCGGTCCTGAACAAACCCGGCCAAGAGTCATTCATGGCCCTGAGGAATAAAGTTGCTGATTGGTTGAATAAACATAGACCACTACCATTGCACATTTCGAGCAACATTCTCATGGTACGAAGGGGATCTTGGGTGGGCCACATGTCTAAGGATATCAGAGGGGATTGTGTCCTTGTTAATTTTAAAGATCCTAGGACAGTGGAGTATATCTGTAACTGGAAATATTACAGCCCAGGAACTTCTATCTTGTCGCTCCCCTTATCCTATTTTTATCCCCCCAATTATTTCTCCCCTGTAGATGTTGGGTGGACACTAGTACAGCCGAATGGGAGGAGGCCACATAGCGGGGGCAGGCAGGAGTCCCTATCAGCCCCAAGTCAAACTTCTATTCAAAATCGGTTCAGTGGTCTGGAGGCCGTTGACTGACTTCAGGCTTACGAAGGGGTATATACAAATACCTCTGTCTCACCCAGTAGTAGCACTGTCAGTCCACTTAAATCAGCCCTGTGTCCAGGTCCTGAACTGCCAGGTATTATACCAGTAACTCTGGGGAACAATAGAGAGAATGGACGAAGTTTTGACTTACCTCAAGAAGGCCTGACCTCGTGCAGTTGTTCTATTGGGAACCTTAAAATTGTCTCATGGAACATAGCGGGTCTATGCAGCAAGCTATCTCTCCCGGGCTGGAATACTTTTATTGATGACTATGATTTATGTGTATTCCAGGAAACATGGAGTCTTGAGCCACTGTTTAAGCATGGCTACTCGTGCTTCCATATACCAGCTATCTCCTCTGGACGTGGATGCCCATCCGGAGGTCTCATGATCTGGACTAGGGTCGCGCTTAACTGCAAAATTGTCCATCACCTATGCCCAACACCGGACCTGATGAGGCTAACAATCAAGGGCACAAAGGGTGGTATCATCTTGGAACTTTTCAACATTTATGCGAGAGGTACTCAAGGAGGGGCAAAATCTTCAATTATCTCCATCTTGTCTGAAGTGCTTCTTTCCTGCCCCCTGACTCTTTTACCGTGATTGCTGGCGACCTGAACTGTATGTTTGAACCTCTGGCAACTGATGATATTTTGGGAACCCATGATGAAGATGCCAGATGGGGAATACCGATGTCGATCTTGCCAGTGAAGAAATGGTCGCCGGTGATGATTCAATTGAATGCCCTTATGTTGGAATTTGGTCTAAGAGCTGTTAATGGGCGTACACCCTCTGATGTTTTGGGGGCAAACACATACAACAGGGTGTCATGTCCGAGCAGAATCGATTATTTAATGCTTGATATGAGGCTCTGGAAATATTTGTGTGACATGATTGTTATACCATCTATTGACAGTGACCATAACCCTCTATCCCTTTCCATGCTGGAACTGTGGTAAAACATGGAGTCTTGCCCAATCGCTAGCCCTGAGATGCCAACAAAGGCAAATATACCATTTAATTGCGAAAGGTTTCTTAAGTGGCCAAAATTCATTCTGAATGAACAGAAAAATATTGCTTTAGGGGAAATCCTAAGATATCAGACCACTAGGCTTTCGGTAGCTTGTGTGAATGAGGTTGGGCCCCCAGTGGTGGATCCATGTTGAAACAATTGACCGGATGAGTTTGCTCTTTCTAGAAGCTCCGCCCCTCCAAAAGCGCCCTCACGAGCAGCAAGTCATTGGAGAAGTGTTTTAATAAGGATTGTAGGAAGAAAAAGTCAGCATTAATACTAGCCGTGAAAACCCACAATAATGTAGAGGTGCGTCTGGTGAGACTTCAGTATAGACAAGCCATCGTAGAGGCGAAAAAGGCATGGGAAGAATTATATTGGACTAGTCTAAAGAAAGCTAGCCAGTCTAAGAATGGCCAGCTCTTCTGGGCCCTGGTTAGAAGATCTAATGACGGTGGCCGTGACCAAATCCCTAATCAGATTACTGATGGGGAGTGGTTCGATCACTTCAGGAAACTCTATGCAGGAGAGGAGATCTCGGAAAGGTGTGGGTCCTCAAGTTGCCCCATGGTATCTTTCCCGACCCCCTTGGCCTCCTTTGACCGCATAGGGAAAATTGAGGTGGTGGCGGCCATAAATAAAATTGTTACAGCCAAGGACCCGGGACAAGATGGCATACCGGGTGACTTATTTGAAGCGAACGCTGAGCAATGGGCCACCTATTTTGTACTTTTAATTAATGCCTTGCTTGAAGGATCTCCAGTTCCAGACTCCTGGAAGGGAGCGGAGGTGATTCCTATCTATAAGAAGGGCTCCAGGGGGGACCCTGTCAATTACCGCCCAATAAGCCTGATCGACGCTGGTTGGAAGGTGGCTGGGAGGGTTCTCCTGGAGAGGATCCTTCTGTGGGCTGAGGAGAACAACATTACTTCGCAATTCCAGGCAGGGTTTAGGGCATGTACCAGCACAATTGACCAGGCTCTCAGGCTGGTACTTTTATACTGGAAGGTGGTAACCATTGGTAAAGCGGGTCTTTATCTAGCATTTATTGATTTGAAGACCGCCTTCGACCTGCTCCCCCGAGACCGCTTATGGTCAGTCTTGCAGGAGATGGGGTTTCCACCGCCCATCTTGAACCTCCTGGTCCGCATGCATGATGGAAATTTCACACTTATTGGATGGGCCGCCAAGGAACAAAAAACTGATAAAAATCCCTGTGAACAGAGGTGCCCGCCAGGGATGCGTATTGGCGCCAACCTTGTTCACATTGTTTGTGAACGGGGTTGTTTCCTTTTTATCGGAAATTAATGCTGATGCTCCTGTTTTCGATTCAGAAAAGGGGGTGGTGATGAACAGAGTGTCTGAATTAAGCAGACCACTCTTACCCAGTCCAAAGATCAGGGCTTGATCCATCACCGTTATTTATCTCACTGCACCATCCCAGCTCAGAACCTGGCTATATGCAAATCAGTCTGTCCCTGGCCCAGTGCATCATGGGAACAGGGCAGACTAAACTACCAAGCCAATTCTTCACCAGAAAGGAGACAAGCTACCGGGGACCGGTTTCTGGCATTTCAGCCGTCTTCGGCCCGGCTTGCTTGAATCCTGATGGTGCAGTGAGAAAGGGACTCATGTCTGAGTATACCCTGCCACACCTATAGTGGCCAAAAACGATTCAGAAAAGGGGGTGGTGATGAACAGAGTGTCTGAATTAAGCAGACCACTCTTACCCAGTCCAAAGATCAGGGCTTGATCCATCACCGTTATTTATCTCACTGCACCATCCCAGCTCAGAACCTGGCTATATGCAAATCAGTCTGTCCCTGGCCCAGTGCATCATGGGAACAGGGCAGACTAAACTACCAAGCCAATTCTTCACCAGAAAGGAGACAAGCTACCGGGGACCGGTTTCTGGCATTTCAGCCGTCTTCGGCCCGGCTTGCTTGAATCCTGATGGTGCAGTGAGAAAGGGACTCATGTCTGAGTATACCCTGCCACACCTATAGTGGCCAAAAACGATTCAGAAAAGGGGGTGGTGATGAACAGAGTGTCTGAATTAAGCAGACCACTCTTACCCAGTCCAAAGATCAGGGCTTGATCCATCACCGTTATTTATCTCACTGCACCATCCCAGCTCAGAACCTGGCTATATGCAAATCAGTCTGTCCCTGGCCCAGTGCATCATGGGAACAGGGCAGACTAAACTACCAAGCCAATTCTTCACCAGAAAGGAGACAAGCTACCGGGGACCGGTTTCTGGCATTTCAGCCGTCTTCGGCCCGGCTTGCTTGAATCCTGATGGTGCAGTGAGAAAGGGACTCATGTCTGATGCTCCTGTTTTAGCAGGTGTCAAAGTCCCTGCATTACTTTTTGCGGACAATACCTTGCTGGTATCGAAAACCCCAGTGAGCCTACAGAAGGTATTAGATAGGTTTCTTCTGTTTTGTAAGGTAAGGGGCTTAGTAATCAATACCTCAAAAACGAAGCTCCTTTACTTCAACCCTAGTAGGTCGTCCAAATCCTCTATCGTACTTGATGGCATACCTCTAGAGCGTGTGAAAGTCTTTGATTACTTAGGGATTAGAATATCAGATAACCTGAAATGGCAGCCGCACATTGAAAAAATGGCCCTAACCATAAGCGGGTTGATAGGGAGAGAACACCGTGCCTCAACCTCCAGGCCCATTGCCCCAGCATTAGAGATCTATGCTGCAAAGACTGTGGGCTGTGCATCATATGGAGCTGAACTTTGGGGCTTCGGTAACGTAAACACCCTTGTCACAGCAGAAAACAAGTTCTTTAGAGAACTTGTTTCGCTCCCCAGGGGAACCCCCACTAAGCCACTTTTGAGCGATTTGGGTTGTCGCTCAATTAGGGATTTAATCACCTTGCTTCCCCGCCTTTATTGGGCCCGACTATGGTGTACCCCCGAGTTATCAAGATATGCTGATGGCCTTAAAGAAGTAAAGAATCTCCAGGGATCCCATAAGATTGGCTGGATAGCAGATGTAAAAAGGCTCCCTCTGGCTACTGGTCTAAAAACTGCATAGGATTCAGGGATTGTGCTGTCTAAAGGGGAAGTCAAGAGAGCCTTTTGGACATGGATCGATAGCGAGGAGCATAGAAACCCAAACCTAGGTAGACTGACCGAGGTGTTTCGACAACACAAGTTGGTCCCTCGCCTTGAGCTCTATCTGGATTTTATTCAGAAACCAAGAGATAGGGCCCTTTTTATTTGATTCAGATTGGGTACTCTACCTGTTCGTGTAATTACGAGGAAATGGGGCCCTCCACATAAAACATCTGCTGATTGCCCACACTGTGTAGGTCTAGTCGAAGATATTCCACATCTCTTTTTTGTATACCCGGCTTATACTAAACCCAGATTTAAATGGTTAAAACCTGTGTGCTGACAGCTCAAGATTAGGGATCATTTTACAGCTCTCAGAATCCTCCGAGCAGATGCTAATACAACCATAGCCTGCGGGGTGGCAACATTTCTAAGTTGGGCTTGGTGTATAAGATTGAAAGCTCTGTGATGAGTACGTATGATCATCAATTTTTAATTTGCTATCAAAGCTGTCATAGTTTAATACGTTTTTACTCTTTTTATTGCAATAATGATTTTTAATGTAATTCTCTTTTAACCATATTTATTATAAACTGTGTCTTTTTTATTTCCATGTATGCTTTTAAGATATTTCATGTCGAAATAAAGCTTTGTTGATTGATTGAAACATTTCATCAAAATCATCTATGACTTCTGGGGAGGCAGGAAGGGCAGAGCATTTACTGCAAAGGTTTCAAATGAGTGCCAGGTCTATGACTAAGTATAAAGTTGAATTAGGAGACATCTGCTGGCTCATAACCATGACTGGGTCTTTGTCACAGAAGGTTGGGTCAATGAGGTCTCTGGCCCTGACCTAATGGGTGCTTTTCCACCAGGCTTATTAATCCATAGTCTGGATAGAGTAGGGAAGCCTGTAGGAGGTCTGCCCGTAGTTTATAAACACTATATCAATGCCACAATGGGACCGAACTTGGAATTGCTCATGTAAGTCTCTTTATATCAAGTTCAAATTTTCTCCCACTTGTTCCTTTTTGGGCATTCTAATCTACAGGCCCTTCGGGACCAAGGTCTACTTTCTTGTCTGAAATAGCGATACTTATAGAGCCCCATATGGGAAAAGACAACATCACCATCCTTGGGGATTTTAACTTTCAACTTGAGGACACTGTCACAGATATACCACTGCTCTTAAAGACACTTTGCGTGCCTTAGGCTTTTACAGCTAACCACGTCCTCCACTCATGAGGCTGACACACCCTTGATGGTATTTTTTCTAATGACCCCCAGTTTTCTTCCAGTCTGTCCTTCCCTTCAGCTGGTCAGACCACATGGCAGTTCTTTCTCTTTCATGCCTCCTTTCCAAGGGAGAAATTTGTCTCCCCTTGTTAAGACTTGTAGAATCAGCTGATTCTTTAATGAAGGCATTAGGGAAAAAAACATCTTGCTGTTTTGGAAGCTATGGACAAAGGGGCAAATGATTTCTCAGCTTGATTGGACTGATATGGTGGCTCTCTTAAGAATAATCAAGGGAAGGAGGAAGGTGCCGTTGTTCCCTTTGTTTACTAATATGTTTAGGTTATTTAGGCAGGCCTGTCACCATCAAGAACGGCCCTGGAGAAAAAAACTATGAGGTGCAGTGAAGAGCTACTTATAAGATGATGGTTAGGCATTACAAGGTGGCCTTGAAGAAAGAAAAGTTCAAATAATGCACTAATAAAATCAAGGCAACAAATTCCCCATATGAACTCTTCACAATAGTGCAGCAGTTAGCCACAACGCTGGCTTCTCTGGAAATAGTAGGCTCTCAGTCACAAATCGCTAATATCTATAAGCAGTTTGATGCTACTATACCAACAGCTGAAGGCCTGCAGCCTTTAGGTAGTATTCAGCATGCCACCAACTTCTATCACCTCAGATCTCACCGAAGCAACTGTAAATAGACTTATGATGTTTCTTCTCCTCACAACAGAACTGGTGGAACTGTAGCTCCTTAACGCCAAATCTGGCTCTCCTCTTTTACCTTGTGCTATTAAGATCCTGCATATGGTGGCCAGTATGTAGTGTCCCCCCTCTTAGCCTTAATGAATATAGTCATCTCCTCTGGGAGATACCCTCAGGCATAGATGGAAGAGGTAGTTGAAGCCACTCCTCAAGAAGCCCAACAATGAACACAATGACCTAAAAAATCTCAGTCGAAAAACATCTCAACAGCCATCTGATGACTGTTGCAGAAGTGAAGAGCTGGCTGGACATATCACAATTTGGGTTCGTTCCTTAAAAATCACGGACCCGAAACAGCTCTGGTGTCAACCACTGATGGTATCAGGCGGACGAGGTGCAGAGCGTTTCACTGATCTTGTTGGATCTGTTCTCAACCTTTGATACCATCTCCCCTTCTCTGCTGGTATGAAACCTTCAGACACTGGGTGTCTCGGGTACGGCCCTGAAACTGCTGTCTTCCTTCCTTCCGGACAGATCATAAAGGGTAACGGTGGACCACTTTCTATAGGACCTGTTTTCCTGCAATGTGATGTGCCACAGGGCTCATCTTTGAGCCCGACACTATTCAACTTGTATGTCTTCCCTCTATCCAGGATCATCCTCTCTTTTGGACTATAGCCAGTATCATATGTCAAGTCACTCAAATCATTGTGCCGATTATGTAAGATATGGAAGCAAAAGCAGCTGGTTTCAATCAGTGTATGACAGCATTCGCAGGATGGATGAGTAATAACTACCTGAAGTTCAATAAAGAAAAGACTGAGGTGCTGATTTTCAGGAACACAAGCATCCATCTGCAATAACAACTGGTGGCCAGAGACCTTGGGTTCCTTACCTGTGCCAACAGATAAGGCCAACCACTAAAGGGTAATCCTGGATGACAAGCTCTCCTTGGATGCCCAGGCTAACTATAGAGCGTCTACTTGTTTCTGGCTGGTTAAAATGCTAAGGAAAAATCTTTCCTTTTATGCCTCTTTTGTCTCGGAAACAAGTCGCTTCGGCATTAGTCATGTCTAAAATTAACCACTGTAATGCCTTTTTTCTAGACTCTAATAAGATTACCTTAGCCAAGCTGCAGGTTGTACAAAATACGATGGTGAGGCGTATTTTGAATGTCACTAAACTACAGTCAGTGGCCAGGGGACCACTAGAGTTGTGCTAGCTTTGCATACAAAAGCACACCATGTTCAAGTCCATCTGCATTTTGCACAATGCAGACCCGCCCAGCTGGAAATAAGGCAATGTTCCATTGCTATATCCCAGGGAGAATTATTTGATCAGCTCACCTTCATCTGGTGACAGCGCCTTGAGTTTAAAAGAAGAGATGGGGAGGCAGAGCCTTCTCAGTCATGGGGGCAATACTAAAGAATTCTTTGCCTAATTATCTGACTGGCATTAAATCATATTCTCCCTTTAAGAAAGCATAAAAGACCTGCCTTATTGTGCTATGAGGTCTTCCCTCCATCTAGAGAGTTCTATCTTCTTCGTAAGGCTTAAGGTGACTATTGAGATTATAGCACCTTGATGCCTTCGGCCATTGGTTGAGCTATATAAATCCTGCTCAAATTCAAATTACTGCTCAAATTGTCAGGGCAACAAAGGGGCATGAGGTGACTTGGTGGAGCAACTATGAGTAGCCTCCAAAATTAAGTTGTAAGCAGATGACATACTGGGCTCTGTAATATATGCATTGCTTTCAATTCCACCAACGCCTAAAGGTGACAGAGTAGTAGTATTAAGTATAGTATTCAGGCAATCCTTGTTGCACACAGCAGACACGGACGAAAAATGGTTACAAGTGGGAACAAAGTTGGATACAGATTGTTGAGGCGGACAGGCATGCCTGACCCTCAAGCCCAGATCTCTATAAAAGTGTCCTAATGACAATAGCTTCCCTTCACTTGACCTGGCAGGACCTTTATAGGAAAAGCCGATGAGCTCACCTGGAGAAACAGGTTAGCAAAATTAACAATTACACTGTCTTCCTCAAACTCCTTGTTTATATCACACACCCAGGCCACTCTATGAGCAAACAAAATGCATGAAAACACATTTGCATTACATTGAACATGAGAGTGAAGCCAATGAGTGGCCTTCTTCATTAACTGGTGCTCTCTGTAATCTGTGCATCGATTTTTGGGAATTTGCTAAGACCACAACATATGGGCAAATAGTTGGTGGAAATTTCAACACAGAAGGGTAACCCCCTGTGCTGACCAAAGCTGGTGAAATTGGTCAAGTACCTGAGGGTGCCTGGTTTAAAGGTGGTATGCAGGGCTGGTTAAGAGAGGGTGTCTCAGGTACAGCACTGGGTGGCAGCTGATGAGAATGTGACAAGGCCTTGTTGACATCCACAAGAGTGGGAGTATAGGTGGCCATAAGTTCCAATAAGTAATGTGATATCTCCTTGCCATGTGTGCCATGTCCTAACCCCACAACCTCAGACAGTTTTCTTTCAATGGCAGATGAGTGCTCAAGCACCGGAAAGGCTGGAGACTAAAACTGGTTTGAAAAGATATGACTTCTGAGTAAAAAAGGCATTAAGGTCGAGATTAGGGCCTCAGAAAATTGGATTGGCGGAGCTGGAAAAGCCACGAGAATGCGGGCCAAGTGATCCCCATAGCAGCTACTGATGTAGGTTGTTAGCCAGGCTTATTGCGCTTTGCAGGAGAGGAGCAGCCAAGGGGGATGAGAGCGTCATCGAGGGTAGTGGTCAAGCTAAAGCCAGATAGTAATTAGGGATGGTACCGTCTAACCCACTACTTTGAAGCCCTCCATTGGGTACGCATGATTGAACAAGGATGGTAGGTGGGGGCAAATCAAGGCTATCAGCAATGAGGGACAATCACCACTTAGCAAGCTGAATCTCCTTATCAATAGCCCTCAACGAGTTATAAGTGCCCATCTTGCACTTGCCCAAATTGGACCTTTACCTTCTTGTATTTCACAAAAAACTAGACTACAAGCCTCACAAAACAAATCCTAGGACAGGCCCTTGGGGTGGCAGATACACTTAGACCAAAGAAACACAAATAGCCACGACGGGCCGGGATGGCTACTTCCAGAAGATGACATGTTAAGACGGGCCCGCTCTTGGCCCAGTCTTCCCCCGGCCATGAACCCGGGTGCGTCCTGCATGCGTCCCACACCACAGTAACTTGGCTCCCTTAAAAGGGCTTAGGAAAGTAGTGCCTCTCTTCCTCGGCTCACTGGTGGGCGCTGGGGTTTGAAGTCCCCACAATCTTTGGCAGCCAACATGCGGGTTAAGGTGTCCTGCGCCACCGTAGCTTGGCACCCTGGAAGCACTTTGGAAAGTCCTGCCCCTGCAACTGTGCTTGCTGATGGGTGCTCGGGTACGTAGTTCCCCCAAACTCTGCCAGGCAAAATGTGTGTTAAGGCGTTCTGTCCCACAGTAGCTTGGTGCACTTAAAAACGCTTTGGAAAGTCCTGCCCCTTCTTCTGGGCTTGCTGGTGGGTGCTGGGGTTTCTAGTCCCCCCAAGTGCTCGTTTCACTGCCATCATAATAAGGCCCCTAGTGTCTATGGTACTTGCAGTACACGAAAATCTTTGCATTTATTTGTTCAAGTACCAGGCCAAACTTTCTCCTCCTTCTGGTTTTAAGAAGATAATGGAAGAGCAAATTGAACATTAATCAAAAGTGAATATGATATAATGTCCTGATTCATCGTGCCTTTAAAGCTAAATGAAGACTCCTTCTGATAACCTCTTGTTATCATTATGAGCATTGTTAATTTCTGATTTAGACTTGGATGCATTTCTAAATTTTTGAAAAAAAGATATATCACCTCATTAAAAAATATATATATATCCTTGAACCTGGGCATTTTAATAACTCTCACCCTTTTTGAGAAAGTAAGCATCATCCACCTGCAGATTATTTTGGAAAAACATCATACTTTGATTGAGGGAAATCTGACTTTCACCCTATTGGAGGTACTTGGACTTGACATCCTGAGGTGATAGCAGTTATTGGATTAGGCACTAACATTAGGCCTGGGCGCTAAACTCCGCTCCGTTCACAGAGTTTTCTGAACTCCACGCTCTGCTGACCTCACGGAGTGCAGAAAACTCAGCTCCGCATAGTGCAGCAGTTTTTTCCCCGCTTGCCAATGGTAAATTGGTGAGTGTGAGCTGTCGCTCGGTTATAATTTCTACTCCAGCGGCAGGAAGATCAGTGCGAATGGTAGTTCGCACTGCACTGCACTCCGCCACTTGCGGAACTCTGCTGAGCTTTTTTGTCACTTTGCATATGCCAGGCTTAACTACCATTACTTGTTCTTTTTGGGAATAGGGCGAGTTGATCCTCGCAGCGTGAGTGCATATCCACACTTTTTGTGGTTAATTGTGGAGGTAATTATTTAATTCCATGGGGCTCCTGTCTTTCCCATTTGATGTTTATATACAAATGTACTTTCATATTGACTTCTTTTTACACTCTTACCTGTTGTGATTACTCTGATGACGCCCAGGTGGTACCCACACATTCTAAGGCCTGCAACAAAATCTCCAAACCATTCAGTCCAATATGTTCATAATCCAAATAACTAAACAAAGAGTTACATGAGGACATTCAAATTGTAGACACCGAGGGGCTTATTTACAAGCACCTAACGCCACCAGTGCATCACTTTTAATATGGGAAAAAGTGCCATACCCTCTCATCATCCTATCTGACAAACTGATGGCTTTCCAAGTCTGTTTAAGTAACAGCATTCCTGTAAGGTAATATGTCAGTGTGGTTCTTGCTTGATCTAAGTAAGGTATGAAGTTCCTACTTAGAATTTAACTTTTCTAGTTCAAAATGATTTTATTGAAGTATTTTGTAGACAAAAGAAATAGACAAGTACAATACAAAAAGAATAAATCTTACATGCGTAAATGATTAAATGATGAGCATGAAATGCAGTAAGCCAAAAATGAAGAGGAAGGGAACAGGGAGAAAAAAGGGGGGGGAGTGAAAATGTCATAGAATCATAAAATCATAAAATATAGAGTCACAATTAAATTGAATACAAAAAAAGATGGTAAATAAGGATAAATTAATCACCAAAATACATAAGAGAATACTTAATCATATCATTGCATAACATACGAATCAATAGGAGACCAAAAAGAATGTAACTTTTGATGAGACTCACACAGGCATCTTTCTTTAGAGCCAAAGGCTTCCTGTTAAGAAATGCCAACAATAGTGTCATTTGTCATACCCCAGTCCACAAGGCTCCTGTAATCACATAGCTTAATCCCCCATCACAAGTCAGTGACCTCTTTGAGTCTTGTGTTGGGCTCTGAACAGATGGCACCTGCGGTAGACCCGCTGGCAACTTGGAGTCATCGCTGGAAGATCACGTCTTCAACTAAGACGGGGCAAGGATGCTTAGAGGGCAGCCCCAGCAATTCGAACTGACCAGCGGGGCGGGTGGGTGGAGGGTGGGGGGGGTTCAGAGGGTGGTCCAGGGTGCTAGTGTGAAGCACTGCTGCTTAACAAAACCGACCCACAGTACTGCTGCTTTTGTTACAGGGAGCCGATATTGACGCACTCCTGCAAATCCGGCCCCCAGTAACAAAAAAGTCCCCACCACTCCAAAACCGCCACTACCCTTCCAGCCCCCCAGATAAACGCCCAGTGCCTACTACGGCCAGTCCAGCCCAGGGTGCTTCCGCTTCTTCTCTATCATCTAATATGACCTGGATAAACTCAACTTCTGGGTTACAAGAGGCAGCACCAATCCAAATCTGCAATGATTGTTATGTTATGTGCCTGGCAAGGCATTTAGGACACTATGGGGATCATTTGCTCTATGGCGGACGACCAGCCAGGTCGCTCTGGAAGACTTCTTGAAGATCCCCAAATGTATCACAAGTTTAATGCCTGCCGTTCTGTATATTTCCATGTCTTGCATTACATTCTAAAGATATTCAATAAGACTTGCCGTCGTTTGCAAAACTCAGTGGGATTGGATGTAAGAATATCCAGGCTATCAGCCCTTTTAAAAAGGCGAAATGTTTAACATACATACACAAAATGGTTTATAAAGTATCCCGCATCTAACACTTGATACATTTACATCTACTATCGTCTCTCAACTTGGACAAACGTACCAGTGTGTAATGCAATATGTACGTGACACGATACGGGAGAAGTGAATATTCAGCCATGTATGCAGTCATTGTTCTGTGAGATCTAACATCATTTGTATTGAGTAATGTGAGTAAGGGAATAGCAAAAATAAATGATGCTTCAGAAAATCTGCCTATTCGGTCTTTTGCTTCGCATCTAAGATTTGAAAAGAGGCATGTACATTCTTAACTACTAAATCTTCTACCCTGTGAACACCAACGCATCACTTGTCAATAGCTTTCAGAGTGGTAAAATGTGCGTGAGGTTTATCCTATAGTGGCATTATAATAATACCCATGTGTAATAGAAGCAGACAGCATATTATTTCATTTGCTAACTGATTTTAGGTTATACCCAATCTTTTGTTTAAGCACACTGTTAAATGGAAAATAGAAATTCCAATATGGTAATTGTCATGTATAGTGAATCTATTTGTTTTATCCGCAGAAATCAGAGCCGGTCTATAAACAGGCATATTGACAAACTTGCCTTTTGTGCCATGAGCTAAAGGGTTGTAAAACCATTGAATTACTGGAAACTCATCCCACGAAACCCTTTCATCCCATTCTAGTGCCACAATTTCCAAATCGCTTGTTTCTTGAAGAATATGTAAGGTGTAAAATAGGGCGGGTAGCACAAGTAAAGACTGCTGTTCATTCACATGTATGTATGTATGTATGTATGATCCTATATAGCACTGGACTTACCCTTGGGCATCTCGGCGCTTGCATTGGGAACCCATCCTGGCTTTTTCCCTGTGAGATAACCCATAGCGGGCACCCCCAAGGTGAAAGCCAGGCATCCCGCTACAGGGGGGGGGGGGGGGGGGGGCGTAGTGGAGATTAAGCAAGCTATTGCCCAGAGTTGCAGAGTGTGAACCCGTGATCCGAGTAGGCACCAAAGTGAGAATTTCGAGTCCGTGGACACTTGGGCTCAGACCCTGCCGCGTTGGGAATTGAACCCTGGTCCCGGGTCTGACCTCTGCTTCTGGGTATGCCTCCTCTAACCAGTGAGCCACACTTCTCCACTACATATGCAGTTTAGATGTATCCTACTCCCATAGCTAAGAACTAACCACAAGCTATCGCTTCTTTAAATTAATAAAAGCTGAATGTTTTATTTACTTCTGCAGTACGAGTCGTGTCCATGTTATAAATGTGCTAACCAATGTGCTTTTCGGTTTATTTCCCAATGTGTTCTCTTTTAGTGATTTCTAAGTTCAATTACAAATTTCGTTGTGAATTTAATAATTGATTCACCGCTGAAATGGACGTCTACATTTTAATTCTACCCTTTTCGTATTGCACTCAGTGAGGCAGGAGTTTGCTTCAGAGCATCTAGGTCCGGTTGCTTAGTGGACTAATGCATCCTCTTTAGGGGCCTGTGTTCGACCTCACAGGTTCAAATCAGCGGATCCACTCGGCTTTTCATCCTTCCGAGATCGTTAAAATGAGTACCATTGGATAACAATGAACATCTGTTTTTCAGTGCCAAGATACCCTTGGGTGAACGAGTACTTTACATATATACACATTATAAAAACACATAATATGATCATAAATCTCTTCTACCGTGTTACATGTGCTTGGAATATTTTATCTCTGGCACTTGCAGAGCCGTTTCTACCATTGTTATTGCACTGTAGTGTTTTGGCATGTGAATAGTGACTGTCCTGTCGTCTGCCATATGTTTACTTGCAATGAGCTATTACCCTGCATGGTACTTGTACTTTGCCAAATATCTCATTGCTAATGATCCTAATTAAAGGTGGAATATGGAAATTAAATAACTAATATGTTTTGATCATGTGTGATTGTGTGATGAACTGGAAGGTGTGATGGGAGTACTTCAGTATTTTCAACTAAGGCATTTATAACTTTACGGCTGGCCCTGGGAGGAATGACCTGTATTTCAACCAGAATTTGCTTAAGAATTGCAGTCCAGTACCAGACCATTGCATTAGATAGTCTCCATTTTCTTTTTTGTTATGGGCATTACTGATTTATTCTGTTTTATTCAGGGAATGCAGGTAGTCTAAAACCCCGGTTTATAATTGGCTATGCCTCTACACTTACCTGTTCAGGCTAGAATAATAGAGCCCCCTTGGAATGTTCTAGATATGAGACAAAAAGAAATTATCACAGGACATATTTTTACCCTTGTACTATTTAACCGAAGTGGATATTTCTAATTGAAAATGATACATTTTACATGCTTTCTAAATGCAGGCACATTTTTGTAGCACTCTAGAAACAAAAGGTTTTATCTGCCATAGAAACGTAGTGCAACAACATCACCCTTGATTGTGAACATTTCAGTTCAAGACAGTGCTTGTGGGAGAGGTGTGGAGGGTGTGATCTGAAGTCTTTTGATCATCCGTTTTAGCAGTTATGTGATGGCAGTACGGGCACGTGTCTCTGAATATTACAGACACATTGCAAATGATCTATGTCTTACAGGTACCCTACATATAGCCTTACTTTTAATCACAGAACGAGATTGAATGTTAGTAATTCTACTGAAGAAACCTATAAGATTTTTGTGAAAGATCTCAAGGGATAGTCTAGATTCTACGGCGAATATCTAAGGAGGAAAAAAGGCATTATGGTAAGATTCACAACAAATATTTACAAAACTTCCTAAAATAATTCATAAAAATCACCCTCTGGCCCCATATGTTGAATAGAGACAGCATTATACGTATGCTTTTTACTAATTAAAGCACGTTACCGGTGCCCTGCTGCCTATGGTTTGTGAATATAAAAAGGCTCATTATGCGTCATTTACTTTTCAAGGTAAAACGCAAGATGACAATGCATTTTTACATAATCTTGGTTATGTTTTTTTTACTTTCTGCTGGACTGCCTTCGCCGCTTTCTGGGCTGAGCAGCAGCAAGCCCTGCCAAAACCATACTTCAGGTGTGATTTGAAGGTCAGGGTTGCCTCAATTGCTAAATTGCGCCTGACTTGCTGCAGAGGTTCTCCTGTTTGCTTTTAAGAGGAGCATTAGTGAGATGACTGCGCCTGTGCCCTTGGCCGTCCCTGGGCTTCACGTCAATTAGCCGATGGCCCCAGACGAGTTATCTTGACACCTGCTGCCCTCACAGCCCTTAGTGTAAAACTACTTCATCTTGTTTATACTCGCACTGCAGTCAAAGGCAACTGTGCGCTCTGAAAGATACTTTAGCTGTAAAATGACATCATCCATTTAATATCATCCAGTGTGCAAGCGCCAAATTTAATGTTTTTGCTATTCTTTCAGCTCCTGGTACGTCACCAACTTTCATTTCATAGGACAACATCGACGCCAGATTTCGCTTTACATAGCAAACGAAAATATGTTTCAGGGTCATTCACATATGCATTTTTTGTTTTTACAACATAAGTAAATGAAATCGAGAAATCTGTTTTTTTTACAATATACAGGACACTACACAAGTATTGGGGGGTGGGTAGTATATATATCAATACCAATTTATGCAGTCAATTCTCTGAAAGTTTCCAGATGGCACCCACTTTCTCATTCTGCCTAGTGACTCAGGGACAGCGATTAAGGTAATTGTGATTGGTAAATTAAGCTCTGTAAACCTGCAGGCCAGAGCCAAAACTACCCACGTATACAATCTGTTACTGTGTCACTCACAGAGGACCAAGATGGCACTACATCTGGACATGCCTGTGCCAAGGTGTTAGACCTGTCATCCTTAAGGTGGTCTTTCCCCAAGACTTTTTGCCTTTTGCATCTCATTTTTGCTGATTCTTTTTGTTGGCCTTAGGCCTCTGAGCACTTTACCACTGCTAATCAGTGCTAAGGTGCATGTGCTGCTCCCCCCAACATGATAACATTAGTGTACACTTGATTGGCATCTTTGATGTACTGGTAAGTCTCTTGTTAAGTGGTATACCATATACCCAGGGCCTGTACCTCAAATGCTACTACTGGGCTGCAGCACTGATTGTGTCACCGACAGAAGTCGCCTTTCAAATATGTCTTAGGTCTGCCACTGCAGTGCCTGTGGATTTTTGCTGCCATATCGTCATGGCATTTAAAACAACTTGCCGGGCCTTAAACTCCCCTTTATTACATATAGGTCACCCCTAAGGTAGGCCCTAGGTAACCTTAAGGGCAGGTTACCATGTAAGTAAAAGGTAGGACATGTACTTTTAAATGTAGCATGTCCTGGTAGTGAGAAACATCCTATTTCATAATTCACTACTGTGAGGCCTACCCCTCTCCTAGTCAAAGAAGGAGATAAATTCCCTTCGGTAACCAACCGTCTCAAATATACCACAAAACGTCAATCATACAAAAAACCATATACCTATATTTGCAATGCCACAAGACAACCACTGACTAATAATGGAATGCCACCTATATTTTATTTTAAAAAGTTGGAGCCATTGTTCATTTTACAGAATTCATAGATCTTCACATTATAAAAAACATATATTATTGTACAATTTTATGTATTACATAGACAGCATATTAATTAATCAAGAGGGAGATGCAAAAGTTCATCAAGAACAAATATTACATCATCTCACACATATAAATCCTACAAATGTTGTCTTCAATCAAATGATATAGCCATGAATGCTACCTTTGTAAACATTTTATTAATGGTAAAAACAAAATTAGTAGACTAAGTCCTAAATGAAGTATACTAAGTATATATTTTAATGAATTTTATGATGAAAGTTTTATTGGTTTTATACTAAAAGTATTTTTGTAACTGTATATTGTAAGATTTTAAATAATCAAACAATAAAGTAATTTACAACTGAGGAATTTACAATTTACAAATGGTACCTAGACTATATCCACGTATTAAAAACAATTAAAAATGTATGATCTAAAAAAAATAAAACAAAAGAAGAAGGGTGAGAGACAGCTAGCAAATACAACTGGACACTTATTAGTGGTTTCTGGACTAATCTAGGTAAAAAAAACAAAAGCCAGACATGCATGCAGTCCAAGTGTTTTTAACACAATCACTGGCCAGTGCACTAGATTTAGTTTATCCCAAGCGTGGACACTTTTCGGTGGTGTTCGCAAAGTAATGGCCACCTTTATCCAGACAAATATAATGTCCCTCTTCTTATAAAATCATCAAACAAATACCCAAGCAACAGTGGCGAGTATCCTACAGGCGTGAATAGTCCTTGTAGGGAAATTGCGATTCTCCTATTAACATGACTAGAGAATCTGGATTTCATTAAAGACACGGAGGCTGACATTATGCATTATCCTTTAATAAGCAACTCACACAGCCGCACTACATCATAAAGGATAAGTTCTAGAGTTAACAGTGAACAAAGGATGTATCCAGGATATGATCTGCTTTTTTTAAAAGAATCGCAGCAGGAAAGAACTTCACAAACGGAGAGAACCAAGAAGAGCTTGAAAAACATCGAGGAAAGAACTTCAGTATCTCCAATATCTCAATGGAAAGCTTCTCAATGGACATCCGGTCAAACAGAATTGACAGAAAGAAAGAAAGATTAAGAATCAAGAGCCTAGAGAGCTATAAAGTCTCATAACAATCAGAAAGATAAAAGAAGCATAGGCATAATAAAAGATTAACAACAATTGAAGCAGTCGATAATTTCAAAATCATAAAGACATATGAATGAAATGAAATGAAAATGAAATGAATGAATGAAATGAAAAAAATGAAATGAAAATAAATTTATTAAGCGCGATTGCTGCCCAGGGGCGTCCAAGCGCTGAGTTGTGCTGAGGCGGATTAACCAGGAACGGAAGAGTTAAGACACGAAGGATTCAGCAAACAGTAGCGTCTTCAAGTTTTTCCGGAATGAAAGCAGATTAGAATTCGATCGGAGTGAGAGGGGAAGGGCGTTCCAGCGTTTGGCCGCGTTTAGAGAGAACAGCCTGCCACCCGACCTGGCTCTCTTCACTCTGGGTACAACAGCAAGGAAGGCTTCCATCGACCTAAGATTCCTGTTTGGGTGATAGGGGGTTACAAGGTCGTTGTTGATGGGTGGGCCTGTTTTCCAAAAGGCATGATGTGCCAAGCATAACGCCTTGAATGCTACTCTCTGCCTCACTGGCAGCCAGTGGAGACTCTTCAGAGCAGGTCTGGCTGACTGGGAGCGTGGAATCTGTAGCAGGGTACGGGCTGCACAGTTTTGCACGATCTGTAATTTCCGAAGGGTCATTTCGGGAGCCCCAACATACAGGGCATTATTTGAGTCTAGGCGAGACTGAATGAGGCCCTGTACCGCCACCTTTCTAGCTTCTAGCGGTAGAAGTGGAAGGATCTTTCTAAGAATTCTTAGTAGGCCGAAACATGTGGCGGACAACTTCGTGGCCTGGGTGGTAAACGAGAGTTTGTTATCCAGCCACACTCCTAGGCTCTTAACACTTTCCTTGGGGGTGGGGGGGGGACCCAGAGTGCAGGGCCATAGAGAGGTGAAGGGTACTGGGGGGGTTGGGCCTAGGAGCATTAACTCCGTCTTGTCCTCATTTAGTTTTAGGGAGGAGGAGGTCATCCATCCCTTGACATCCTCTAAGCATTTTAGCAGATCTGCCGGGCATTGCCTGTTGTTGCTAGCGGCCAATGAGACCACTAGTTGAGTGTCGTCGGCGTATGACACAATTTTGATGCCATACGGTTCGACGACACCCGCCAGCGGCCTCATGTAAACGTTGAACAGCACAGGGCTCAGGGAAGAGCCCTGTGGTACTCCACAGCTGAGGGTTTTCCTGGAGGACCTTGTCTCGCCATCAAAGATCCGAAAGGATCTGTCAGACAGGAAGGACTCAAACCACCTTAGTGCGTCGCCAGATACTCCGATGTCATGGAGACGGGTCAGCAAGGTGTTGTGGCTGACCGTATCGAATGCGGCACTTAGATCAAGGAGGATCACTGCCACTGATCCCCCCTGATCCAGTACCCTTCGCGATTCTTCCGTGACTGCTAACAAGGCGGTTTCAGTCCCGTGCTTCGGTCTGAAGCCTGTCTGCGATGTGTGTAGCAGAGAATGGTTTTCCAGGAACTGAACGAGTTGGGTGTTTATAAACTTCTCCAGAACCTTGCTGACCCAGGGGAGAAGTGAGATGGGGCGGTAGCTAGCGTTATCATCGGGATCTAGGCTAGGTTTTTTCAGCAGCGCCCGCACCATGGCTTGCTTCCATGTCGTGGGGACTGCGCATGCAGAGATGGACGAGTTGAGAAGTTCCAGTATTATTGGCAAGGTGGTTTTAGAAGCCTGCAGCAAGACATCTGGGGGGGCAGGGTCACATGGGGAGCCTGATTTAACTTGGCGTGCCACCTTATCTAAGGTGTCGAGATCCAAAAGAGGGAAGTGCTCAAGGGAGGGCTGCTCGGGATGAAGGTGCGATCTCGGAAGAGGTGAGGCAGTCGCATCCCGGTTTGTGGCTACTGAAGGGAATGTCGAATAGATTTTTACAACTTTGTCATGAAAAAAGTTTGCCAGCTCGTTACATTGGTCCTGGGTTTTATTAGGCGGGGTTGCCGTATTGGGGCTGGTGCATAGCTTTATTATACTGAAGATTTCCTTCGGCTTAGATTTAGCTTCAAGTATTTTATCTGAGTAGAAGGTGGCTTGGGCGAGCCTGATTCCTGTTTTATAAGCTTTAATCGCCTCTTTGTAGGCGGCCTTTTTGTCCGGAAGGAAATCTAGTCGCCAGGCTCTCTCTTGTTGCCTGCAACGGCGTTTTAGTTCCCTCAGGGAGTCGGAGAACCAGGGCGCAGATTTATGTATTTTCTTTGAGGAAGATCTGCGAAGAGGGAGGATCGGGTCCAATGATTTTGTAATCCAGTCTACAAAGTTACTATTTGCCACATTAGGGTCTGGGCAGGGTAGTGGACGAGTAGCGTCCAGATTGTGTACCCAGGCATCCAGAGGGAGCTTTTTCCAATTTCATATCAAAAGTTGTAAAAGGGAGGAGGGAGGGATAATGTCAGCCTCCGTGTCTTTAATGAAATCCAGATTCTCTGGTCATGTTAATAGGAGAATCGCAATTTCATTACAAGACCGGAGGCTACATTATGCATGTTCGTAGCCCCGAAGGACAACATCAGACATATGCTCGATAGGCTTGCAGTAATGACGAGCAAAGGTGTTAGCATTTGACCAGTCAGCAGATTTCAGGATACCATCCAACTTACCACCTGACCAGAAGGATTTACTGGTCGTAGCTCCTCTGATAGAGTGTGCTTGAAATTTAGAGAGGTCGATACCAGCAAGACTCATGGTAGACTTAACCCATCTAGCTATAGAGGTGGAAGAAACAGGTTTAAAAGGTTTCACAAAAGAAACTAAAAGTTGATTTGCATCGTTAGGGCGAAGGAGAGACATCCTAGCGTCATACTCTTCCATACAAGCAACAACACAAAGTTTAGGGAAAGTGTCAAAACGAGGATAGAAGATAAAATCTGACATGGTTTTAGTCCTTCTCAGTAATTCAAACTTGACACCAAAAATATCATAACATCTATTAGAAATGTCTAAGCTTTTGATGTCAGAGACTCTTCTACAGGAAACTAGACACAAGAGAGTGGCGAGTTTGAAGGAGAGAAATTTTCTACTAAGGGAAGAGTTATCTGGCCAAGAACAAAAAAGGTCTAAAATACACTTGACATCCCAAAGGGTCTGATACTTAGGTTTAGGGGGTCTCCTCAGTCTTATACCCTTGAGGACTCTACAAATAATAGGATTTTTACCTACCGATTTACCGTTGATAGGGGAATGGCCCGCGGAGATTGCGGACCTAAAACAATTAATAGAACGATAAGATAGGCCTCTGTCAAATTGTTCGACCAGAAAATTTACGATATTGACGACAGGAGCCTCCACAGGATTGAGACTCCTTTCCAGGCACCAATGAAACCATTTCTTCCAAATGTTGTTATACCTAAGGTGTGTTCCTGGTGTCCAAGATTCTCCGAGAAGAGAGAGAGCTGTCGACGAAAGTCCAGACAATTCGTTAGATTGCCTGACACTTTCCAAGCAAGAAGGTTCAAATTCCCCTCGAGAATAAGACGATGATCTTCCCCGTCTGCGTTTGAGACCAGGCCTGGAGAGGCTGGGATCAGAAAAGGAATGTCGCATGCTAGTTCCAGGGCTGTCGGGAACCAAGCTTGAGACGGCCTAAAGGGAGTAATTAGAATCAGAAGGCATTGTTCCAATCTGACTTTCTGGAGGACTCTCTGAATCATGGCGAAGGGGGGAAAGGCATAACCCAGGAAATGAGACCATGGTTGGAGAAAGGCGTTCACAGCAAGGGCGCCCGGGTCTGGCATCCAACTGAAGTAGTTGGGAAGCTGGAAGGTAAGCCTGCTGGCAAATAAGTCTACGTCTATGGGACCCCAAAAGTGGAAGAGGGAATTGAAGAAGTTCACATCGAGTTTCCAGTCTGAGAAGTCTAGAAGGAATCTTGAATTCCAGTCTGCAGAAATGTTTGATTTTCCTGGAAGATATTCCGCCCTGAGGGAAATTTTGTGTTCCAGACAGAACATCCAAAGTTTCCTGGCAAGATTGGAGAGATCTGCAGATTTCGTTCCTCCAAGACGATTGATATAGGTCACAGCAGAAATGTTGTCCATTTTCAGAACAACAGACCTCCCTTGGATGGAGTGTTTATAGCTCATAAGAGCGTATAAACCAGCTGTCAATTCCAGAAAATGTATGTGTTGAGAAGGTTCCGTCAGGGTCCAAACCCCACAGTTTTTCTGGTCTTCTAGACGTGCAGCCCAGCCATGAAGACTGGTGTCTGATTCTAGGACAAAATCCGGGGATGAGCCAAAGATAGCTTTGCCATTCCAGGCGTCTAAGTTCTCCAGCCACCAAAAGAGCTCTGCTCTGGCATCTGGGTCCAGAGAAACAAGATCCCCATACCATAGACCTGAATTGAGCGCTTTTCTCTTTATTCTCTGAAGCACGCGGTAATTCAAAGGGCCGGGGAAAATGGCCTGGATGGTAGATGAAAGAAGCCCAAGAAGTCTGGCTAGTTCGCGGAGTGTTAAAGACTCTTGTTACAAGACGGATCTGATCTCCTTCCGGATCTTGGCAATCTTCTTGGTAGGAAGAAGGAGAAGACATTTCACGGTGTCCAGAGTGAAGCCAAGGAAATCTATGGTCTTGCAGGGAGAGAGAATGGATTTCTCTTTGTTGATGATGAATCCTAGACTCTTGATTAAGTTCATTGAAGTTTTTAGATCTCTTAGGAGGTCTGAATGGGATTGGGACATGATAAGAATATCGTCCAGGTAAATGATAAGACGGATACCCCTTTCTCTTAAAATTGTAACAATACACTTTATGATCTTGGTAAAACACCAAGGGGCAGAAGAGAGGCCGAAGGGAAGAGCTTGGAATTGGTAAAGACGTTCTTTCCAAGCAAATTGAAGGAAAGGTTGATGTCCCTTGTACATAGGGATGGTGAAGTAGGCATCCTTCAGGTCTAACTTGACCATCCAATCTCCTTCGAGAAGGAGATCCCTTAGAAGGTGGATACCTTCCATTTTGAAATGATGATAAACCAGAAATTTGTTGACTTCTAGAAGGTTTATTACCGGTCTCCACCCTTTGTCCTTTTTCTGAACAAGAAAAAGTTGTGCATATGAATCTCGCTTCGGACCAGGGAACTGCCACTATTGCGCCCTTTTTGAGTATAGAAATAACTTCTTCCTCCACGATCTTTTCCTGATCTTGTGAAAGGACAAAGGGTTGGGGTAAGCGTGATTGGAAGGGGATGTCTAAAAAATCTATTTTGAAGTCCATGACGGTTTCTAGAACCCATGGGTCTTGGGTGATTGAATTCCAAACATGATAAAACTGTTTTAGTCTGCCCCCTACTATGGGAGGGAAAGAAGAAAAAGGAGCAGTACTTACTGGTAGAATTGGAGGTGTTGGGAGTACCACGACCTTTGGAACCACGGTTTCTTGGGCCCCTTCCCCTTTGGGGAAAGAAGAGTTGTCTAGGGGGGTAGAAGCCTCTTCCAGTTCCTCTGAATGATGAGTAGGGTCGTTTATTGCCCTGGCCGGAAGAGCGACCTAAAGAAGAAAAAGGAGTAGTACTTACTGGTAGAATTGGAGGTGTTGGGAGTACCACGACCTCTGGAACCACGGTTTCTTGGACCCCTTCCTCTTTGGGGAAAGAAGGGTTGTCTAGGGGGGTAGAAGCCCCTTCCAGTTCCTCTGAATGATGAGTAGGGTCGTTTATTGCCTCGGCCGGAAGAGCGACCCCTTCTGCCGGCCTGACCAAAAAGCTTAGTGTTAAACACTCGTCTCAGGTTGTTTTGAGTCCTATCAAGAGCAGTGAAGGTAGAGACGTACTTGCCAATCTCTTTAATTATATCCTCCCTGAAAAGAAGGCCTTTAGGGTTTTGGGAGGGTTCCTTCTCTGCCATATCACCTAATTTGGGATTAATTTTGTTAAAAATGTTGTTTAAAATGGCCCTCCTTCTTTCAACGTTTAAACTGGAATTAGCATTTCCAAGGAGAACAAGAGCCCTTTGGCTCCATCCTCGAACGAGATCAACATTCAGGGGGGTAGAGGAGAGGTGGGATTGTTCAGCCATATCCAAGATTCTAACGAGTGGTCCTAAGACATCTAAAAGACGGTCTTGGCAGCCTTTAAGAGCTCTCTCCAGTCCTTTTCTAGGATCTCGTCCTAATTTAAAGAGGAATTTGATAAGGTCTGGGTCTAAGTTTGGAGTTTGACAGACTCTCTCCTCAATGGTAGGTCTGGGGGATTCAGATCTCATTGTGTTTCTAGTATTTCTGTCTAGAAGGTTTCTCAACCAACGTGTTACAAACTGGGAAACATGTTCCTGTGGGAACCACTTTGAGCTATTAGGGTGAGAGATGTTTAGGAGAGAGAACATCTCTTCTCCGATAGGATTCAAAATAGTATTTTTGGAGCCAGGCTCGGGATCAGGTTGAGAATTGAAGTCTTGTTGAACCTCATCTAGGTCAAAGACGAATTCGGCAGAGGTCTTTGGAGGAGTTGTCATCAAAGGAGGAGGAAGAGGAGTCAAAACCAGAATTCTTTTTTTGGTTAGCACTATTCCAAAGTGTACCGCGAGGGACACCGTACACATTTGTGCCGCCATGGACACCGATCAAGGGAGTGTCCCGAGGGACATCAGGTTCAATTGGGGCACAGTGGCCTCCCATCCAAATTGAGGTGCTAGGACCTCCCGTACAATGAGAGGCGCTAGGGCCTGTAGTGCTTTCACAATGTTTAGTCTTTTTGGGTCTCTTACCGTGTATGGGGGGGGGGGATCTTGGGAATCACACAGTCTTTTAGAGAGCATGACTTCTTTGAGAGAGGACATCATGCAGGATTTAATCTCCTGTTGAAGGAATTTCTTTAGTGAATCGCCAATAGGTGCAGGTGAACTTGCAGTGGCGTCATCTGAATCCATGTCAGACATGGTGTAGTAATATAAGTAGATTTGAAAAGGGGGGATGATATTAATAAAGTTTAGGTGATAAAGTCTCTCCTCTCTTAAAACTCCTCTTCTTCTTTTTTTTTTTTATATATTAAGTACAGAATCTAACAAACTCCTCTCCTTTTTTTTTTTTAATTATTACATAAGGCAAGAAGTGAAAAAACGAATCTGAAATTAAAATTAATATTCCTATCTGTCGTATGGGGAATTAATAACCTTATCTAATTAGTCTCGCTATTTAGGTAATTTTAAATAACCTTATTTAAGTTTGGTTATTAATTTGGTGAAAGTAAATACTTTTTTAAAGCAATTGTGATAGTGAAAATCGCGATGGATCGAGTATCTCCGGCGGCTGAGAGCAACTGATAAATATTGGAGAGCGCTCGAGCCCAGCCGCCGGAGAAAAGGAAAGTCGCTTAGGAAGGGAGGCACGCAACGCGGGCGTTGCTGAAGGCCCTTCCTTTAATCCCTAAGTGTACACGGAGTTAGGAAAAGGCGGTATCGGAAAAAATAAAGTGCGAACGCGCGTTGGGAGAAAGGGAAGAATAAGGTGAGGGACAACCATACATTGGAGGTCCATGGGAGGGGGTGGGGGTGGAATCGCGAAATCGGCGCCACTGAGTGATGGGAACCAATGAGTGCAAGAGGGGTACAGAGCGTGAGAAAAAACAGTCAAAGGATGGCGTTAAAGCGTTACATAGATTATGAAGAAGCATAATAAAGCATCAAGCTGGCTATGAAGAAGCATATTAGAGCATCAAAGTGGCATATAAACAGGCAAAAACAGCGTTAAAGCGTCACATAGCATCAAGTTGGTACCAGTATATCATAATATAGCATCAAATTGGTACCAAATGTATCATAATATAGTAATACAAGTTATCAAGGTAAGGGAGAAAAAGTAATAGTGACTTATCAAATTGACCCACCGTTTACTATAGGGGTACCATCATTCCAATTGAAAAATCCTGTTGTGAGTGTCCTATTCAATTGTGCCCAAGAATTCCAGGTCAATCTGATTACACTGTCGCTCCTTATGAGTGGATATTCCAGGATCTCAAACCGCAGGACCAACAATCTCCCAAAAGCATTTGGATCTTATAGTATTTTCCAGTCCTTCTGCGTCCGTGCATCCGATCTGCTAGTGTTGTGGATCACACCCCTCGCATAGGCCAGCAGCATTGAAAATTTCTCCATACACTCTTAAATTGTAATTACTGATCAGAGAGGACTAGCTTTTTCATGTTTCATATCTTTGGAATGGTAACAATAAATCCTCCCTACTGGTGAAGTTGGATTTACCATTACTGTTTTAGAAATGCCACTTGTAGAAAGTGTACATTTCTCTGTACTTACTCCTCTCTTTGTGCTTTGCAGCCTGTCTCCAATATTCGTCTTGGTTGGGTCAGTGACAGCTACACTTTGTGTATTCCCTTTAGATAGCTACAAACACTGCAACGTGATGCTCATTTGCATTCCGAGCACTCATCTGAATCCATCTGCATCCTGATGGGTCTTCCTAGGAAGGGAGGAATGAAAGGGGCTGACACTTACACTTCTATAGGTAGTGTCCTGTCCATACACAAAGTAATGAAGTTTAAATCTGGAATGGTAAATTAACTGATGCACACTGTGTGAAAAACGTAGCTGAGTTCAAGAAGGTCGGTGGTCTAGAGGGTAAATCCTCCTGAGTGCGAGGATAGTCAAAGAAACAAATGAACTGCGCTGTCCTCAAGGTGCTAGTGGGAGACGCGCCTCAACACTTGAGGACAGCGTGGTTGTTTTTGTCCATACACAAAACATTGATTTACCCCCAAAGATAGCCTGGCAGACACGACTGGGTTGGAATGCACTCCACAGAGCTGCTTTGAAGTCACCCCCTACATCAAATGCACTTATGGGTATAAGTACCGGGTCTCTGACCCCCTAAAATCAGCCACTTATGGATCTTGAACTGAAAGTTTGTCAGAAGAACTACTGTTCTGCTTAAAGGACTCAACTGGACTGCCTTTCTGTAAGGACTTCTTTTCTGTTGTTACCCTGCTGCCTGCTGCACCCTGACTTTGCTGAAGGAGAGCTGGACTCTGCCTTCCCTCCAAGTGATCTCCAATGGCTTGCCTCCTGTTTTCTGAAGACTCAGGGACACAAAAGACTACCTGCAATTCTGCTGGTGCTGTTGGACTCTGCCTTCTATGAGTCCTTTCCTTGACTGAGGTGCCTTCTCCAAATTTCTGGCCTCAAAAGTGGGTTTTTACAAAACTGATGCATCATCACCTTTGTGCACACCGGAAACGTTGCATCACCCTTTAAAGCTGATGCAGAGACTGTTCGACAACAGCTCTGCACGGCTCGACATTGATGCATTGCCTTCACCTTAGTGAAGCTCGACATTGACACAGCGACCCGACTTCTTGGAAAAGATTGCTGCATCGTCCCCTCAGAGTCGACACTTTTCTCCATCCCGGGCCCTTTTTCAGTGGGCGCTGAATGGGTCCTGTAGCCGCCCTGCCCTCCATTGCGGTTTGCTTGAACTTTGGATTTCCACCAGTCCCTCGCAACCTCAAGTAACCTTTTGACCGCTATTGGCTTCAAAGCACTGTTTTTGCATTTAATCTTTAACAAATAATATCTCAAGTTCTACTAATTGGATATTTTGTGTTTTAGTCTTATTTTGCTCAGACAAATATTCTCTATTTTTATAAACCTGTGTGGAGTCTTTTTGTGATTTATTCATTGTGTTACTGTGTGTGTGCTGCACAAATACCTTACACATTGCTTGTTTAGACAAGCCAGACTGATCTGTGCTAAGCTACCAGAGAGTACTCACAGGTTATCTTTTAGTGTATATCTAGCTTACCTTGACTAGAGTGGTAGTTTCTGCCTGGCCTGGGTGCATACCTGACCCAAACAGGAATCCAATTTCTAACACAAGGATAAACAAAAGAAGCTCTCTGAGAATTATAAACACCTCCAGGAGCTGCAACACCTATTCCAACAATGAGCATCCGTATCTGGAATCCCACAAACCTACATCCCAAATTCTGCCTCCTAGCACCTCTAAACACAGTGCAAGTGAGCTACTGCTTGCCATACTCCTGTGAGATACTACAGGTATCCACAACTGCCAAAGAGGAGACCACTAGTAATATCACATTAACACATAGTCACCACATCACACTCACAAATGCCACTAGAATTCAAAAACTGGCAAGATATCTAGCTTACCCAATGATAACATGTTCATCTGTGAACAGGCCATACATATGGCCTATGGGAAGTTACTTAATCATTTAGGCCAGAAACAAATATCACTCAAGAAATCTAAATCTCTGAAAGCATCTGTTAGTGGTTCTGTCTCTTGACATAAAACAGTCACATGAAGGTACAGCTCACTTTAAACTGCAGACAAATGAAACCCCCTTTCCAGATGTGCCTAATGTAGAGTCAGGCTAAGATAATAACTACCGGGGCATGACCTCAATTGACAAATTATATAATTCAGTAGGAAAAGGCTACAACTTGCACTGACACTATGGTTGACATGGATAAATAAGGTGGGTGCTTTGCAACTGTCAAGCATCGGCTACTAGTTGAACATCCTGGAATTGTGGTATAAGTAGCAGGATCGTCAGGGGCATGCTTTAACTCTTTTCTGTGTGGTAGAAGTCAGGTAAAAATTGACTTTTTGTCTCTAACGGGTCCGGTATTACCTGCAGGTTATCTAAGGATGCCATGTTGCAATCAAGCCTCATTAATGTCTACATGGAGCGCTTGACAGATTTAATCTGAGGTATGCAATGTATTATCATTCCTAGGTCAACGATGCCCAGATTCCCCCGTAGGCTCACATGGTGCAAGGAGAACTTAAAGCACTGTGACACACTTGCACGAGATTGAGACTTGGATGACCAAAAGCTACTACACATAAAGAGGTATTGTCATAAACCAAACATATGGGTTAATCTTGTTTTCTATGCTACCACAATTAAAATCCCCAATCTGAATGCTTCAGATTTTCCTATATGTAGGTTGTACACAACATAATGGTTAATATCAGGGTGGTTGAATTCAAGAATTACTGCTTCGCTGGTGGTCATTATTTGTACCTCAGACCTGACAGAGAGTTAATGAAGTCAAACGTGAGGAAGGTGGGTTTGGCTACCCTGCAGCTGGGGCACACCTACCCTGACCCTAATAAGATCAGGCACAGATGTTTTTTTAAATGTCAAATATAATCTTGATATCACTTCCTTGTTGCCAAATGGGAAGTTGAGATACCCACACAAATTCATTTCATTTCATTTTATATTTTTGTAAAGTGTGCAAATGCCAGAGGCATCTTAGCGCTCAACATTCCTGCTGGATAAAAGGAAAGGATTAGCTGGTATTGACCTGAAAAAGCCAAGTCTTTACCATTTTTCTGAAAGTAGAGATATTGGATTGAGACCTTAATGCAATGGGTAAAGAGAATCACAAAGTAGATGCTACAAACTAAAAGCGTCTTACCTCCTCATTTGGACCTCTTAATTCTGAGGACTGCTGCTAGCTTGGCAGTGCTAGATCGAGAGTTGCAATTTAATTCATGCCATGAGATGTGATGTTGAAAATATACAGGACCTGTAGAATACATGGCTTTGTGACAAATACAGAGGGCTTCGAATTTAACCCTTTAAGTGACTGGCAACAAATGAAGGTCACAAATGCCCTTCGAGATTGAGCTAAATTTAGGGATTTTTAAAATTAGGTGAGCAGCCTTGTTCTGAAGTGATTGAAGTTTCACCTGATACTTCTATTGGATGCCTAGATAGAGAGTGCTGCAATAGTATATTCTAGACAGAACCAATGCTACAATGACCGTTTTCTGCAAATCTAATGGAATAAAAGGGAACACCTTCCTCAGAACCTTGAGAAGATGAAAGCAAGAGGATATAATCTTATTTTTGTGATCTGAGAAACACAGTTGGTCGTCAATCATACTTCAAGGTTTTTTACTTTCTGAAATGGAAAAGGAAGGTTGCCAAGTGAAGGAGGTCCCCAGTAAGAATTCCAAAAGTACAGAACAGCACCAAAAGGAATTACTTTTGTTCTAGCAGAGTTAAGCTTTAGATAATTTCATGTATCCAAGTGTCTATGGTAACCATGCATTCTCTGAATTTAGACGGTGCCACATTGGTATCAGAAGAGATTGACACTATAATTTGAGTGTCATTTGCATCTGACTCAGCGGTGAAGCCAATGGATTGGATGAGTTTGGCCTGTGGTGCCACATAAATGTTAAAAAGGTTAGGGGATAAATATGATCCCAGGGGACTCTGAAAGGCAGACAGAGTGAATCTGAGGTGAAATCTCCTTGAGCCACATTTTTATTCCCTATCAGAGAGAAAAGAGCTCAGGATGGAGAGGCCTACACCTTTACCCCAGACCCTTTCAAGTATGTTAGTTATCATAGAGTGGTTTACCATATCGAAAGTGGCTGAGAGGTCAAGGAGAATCAGCACAGCACATCCACCAGAGTCTACTTGTCTGCGAATCACCTTTCTAGCAACCAACAAGGCTGATTCAGTACTGTGAGGCGGCCTGAAACCATACCGTGTGATATCCAAGATATTTTGAGAATCAATAAACTTTATTAATTCTGAATTAAGCGCCTTTTTTGGGGATTTTTGCCGGTAGTGGTAATCTGGATATTAGATAACTTTTCGTATCATTGGGCCAAGACCAGGACACACAAATATAAATAAAATGCAGGTTTATTCCCAGGAGGAAAAGAGAGTCCAGCACGGACTTTGAAAGATAACATTCTATATTTTACCAGGGAGGCAGGAGACTAAGGAAATAATTAATATAACAACAAGTTACACAAACAAAGACAATTAATCCAATACCTAGATATGACATTAATATATACTAACACTTTAGCTTTGAGTTTTGACAGTATTGTGTTAATGTTTAATATATTGTAGGGTTTCCCATCTCTTTCAAACTGCATGTTCCATTTATTTCATTTTCCTTTGGTGAAGATTATAATAAATCAGTGGTTAAGGGCAGAATAACCGGATAAACTGTGTTGTCTGTTCAGAGTGCGCCTTTTGGAACTGGTTATTCATGTGGAAGAATAACAGTTTACCACTAAAGCCCACATCCTGGTCAAAGTTGTACAGCAATTGCCACATCCAGTGTTTTTTTGCCACATGATTCTGACCAGCTAAACCTAGAGGAACTTTTGTGGGTGAATAAACACCTCTTTCTGAGGTTTTGCACATCAGAAGAGAGGATAATTATAAAATGTTTAGTTTAGATCATTTTATTTTGTCTTGAATATTAATATACATTCAAACGATTCATATTGTTATCGTGGTGTTGAATATTTTGTTTTGTGTCAAGATTATGGATTGCAATACATATGAATTTTTTCTGAGGTTTTCTGCATGAAATCTTACTGTTGACAACATCATACTTTTTTCTTCATTAATTAAGGTTTTTGAACAGAATATAAGAACAGGGATAACATGCAGATTGCCACGTTATCTCCCATTCCAACAGGAGTTATACAGAATAATGTCATATTACCGATTCTTTACCTTGGTCGGTGTAGCTAGGACCTGAAAGTTAACATCGGAAAAAAGTCAGTAGGTTAAAAAAAATAACTTGACAGAGTTTTACATACAAAAATGTCTGCGAGACAAAGAGAGAGAAAAGGTGACACACATCCAACTGTGACAACAAATAGCAAACAACATCCAAGGGGGAGAGAAAAACGTTTGCCTGTTCTGAGTCTAAGATAGACATCAAATTAAAAACCTTTGCGTGCCAGGTGAGAAAACAATACTAAGATGTATACTGTCATATCACTTTACAAATTAAAAGACTTTGTTTTCCTTCAGGGAATTTCTTGACATTGTGTATTGTTCAGTACATGCAAAAGGTTAAGATAAATGACGAATGCATAATATGTGCGCCCTTTTTTAAGTAAATGTGTATTCAATAACTTTGATAAAATGATCCTGAGTTATGCTCCCTCCCTAATCCACTTTAGTGATTTTGGTACTTTTAGAATTAAAAGATTGACTACTTTAAGTTTGTCAAGTACAAGCCTTCATACTACATTGGATCAATAGTTCTGTTTACTGAAACATGTAATGCATGCATAAATAATATTCTGGCTGTGTGTCAAGGTAATGGAACATCTAGTTCATTACTGCATTCATCTGTAAACATTTTTATCTTGTAAATATTGTATAAAAGATCTAAAAATGTGGTTGCTTTTGTAAAATGCGAAGAACCGATGCTTTGTGCACAACATAGGAATATTCTATGTATAAACTTAACATTAATGAGAGCCCAAATCCAGTCTGTAGAGAGCAACATTTTATGCTTCTGATGTTTAAAATACATGTGTCAGGCAAGCAAGGTCACTGTGATATTCTAAAGAAGAAAGCATGAATCTAACGTTGATGGAGTTTTCCATTTTCAATTTCACTGTCTCGTTTGCACTGTGACCCACTGCAGTCGAGGCTTGTTCCTCTACTGATCACTATGCTGCCTGCAAGCCATAAATCACAGTTCAGTAATACCCTCTCTGATAGCGGAGAATAAAGAGGTTTTAAAAACGTTTGGGGACATTTATATACAATGTGGAATGAGATCCTTACAGTGTTTTATTTTGGTGCTGGTACAATTTAATTTTGCCTGAAGATGTTCAGCCTGTGTGGATTGCTGCATCAGGAATGCCGATGAGCTGCTTGCTCGCCTCCTGTGATGCTAGGCATGCCCGGATCATCTCCCCTGCACGAAACACATGATTGGGCTGTGTTTTTCTATTGACAGAGGCAGAAAAGTTTAAATTAATTCTTTGCTGGCTCACCCAGGCAAGACACAAACATAGTAAATGCGAGCAACACCTCCAAGGGTCAAATTTACTATTATTTCATGCAACACAGCACAGCAACTAAAGTTGTATCACTGCAATGCGTTCCGTAAAGAGATAGAGCAGAACAGCGCCATATCGACTAAGAAATGGTGCTGCTGCCTTCTTATTAAGTGTGGGTGCACTTTCTGGGTATCCTGTGATTCAGGAACACTTTTGCATTATAATGCAAAGGTGTGTGCATGAGTCTTGCATAGGTTTTGTACTGGAAGAATATCCATCCAGCACAAGACACTATGCCTAGCCCTACATTAAAACGTTTTCCAATTAATATGTGTGCTGTGCAATACATGCAAAGTCAGAAAACTTGGAGCAAAATGCTCTTATCCAACTTTGCATCTGCTTCGAAGTGGTGGCATTTTTTGGCAGAAACCAAAATTGTTAGTAAAAAGGGCTTAGAGTGGTGGTACATGGGGATGCGCTTGATGCAAAGTAATACAATGGTGTAGGGAGGATGCATAGTGCAACATCTGGTCACAGAAACAGTGGTAGAGAGAAAACTAAAGAAAGCAGTAACCGAGCTTAGTGGAATAAGTAACTCTTGCCGAAATCTTAATGTGTTACCTGAAGGTCTCTTCTAAGATTCAGTATTTCCTTTTTGAGTAGCTCATTGTTAGACCTGGTACCATTGGCATGAGTCTCCCTTCCATTTTTCACTGATTGACTCCTCTGTCTTTTATATGTTTTGCTGGTTTAGATGCTTCGGGCACTGTGCCACTGCTATTCAGTGCCACAATGCAAAAGCTCCCTATGTTTAATTGATGTATTGATTAGTTACTCCATGATTGGCTTATTTGATTTACTTGTCAGACCTTAGTATAGTGCACCACGTGTGCCCAGGGCCTGTAAATCAAATGCTGCTGGCGGGCTTGCAGCACTGGTTGTGCCACCCACAAAAGCAGCTTGTAACGTGTGACTCAGGCCTGCCATTGTAGAGCCTGTGGGCAGTCTAGTACTGCCATGTTGTCTTGGTAAGTGCACCCACTTGACCCACTTGCCAGTCCCTAAACCTTCCCTTTTCTACATTTTAGTCACCTCTAAAGTAGGCCCAACGGCAGGGTGCATTCGATGTAAAAGGTAGGACATGCCCTGATGTGTGTGACATGTAATGATAGTGAATTACAGCCACTTTCGTTTTCACTATTGCAAGGCTACCTGTCCCCATAGGCCAGAATGGTCAGTTTGATTATAACATCTTATAATCCGAACTGACCAAAGGAACATGGAAGAAATTCAGATTTAGTATGCCTGAACTCAGGATGATAAAATACATCTTTTAGTAAAGTTGGTTTTAACATTCTGTGTTTGAAAATACCACTTTTAGAAAGTGGGTATTTTCTTACCTAGCCATCCAGCCTGCCTCTGCTAGCTTGTGTTTTGCATGTCTGGTTTGTGAGTGACAGGGACTGGGGAGGCTCCAGGAGACAGGGTGAGTCAGCACAGGGCTGAGTAGATCTATCTGCATGTAGGGTGGTGTGAGGAGTAGAACCTGGGCCTGAATAGGGCAGTGCCTGCCTTCCATAATGCTGGCTCCACCTCCTGTGGTGTGTCCGAGGACTGTGGTCCATCCTGACAAAGGATGCACCCAGAACTGGTTTGAACTAGGTACAGGACCCTCTGCCTTCAGAGGACTAAGGATTTTGCAGTATAAATATTGGGGCCCAGACCCCAGGACTTTAGATCACTTCTGGGAAACCAAGACACACTTTTGCCAAGGAGAAGAACCAGGGGAGCTGCAGGAGTTTGGCCTGCCCCTCTGTCAGTGTGCTGTTTGCTGGGTTGGCCTGCAGTGTTTTTTTCATTTCCAAGGAAAGGAGAAGGAACCTTTAGTTTTAAATCAGTCTTTATTGACAGAATACAAAGCAAGTTAAACAGAGCCAAGTTGCCTGCAACCCAGCGGGTTGGCTAGCCTTGGTCTGGTCATGATGACACAACAACAATGAAGGTAGTACCCCACAGATTTTAACACAGCATGTCACCTACAACCCAACAGGGCCGCCTGTGTATCAAAGGAGGAATGGCAACAGACAGCTCGTGCCATGAGTGGGTCATCATGCCAGTTAGAAAGTCAAGAAGTTAAGTGCTAGTTTTCTTTCTAATCGCACTTTTCAGGTCTTTTCCTCTACTTCTGTTTCTTCTATCTACTCTTCCCCTCACGGTGTTCCCCAGGGGTCGATTCTTAGTCCCCTCTTTTTCAATCTTTATGTGAGACCGCTTGCTTTCTTGGCAGAGCAAGCGGGTCTCACAATATATTCTTATGCTGACGACACTCAAATCGTCTACTCACTCTCCACCAAGAATCATTCGCCTACGTCTTCCTTGCAGTCTGGTTTGGAACAGATCGCCAACTGGATGCAGAGACATAAATTAAAGCTCAATGGGGACAAAACGAAGCTTCTCCTATTCGGTCCCAATACATCTCTGTGGGGCCCGCAACATTGGCCTCTGCAGATGGGCCCGTTACCCACCCCCTCAGATTCAGCCCGTAATCTCGGGGTTCTGCTTGACAACCAGTTGTCACTGAAGCAACATGTAGTAAAGGTCTCTGCCACCTGCACCACCTCGTCAGGTGGCTTAGAAAAATCACATGGATGCTTCCAGTAGATACCCTGAGAACCGTGGTCCAAGCCCTTGTCATCTCACGGATGGACTACGGCAACGTACTACTTCTGGGCGCCTGTAAGGAGGTATTAAAGAAACTTCAGGTGGTTCAGAATATGGCTGTGCGCCTGATATGTAACTTACCTGCCAGGTCTTCGGCTACTACCCATCTGCACAAACTGCATTGGCTACGAATTGAGAGCCGTATCAAGTTCAAAGCCCTCTGCATTATGCACCATATTAAAATGGACAAAGCCCCAAAATACCTATCTTCCTTGGTCCAGCATTATGTCCCATCCCGCACTTTAAGATCCTCTACCCAAAACAAGTTTCAAATTCCACGTGTCAAACGAGCCAAAATGGGTGGACGCTTGTTCGCCTTTCTGGCTCCTTCTTTATGGAACTCTATGCCCCAATCTCTGCGCTCGGAAGTCTGCTATATGACATTCCGTAAAGGTATCAAGACCTGGCTTTTTAACATGTAACTGCCATGCCTATGGCCTTCCTCACTGTTTCATCCTCCGTTTGCTCTAGCGCCGGGAAACCTCCGGGTAGCTGTGCGCTCAATAAATACAATTATAATAATAATGCCAACTGCCCGCAATTGGGAGGCGCTGAGTGGTACTCGACTTTTAAACACCGAAAAAACAAAAAAATAAAAGTGAAAACAAAAGAAACAGGCAGAATCCCATCCCACCCCCTTCCCCTCTCCCCAGTGAGCAAAAACAAAGAAAGGATGTGTGACAGCCTGCGTGCCCTGTGAGTCATTTAGCCCCAATGTGCCAGGAAGAAATGGAGGTCCGGTGATATGCAACCGTAGTGTCCTCCGGAATTAATTTCAGGATGCAGAGGTAGTGTGGGCAGGTCAGTTCTCGGAATTCGGTGGATAGGATAGTTATGAAGGGTGCCCAGATTTTGGCGTAGTCTATTTTTTCCTGCAGCTGCCATTGAGAGTTTCTCCATCCCCAAAAGACTCCAGAGTTGATGCAACCACTGTGTGTGACCCGGCACCTTGTCAGATTTCCACAGTGCCAGTATTACCCTGTGTGCAGTGCTCAACGCAAGCACCATCTGCCTCCCTCTAGAAGAGCGCAGGAAAAAGGTTAGTGCATTGGGTAAGCCTAAGAGAGTGTAAGCAGAGAGCCTGGGAATGGAGGTGTTGAAAGCCAGATCAATGTCATCAAAGATTCTTTTCCAGTAGCGGATAAGCTTTGGGCAATGCCATAGTAAGTGGAGTAGTGTTCCGGGGCTGCCGCAGCCCCGCCAGTAAACACCGTCACAACAGGTTTGCCATTTGGTTAGTCGATCGGGGGTGTAGTACCAATATGACGCAATCTTGAAAGCCGTCTCAGCATGACCCCTGGAATGTGCGGTGTGGTGAGATCGCTAGAAAATATCCTCCCACTCCTTTTCAGACAATGTGCGCCCCAATTCCGCCTCCCAACATTTCTGCCCTGCCGTGCAAGCCCTTGGGTTGGCCTTGGTAAGAAAGGAGTATATTTCAGAGATAAGACTTTGGTCGTTTTTTTGCTAATTAACCACTTCCATCGGAAAATTAGGGAGCGCGTCTCGGCCCCAGCGATCCAGTGAGTCATTTTGGAGTGCAGAAAGAGATCGGTGGCGGGGAGATTATAGTCCAATTGTAGTTCCTTAAAGGTGATAAGACCTTGAAGGTCAAACTGATGCCCTAGGTGCTTACAACCCCCTTCAACCCAGCGTGCTGCAAGCTTATTGTCCATCCCTGGTGGGAAGGCAGGGTTCGAGAAAAGCGGGGTCAGGAGTGAGGGGAATGTAGTTAAGTTGGCCCTTTGATAAGCCCTGTCCCTTGTGAGCATTGTGGGGGGCGTGACCAGCAAGGAATAGAGTCCCCAGGTGCTTGCCGATTTTGGCAGCCAGGTGTCCCGCCAGATATGATGGTCTGGTCTATGAAGACCCAGTATTTCTCTGTCATGGGACGATTCCATTCTACCTGACAACATAAGAGTGAAGCTTGGAAATATCGGGTTGATTTTAGTGAAGGCGAGACCCCCCTCCCTTTTGGGTCGCTGAAGCGTAGTTTTCTGCAATCGTGGTGAAATCGGACCCCAGACGAAGCGCTGGATCTCTGTCTGAATTTGGCGCAATGCATATGGCAGGAGTTTTAGTGGTAATGTTTGGAACAAGTACAAGGCTTGTGGCAGTACATTCATTTTAACTGCGGACAACCTCTCAAACCACGTATTGGGTAGGCGTCACCAGCAGTTCAGGTCTGCGCAAATCCATGATATTAGGGTTAGAATAGTTCACCTCCGCCGATTTCGCAAGGCTTTTGTGGATGTCCAATCCAAGGTATGTAATACCAGCTGCCACCCAGTCAAAGGCAAAGCGATTCAGAAGAGCATCCACTGCTGGCTGGCCCGTGGTGAGATTAAGTACCTGATATTTCTGCATATTGATTTTAAAGCCAGAAATTTGACTGAAGTCTGCAGGTCATCCACAATAGCCAGCACGGAGGTCAGAGAGTGTTACCGAGAAAATGACATCATCCGCATACAGGCTGATGAGGTGACGATCTAACCCAAATGGGATACCTTGTGCCAAGGAGTTATCCCAGAGCCATTGAGCCATGGCTCTATATACAGGGCGAACAGCAGGGTAGAGAGGGAACAGCCCTGTTGTATCCCCCACCCCACTGCGAAATGATCAGAAAGCAGACCATTGACCCGAACAGCCGCCTGCGGGGCGCGATAGATACTTGCTATCCATTGTCGAAAACGGGACCCCAGCCCAAATCGCTCGAGAGTAGCGAATAGGTAAGGTCAATGCACGCGGTCAAAAGCCTTATCTGGGTCAACTGCCAGTACAAGGGCTTCCTCCTTGGACCGCTGCACTCTATCAACTAGATGACAAATGTGATTGCTATTGTCTCCACATTGCCGTCTGGGGATGAAACCGGATTGGTCCGGGTGGACCAAACCAGGCATCGGGGAATTCAGCCTGTGCGCCAAAATGCTTGAGAACAGCTTCACGTCTATATTTAACAGGGAGATCGTCCGGTAAGAACTACAAAGTTCTGGGTCCTTCCCTGGTTTGGGGATGACGGAAATAGAGGCCTGTAGCATGGAGGTTGTGAGGGACCCGGTATCCGTGAAGGAATTAAACAGACGGGTGAGCAATGGAGTGAGTCTAGGGCAAAAGGTTTTGCAGAAGAGGGCGCTGAAGCCGTCTGGCCCGGGGGCCTTCTGGACTTTCAGCCGGGCGATAGCAGATATCACTTCATCAATATAAATAGGAGCTTCTAGGGCATTGGCTTCACCTTCGGGCAAAGAGGTCACCGAAACATCTTTCAGATATTCACTAGGGTCGGCTTGGAGCTCGACAGGGGGTACTGACGGACAGAGCGGGGCCTCAACCACCGAGCAGTTGCCGGGTGAGGTTAGGCACACTCCCACAGAGAGTTTGGAAAAAAGATACATACTAACCTACCACTCAACGTACACGTGACCCAGTTCTGGTAGGGTGGTCTCGGACCACTGATGCACTCATTCCTTTGACATATTTGCATAAAAACTGATTATATATATTTTTTCATATAGTGTTTTTTTCTTGCAGTAGCATATTCCATCTATTAGTTCCTGAAGAAAGCCGGGTAACATCACCAAAGCAGCTGAAACATGTCGACCTCACCTATTGCCATGAGATAGTAAATTTGTTCCATACTATCAGGTTGCTTTATCAATGACATTTGGACGATCTCTAATAAACATATTTTTCGCCCTTATAGTAATTTTTAGGTTCACTTTCACATAGTCTAGTCTTCCTGCCGCCTCCTCCCTACATAACGCAGGAGATAGCTGGACACTGGACCTACTAAGAGAGGGTACGTGTGTTGCTGCACTCTACCAGCATTGACTACTTAATTAATCATCTGCAGGGGAACGATTTAGGTGTCACCCTACGCTGCATTCGTTTTTAAATTCTTCTCTCATTTCAGGCAGGGGGCACGATTGAGGTGCTCGCACTGCGACCCAATTGACCTTTTTATCGTTCTCTGAGCATTGCTAGCTCCTGGGGTGCACGCTGCTGTGAGAGGGCAGGGGGACACTTTACCAGGCGCCTGCACTGTGTGCTCTTTTAAAAAATCATTTTGGAAATATTTTGTGCCACTGTCACTGCACTGCATTTTTGTGTACTCCCACTCCCCGTTCCTCCCCGAGCTGTGCTCGTGGTGTGGAGGGAAGTCTTACTTTCTCTTTTTGCTCACTTCCGGGGGGAGCGGTCTAGTCTTCCTGCCGCCTCCTCCCTACATAACCAATGTGCAGGCCGACGCGCAGCGGACGCGATTCGGGTGCGATGGTGGCGCGCCGGAGTCATGCCAGAGTCCTGCCCGTCTGCGCCCGTCCGCGACCTGACGGGACTAGGGGCAATTCCCCTTGCCTCTCTAAAATCCACACTCTCGTACTCCAGTGAGACCATGATGAGCCTCAGGCCTTTACAATGCCTGCATCGCCCTACCCTGTCCTGCCATCTGGCCCCTCTAAGCTGCCCAGAGTGCAATTTATCTGTATCATCCCTTCCCTCTTCGCTTGACATTACCTCCTCTACTTTCCTGCAAACCTTATCACGGCACAAACCCCTCAATTCCCCTCCTGACCTCACTTTCATCAGCCTAAATTGCAGGTCCTTACCGAAACATAGGAATGACATCTTTGATCTTATCACCTCCACCCAACCAGCTGCTACGTTTCTCACGGAGACCTGGCTGAACAACAGTTCTGGCCCCGACATAGCCATTGCCCTCCCAGATGACTATACTTATGTATGTAAAAATAGAGTAGACAAGGAGGGAGGCGGGATAGCTATCATTTTTTAAAAGAATTTACTCGTGCAAGTGGGAAGACCTAGGAATTCCTAATTGCGAAGTCGGCCTGTTTAAACTGCTGCTCTCCCCAAACTTCACTCTTTCTGGCACTCTCATCTACCGCCCACCCGGTACGGACAGTACTTGGGCCTCTTCATTTCCGGATTACATTGCTCCATTACTCTTGCACTCAACTAATTTTTTGGTCCTCGGAGACCTTAACTTACATCTTAACGGCGCATCCTGCCCCACCAGCACACACCTCATACAAGATTTAGCAGCACTTAATATTTCTCTTCATAACTCTGGCCCCACTCACAAGGCAGGAAATCTACTGGATCCCATCTTTTCTAACTTAGACACCATATCCTGTAACCCTCCCAGGCCCATTCCTTGGTCAGATCACTACATAATTAGTTTCTCTATAAAAACTGACTGGGCACCGCACAACCCTGAAAATTCCACGCTTCCGAGAGCTGGCAGGAACTGGAAGAACCTAGATTCCAAAAAATTAAACTCCTGTCTTAAGAACACCAGACCTCCTACCAATACGGCCATCACTGAAGAGGCGGCTGCCCTGCATAATTGGGTAACCTCTGCTGTCAATACTTGCCTCCCCCTACGCAAATTTAAACACACCGCTCATCACACCCCCGCCCCATGGTTCACTGAACAACTAAAAGCTGAGAAATCTAAATGTAAAAAGTTGGAACGTAAATGGCGTGCGTACTATGATCCGGGGGCCAAACAAATTTACAAAGATGCCCTTACCAAATACCATTCTCTTTGTAATATAGCCAGGGCGGAGCATGTCAATCATACCATTCTAAATGCTCAGAATCGACCTAAAGCCTTATTTAAAGCTGTGCAGGAACTATCGGGCATGTCTTGCTCACCCAAAGCTCCATGCCTGGACGAAACGCAATGCAACTCCCTGGCAGAATTTTTCACAACCAAAATCGAAACCATCTATGCCAATTTTGGAGCTCCCATGCACACTGCATCCTCCCCTGAGCTTGGCATGTCTGAACCCTTGTATGAATCAGAAACCAATACGCAAATGTGTCCACCCCCTCCGCCCCAGTTGACGGCATGGGACCCTCTTACTATTACTTCTTTACATAAAATCCTGGGATGCATTAAATCTGGCTCCCCCTTTGATCCCGTGCCCCCCCAAATCCTTCTTACTCTTGATACTCCTGCACTCACTCTAATCTTAGAACTCCTCAATGCCTCACTCAGAGAAGCTAAGGTCCCAAGTATGTGGAAGCACGCTATGATTGTGCCCCTACTAAAAAAAGCCAATGCTGATCCAAATAATCCTGCTAACTTTCGTCCCATCTCTCTCCTTCCGGTCTGGTCCAAAGTCTTGGAGAAGCACATTAACAAACAGCTCACCACTTACATTGAAGCAGGTAACTTCCTCCATCAGTCCCAGTCTGGCTTTAGGGCTGGCTTCTCGACTGGGTCGACTCTTCTCGGGGTCTCTGAGACCATTCGATGCCAGGTAGACAAAGGGGAAACAGTGGCACTCATCCTATTGGATTTGAGTGCCGCTTTCAACACTGTTTCCCATTCCATCCTTCTTACTGCCATAAAATCTATTGGCATCAGTGGCTCAGCTCTCGGTTGGGTGTCCAGCTATCTCTCAGACCGTACGTTTCAAGTTTTCTCCCCTTCCTCAGCCTCTAAAATTCATCACTCCTCTCGTGGCGTCCCTCAGGGCTCTATTGTGAGCCCTTTATTCTTTTACCTATATGTTAGACCCCTCGCCACCATTGCGGAGAAAGCCGGACTTGTCATCTATTCCTATGCCGATGATACTCAGATCATCTTTTCACTTTCCACAGGTCAAAACTCCTCCATTTCATCCCTTCACTCTGGTCTTAATAACATAGCTAGTTGGATGCATGACAACAAATTAAAACTAAATTGGGATAAGACCGAGCTTCTTTTGTTTGGCCCCAATACTACACTCTTGGGTCCCCACCATTGGCCACAGCAGTTGGGTTCCCTACTTGTTCCCTCCAAGACAGCTCGCAATCTAGGCATCCTATTTGATGATCAACTGTCGATGAGGCAACATGTGATCAAGGTGTCGGCCACCTGCATTACCATCATCAAGTGGCTGAGAAAAATCATATGGATGCTTCCCCACGACACCCAGAGAACCGTAGTCCAAGCGTTAATTACTTCTCGGCTGGACTATGGGAATGTTCTCTTTCTGGGTGCATGCAAGGAGGTGACGCGCAAACTTCAGACAGTTCAAAACATGGCCGTACGATTACTCTGCAATCTTCCCAGAACCTCTCCCCCTTCGGCCTCTCTGCGTAGCCTGCACTGGCTCCGCATTGAAAGCCGCTCCAAATTCAAGGCCCTCTGTATCATGCACCGCATTAAGTCAGGCAATGCCCCTCCCTACTTAAGAACTTTGGTTCATCAATATTGTCCCCCCCGCACTCTCCGTTCATCGACCCAAGAAAGATATCAGGTCCCACGCATCAGGAGAGCCAGAATGGGCGGTCGCTCATTTGCATACTTAGCCCCTTCCCTGTGGAATGCTCTACCTCTTTCCCTACGTTCTGAATCCTGCTACCTTAGGTTCTGCAGAGACCTCAAGACCTGGTTATTCAACCTTTAGACCCCCCAGATTCTTTAGTGACCTTTCTGCAATTAACCGTCCTCTCTCTTCTGTTTAGCGCTGGGAAACCTCCGGGTAGCTGCGCGCTGTATACAATTAAATATAATAATATAGCACTGCACACCACCAGCACTCACATATTTTGAAAAGCACTTTGGCTGAGTTGGTCAGGAGTAAGAGGTCAAGTATTCAACATTGTTAGCCTATGAGCAACATTGGCTGCATAGACTACTCCATTGTTTTCCAGATGATGAGGCTCCACCAAAGTGGTGGGCTGATGGAATTCATACTCATGGCAAGTGCTAGGCAAGCTATCTGAGTTTGGTAAACATTCCTTCTGAGCTATTAGAGCTTTAGTTTGACTAAATAGACTGTCTATCTCCCTTGTGTTATATAACATAGAGGGATCCGTCACGTAAAGGGTTTGGTAGAACGATCGGAAGGCCGACACTATTCTGGCATCGTCAGTTATTGGTTGACCACCCTCACCTCAAAGCGTTTTAACAGAGTGTGCCTCTTGCTGGCTGCGCAGGCAGTGAGCCAACATGCGGCCGCCCTTGTTGGAGCCAAGAGGACCACTGCATGCTCAGCCCGATCGAGATGCCAGAGCTGGAGGCGCTCTTTTTCCAGCTGCCACCAGATTCGGAGAGCACCAGTTTGTTTTTGAATGACTTCCAAATCTCTAACAGCAGCTTCGAGCTCTGCACGCTTGGTGCGCCTGACCTTATTATCGTAGGCTGCCTTGGCAAAAAAAAGCCCCTCTCGTGACCAATTTAATCGCTTCCCATACCGAGGAGAGTGGTGTGGAGCCCCCATCGTTGGATGCTAAATAGTCGGTCAGATAACGTCTAATGTCGAACACCACATCCGGAGACCGAAGTAGTGAGTCTCTCGGTCGTCAGCGCTGGCTGAGGGAAGATTGCGTGGGGGAGTTGCAAGGTCAGGGTAATATGTGCGTGGTCAGATAGGGCCCTGGCCTCTATAGTATAATCTGTGATGCAGGCCCTAGCAGCTGGAGTGATGAGGAAATGGTCAAGACGGGCATATGTCTTATGTGCGGCTGAGTAGTAAGAAAAATCCCGCTCGTCAGGGTGTAAGCAGCGCCAGGCATCCTTAATCCCTACCTCGCGCAGCCAGTCTCTTCCCCTCGCTGACAGAGCGCCCGTGATCCATCACTATGTTGAGGTCACTCCCTACCACCACTATAGGATCTGGGGTGTGCAATACGTCAGCACATGCATCTAACAAGAACCTCTCTGGACGGTCATTAGGGGAGTAGATGAAAAAAACAGTGCAGAAAAAGGCACCCAAGCGAAAGCGCAACGCTAATAGGCGCTGTAGCGATTTCGTACCGACGGAGTAAGCAGTTTAGGGTAGTTCCCTTTTTCACGCTGAAACATGGGATAAGGAACTACTATTACCAGCAGGCCATGGGGCGCATGAATACCCGGCATTGGGCGGGTCATATATAAGCAACTTCCCCACACCCGAAAGGTGCTTGACAATCCTCCCTGTACCAGGAATGGCGGTTAGGTGAGCCCCCGCCGGATTTCAGCCAGAAGTCTAACCAACGCCGATCAAGAGCCTGCGTGGTCAGTTAACCAACGCCGTTCAACAGCCTGCGTGGTCAGTTAACCAACGCCGATCAAAAGCCTGCGTGATCATTCTTCTCCGTGTCCCTTGCCGCCCTGCGGCCTTTCTGCTCCTGGCTAACCGAGTATCTACGTCTTTCCCCGAGGGCTCTGCGGTGATTCCCAGGTATCGAGGAAGGAGTGCGGGCTCGCCTCCTCCCTCTAATTATACTTCTTGTTTCTTTGTTTGTTTTCCTCGGTACTCAGAGCCCGATGGAGCGCATCTATAGTCCTGAGTACTTTCCTTTCCTTTTCCCTATACTTTGTTGGGTCTCTGCTGTATTCCGACCAGGAGCTAATTAGCGCTTGTTTTTTCGGAACTGTCTCTGGTTGTTCCAATGAGCGCTTTTGTTAGTTGCCGTTTCCTCGTGAACATCGAATACTGTATTCAGAGGGATAGACGCTTGCTGGCGTACTACGTGTAGACGATTATTTAACGGGTGATCCTCCTTGCTGGATTTTTTTTTATTAGTTGTGACTTTACAACACTTATACTTTGAGGATTCTTGTAGCCTCCTTTCGAAGAACCATTTGATGTATGTGCCTACTCCCAGGTTCATCTACACTGGAATTTCATTGTACATTGTCTGTCTTATTCCACCCGAGGCTGTATATCTCCTGGTGAGTTTGAGCAGGATTAGAGCTGAGAGCGAGAGCGAGACAGTTCTGATAGAGAGAGTGAATTCTAATTTTTTCTACTTGTTTCCTTGTCCTGCAGTACACACCCCCTTCCTCGATCGTGCTGCCTACCTGACCAGACCTTGAGGGGAGTACAGAAACTACGGCTAGTTTATTATTTTATCCACTTCCCTTTTCCCTTTGGGCGCAATTTCAAGCAGTAGGTATTCCTCCTCTGCCGAGAGTTGCGACAAGGAGAATAGGGAGGGATTTTGTCTGTCATCGTCTCTGCTGGTCACAAGAGGCAGGTTAGTGGCGATATATATATTCTTACACTGCTGACGATGCTTACAGATAGTCAAGCCCAAGAGTTACGCCAGCCCGGACGATGGATACGAACGAGGTTTTGACCTCGTTGCTGGAAAGCGTCAACGCGTTGCAGCAGGAGGTCCAAAATAAGCGCTTAGAAAATCAGACCATCCATAGAGAAATGGCCACAATGCGTAGGGAGGTAGCAGGCCTTACCCATAGGGGAGCTGGACGGGCTTCCTACATCAGACCAGCCACCCTGCCTCCTCCTACCACACCGGCATCTTCCACAAGCGCTCAAGGGGTTGTTTTTCTTGTTACACCTCCTACACCTCCTAAACCCCCTGTCCCATCAGATACAGTATCAACGGTTCAAGTCATACAAAATACCTCAATACCTTTGGCTCCCCCTTAGAGTTTTAACGGGGACCCAGAGAAGTTTGAGACATTTTTAAATCAATGCCGTCTACATTTTTTATGTAAGCCTGTTGTCTTCCATGATGAGGCTGCAAAAACGGCATTTATGATGTCCTATATGGGTGGCAATGCGGCTAGTTGGACAATCCCTTTGATGGAAAGAAACGACCCTGTCCTACACCACTTTTCAGATTTCTGCTTTGAATTACGAAAGTTGTTTGATAGGAAATCTCATATGATGTCACTAGACAGAGAACTGCTTACGTTACGTCAGGGGTCCCAAGACCTGTTGCCATATATCACCACTTTCAATCGTCTAGTGGTTGAGACGGACTGGCCTACTTCCAAGAGGATAACCTTGTTCTATCAAGGGTTAAGAGGGGAACTTAAAGACGTGCTAGCACAGGTAGTACAATTACCACAGACCTGCGAGGAACCTATTGATCTAACAGTTCAGTTAGACCACCGTCTACAAGAAAGAAAAGGGGACAGAGGCAGAGGCGAAGGCTGGTTCTTTTCTCCCAGACCTAAAGTATTGGTGGAAGACCACTGAAGGGACGGAACCTATGCAAATCGGAGGAATAAGAGGACCTCTCACATCTGAAGAGAGGGATAAGAGACGTAGACTAAAACTGTGCCTATATTGTGGAAAAGGGGGGCATTTCATCAAAGAATGCCAAGCCAGAAATTCTGGTCCAAGAAGAACCTTTGTTCCCCGACTACAAGCAACCTCGAGAACCAGTGAACCGCCGGAAAACTAATGGTCCCGAATCAGAAGGAGATCTCTGATTTGGGGCAACATTGATCTATGGTCTCCCCTGTCCTAGCGAATACTCTCCACCCAGCAGTAGCCCACATGAACGTCAGTGTTTCCCTCTGGAAAAACACTCATGAAAGCTTGAAGGTGGACGCGTTACTCGATTCTGGTGCCACCGGTAACTACATAGACCAAGACTTTGCCATGAAAATGGGAATCCATTTGTGCAAAGAAAGAGATACCAGAAATGGTGAAGGCAGTGGACGGAACAGTCCTTCCCTCTGGTCCAGTGGTCTACAATACTCACTCTCTCTTGATGGAGTTCAGTAGTGACCACCATGAATACATTCAGTTTGACCTCATCAATGAACCCCAATTCCGCCTCATATTAGGGATGCCGTGGCTCACCTTACATGATCCCTTGATTAGCTGGGCTTCTCGCACTGTTACCATGACATCGGAGTATTGCAAAGTACATTGCACTAACAAGACCTCCTTGTTTGAGAACCAAGAACCATCACCTGCTACATATCTGGCGGCTGCTTGCACCCAAGACCCCTTCTGCTGTGCCACTGTCCTGCCTACGGAATATCGAGAGTATCACGCTCTGTTTAACAAACAGAAAGCCACACAGTTACCACCCTATAGGGCCTATGACTGCAAGATCGAATTAATACCGGGAGCTGACATCCCTTGCAGTCGTGTATATGCACTAACAGAGAAAGAGACACAGTATTTGAAAACGTATATTGAAGATAATCTAGCCTCTGGATTCATCCGACATTCCTCGTCCCCAGCGTCCTCTCCTCTTTTCTTCATTCCGAAGAAAGATTGCGAAGAACTGAGAACCTGTATTGACTACAGAGCGATAAACAGGGTAACTGTCAAAAACCGTTACACGCTTCCTTTGATACCAGTGTTACTGGACCAACTAAAGGTCGCGCATTACTTTACGAAACTCGACCTCCGTGGAGCTTACGATCTGGTCCGGATACAGAAAGGAGATGAATGGAAAACGGCATTCAGAACCGAATTTGGTCTTTTCGAGTACCGGGTGATGCCGTTTGGCCTCTGCAATGCCCGAGCCGCCTTCCAGTTTTGTATGAATGAGGTTTTGAGGGGTTGTTTAGAGACCTTTTGTGTCGTTTACATCGACGATATTTTGATTTATTTAACCACACTCCTGGAACATATAACTCATGTGAAAACAGTTCTTGGAAAACTGCAACAAAACTCACTGTACGCCAAGTTGGAAAAGTGTCTTTTTCATGTACAGGAAGTTGCATTTTTAGGTTATGTTATCAACGCCCAGGGTTTTCAAATGGACATGAGTAAGGTCCACGCAATCACTACCTGGAAAACACCCCAGAACGTAAAATCCGTGCAAAGCTTCCTTGGCTTTGCAAACTATTACCGACGATTCATTAAGGACTTTTCCAAAATCATTCAGTCTATCACATGTCTATTGAGAAAAAACGCTCCTTTTATGTGGGGGAAGAAGCAGAGGAGTAGTTACAACTCCTGAAGACAAGATTTACTCAGGCCCCCATTCTACGTCATCCAGACCCACAAATGCCTTTCGTTCTAGAGACTGATGCTTCGCAATATGCTCGGCGCGGGGTGTTATCCCAACGCCATCCCACCACAGGATAACTACACCCTGTAGCATACTATTCAAAAAAAGCTCACTCCCTGTGAAGTTAACTACACCATTACGGACAAGGAACTACTGGCGATCAAGAGGGCGTGTGAGGAGTGGCGACACTACCTACTGGGGGCTTTACATACGGTAGAGATCTTTACGGACCACCGTAATTTGTTATTTCTGAAAACAGCAAAAGCCATAACGCCTCCGCAACTAAGGTGGACCCTCTTCTTTGTGATTTAGTATAGACCTGGTTCCCGTAATGGAAAAGCTGATGCTCTCTCCCATCTGGGGGAAGAGAGTGGAAGTGTACAACCCAAACCACCTCTCATCTTGATGGAAACAGAACATCCAGAGCAAACACTAGCCTTGATCACCTCACATGAGTTTTTGGAGGATGTAAAAATAGCAGTGGCAGATGTGGACCTGCAAACATGGATACAGGATGAGCCAGAACATCGCTGCGAAAAAGAAAATGTCGCCTATCACTTCCATGCATTGTATTTACCACATGAAAAACTGCAACAACAAGTACTAAATTGGGCACATGATTCAGAGTTGGGTGGACATATGGGTGTCTATAAAACCACTGCCACCGTAGAATGCTCCTTCTGGTGGCCCGGTTTACGTAAAGACGTAAAAGAATATGTAAAGAACTGTGCGATCTGTGCACAAGGAAAAGCAATCCATACTAAACCTTCAGGTTTACTTCACACAATAGCCATTACTCCACGGCCATGGCATACCTTATCCATGGATTTTATCATGGAGATGCCTCCTTGTGGTGATAGTGGATCATCTGACGAAAATGGGACATTTCATTCCCTTACCAGGCCTGCCTACCTCATCGGAATTAGCCCAGGTGTTTCTCCAACACATTGTACGTGCACATGGAATACCAAGTGTCTTGATAACGGATAGGGGCACTCAATTCACGTCGCACTTCTGGATGGCCCTCTGTACTGTCTTGAACATGGAAGCACGACTCTCCTCTAGCTACCACCCACAAACAGATGGTAAGACAGAGCGTCTGAATCAGACCTTGGAGCAGTATCTCTGTTGTTTCACCCTACAGAACAACTCTGAATGGACTACTCTCTTATGGATGGCAGAATTCGCCTACAACATCGCTGTACATGCCACCCTTGGTTGTTCACCTTTTTATTGTCTAAACGGGTTTCACCCTAACATGCTCCCATTCGAATGGCCTGCCAGTTCCCCAGTTCCCAGCATACATGAACACCATGCACATCTCAAAGCAGTGTTGTTAGATGCGCAGCATAATCTAGCAGCGGCTCAAGAGTCTCAGAAACTGTTTGCAGATCGGAAGCGGTCCCAGGAACCCGCGTACAAGGTGGAGGACAAGGTGTGGCTCTCCACAAAGAACCTACATCTGAGAGAGGTTAATAAGCTGAAGCAAAAATACGTAGGGCCTTATGGTATCAGTGAGGTTATCAACCCCGTAGCTATGAAGTTGTCATTGCCTGTATCATGGAAGATACATCCCGTATTCCATGTCTCCCTACTTCAACCCTGTTCCCCTAGTATGAGGTTGCCGACTCGTCCTCTTTCTGTGGAGGTGGACGGACAGGAAGAGTTTGAGGTCCAGGCTATATTGGACTCCCGCATGGTAAGGGGCAGGATTCAATACTGGAAAGGGTTCCGTCCTGAGGATCGGACTTGGGAACCTAGGGACCATCTCCATTGCCTTGCCTTGGTTGACCGGTTTCACAACGATCATCCGGGTAAGCCGGGTCGACCGCCGTGTCGGCTGTCCTCGAGAGGGGGTACTGTAGCGATTTCATACCGACGGAGTAAGCGGTTTAGGGTAGTTTATTTATTTATTTATTTATTCCATTTGTATGGCGCAACAGCTACCCTGAGGGTTTCCCGGCGCCTTGGATCAGAACATTCCATAGGGTCATAGAATCATGGTATCATTCTTGATTAAAAAGCCAGGCCTTGACACCTTTCCTAAATTTCATGTAGCAAGGTTCAAGGCGCAGATTAAGCGGGATTGAGTTCCATTTTTCACGCTGAAGCATGGGATAAGGAACTACTATTACCAGCAGGCCATGGGGCGCATGAATACCCGGCATTGGGCGGGTCATATATAAGCACCTCCCCCAAACCAGAAAGGTGCTTGACAATCCTCCCAGTACCAGGAATGGCAGTCAGGTGAGCCCCCGCCGGATTTCAGCCAGAAGTCTAACCAACGCCGATCAAGAGCCTGCGTGGTCAGTTAACTAACGCTGATCAAGAGCCTGTGTGGTCAGTTAACCAACGCCGATCAAAAGCCTGCGTGATCATTCTTCACCATGTCCCTTGGCGCCCTGCAGCCTTTCTGCTCCTTGCTAACCGAGTATCTACGTCTTTCCCCGAGGGCTCCGCGGTGATTCCCAGGTATCGAGGAAGGAGTGCGGGCTCGCCTCCTCCCTCTAATTATACTTCTTGTTTCTTTGTTTGTTTTCCTCGGTACTCAGAGCGCGATGGAGCGCATCTAGAGTCCCGAGTACTTTCCTTTCCTTTTCCTTATACTTTGTTGGGTCTCTGTTGTATTCCGACCAGGAGCTAATTAGCGCTTGTATTTTTGCAACTGTCTCTGGTTGTTCCGCTTTTGATAATTGCCGTTTCCTCGTGAACATCGAATACTGTATTCAGAGGGATAGGCGCTTGCTGGCGTACTACGTGTAGACGATTATTTAACGGGTGATCCTCCTTGCTGGATTTACTTTATTAGTTGTGACTTAACAACACTTATACTTTGAGGATCCCTGTAGCCTCCTTTTGAAGAACCATTTGATGTATGTGCCTACTCCCAGGTTCATCTACATTGTAATTTCATTGTACATTGTCTGTCTTATTCCAGCCGAGGCTGTATATCTCCTGGTGACTTTGAGCAGGACTTGAGCTGAGAGTCAGAGCGAGACAGTTCTTATAGAGAGAGTGAATTCTAATGTTTTTCTACTTGTTTCCTTGTCCTGCAGTACACACCCCCTTCCTCGATCGTGCTGCCTACCTGACCAGACCTTGAGGGGAGTACAGAAACTACGACTAGTTTATTATTTTATCCACTTCCCTTTTCCCTTTGGGCGCAATTTCAAGCAGTAGGTATTCCTCCTTTGCCGGGAGTTGCGACGAGGGGAATAGGTAGGGATTTCGTCTGTCATCGTCTCTGCTGGTCACAAGAGACAGGTTAGTGGCGATATATATATTCTTGCGCTGCTGACAATCCTTACAGGCGCCCCTTGATCTCTGTGACAGGTCCCACCACCGAACCTTTGAAATGCTTGGACAATAGGATAGCTACTTCTCCTCGTTTACTGATCCCAGAGGACCAGAACTGATTTAGGAAATGAATGACCATGGTGCATGTGGTGCGTGTCAGTATGGAGCAGATGGGTTTCTTGGATAAGACAAACCTCGCCCCCAGAGTTATCAAGCAATGAAAGAGCCACCTTCGGCTTAATGGGATTATTAAGACCTCAGACGTTAAAACAGACTACATTAAGATCCAGTTGGTAAGGAGGGGACCAAGTAAGCTATTGTGGAAGAACCAACTGCACCGTGGGAGCAGGATGCCAGAAGGAGCTCCAAGGAGGAGAGTGGCCAGTAGCGCAAGGCTGTGGTGCGAGTAGCAGAAAAAAAGACTCACTGTGGAGAGAACCCACCCTATCCCAAAAAAAACAACCCCAAGAACAAGACAACAATAATCTTCGAAAACAAAGTAGGACCGGTCCTAAGCCGGTCTGCATTAGAACCAAATGTGGAGTAGCCGCAACAGTGCAGGGTTGACAAAGGTCCGTCAAAGTGGCACATTTTGAGGGTATGGTGTTGTTTCAGGTCCGTGAGAGCAAGGAGGCAACAGCCCTCCGGCCCTGCCGCAGTGAGGATCCCAAAGTTGGTCTAGACAATAGTGTCAGGTGGGAGACAAGTGTGCATGGCTGCCAGACAGTGAGGCCAGAACATGTTCCCTTTCTTTCGCTCTTGCTGCTGCATCTGGTGCATGAGGCGGCGGGGAGGACTTGCCCCCAACTTGCCAGTGACCTCGTCTCCTGGTGCTGGTTGTAGCTGCTGTTTGTTGATGGGGCGGGCTGGAGGAGGAAGGCCCAAGAGGTCGGCGGCCTCGCAGCAATTGCAGTTGGCACAGCTTGCCTTCAAATTTGAAAATGATGCAGAATGGATGCCCCCATGCATAAGGGATCCCTTTCTCCCTCAGATGTTGGGTGATTGGCCGAAATCCCCTTTGCTTAAGTAGAGTTACAGTGGACAGGTCTTGAAAGAGCAGCGGGGTCCCTAAAAAGAACAATAGCTAGAACTAAAAAAGCTAATACCACCACCACACATTTCCCCAAAACTTTTGCAGGAGTAAAAATTCCCCAGGACTCACAATTACCCATAATGAAGAACAATTTCTTCTTTATGATAGCAAATCAAGTGACAAAAGAATAATAATATTTGAAACTGCTACTAATTTACAAAAACTCCAAACCTGTGAGACTTGGAGGATGGACAGTACTCTTAAAATATGTCCCAAACCATTTTATCAGTTATATACTATACATGCACTTTATCAAAATACAAACATCCCTTTTCCACATGCTTTATTACCAAATAAGCAAAATTCCACCTATATGGAACTATTAACAAAAATTAAACAAGAAACCAATAATTATTTCCCCCAAAAATAATCATTGACTTTGAACAGTCAATGATACAAGCAATACTAAAAACCTACCCTCACACAGCAATTCAGGGTTGCTATTATCATTTTAATCAATGTATTTGGAGACACCGCCAAAAATCGTTACCGATCTCACTCGGAAGGGCTCCAAACAGGATCCATAGCGAGCGAGTCCGATTCATAGCTCTGGTTTCCGAATGACTCGTACCACTGTACATGCGAGGAAGTATGATGTGAAGATCGCCTCGCGTTCGAGCGATACGTAACCATCAGCGAAGCCCTCCGGATGACTACAACATAGTTGACCTGTGCAGCGCAATGGGTACAGTTAACAAGCGACCAGGTGCGATGCACGCGTTGATCAGCCGGATTGAATCGGAGTCTCCGACTCGAAAAAGCTCCCGAAAGCGTACTTTGTGGGCTATAGCAGGCCCCCCTTCAGCCCGGCCCTCAGAATCAGTCAGGGGGGTGTGCCTGTGAGTCCCCCCGATCCAAGCATGCACAGTCGGGTGGGCACCATGGGGTGCCCACCACAGGTGCCTCTCCCCGGTCCACCAAGGGATCATCCTGTTTGTGTGGAGGGAGACTAGGGTGACTTCCGGTCCAGAGGGAGGTTGGCGTTCTAGTGGCCTCAAGCCCCTCTACAAAACCGGATGCTTGGCAAGACGCACAGCGGTCGCGCATGAGCAAGGCTGATGCTCGCTTCTTTCATTGAAGTATTGCCGCTCTAACGTTTGTTTTAGTATTTTGCTGTTTGAACTCTTACCCGCCTCTATGTTGCCTGTCGCTGGACCCCTGCGGGATCGCCCCGTTTGTGTGGAGGGAGACTAGGCCGGAAGTTGGCATCCTAGTGGCCTCAACCCCCTCTACAAAACCGGATACTTGGCAAGACTCGCAGCAGATGCGCGCAGCAGGCATGTCAGCGGCGCACCAAAGGCAAGCCTGTCTGCACCCGTCAACGCCCTGCCGTCCCCAGGAGCCAGGAACCCTGTCCTTTTCGCTCCTAGACAGGGATCGATTCCTATAGGGTCCTACTCTAGAAAGGATTTACTTGACTTGAGGAAAGGCCCACCGTACCCCTTCCTGCATCACGCTCGGGACGCAGCTTGGACCTTGCCAGCACTAGAGGGTCCTTTCTCTTGTATATCCTGCCAGTATCAAAGTAATATAACAGAGACTGAACAAACACATGAGACTCTTGGCGTATTTCTCAAAGCAAAGACCCCTACATCCCCAAGGACGAAACCTCATCCATTTTAGAATTAGAGAGACTGCCAAACAACTCCAACCATGGTTGGAAAGATGTTTTAAGTAATGTTAGATCCCTACCAAAACATGTGTTTGAGGTATGGATCTCCTCACTTCCGAGAATCCAGACTCAGGTTTTTTGACGGAACTTGGCTCAAGCCTAACCCTACCCCCGCCATTACATTAGCTCTGCTGGGATGCTACAGGATCATAAGAATGGATAGACAGCCTAAGGTGAGGGGCGGGATAGCTATTATCCATAAAGACAGTATTAAAGTCTCCACACTTGAGCAACGGTGTAACATTAATATTGAAATTCTAGTCTTCCGTATAGGCTATCTTTCACAACTCAGTTGGACGGGGGCCTTAGTTTATCGGACCCCAGGCCCCCGGGCAGACTTCTCACTCCAGCTCACAGAGCTGATAGTTCCCCACGTAATCTCTACAATTTTTTTTTATTGTTGCAAGATTTCAATGTACACAGTGAATGCATTGCTAACTCCGACACGTTGATGCTTCTAGCAGACCTTGCTCTCTTAGGCTTCGCTAAGCTCAACGACGGCCCAACACACACAGCTGGTCACACACTAGATATTATTTTTACCAACTCACCCAGTATTTTGTGTGAATCCCCCCCCCCCCCTCCCCCCCGGCCGCTGACTTGGTCTGATCACGCATCAATTGTATTCCATATTCAGGGTCCCCGGCTGGATGATGCACCCCGTCCTGCCTCCATACACAATGGCATAAAATCTCCCCGGATCTCTTCCAAGCTGCTTTTTTGGCCCCTTGGAATGTTGAACCCAACAACATAGAAGATAGTTTAGCCAGGTACAACTCGGCTGTTAAATGTCCCATTGATCAGCTTGCACCTCTGAAATCACTTACCAGTTTGGGTAGGCGCCCTCAGACAGCCTGGTTTCCTCCTGAGCTCCGTGCAACAAAACAGCAGTGTAAAAATCTGGAGAGACGGAGGTGCCGAACCCATGATGAGAGGGACAAAGATAGATTCAACACAGCTCTCTTCTGCTACCATCAAAATATAAAGGTTGCTCAGAAAGCCTTTATCGCATCACAGTTAGCCCAGGCAGTAAATGCCCCTATAGCCCTATTCGAGATCCTCAAGTCCTTTACCAAAACCAAGGCCTGTGGCAATATAGAGGCCCCCTCCCAAGCCCTCTCGAATGACATTGCTCAATACTTCACCCAGAAAATTGAGCTCATTTACAACAAGAACACTTCTGGAGGGAGCCAGCACCAGGATGTTACATTTTTATAACCCGCCAGCATCCGCAAAAACTCAGCTGCTGGAGAGCTTCCCCCCTCTGACCTCCGAGGATGTGGAAGCATTACTACGAACAGTATAATCTGGCTCCCCCCTTGACATTTTCCCAGACAAAATCTCTGCTTCTCTATCTATTCAATTGTCCTTGACCATAGGTACGTTTCTTAATCTCTCTATGAGAGAGGGTTATCTTCCTTTGGAATGGAAGGTGGCACAGGTCATCCTATTTGTAAGAACACCAAGGTCTCTATGGAAGACCTTTTCAATCTCTGGCCATTTCTTTACTACCTCTCCTGAGCAAGCTACTGGAAAAGTACATCAATAAACATCTGTCCAACCATGTCGAATGTTTGAGCCCTAACTTGTTCAACATTTATGTTGCCCCCTGGCTAACCCCCTTAGGACCTGTGGCTTTACTCCCATTTCATACGATTACGACACTCAGCTTCTCTTCTCATTTAATAAATCCACTCCCTTTGTTCAGTCTACTTTCTCTTCTGGAATGATAGCCATCTCTAATTGTATGAGAAGCAGTTTTCTCAAATTCATTAGTAGGGAAGACTCAGATTATGCTCTTCGGAGAGGCACATTTGCTATGGTCACCAGAGTGGTGGCCGTGGGACCTTGGTGCTCCTCCTGTCCACAAGGCCCTTGTTAAGAACCTTGGCATCCGCCTAGAGTAGGCTCTGACCTTGAAGGAGCATGCCGCTTATACTGCTGGCTCCTGCTTCCACGTTCTGAGTTTATTACAGCGAGTTTTTCCTTTTCTCCCAGATCCCACACGTAAATTCTTATTCAGGCAATGGTATTAAGCCGCTTAGACTACAGCAACGCTCACCTGGTCTCAGCCAGCGAGTCCTCGTTATGCAGATTGCAGGTGGTTCAGAACACCGCAGCTCGCCTTGTCTTGAATGCCCCCCTCCCGAAAACTGCCTCCCTTCCTCTCCTCCAACAGCTTCATTGGATCCCAGTGCGTAAGCAGATTAAGTTCAAAACCTGCTGCACCGTTCACAAGGCCTTGTATAATAATGGCTCCTCATTCTCATTGAGAAATGTTATCACTATGTTCCCTCCAGGACTCTTACCCCAGGAACCAAATCTCTACTCTTGGTCCCCCGGGTCAGGAATTCATGGTTGGGAGGGAAAGCTTTTCCCTACCTCGCTCCCCTTTATTGGAACCAGCTCCCCATCCATCTGAGACAATATTCTGACTATCTTCAATTTAAAAAGCTTCTCAAGACCGCTTAGTTCTAAAAACTGCCCCGTCAGCCTTCCTGCAGCACTGTCTGAAGTGCAGAGATACCCCTTCAGGGATGATTCAGGCACTATACAAATCCTATAAATAAATACATAAACAGGATGTACGCTTTTCCCCACCCACCCAATTTTCTGCAATGGGAGCCTGTGTACGGGTCTGTAAACAGGCTCCCCAAGACTTCAATGGAAGTCAGAGCGAATCAAGTCCCCATGCTTAAGGAGGTATCATACTCGCTCGCTCGGAAGCCTGGAGCACGACTCGCTCGGAAAGCCCTCCATATCCGAGCCGTATGGAGGGCTTTCCAGACGGGATCAGAATCGGACCCACAGTAGTTAGCCTGCTAGTATAAAATAACAATGTAAAAATAGGCTACTAGGCTCAAGTGTTACCAACCACTAACCCATATAGACAAAGGAGATCCCTATGCCAAAAAATACACCTATAATGTTACTGAAAGTAACATCACCCACAAGAAATATTACAGTAATATTTTCTGTGTAAATCTGTGTAAGAGAACAAATCTACCTTCCTCTGCTTGGAACTCTGCATTCCATAGAATAGGGAAGAAACCACAATCTGACACAATGGTAAAGGCCAGGCAATAAATACAAGTCGGAGCAGATAAATACAAGTCACGAATTGGGCTCTGCCCTATTCCTCTTGTGGTAATAGACAGTATGGTACCCGAGGCCCTCAACAACCCAAAGATGCAGGCAGACCATTCCCCTCAACAGAAAGATGAACTTCACTGAAACTAAGACTACAATATGGCCAGCCTTGTAGATAACTACATGGTCTGCCTTCTCTTACCTGTGGTGGAGCAGAGAAGTCACTCAAACTTGGGGACTTTTTAATCGGAGGCCCACTGGGGACCAGTGACAATATTGACAATAAAGGTGTTTGCATATTCCACTGTGGGTAATCATTGTTTTTAAGGGGGCGCGTGAGCCTACTATAGGCAGATGTCATGGGAGCATATGCAGAAGCGAGTTAACTGAAAAAACGAGTTGTCATTTGGATTTAGCAATGCTTGTTGATTTACTATTAGGTATAGTATGCTTAAACCAAATAGTCATGTGGATTTAGAAATGCTTGTTGATCACTAATTATTTTTTTTTTTTAATTCATAATCTTTATTCGATTGTAGATTTTACAATCATAAAAGTTCATTTTTAAAATCACACAATTAAAACGGTTACAGTTCATTATCAAAGGCAATTAATGACACAATAGACAGTACAATATATCAGACAATAAAGCAAGGGAAGTATATAGTTAAAAATATAAATAACTGTAAGCTTAAAAATCACCAGCACATTTTTTACATCATAGTTAGCCGTCCATGCTTTTCCTAAAGCAGATGGCTTTTTTTTAAAAATTACAAATAAACAGGGTACAGTCAATATTCAGTAGTTGTAGGTAGTAGAGTGCGGGTTTAATTTGTGTGAAGCTCAATTTTTTAAGACACGGTTTAAGATATAAATTCCGTGGGGTAGAGTAGTAAGGGCAGATAAAAAGGAAGTGTGCCAGATCTTGAGGAGACTTCCCGTCGCAGCCACAAGCTGGCAACACTTCGCCCCGCTGAGCACCACTTGGGAATGCCAGTAGAAGGTGGTAGAGGTCAAAACGGAACCTTATTAAAAGGAACCGTTCATAGCTGGACATAGGCCATGTCAGATAAGGTTCTATTTGCAAGCATGTTTTTAGCAGTAGATGTTTCCTGACACTGGCCTTCTGTGTCTCAACCTCTTCCCTATCGGTACATCTTAACAAAACTATGGCATTCTTGACCAGGTTCACATCAGATTTTCTGATTGTATTTGGGGCATAAAACAGATCACGTCGGCCTATTGCCGTTAGGCTGTCCTTTATATACTTTACCCACGGTACCTTAAATCTCCCGTCTAACTGTAGAGCTTCTTTCAGTAGGGCATGTGTTAGTGGGATTTCGTTGTTCAACCAACATTTCAGCCAGCATAAGACTGGGCTTATTGCTATTCTGTCACCTAGAAAGGGGACCCCCAGCTCCTCGTGTACTGAGTAATTCCCAATACCCCTGGGCAGTCTTAAGATCTTTTTTAAGAAGTTGTTTTCTGCGACCTCTAGGTCTTTAACCTTGCGATAGCCCCAGAGCTCGCTCCCATAACAGGCAATAGCAACGCTTTTTGCCTGGTACAATTTAAGCAGTGCGGCCAACGGGCAATTGCCGATCTTTTTTGCAAAGCCGAGGATGGCCGCGTTGACCCTTGTAGTTTCACCCTTCTTTTTGGAGACTGCTGGCCCCCATGATAACTTTTGATCTATCAGGACCCCGAGGTAAGAGAAGGAGTTGGTTGATGGGATTTTTTCCCCGTTTAAACTGAAGTGACCAGGTTTCAGAGTGCCCTTACCTGCTTTCAAAACGAAGGACTTGGAGTTATTTATACTTAAACCATGTGACTCCATAAATTTGTGGAAGGAGTTTAAAAGTTTCTGGAGGCCGTTTGCTGTTCTAGAAATAAGAACAGCATCGTCGGCGTAAAGTAGAACAGGTACCCCTCTGCGCTCGACTAAGGGGTAATCTGCTTCTACCAGTAAAAGTGATTCCTCCAGTTCATTAATATACAAATTAAATAAAAATGGGGCCAAAATGCAACCTTGTCGGACACCCCGATTTATTTTAAATTCATCCGTTACCTTAAGGTCTTGAGAGTAGCGGACGTTCGCCCTAGTGTCTGTATGCAGATCAGCGAGGAAATTGACAAGGTTCCTCTCTACACCCATTCTCAGCAAGGTGGCCCATAATAGGCTTCTGTCTACGCAATCGAACGCGGACGACAGGTCCATGAAGGCCATATAGACGGTACCTTGTCTCGCCAATGTATACTTGCTTAGGATAAGGTATAGGTTCAGACACTGCGTGATGGTCGAGTGATCCGGTCTAAACCCGTATTGTATGGGTGAAAGGATTTTATTTTCTTTGGCCCAAGTAGATAACCTGTTAAGAATTACTCCCCCCACCACTTTGACTACTGAATTCAGTAAAGAAATTGGCCTGTAACATAACGGGCTACTGCGGTCACCCTTCTTAAAAATGGGGACTATAGTCGAGAGACCCCAAGTTCTTTGGCAACCAGTTGTTACCGCTGCATTTATTACAGCCGTAAGAACCGGGGCCCAAAACGGGATACTGGACTTAAACAGGTCCGGTGGTAAACCATCCGGACCCGGGGCCTTGTTGGTTGTTAGACCCTGTATACCCCTAACGATCTCTTGTACTGTGAAGCACAGTGGGGTCACAGTTGGAATTAAAAGATCGGAGACTTCCCGTTGCTCATTGCTCTTAAAAATTGTACTGAAATGGGACACCCACTCCCCCTCAGGGATGTTTGTTCCAATAGCTGTGTCGTTTGGGTTTTCGAACATGGGTTTATTAATTATTTGCCAAAACTTACTGCTATTCCCCAACACAGATGGGTCTAAAAGGGATTCAATAGCATTTGCCTTAATTTCCTTTTTTCTAATGGCTATTGTTTTCCTATAGGCCATGCGAAGATTTTTTATCAATTCATGATCTCTTGGTTTGGTTTTTAATGCCAGTTTCAAGTCCCTGCTTGCCTTTGAGCAATTATGATCAAACCATTTAGAGATATTCTCACTATGACCCTTTATTGGCACTGTGAGCATGGAACCAATTTTAGCGACCAACCCCTCAAACCTAGACAAAATGTTCGAAGGGATTGAATCAGATGAAAGACAAACGGACAGCTCCTCTTCACATGCGCTGGTTATATTAGAATACAAGGTGTCTTGATTTACCATTGACCATTTAATGCGACGCCTGCCATTTACGCACCTTAACATACCATGATCGGGACGTGACTGGCGTTTAGCAAAAAATGGACCACTCAAGTTTATAACAAGGGGATTATGATCACTGTATGTACTAGTGAGAATAGAAAAGTTCAAGACCCATTGGGCAGCATCTGGAGATAATAGTATGTGATCAATAAAGGAACCCTGCCCATGCCCTTTGAAGGTTGGGGTGTCAAAGATTTTTATGTCGGGGACCAACGACATAGCTACAATCAAGTTGTGCTCGTTCATTAAGTCGTTTAGGTTCTCACCACCCCTACTATGAGAGAAGTGAAAACCTTCCTCGTTATGACACCCTAAAAACCCCATTGGCGTACTAGCTGGGTTACCACATGGTTGAACATTAAAATCACCTGCTATCAACAAATGCCGTGATACATTATAAACGGTTTTGCTCAGAATGTCATTCAGAGAGGCAATATGGCACATTTCATTGTTACTGTTGGCATTGTAAAAATTAACCAGTGTCATCACAGTCTTCCCATTTTTTAGATCAATCTTCTGTAAGTTCAGATTTACGCTATGGTAGTTGCTTACATTACATTGCAGATCTTGGCTAATGAAGATGGCCAGGCCACCCTTGGCTCTTCCCCTGGTTGAGGCAGCTGCTGGGGTGATGAAGCTTAAGAAACCCTCCATATGAACATTATTTTCTTCTAACCAGGTCTCTTGGAGGCACACAATACTAAATGTTCTAATAAAAGATAGCCATACTACATCTCGTAACTTATTTGCCAAACCTGCAATATTCCAGGAAATTAATTTTACACTGTCATTGAGTGCAGGACAAACAACAGACTCTCTAATTGGTTGTAAAGATGTTAAAGTAGGCGACGTTACGGTTGCCACCACCGGGCCCACAATACACACTGCATCCGGCTCCCGGAGCCCAGATATAACACTAGTAACTACCTTTATGTCTGAGGATGGTGTAGGGGGCACCACATTTTCCCCTGTTAACACTGTGAGTGATATTTTAGGGGGGCTACTATTTTTATCAGCGGTGATTTGGGCAGTATGTGAATTTATAACATGACACCGACCCCCTAACTTCTCAGATGACCTTGATTTACATGAGGCACTTACCCCGCTCCCCGTAGCTTCTGCGTTCCTTAACCATCAATCGCAGTCCTCTAGGCTACTGAAAACCGTGAACCTGTTGGAGAGCTCTAAAGGCGTAAATGGTAACAGGCTTGACATGTTCCCATTGAAGCCAGTATTGTGGTTAAAAGGTATGGTGTTCCACCCAGGTATGGCTGATGGTGGGGCCAGTGGGTGCATATATACGGGGTTTAGAGCCGACTCAATGTTGGGAAACTGAGAAGAAGAGAAGGTATTACTATTATAGTGTCGTGGAGGGAAGACAGTGGCTCTGGGATAAAAATATGTCAGGGGGCGTGGTACAATGCAGTTCTTTTCATTTCCATAGGGCCAATTCAGGATATGTTGTACGGCTCTCCTGTCTCTAAAGTTTATTACCACGACATCACCACCAATGTCCTTTGTTCTACCCCCCAGCCAGGATAGACGCCGGACGTGAACTATCTCACCGTTAATCGCAATGGGTTTGGGTCTGTATAGAGAAAGCCAATGCGTTATTTTGTTTTTTAACTGTGAATATCCCTCTCTTTTGCCATTGGGCAGTTCTGGGACCCCGGTGAGTATAACCACATATGGTAATGCTTCTGGGGGAAGTTCTGTCGGTGGTGTCCTAGACGGACCCCCTCTTCCCCAATTATTCTCCTTCCCTTCAGGTCTAAGTTCTCTGGGTGGAATATTTGTGGAAATAGTTGGTAATATGGTGGTTGGTTTACCCTGTACATCAATTGAAGTTGTTGTTAAAGGGTTTTTACCGGTGTTGCCACCGAATACTTTTGGTGCCGCATTTAGGGAGTTAGGGGTGGCTGAAGTTACTACAACAGCCTGGCTATTACTTGTGCTAGGTTTGGGCAGCGTGGGACACGCGGTATTTTTTAAGAGGGGTTGGGTTGTTATGGTGCCTTGTTGGTGCAGTACTTTAGACTGACCTTGTGAACGTACAAGATTCCCTAACGCAGTCAAATCCCCCTCAATTTTTCCTAAACGTGCCTCCATCCCCTTAAATCTATCTGACAAGGCAAGCATGTAACTACGTATGATCAATTCAATATTGTCCAGAAGCGACTTAGGGGTGGCGGGTTGCAAATCCTCCTCCATCTGGATAAGGGTGGAATCAGAGTCTGTAGTTACTTGAGGTAAGGATGACGGTAGAGTAGGGCTAACTGATATAGTTTGGTTTGTGACAGAGGATCCCATAGAAGGTAATGTAACAGTGTTCTTCTTTTTGCCAAAGTCAGTATGACTTGTTTTGGGCTTATTAGCTGTTATGGTTTTCCTTCTTCTTTTGGGTGGAGGTGGCCCATGCATTTTATCTGTCACTGGCCTTGAACTTTTACCTCGTACAACTTTGCCAGGCCTTATTGTGGGGGATATTAGGATCTTGGAGGTATTATTCTGGTCGGTGGTCACTGTAGGGACGATTTCTTGAGGATGAGTGGGTGACAATGCCGGAGCTAGACATTCTTGGAGGAGCAAAGGTATGCTGCAGGTCAGTGAGGTATTATCTACTGGGGCGCTACTCAGATCGTCGTCTAGAGAAACAGACATTATGGGTTCAGAGAATGTTCTGTTTTTTATTCGCTCGATGGAACGGCGGCGGTCTGCCCTCCTCTCGGCTAGCGAAAGCTCCTTATTGCCATCCATTGATGGTTTAAGAAAATAATCATCCAATGTTCGGTTGGTGATGTTTTTATCCAACCCCACTAATGCAGGGCTTATTGCCGCAGCGGCCATTCAGTAGTGAGGAGTGATCACTAGGTGGGCACACAACGGAGACAAGTACTTACGTACACCATGTACCAGGATCTCTGGCCCAGCCCAGCCTCTTCTAGCCGATGAGGGCCGTAGAGGGCCCGCCCTTTGCCCGGGCTTCGCCCCGGGCGTCCCGCTCGCGTCCCGCGTTGCGGGTGAGCCCCTCCTTAGTAGCGCCTCCTGGCGCTAGATTGTGACGCGTTCCAGGTGCGCCGGTGTAGAGGCCCCTGGGAAAGCGAGTTTCTCCTCGCGCCGCCCGCAGTTGATACCAGCGTGGCGGCGGGATAACTCGGCAGGCGGGTCAGGGGCAAACAGTTCTTCTCCTCAACAAGCGGTAAGGGTTTCCGCCAGCGTGCAGGCACACAGTATCCCTCGGTCAGTTTGCAGCAGCCACAATTGGCCGGGTGAGCCCCTCCTTAGTAGCGCCTCCTGGCGCTAGATTGTGACGCGTTCCAGGTGCGCCGGTGTAGAGGCCCCTGGGAAAGCGAGTTTCTCCTCGCGCCGCCCGCAGTTGATACCAGCGTGGCGGCGGGATAACTCGGCAGGCGGGTCAGGGGCAAACAGTTCTTCTCCTCAACAAGCGGTAAGGGTTTCCGCCAGCGTGCAGGCACACAGTATCCCTCGGTCAGTTTGCAGCAGCTAGGAATATGTTACTCGTGCTGTTTTCCAGGCTCCCACATGTTCTGCCTCACGTTTTCAGAGTGTTATAACGTTTTTTCCCAAACACGTGTTAGGCAGCCTACGCCCAACCAGAGAGACTATGAAAGCCCTGCCTTGGTTTTCAGAGACGCTTCACTTCGCGTCATTCAGCGTATCTCGAGTGTTCCAGCCAGCTGTTCGTGACTCTCCTCATCCACCCGGACTCCTCGCCTCCCTTCTTCATCCCGTCTCCTCCTCCCTGCTTAGTTCCCTCCCTCCTGGTTCCCCGGAGCTCAGTTCTTCCTACCTGATCGTATCTTCATCTCTGCTCATTCCGAAGCAGTTTTCCCGACTTCTGGACCTCCTTGCCTCTCGTCGGACTTCCGGTGACTTCATCCTCTGGCATCCGCTTCCTGCAAAGGCGGTTATTTTTTGTATAAGAATAAACTCTTTATTCCAGAAAAAGATTTGAGAGAACAAATCATGAAATGGAATCATGATATTGCTTCAGCAGCTCATCCAGGTTCTAATAAAACCTTAGAACTATGTTAAAGACATTTCTGGTGGAAAAACATGATTATGGACATACGTCGCTATGTTCACACCTGTCCTGTATGTGCACGACAAAAATCATTACATACTTCCACAATGGGTTTATTACAACCACTAGCGATTCCATCTTTTCCCTGGCATACCATTAGTTTGGACTCTGTCACTGATCTACCTAAATCGCATGGTTTCACCACAATTTTAGTGGTAGTTGATCTTCTTTCAAAAATGGGACATTTTATTCCTTTACCCAAATTACCATCTGCAATTGAGTTGAGCAGTATCTTTCTGACCAACGTAATTAAATTGCATGGATGGCCACAGAAGATTATTTCAGACAGAGGCCCGCAATTCCTTTCTAAATTTTGGAAACAACTTAATAGTCAATTGGGCATTGAAGTGGCTTTATCGTCTGCTTTTCATCCTCAAACGGACAGTCAAACTGAAAAAGTAAATCAATATCTTGAACAAAGTTTGCTCTGTTTGACTACCACTTTATCGTCCAATTGGGATGAAGCTTTACCTTTAGCTGAATTCGCTTATATTAACTCGACACATTCGGCTTTGGGTTGCTCACCCTTCTACTTTGTTACTGGCCAACATACTCAAACTTTACCAATAGTACTTCCAGACACAACACAGAATATGCCAGCAGTCACTGAAAGGTTGACTAATTTGCAAACATTTCAGGAACAGGTTCGGAAGTCCCTGGCTAAAAACAAAGAAAAGATGAAAAAAGCAGCTGATCTTCATAGGATACCAGCTCCCCAGTATAAATCTGGAGATTTGGTTTGGTTGTCAACTAAGAATATCCAAATTGAAGGTCCAAAGAAACTGAAACCCCGATTCATTGGTCCATTTCCAGTAGAGAAAATTGTGAACCCAGTGGCTGTTAAGTTGACTCTGCCTCAAGAGTATGCAATCCATCCTGTTTTTCATGTCTCCTTGCTCAAACCTTTTGATCCTGACACTAGACCTGATAATCCCCCTCCTCCTGTAGTGGTAGGAGATCATGCTGAATATGAGGTAGAAAAGATTTTGGATGCAAAACGCATTTGAGGTCGCCTGTTTTACTTAATTGCATGGAAAGGATATGATTCCTCTGAAAGATCATGGGAGCCTGAAGGAAATGTACATGCTCCCCGGTTGGTTCGATTGTTTCACGCCCTCCATCCACAAAAGCCACGATCTGTAAGGTGACCTTTGGGGGGGGAGAACTGTCATGGGAGCATATGCAGAAGCGAGTTAACTGAAAAAACGAGTTGTCATTTGGATTTAGCAGTGCTTGTTGATTTACTATTAGGTATAGTATGCTTAAACCAAAAAGTCATGTGGATATAGAAATGCTTGTTGATCACTAGGAATATGTTACTCGTGCTGTTTTCCAGGCTCCCGCATGTTCTGCCTCACGGTTCCAGAGTGTTTTAACGTTTTTTCCCAAACACGTGTTAGGCAGCCTACGCCCAAGCAGAGAGACTATAAAAGCCCTGCCTTGGTTTTCAGAGACGCTTCGCGTCATTCAGCGTCTCTCGAGTGTTCCAGCCAGCTGTTCGTGACTCTCCTTATCCACCCGGACTCCTTGCCACCCTTCTTCATCCCGTCTCCTCTTCCCTGCTTAGTTCCCTCCCTCCTGGTTCCCCGGAGCTCAGTTCTTCCTACCTGATCGTATCTTCATCTCTGCTCATTCCGAAGCAGTTTTCCCCAACTTCTGGACCTCCGTGCCTCTCGTCGGACTTCCGGTGACCTAATCCTCGGACATCCGCTTCCTGCAAACAGTAAGGAGAGTATCTTAGCAACCTGTACATCAACAAACAAACCTTAGCAAAACAATTTCGATTTTTTTGTAGTTGCTTTGAACAATCAATCCTTGCTTTTAATGCAAACAAACCTCGGCAAGAACAATTCCAATTTTTGAGAATTGAAGGATAAAGACTTAATGAACAGTATATGTTTAATAGTAATTGAACTGACAACATTTAAAAGGGTTCAACAGTGATTGAACTGTGTTAGGAAACCCTGATGTAACCAGTTGGAGAATAATCCTGGGTTCATTTATTAATGCAAATCTATGTGTTTTCTTTAGAAAATTCTGGTGAAATTATAGGCGTGCACTTTGTACTTTAGGAAGAATCCTTTTACATGGAATTTGGTATGTTCTTTCTTGTTCCTTTTTCTTTATGTGCATTCTAGAATCCATGTGAAGATTGCAGCTGACAATTGCAAGGTAAACAAGTTTGATGTGTGATACGTTAACTAACTCACCACTAATTACTAATCAGTTGTCAATAGGTCAGGAATTTTGAGTAACATGCGATTGTATTTATTTAAAGGCGACACAAGTCAATTAGACAACGTCTGGCAATTGTAGAAGTGTTTGAAAGGGCTTAAGTTAACATGGTATGTACAACATGTTTTCTTCTTAAAATTTTTTGATGTTTAAATCAAGGTTTGTTTATAGTAAGACATTCAATAATATTTTAGTGATCGATGAACAGACCAGAAGTCTATGACAACCCTGAAGCCCTGAACACTTCAAGAGAGAACTTTGCTGACATCTCCTGAAGAGATCCAGTGTTTGTCTTGTTTTTTCTGTCCTTTCCCTTGTTGATTAATCAGTTGGTTAAGATTCTAATTCCTTGCCAATTGATTAGTTTGCAAGGGAGTTGGGAGCTTGCATTGCCAATAAGGAAACAACCGGAACCTCGTGAACATCGCCTTTGACAGCAGAGTAACTATTACCACATTAACCAGCATGCAGCTCAAGTTATTCCACCTGCAGCCCAGTGGAACGCGGAGCAAGTGATATGCTGAAATAGTTGCTCCCACGCCTGCACTCATTTTCAAATGCCTGTAAACAAGGAGCTGCATAGCTCCGAAACACGTCAGGTGAGTTAAAGTGCCTGGGAGAAGAGGAGCAGCAGGCCGTTAATACCCCGAGTTTGAGTGCAGCGTCAAAGCATTGGTCCTTGTGTTCAAAAATATATAAATATATATATATATATATATATACATGAGAGGATTCAAAACTGCATCTAAATATGTTGCGAAATATTGCACATCCTTTTGCGTAAGGTTGCACATGAGAGTGTCAAGTTTACAACAAGCCACTGCACTTTGATTAAATGTAATGTAAAGATGAAATTACATATATATCTTTCTATCCAAACATAATAGTTTTTAAGTATGTATAGTTGTACTTTTAAACCTGTATTGGTGGAATAAGGCAATGGACTTTTGAAAGTTTTATTGAAGTTGGTTTTATATCTATTTATATTGTAAATAGGATAAAATATAATTTTTGGATATTGCAATATATTTATTGGCATTATTTTGCACATACGAAATAAGCGCAAGCACATCGCACTTTATTGCGGTTTTGGTAAATCGAAGAAAACAAGCATTCATGCTGATATTAAACAAATTGATAACATCCTTATGAAATAACAACATATTATTCAAACTACTTACAAATTTAACAATGGTTAATTTACGGTGTATTGAAATGTGACCTACGAGTATTTCCTTTATGTTTATTATTTGTGCATCACATGGTGTATATATATGAGGGCATGATGGGAAACATTTTTTATGTGAGCAAGGGCAACCGCCCGAAACGCGTCATCTGCTAACGCTGCTGTGACCTCCGTGTGAATAAAGTACCTTTTGCCAGCATTTTTTGGGATTCGTTGGTCTTTTCCTTGAGCAGAAAAACAACTGGTGATTCAAGTTGAACCTACATCGTTTGATATATATATATATATAAATGCTTTTGTCCATGATACATTTCTGCCTCAATAACAACTATTTTATGTTCAACAAACAACATTTCCAGCAGGTCAGGGGAGTAGCCATGGGGGCCTGTTTCTCTTCCAGTTACGCCTGTCTCCATATGGGGTACTGGGAGAGACAGGTCCTCAGTGGTGAACATTCTGCTATATGCAGGGATCACATTGTTCGGTGGTACAGATACATCGACAATGTTTTTATGATCTGGAAGGGAACAAGAGAACAGGCAGAACATTTTATTGCAGAGTTGAATGTCAACAATTATAACTTGTCTTTTACTTCTGACATTAGCAAAACGCATGCCACTTTCCTTGATGTTGCAATTGATGTCAACAATGGGCAATTGGAAACATCTTTGTTTAGGAAGCCCACAGCGGGCAATACAGTACTACATGCTCACAGTCACCATCCACCACATTTAATCCGAAGCATCCCTTATGGGGAAATGCTGAGGATTAGAAGAGCATGTAGCACTGATGCCCAATACAAAATAGCACAAGAAGCGTGCAGATTGAGGTTTTTGGCTCGCGGCTACAAAGAAAATGTAGTTGCAGCAGCGATACGCAAAGCCAATGCAATACCTCGTTCTGAAGCCTTACTACATAAGAGATCACGTAATCCCACTGTAACACCTGTGCAACAACCAGTCAGGTTAATATGGTCCTTCAATAGTCAGCATGGGGCCTTGAGGAAGATAATTAATAAACACTGGTATTTGGTGAAATGCGATCCTGTCATTGGTAACATCATGCCCAAGAAACCGGCAATCACTTTCCGGAAAGCTTATTCATTACAGGATGCACTAGTAAAATCTAGCCCTGAACTAGAAATAAGAAAAGATTGGCTGGCAGGTAGTAAATGTTTCAGGAAGTGTGCTTCTTGTAAAGCCTGCATACATGGGGTGAACAAGACAGAATACTGTATCCCTTTTTCCGATGTTCCGTGCAAGATTAGTAAAAAGCTTACTTGCAAAAGTGATTTCTCAGTATATGTGCTGGAATGCCCATGTGGGTTAAGATATGTGGGCAGTTCCAAATTACAGGTACACAAAAGAGTCCTACAACATCTTAGGGCCATCAAAACCAATGACCCAGTGTATCCTGTGGCTAGGCACTCCAGGGAACAACATAATAGCAACAGTGCATTACTGAAGTACTATGCCATTGATTCCATCGCACCCATGAGAAGGGGCGGCAACAGGGAAGCCGCATTACGAAGATTGGAAACCAGGTACACCCTCATGTTAGATAGTAAGGCACCTAATGGGCTTAATGCATCGGAAGACTTTTACACCTGTCTTTAGATCACTTTAATAGACTGAATTTGCCGTACTGTTCTTCAATAACACCATACAAAAGTTAACTCAATAGACGTACTATATGGCTTCTCTCATGTAATTCCAGCTCGCCATGTGCCTTTAACTTTTTTGACTGGTGTCACAGTGTTTAATATAATGTTCAGTTATCCTGCCACTGCGATAGACAGGCTTGGTTACAGTCAGTTTCACGTCTGTGACTTATTTATTTATCATATTAGGTTGTTGTCTTTTTTTCATACATCACCCAGCACTTTATTTCACATTTATTCATTATGCAACGTAGAGAGGTGACTTCTCAAATATTAGCCAGGAAATCCACAATTGTACATATCAGACCGATGAGTTTACTGGTTGTATATTAATGGTTATCCATTTTTTCATAGTAACTCCCACAATATGAACTATTTCAGTAGATATAGGGTTTTCGAATGTGAATGCATGTGGGTCATAGGCATGTACATGTTTCCAATGCACAATAGTTATGGATTTAATATTTAATGGTTTTACATGTTACGCGTCCAGATCACGTATCCATATATATATATATAGATTAATATTCATATGTGATTAAACAATCATGAGCAGGGTTGTTTATAAATGGATTCATCCGTTTATCATGTTTTTTACCGCATTCACATCATTACAGTTAAACAGGCATTATGCCAGTTCACTCGTTTTTGTTTAATGTAATTACTGGCTATGTGTGACTTTCCGGGATTTATCCCAAAACTTTTGTTTGGAATCTTACGGTGCATTGTTATTTTTAACATTATGGTAACGCACAGTATGTTTACTATGTCTATTGCACCGTTTTACATACCTCTACGTTGATTGGCTAACGCCATATGCATGTGCACTTTAAATTTCTGCTATTCCCCTCTGGAATGCCATGTGACCAAGGCCTCTGGGAGGCCGAAACGTTATGCTGTCCGTGTGTTGCAGAATAAAGTAATTTACTCACGGAAACTTCTGGGTCTGCTGTTTTCTGATGGCGCTGCTGTGATATCGATACTTCGGCGCTGTTTTGTGAGAACCTGTGTGGATATAAATATATATATATTACCTACTGGCGAAAGCCAGTAGGTATATATAGTTAGGATTATTTCTCTATGGAACTTTTGAAAATTCTATGTCTAATAACTTTGGCGTTTGTGGACGGAATCGGCTGAAAGTTTCAGGAAAATGGCACATTTTGTTTCTGAGCAGCCCTTGAGAATTTGGGGGGGTTTCGTCAAGGGGGGGCCGAGAAAAAAGGGGGGTCCCAAAACGCGTTTTTCCCATGTTAATTTCCATAGGGCGATTGGCCTCACTTTTAGCTCGAACGGCTGAATGGATTTGCACGAAACTTGGCAGAATTGTAGGGACTGGTAGCCCGATGTGCCTTTGCTGGGTCTCAATATATGTGCTCCAGTGGATTTTGAGAAATTAACGTTTGAAAAAATTTATATATCTGTGACAGCGTCCTAGATAGTGCTCCAGATCGCGTACTTTTCGCGTCACGGAGCTTTGCGAAGCGAAGCTGATTGGCTCTCCGGTGTCTGTCAACATTCTAAACAGTCCGGAGCGGCCGCCATCTTGTCTCTCGGTAGGATCGAGAGACAAGAGGAGGAGAAAAACGAAGGGGGAATTTAATGAAAGGGGGCAAGGTAGACCCCTCTTGACCCCCTAGGAATGATGTTGGGTTTATTAAAGGGTCCCGTGGGGAAAATAAAAAAAAATTGATTTTTCACAGTAGAAGCGCTTCCCGGGCCGCGAACTGGGCCGCAAACTGGTAGCGAAACGTGAATTCGCCATTTTGTGTTTCGGTTTAATTAAATTACAGGGTATAAGGGGGTACGGGAGACGTATCCGGATCCCTTATGTTTTCTGAGGGTGGCTGAGGAGGCTCATATATGTTGATACATGTCTTCCAGCGGCTGTGCGTGAGCGATTTTTTTTTTTTTGCTGCGTGACGTCTGTTAACGTTCGATTCGATGGAAATCAGGAAGTGTTGACCGCCATTTTGTCACTGCGATTAAATATTTTGTTAAAAATAATTGTTATAAATTAATCTTTATTGATAAACATTGTCTGCGCCATCTTGACTTTTTTCCAATGCCACAATTTTGTCGTGCACGGCAGCCATTTTAGATGCCTTGACCAGACCCACTCTCTGCACGCCGTCGATTCTCAGCACAGCTCCCCACCCTCGCAAGCATCTCCCCCACGCACTGGTCACCCCCGCTCTCTCTCTCATGCATGGGCCATAAACCTCCCCCCATCTGCGCTGCTCTTCCCTGAGACTCACACCCCGTGCCCGCCTGACACCTTCCTTTCGCCCTATTCACTACCGCACCCTCTGACACTCCTCTTCCTCTGTGTCTGATTGTGCAGGCCGGTCTCAGTCTATCACTTAGCCCTGCCGATGTAGTTTATGGCTCCAGCTGTAGAGAATCACCCCTGTTCAAAGGAGTTACAGTCCGGAGCGGCCGCCATCTTGTATCTCGGTAGGATCGAGAGACAAGAGGAGGTGAAAAACGAAGGGGGAATTTAATGAAAGGGGGCAAGGTAGACCCCTCTTGACCCCCTAGGAATGATGTTGGGGTTATTAAAGGGTCCCGTGGGGAAAATAAAAAAAAATTGATTTTTCACGGTAGAAGCGCTTCCCGGGCCGCGAACTGGGCCGCAAACTGGTAGCGAAACGTGAATTCGCCATTTTGTGTTTCGGTTTAATTAAATTACAGGGTATAAGGGGTTATAGGAGACGTATCCTGATCCCTTATGTTTTCTGAGGGTGGCTGAGGAGGCTCATATATGTTGATACATGTCTTCCAGCGGCTGTGCGTGAGCGTTTTTTTTTTTTTTGCTGCGTGACGTCTGTTAGCGTTCGATTCGATGGAAATCAGGAAGTGTTGACCGCCATTTTGTCACTGCGATTAAATATTTTGTTAAAAATAATTGTTATAAATTAATCTTTATTGATAAACATTGTCTGCGCCATCTTGCCTTTTTTCCAATGCCACAATTTTGTCGTGCATGGCAGCCATTTTAGATGCCTTGACCAGACCCACTCTCTGCACGCCGTCGATTCTCAGCACGGCTCCCCACCCTCGCAAGCATCTCCCCCACGCACTGGTCACCCCCGCTCTCTCTCTCATGCATGGGCCATAAACCTCCCCCCATCTGCGCTGCTCTTCCCTGAGTCTCACACCCCGTGCACGCCCGACACCTTCCTTTCACCCTATTCACTACCGCACCCTCTGACACTCCTCTTCCTCTGTGTCTGATTGTGCAGGCCGGTCTCAGTCTATCACTTAGCCCTGCGATTTAGTTTATGGCTCCAGCTGTAGAGAATCACCCCTGTTCAAAGGAGTTACAGTAGATCAAGGCCCCCACCCGATGAGATCCGTCACACCACACGCGTTCCTACTATCTGAAAATCATCCTGTATTGTGCTTGGGGAGGGGATTCTCACTAAGAGGGTGTGTGGGTCCGAGCCTGAAGCGGAAGATTCCAGGGATGCCTTTTTGTACATCAAAGTCTTCACAATTATGTGTCACATTAAAAATATATAGCACTCCAACAAAGTAGAAGGAAAATAACACTTTAATAACTTATAAATATATACATCGCAACAAAAACAGTAAACACCTTAAAACATTTTTTATTAAAACAGAAGCAACAATGGTTTATGACATGGGGAACAGTAGTGATATCCTGGGCGGGTGATGGAACTGGGTTTGTTAATGGAAAAACATCTACAGAGCAAACTATTGGTAAATTATACTTCCCCGGTAATTTAAAACTCACAAATGTTTTATTTGTGTAATCGTTTCATGAACATGTACATTAAAAAAACTAAAAGAAATGCCAAGAACGTCCCATGTGAAAGTGAATTTTATCTGGCAATTCTTTTCTTTTCCTTCTCATGAAAAGAAAGTTAAAGCCAGGTTCGTTACCTGCCTCATCTGCAAAAAAAAACTCTCGAGAGGGACCGAAAAAAATTAGCGCTATGGTAATCATACCATGCATCGGCACATGGAGAGGTGGCACCCTCTTAATTATTCTAAAGCACAACTTCGAGATTTGGGGTATAACCCCCGACCGGCAAAAACATCCACCAATGACTTAGCAATAAGTGAGTCAGAGACAAGGGAAACGGTCCCAAATCTGCAAAAGAACTTTGGGCAGATGAGATTGACTTGTGTAGCATGTGGAAAATTAATTTCATGCGGAGAGATCAGTATTACTTCAATAAATACAGTAATCAATGATGCATTAGAACTTAATATCAATTCATTTTCCGAACGTGTAATCAGTACCTGTCCCATGTCAATTCATTGTTCGAACTTCAATACCCATCCCGGATCAATTAATTGTCCGAACATATAATCAGTAAAAAGTGCGACAAGTGCAACAAAATCATATTGATAATTCATTGTGAGCAAGTACCAAAAGTGTCGACAATTCTAACCTTCAATAAATACAGTAATCAATGATGCATTAGAACTTAATATCAATTCATTGTCCGAATGTGTAATCAGTACAAGTCCCATGCCAATTAATTGTTCGAACGTATAATCAATGCCTATCCCGGATCAATTCATTGTCCGAACATATAATCAGTCTTATCCCATATCAATTCATGTGCTAAAAACTGCATACATATCTCATGATATCAAGGCTGAGCAATCGGGGCACAATAGTTTCATTTGTACCGGCGCCATTTTGGGTGAGGTCTGGAAGGTCCAAGTATAGTCAAAATGTCTCCACCAACTCGTGGTTGGACCGGGACCTCTTTCGGCAGTCCAAAAGTTTTCGTTGAAGGGTAGTAGAGGGGACTGGCGACATGAACCATCAGTCAAAGAGGGGTGGGAGGCAAAAATCTCTCCTACCGGGTCATACTGGTGTCCCACCGGAACTGATCAAGTTGGTAGTCTTGCAGAATTTTGGTGATTTCAAGACTGAGGCCGGCGCCGGCATGAGCGCGCTGACGTCCCGCAGCTACGTCGTGGTCGTTCCGTGGGTGATCATGGCAGTCATTCCCCATCGGGGGTCGGGGGCCCCCGTGGCTCTTATAGAATCTTCAAAGTTGAGGAGAACGTTTCTGGATGCAGGACTCATTTTCTAGTTGAACTCAAAAGCGCCGTTGCACCGCAACAGTGGACGAGACCCCCGCTGGGTGAGCAGAGCATCATTGCCTCGCAATAGTGGACGAGGCCTTTTGTCGGGTGAGTGCAGCGTCGCTGCATCGCAAGAGTGGAGGAACCCTTTTGTTGGGTGAGTGCAGCGTCGCTGCATCGCAAGAGTGGATGAACCCTTTTGTTGGGCGAGTGGAGCGTCGCTGTATCGCAAGAGTGGATGAACCCTTTTGTTGGGTGAGTGGAGCGTTGGGGGTGCAGCTGAGGGGCCCCCACTTGGGGGGGGTGGGAGAGGCTCGTTCGCGCCGCCTTTCCCTCCCAGCGCACCCCACGCCGACACCTGGCATTGATATCCGTGATGTCCGGACCAGGCGATAAGAGGGGGGGGGGGGTCGGAGGCAGAGGCAAGACATCCCCCCCCCGTGGCCTGCAGGGCGCTGCTTCAGGCCCGAACGGGGAGCTCATATCAAGCCGGGGCCAGACCAGGAGATACGAGGGGGGGGGTCGGTGGCATGTGCAAGACATCCCCCCCCAGTGTTGTCGCAGCCATTATTGAAAAAAGAAGAGGGATCCCGTCGGCCTCGGCTCCTCTCCTGGCCCACCTTAGGCGACAACCTCCCCGGCCGACGGCTGCCAGCAGGACTCGCCCTACACGTGCCGAAGGCCTCGTGTTCCGGATGGGCGTAGCCGTGAACCTGTTGCACTTCGGGAGTTTCCGGAATGGGGGTAGGTATCTGCTGATTTGTATTTATTTCATGTTACCGTTATTGGGCGTGGCGGGCGGTGGGACAGACATGCTTGGAGCAGTGGGGGGGTGGCGGAGCCTAGCTACCTTGTGGCTGCCGTAACGTCAAGCTTGGCTTCTTTCACCATTTTCATGTTTCTTATTTCTAGCGAAGTCAAAAACTCATCAGAGGCCTACTGATTTTGTTCGATTTCTTTCCTTTCCTTTTCAAGTGTGTTTCATGCTAAAGTTTCTGTTTAACAGGATACAGGGATTACTTCGTATTTTACATATGTCTTCTTTATTAGGGGTACTCTCCGGTTGAGTCAGATGATGTACCTCTAATAAATGGTCCGGGTGGAAGTAGTTTCTCAATCAGTGGGGAGTGACAGATTACAACGGGGGACAAAGGTCCGCATTACCCACCCTTCACTACTTGCAAAGACTAGACAGAATATTTCTATTCCACGTTATTTGCAAACAGAGAGTACCTCGAAAGAACTATTCCTTGAACAATAAATTTCCAGCCAATCAATCAATCAGGCATGACGGATTACAACGGGGGACAAAAGTCCGCATTACCTATCCTTCACTATCTGCAAAGGGAGACAGAATATTTCTATTCTTCTCTGTTTGTAGACAGGGAATATCTCAAACAGCAATAATCGATAAAAAAAATAGTAGGATTATAACACTTTAATAACTTATAAATATATACATCGCAACAAAAACAGTAAACACCTTAAAACATTTTTTATTTAAACAGAAGCAACAATGACAACTAACAGTAGTGATATCCTGGGCGGGTGATGGAACTGGGATTGTTAATGGAAAAAGATCTACAGAGAAAACTATTGGTGAATTATACTTCTCCGGAAATTTAAAACTCACAAATGTTTTATTTGTGTAATCGTTTCAGGTCAAACGGATTGTGGGACAATGTTCACAATGGAAGAGTCACCAAAAGGCATTTGGATCGATGTTGCAGCAGGCTGTCATGTATATAGTTATTTAATAAAACATTTTACCCTGTTACTTTGCTGGTGTGTTGTATATATTTATAATATTTGCATAGGGTTTGTCGTTATTTTGGGTGGGGTGGGGTGGGCGGCGGAGTCGAGCTGTCTTGCAGCCATCATGGTGTGCAGCTAAGTTCATCTTACTAGTTTCGTATTTCTCATGAGGGGTTGTTCTTAATGTTTCTATTTTAGCGAGGTCAAAAACAGATCCCATTAGTGGCCTACTGATTTTGCTCGATTCCTTTTGTTTTTTTAAACTATTTTTCACTATCTGCAAAGACTAAACAGAGTATTGCGACTCTGTGCTTGTTTGTAAATACAGAATGAACCAAAGAGAACCAATTCTAAAACAGTAAATGCTTGGATAGGAATCAATCAAATAGAGAGAGAAGCAGGCACGACGGATTACAATGGGGGCAAAGGCCTGCGTTAACTACCCTTTACTATCTGCAAAAAAAAAGTACTGCTAAGAGAAAAGAGGGGGGGAGGGGGGAAGGGGGGGCAGCGTTCAAAGCACATCAGCGTGCATAAACACGAAAATGTTTTTACCTATCATGTACTTGACATTTGACAGCATTTGATATTTGGTATTAAAAAACCATTGAAATTCACAGAAAAAACCATAGGTTTTAGGCCATATATAGTTAGGGATTTGCATTTACAAAACCTTATTTTACTCGCATAAAACCAATGGAAATTCGCATATATAGTTAGCGCATCTAACTATATATGCGAATTTCAATGGTTTTATGCGAGTAAAATAAGGTTTTGCACCCGCAATCCACTGCTGATGATGTCACATATTACATCATTCATGACATGGTCAGTGACATCACTGATGACATCACTGATGACAACTCAAATGACATCACTGATGACAACTCAAATGACATCACTGACAACATCACTGATGACATCAATCATGTGATAATACGATCAACCTCTTCAGACTCTAATATAACCTTAGATACACTCAGAGTAAACAGACACTCACAGACTGTCACTCATCCATGGAGTTACTCACACACCTAGTCAGTCATGCACTGAATCAATCACACCTCCATATCCTCAACTATACAGTTATACACACCTTACTTATTCAAACATATACTAACACATATTTACTCTTTTATACAATCCCTGATACAAGTTCACAATGATCCATACAGCCACTCACACATTCACTGGCTCTTATACACAGTAATTTATATATGTGAACTTTCACATGTACTGTGTTTACATATGTACTTACTTTGACATGTAGCACTGAGATATCCATTCACTCACCAATACACTCGTACACAGTCAACCACCCATACAGCTGTTTCCACATGCAGTTTTGAACCCATAGATCTAGTAAATAAACTGTTCACACATGTATGCACAGAGTCACACACCTCCCAGCCACCCCCACACACACACTCACTCTTCCATACAAATACTTGGGCAACCAATCAATAACCCATACAGTTACTCATATAGCTACTGATCAACACATGCAGCAGTTGATAGAACAACAGATATAATGATTCACAAATTAAGATAGTTTAGTCACTAACCCATGCACTCAGTGAGACACATTTAATCACTCTCTCATACAGTCAGTCATGCACCTACTAAATCCTTCATCCAGACACTTATACATCCACTCATTCTTCAATATGTAAGACATATTTTAACTTTACAGAAACATACAGTCACTGGATGATGTCATCAGTGATGTCACTGACCATGTCATGAATGATGTAATATGTGACATCATCAGCAGTGGATTGCGGGTGCGCGATATATAGTTAGCGCATCTAACTATATATGCGAATTTCAATGGTTTTATGCGAGTAAAATAAGGTTTTGTAAATGCAAATCCCTAACTATATATGGCCTAAAACCTATGGTTTTTTCTGTGAATATATATATATATATTCACTGAAAAAACCATAGGTTTCAGGTCATATATAGTTAGGAATTAGCATTTAAAAAACCATTGAAATTGCTCCTATATAGTTAGTTGTACTAACTATATTTCGCGCACCCGCAATCCACTGCTGATTATGTCACATATTACATCATTCATGACATGGTCAGTGACATCACTGATGACATCTCAAAAGTGTTTTTCTGTAAAGTTTAAATATGTTTTACATATTGAAGAATGAGTGGATGTATAAACATCTGGATGAAAGATTTAGTAGGTACATGACTGAATGTATGAGTGAGTGATTAAATGTGTCTTACTGAATGCATGGGTTAGTGACTAAACTGTCTGAATGTGTGCATCAGTATGTCTGTTGTTGTGTAAGCTACTGCATGTGTTGATCAGTTGCTATATGAGTGGCTATATGTGTTATTGATTGGTTGCCCGAGTATTTGTATGGGAGACTGAGTGTGTGTGTGGGTAGCTGGCATACATAAATGACTATACATAAGAGCAACTGATTTTGCGAGTGGCTGTATGGATCATTGTGTACTTGTATCAGTAATTGTATAACAAAGTAAGTATGTGTTTGTATATGTTTGAATATGTAAGGTGTTGTGTGTATAACTGTATAGTTGAGGAAATGAAAGGGTGATTGTTTCTTTGCATGACTGACTAGATGTGTGAGTAACTCCATGGATGAGTGGCAGAGTGTGAGTGTCTGTATAGGTGTTTGAGTGCAGATGATAGTGTTGTATTGATGAGTGACTGTATGTATGAGTGATTCTATGGGTAAATGAGTGGATGTGTGTATAGACCTAACAATCAGTGTGTGCGTATGTAGTAACTGGTATTGGTGTGTCAATGGTTTCAAGAATGGTAGTCTGTGTTTAACACTGGGTGTATCACAGGTTATATTGGAGTGTAAGGAGGTGCATTGTATTATCACATGAATGATATCATCAGTGATGTGATCAGTGATGTCACATGAGATGTCATCAGTGATGTCATTTGAGATGTCATCAGTGATGTCACTGACCATGTCATGAATGATGTAATATGTGACATCATCAGCAGTGGATTGCGGGTGCGCGATTCATAGTTAGTACAACTAACTATATAGGAGCAATTTCAATGGTTTTTTAAATGCTAATTCCTAACTATATATGACCTGAAACCTATGGTTTTTCAGTGAATATGCAAGGTTTTTTAAATGCTGATACCTAACTATATATGACCTGAAACCTATGATTTTTTAGTGAATTTGCAAGGTTTTTTAAATGCTAATACCTAACTATGTAAGGCTTGAAACCTATGTTTTTTCAGTGAATATATATATTTAATATAATATATATATAATTTTTATTTTAAAGATTTTTTTTATATGATTACAGAGTCCGTGCACCGTGAACGCTCTGAGCTCTTACCCCGACAAATTTTTTAAGTTTCTAAAACATAATATCTACGTTTTTAACGTAGATTTTAAAGGTAGACAATATCTGCTTTAATGTAGATTTTTTTTTTTTTACTTTTAACAACAGTATATTACTTTTTGAAGTAGTACCAAATCTCGCGAGGGTACGTCGCACATGCACGCAATGTAAGAGGTCCGTCCGTGCACCGTAAAAGCTTCAAGCTCTTACCCCCGAAAGTTTTATAAACTTTAAATCGTTATATCTACGTATTCATTGCATAATATAAAGGTACACATTATCTGGGATAATAAAGAACATGTTAGTTTAAAATTGTAAAGACCATATATAACTTTAGGCAATTATAAATCTCGTGAGGGTGCGTAATACGTAAACGCATCGTAAGATGACGTCAGCGCTCCGTAAATAGAGCGTAAACGCACCGTAAGCTTACATAAGCGCTCCGTAAACGCAACGTAAGCACTCCGTAAGCTTACGTCCAACCATGTGACCTCAAAAGAAAAGATTTAATTGGTTTATAATGCTTCCTACTCCAATTGTTAAAGACCCCTCCCATGTTCATCATTTTTCTTTGGCTTTCAGAGAAGCAACACCTTTTTTCTACAGCTCCTAGCTACAGAAAAATACTTCCAAATGGCTGAACAAACAGACTCTGACCATTCTTCTAGCGATGATTTTGTTGAAAAGGACCCTCACCCAAGTAAGAAGAAGGAGTCCATAGTCTGGAAATTTTTCAGCAAACCAGAACATCAAAAGAAGGTAAATGCACCACTGGTCACCTGCAAGATCTGTGACACAGTGTTATCAAGAGGAAATCCAAATAAGAAATATTCATTTTGAACCCACAGCATGGAACGCCACGTAAAAAATATACACCCCAACAATTGGAGTAGAGCTGTGGTGCAAAGATCTCAGGAGGAGGACTCTTCTCCTAGTACATCTACAGCAACAACCGGAGTACCACCAATGCCATCTTCAATGGTGGCGAACATTCAGCCAGAACTGAAAAATTTAATGATGCAATGCATACATTGCAGTAAATTAGTAGCCTTCGGACAACAGTCCATTGAAGTAATTTTACAGAAGAACAGGAACCACAGATGCAGCAAATAATTTTTTTCATTCAACTTCATAGTTTGTTCCTGTTGAACAATTATTTTGTGTAAAAAGTTCATTTTTCTACGTATTTCAAGCAAAAAAAAAACCAGTTCTTGTTAGAACTACCTCTACTGGTTAAAGAAAGAACTACAGTTCTATGTTTGTATGTAAAAGTTTGTCATAGTGAATGTCAAAGTGCAAAACTATAAGGATGTGGTACAGCATAAACCTATAAGTTGTTTTCCTATAGTATACTGTACCACTTCCAAAGCACTGAAATGTAACATATGTATACTCAATGGGCAAGATGTACATAATCTCGATTTACCTACTCATAAATAACGAGGGCCCGATATAGGTAATCCCAGATTACCACTTCTTAAATACCGAATCATACCGATTCGGTATTTAAGAACTGGCAATGGGGATATAGGTATTTTTACCAAATTAATTACCGATTCGGTAAAATTCGGTAATTACTGATTCAATAATTACAGAATCTGTATTTGCCATTGATTCCTAGGGGCCTTGAAGCCCATAGGAATGAATAGCAAATACCGATTCGGTAATTACCGAATCAGTAAATACCGAATCCTGCCAGGGGGAACATGGTGTCACTTTGACACCCTGTAGCACCCCTGTTTTTGGCTTGTGTGCAATGTGATACACATACATGCCCTTAGGGCATCTATGTTTGCCACATGGCACAGGTGTACATGCACAGATGTGCATGCACACAGGAATTCCTTATTTACCACCCAATTGTATTGGGTGGTAAATAATGAATTCTTAGATGCCTCTAGCACTGTCAACAGTGCTACCTACATTAGAATTGACAGATTTGGTATTTTTACCAAGTCTGTATTTACAGATTCGGTAATTTTACCGATTCGGTAAATACAGAATCAGTAAAAATACCAAATCTGTAAATAGATGCCTCCAACATAGGAAAAGGCATTTACCCGTCAGCAACGGCCAAATTCAGCCGTTAACGACCGGTAAATGCCTACCAACATCGCGTCCCAAATAATACCACTTCAATATTTAAAAGTAAGTAAATGGGATATAGGTAATTTGTCTTTTAAAATTACCGAATCTGTTTAATTCAGTCATTTTACCGAATCGGTATTTACCAATTCGGTAATTGCCATTGATTCCTCTGGGCCTTTAGGCCAATAGGAATCAATGTCAATTACTGAATCAGTAAATACCGATTCGGTAAAATTACGGAATTGTCAAAGGGGACAGGTTATCACTTTGACAGCCTGTTGCACCCCTGATTCTGACTTGTGTGCCATGTCACACACATACATGGTCTTACGACATGTATGTCTGCCACATGGCATAAAATGTACATGCACAGATGTGCATGTACACAGCAATTCATTTTTTACACTCGAAAGTTTTATCGTTATATCTACATATTCATTGTACAATATAAAAGTACACATTATCTGGGATAATAAAGAACATGTTTATTTTAATTTTTAAACAACATATATAACTTTATTTAAGCAACTTTTAAACAACATATATAACTTTGTTTAAGCAACTGTTAAAAAACATATATAACTTTATTTAAGCAATTACAAATCTGATAAGGGTGCGTACCAAACAGTTCTTTTTACAACTACCTCTACTGGTTAAAAAAAGAACTACATTTTTATGTTTGTATGTAAAAGTTTGTCATACTGAATGTCAAAGTGCAAATCTATAAGGATGTGGTACAGCATAAACCTATAAGCTGTTTACCTATAGTATATTGTACTACTTCCTTTTTTTTAAATTGTTTTTATTGTTGAAGGAAGAACAGAAAACACATATGTCATACATTTAAAAAAAAAGCAAAGTATATAAATAGTTACAATATTAATTGAGTAGACAGTTTATGGAAAGAAAAGCGTTAAGAGCAGAGATCTGACAAATACTACACTTTGACAAAAATAGTAAAGAAAAAGAAAAAGAGATAAAGTCTTCCAAATGATATACCAGTATTTGAGCTGGCCTCGTTCTCTTTCTAGTTCGTATAGATCATACTTCATAAAAGTTTAACCAGGTTTTTTCCTTCTTCTGTAAAGCCTTAGGGCCCCTATGTCTTGCTAATGACAGTTCCATGGTGTTAATTTCTTTCATCAAGAGCCACCAATCGAAGACATCTGGGATATCCTTAGATATCCATAGTCTAGCGATGACTAGCCTGGCTCATGCAAAGATAATAGTTATTAATTCTTTATGGGGACAGTTCGTTTCTTGGATGTCTACTAAGACCAATTGTGCCGAAAGTGGTGGTGTGACAATTTGTTTGTTATTTAGAATTTCAGACAATCCTTTCCAGAATGGCAAGAGCGCTGGGCATGAGTAAAGCATATGTTCTATTCCTGCCTCTTCGTGATCACATTTCGGGCACTTAGTTTTCTTGTTTACTTGATTGCCCCGTACCCAACTAGCTATCCTCTGTAGTGTATAGTAGAGTTGAGTAATGGTTCTGTACGTCTGTAATCTCAAGCTAGTAGACTGGACGATCAAGTTTATGTGCCGTAAAGAATATGAAATCTGTGAGGGATTAATATTCATACCCAATCGGAGAGACCATTTGGCAGCTATTTTCGTATAGTCTTCGTTTTTACCCTGTATCAGATATCCATACCCAATGCTTATCAATGATTTTACTTTGTTAGAATATAGACATTTAAGTATGTCTGAATCTATCGCTTCCATAATTTTCATTTTAGAGAGCAGATAATCCCTTATCTGGATATATTTAAAGTACGCATTATCTCTTAAGTTATAAATAATTTTCAGTGCTTCAAAATCCCAAAAAACGTTTTGACCATAGAGATCCCCTAATGTATAGATGCCGTGTATCTTCTAAAGGGAACCTGCTCCATCAGAGAAGATATCAGGAAGCCCTGGATTGTCCCATATTCTGAGCTCTGCGTTATAAAGTGTGATTTTCCCGATGGTCATTATTTGGTCCCAAATTTTTTTAATGTGCCTGGCTGACTTAAATTTCACTCGCTTGAAATAGTTTGGGTCTTGCGAGCGGTGCAAAGATTGGTTGCTGTCCAATCCCAACATAAGTCGGTGAAAAAATAATGGATTGTCATTTTTTAACAAACTTCGAACACGACAAAAGAAAGTAGCTAGAAAGTAAAACCTAAATTCAGGGAATGTTAATCCACCCTTTTCTGTTGTCAGTGTTAGAAATTTCAACGCCCTTCTCGCTTTTTTGTATGCCCATATGAAGCTGCTACATATACCCTCCAATTTCTTAAAGAAGATGTTATTGGGTTGCAAAGGGATAGATCTAAATAGGTATAACACCTTTGGCATAATTTTCATTTTTACTAAGTTAATACGTCCCAAAAGACTAATCGGGATCTTGTGCCATTTTTTGAGTGACTTTTCTGTTTCTTTTAGAAGAGAATCATAATTTAGCGTAATAATTTTATCGATATTGGATGCTAATTTAATGCCTAAATAACTTGCGCTTTGACATAAGCCTGGGATCAGTTCCAGAGGTTTATGGTTGGCTATTACCTGCGTTTTACCTACATTTAATTTGTATCCTGAAACATGGCCGTAATGAACAGCTTCTTTTATTATTTCAGGTGTAGCTTTTACTAGGTCTGTAGTGAATACAGCTATATCGTGTGCGAAAGCAGTGATTTTCAAGCTTTCTCCACCATGTTCAAATGGATAAATATTTCCTTGCATAGTAAGTGCATTTAAAAATGGCTCCAAGGAAAGAGCGAAAAGCAGGGGAGACAGAGGGCACCCTTGTCTGGTTCCCCTCCCTATTACAAAGCTCCTTGACTCTTTTCCCCCATAGCTGATTATGGCCTGCGGGCTGTCATATAATGAACAGATCCTGTGTAAGTATTTACCCTGAATGCCTATCTTCTTTAATGCTTCCCACAAATACTCCCACCCCACTCGGTCAAATGCTTTTTCGGCATCAAGCATAACCATTCCGAGTGGGGTGAGAGTTATCGAGGCGACATCAAAGGCTGTAATCGCTGTATTTACATGGGCCGTTGTATCTCGCCCTGTCACAAAACCATGTTGTTGTGGGTTGACCAAAATCGGCATATTGGGTGCTAGACGATTTGCTAATATTTTAGAGAAGATTTTAACATCTGTGTTAAGCAGGGAAATTGGCCGGTAAGAGCCACAATCCTCCGGTGTTTTTTTTTTTTTGAGGAAGAATACTATTTTAGCTACTTTCCAAGACATAGGAACTTTTCTCATGCTGTCTATAGAATCAATGACATTTTCTAACAAAGGTATTAATTCTTCTGCGCAGACCTTATATAATTCTATGGGGAGACTGTCCTCTCCAGCTGCTTTTCCCGGTGGTAAGGCTAAGATCGCTGCCTTTATTTCAGATTGTGTTATTTTGGAATTAAGAAGTTGCAATTTTTCCGGAACAGTATCTTTAGATGTAGGCATATATTTATCCAAATATTGTGTGATTCTAGCTCTGGAAGGAGTATTTTCAGGAGTGTACAAGCTCTGATAGTAGTTAACAAACTGACCCAGGATTTGTTCTGGTTGATCGTATTCTTGTGAATCGGGCCCTTTAATCAATTTAATGTTGGTTCTCGCTTTTTTATCCGCAACTTTGTATGCGAGTATTTTCCCGATTCTATCTCCTCCTTCATATTGGTTTAATTTATATTTATGTATTTTAGAACAATATCTGTCTCTTAGCGTCTTTTTAAGAGAAGATTGTAGTTTTAATAATTCGAATCTTATCTCCTCGATATTTCCATGTAATAGCTTAGTTTCATCGGCTAATTTCTGCTCCAATAACAATATATCTGATGTAGCTTTTTTAGTAATCCTACGATTTTCGGTATTGTAGATGAATTGTTGAGTAAACCCCCTTATACTGCACTTACATGTGTCCCTGACTACGTTAATATTAAATTCGATAAATTCTTTAATATGTTTCTTTAGGGAAGTGACAAAGCTCAAGTCAGTCAATAAATATCTCAGGAATGTGAATTGTCTTAAATCTGACCTTGATTCATCATTTTCAAATTCTAATAGTATTGGATTGTGATCGGAAGTAATCCTTGGACACAATTCAATCTTACAATTGCTCAGTATTTGATCGGTTGCCCACACCATATCGATTCTCGAGCAAGATCTATGGGGCGATGAGTAGTATGTGTGTCCCGCTAGATTGGGGTGTTTATGACGCCATACATCTTTAATGTTAAGCAATCTACCTAGCTCAAGAATCGCAGACCTGACCTTACGCATCCTGCGTGGAGAGCCGTGCCCGGTAGAATCAATTTTATAATCTATTACGCAATCGAAGTCTCCCATCACTAATGTTTCTCCCTCCCAATCTAGTAACTCAATACTTAAGTATTCAAATAGTTTGGGGTCGTCTATATTAGGACCATAAACCAGACATAAGACAAATTTCTGGTGTTTCATCTGAACTTGAGCTATCGCCCATCTCCCCCGTGTATCTGATGATGTTTTTATGATTTCTATCGCTAATCCTTTCTGTTTTAGTATGGCCACCCCCCTAATGGAGGCACCCAAAGTTGAACACACCACAAGATCATACCCCATTTGTGAAAGCAGTTTCCTGTCTTGGTAGCTGATATGAGTTTCCGAGAGAAGAGCGAATTGAGGTTTATACATAGCCAACTCTTCTTGAACCAGTCTCCTCTTTTGCTTACTATTGAGGCCAGCTACATTCCAAATTACCAATTTTGTTTTAAACATAGCTTACATCTAAATTCTTTGTCTTTCCTCTGCCTTAAATCTCTATTAGAACGTTTCATTGCTCTGTCTACACCATATTTCTTCCTTACAATACATTTTTCCCCCATTTTTCCCCCCTCCCTCCTTCCACCCAGTCCTTCCCTTCCGACCCAAGTCCCTTTGGGGGGAGCACCCCTCTATCCCTTGCTGCCGCTGGTGTGGCAGCCTAGTGAAATGGCTAACACGGGAATAGACTCAACCCTCTTTTTGAAGAAAAAAAAATGTGTTCATTAAATCCACAAGAAACACAACAAATATGGCAATGTGTGATATATATATATATATATGAACCAGAGAACTAATACATACAGTGCATAGATTCAACCAATTTATTTGGTCCCCCTGGTATTCTAACATGATCTGATATTTTAAGTACAAACATCCGTAGCCTTGCAAGCTAACCCTTTCATTTCTGCCTTTCAGCTGCAAATTTTTCTAGAGCCATAACCGCCTCTTCTTGATCGGTAAAAAAGAAGAGGCGCCCATTATTAATTACCTTGAGCCGAGCGGGCTCTTGCAAATAAACTGTACAGTTAACAGCTTTGAAGGAGTCTATTACCTTTCTTAGCTCCCACCTTCTATCCATTGTTTCCTTACTTAGGTCTGACCGTACAAAAAAGATATATTGTCAACAAGAACCGGGCTATTGGGTTTAGCTTTAAATAATACCGCTTGTTTTAGCAAGAAATTTCCAAAGTATATCAGGATAGGTCTCGGAAATTTGCTATTTTTGTTCTTTTGGAACAGAGGAAGTCTGTGTACTCTCTGCAGTTGAGAGTCCCAATCCCAGTCAGATAGGTCACTGAACGCTTTTTGAAATAGTATATTGTACTACTTCCAAAACACTGAAATGTAACATATGTATATAAATATGTTACAACTCAATAGGCCAAATGTATGTAATCTCGATTTACCTACTCATAAATACCAAATCATACCACTTCAATATTTAAAAGTAGGTAATTTGGATGTAGGTAATTTCTCTTTTGAAATTACAAAATCTGTATAATTCAGTCATTTTACCGAATCGGTATTTACCGATTTGATAATTGCCATTGATTCCTATAAGTCTTGAGGCCAGAAGGAATCAATGGCAATTACCGAATCAGTAAATACCGAATCAATAAAATTACCAAATTGACAAGGGAGACAGGTTGTCACTTTGACAGCCTGTTGCACCCCTGATTCTGACTTGTGTGCCATGTCACACACATACATGGTCTTACGACATGTATGTGTGCCACATGGCACAAATGTACATGCACAGATATGCATGTACACAGAAATGTATTATTTACCTCCAAAAGTTTTATAAACTTTAAATCGTTATATCTACATATTCATTGCACAATATAAAGGAACATATTACCTGGGATCATAAAGAACATGTTTATTTTAAACTTTAAAACAACATATATAACTTTATTTAAACAATTATAAATCTCACGAGGGTGGTAAATCATTATATCTACATATTCATTGTACAATATAATGGAACATATTAACTGGGATAATAAAGAACATGTTTATTTTAAACTTTTAAACAACATATATAACTTTATAACAAAAGATTTTTATGGTTTATAATACTTCCTACTCTAATTCTTGAAAGACCCCTCCCATGTTGATCATTCTTTTTTGCCTTTCAGAGAAGCAACACCTTTTTTCCAGTCCGGAGGTTTTTCAGCTTTCCAGAACATCAGAAGAAAGTAAATGCACCACTGGTCACCTGCAAGATCTGTGACACAGTGTTATCTAGAGGAAATCCTAATAAGAAATATTCATTCAGAACCCTCAGCATGGAACGCCATGTAAAAAATATACACCCCAACAGTTGGAGTAGAGCTGTGGTGCAAAGATGTCAGGAGCAGGACTCTTCTCCTAGTACACCTGCAGCAAGAACCAGAGTACCACCAATGCCATCTTCAATGGTGGCGAACATTCAGCCAGAACTGAAAAATGTAATGATGCAATGCATACATTGCAATAAATTGGTAGTCTTCGGGCAACAGTCCATTGTAATTTTGCAGAAGAACCGGAACCACAGATGCAACAATTATTTTGTGTAAAAAGTTCATTCTTCTACTTCATCTTCGGAAGAGTTTGTTCCTGAAACCCCTAGAACACAGAGAGAGTCCATAGTACGGAAATTTAAAAAAAAAACAGAAAGAGAGAAAAAGGTAAATGCCCCTTTTGTCACAAGAAAAATCTGTCACACAGTACTTTCAAGAGCGAATCCACAGAAACAGTACAGCTTTGGAACTTATAGCATGGAATTCCATGTCCAAAATATACACCCAAACAATTGGAGTTAAGCTGTAATAAAAAGATCATCAGAGGAGCAGGGCTCTACTTCCAGCACTTCTTCTGAAGCAACAGCACCACCAATGCAAGCATCAATGGTTGCAAATATCCCACCTGAACTTAAGAATCAGATGATGTAATGCATTTGTTGTCAGAAACTAATAACCTTTGCACAAGAGTCCATTCAAGTTATCCTGCAAAAAAAACAGGAAGCACAGGTGCATTACCAGGAGCATTTTTTCTTTTCTCTGAAGATTGTCTTCTGGATGAATCTCCTAATTGAGTCCTCTTGATTGACAAAACTTGCTTATAAAGTCTTTGTTTGCGGTTCTTGGTAGGCATAATCTATTACGACTCTGTAGATATTTACAATCTGTTAAAAAGAAAAATATGACATATTATAGACCACTACCAACATAGCACATAGCAATTACATTAACTATACAATATAAACACTAGTTCACATCTCTCTTTGTGTGTCTCATATCACTCTCTGCCTGCACCATCTCCGTCTTTCCATGCTTCATCTCACTCTCTCTTTCCACCATCTCTCTGTTTATATGTGTGTGTCATCTCAATCTCTGCCTACATCATCTGTCTGTTTGTGTGTGTGTCTCATCTCACTTTCTGTGTCTAAAACGATTTACCATACTAAATGATTTGTTGAAATGTCTGGCTTTAAGTTTTTTGACAAGGAACACAATGAGTGTGTATGTGAATTAAGGAATTATATTTTCATCTTCTTCCATAATGTTAGCTATGTGTGCTAACAATTTGTATCTTTTAGCTTACAGGGTAGACTTCTTTTTAAAGTGTTTATCATACTTAAATTCAATGCTGGTACAGAGATAGTGCTAATAGTTTAATTTGGCTTGCAAATATGCTCCTTTTTTAGAAGTGCCTTGTGCAATTTTTTACATGGGTGAAAGCAGTGAATGTATGGAGAAGGATAGGAATGGCAGATAGAAAACCATATGAAATGGTGTGAGAGATGCGTAAAGGATTTTACTAATAGCATCAATTGAGATACAATATACAAAAAAGAGAGGCATATTTTCAAGCCTCTTGCGCAATGTTTAACATGGACGCAAGCAGAAAATGCATGCAGAGTAATAACACTGGCACAGAGACAAGAATATACATTACGCAAGGGGTTTGTAAATATGGCAATGAAACCATTACACTTTCTCTATACCAGCATTAATGTCAAACATTGCGCAAGGGGCTTGTAAATATGCCAATGAAACCATTACACTGTCTCTATACCAGCATTAATGTCAAACATTGCGCAAGCGGCTTGTAAATATGCCAATGAAACCATTACACTATCTCTATACCAGCATTAATGTCAAACATTGTGCAAGGGGCTTGTAAATATGCCAATGAAACCTTTACACTATCTCTATACCAGCATTAATGTCAAACATTGTGCAAGGGGCTTGTAAATATGCCAATGAAACCTTTACACTATCTCTATACCAGCATTAATATCAAACATTGCGCAAGGGGCTTGTAAATAAGCCAATGAAACCATTACACTATCTGTATACCAAGCATTAATGTCAAACATTGCGCAAGGGGCTTGTAAATATGCCAATGAAACCATAACACTATCTGTATACCAGCATTAATGTCGAACATTGCGCAAGTGGCTTGTAAATATGCCAATGAAACCATTCCACTATCTCTATACCAGCATTAATGTCAAACATTGCGCAAGGGGCTTGTAAATATGCCAATGAAACCATTACACTATCTCTATACCAGCATTAATGTCAAACATTGTGCAAGGGGCTTGTAAATATGCAAATGAAACCCTTACACTATGTGTATACCAGCATTAATGTCAAACATTGCGCAAGGGGCTTGTAAATATGCCAATGAAACCATTACACCATCTGTATACCAGCATTAATATCAAACATTGCGCAAGGGGCTTCAATATATGCCAATGAAACCATTACACTATCTGTATACCAGCATTAATGTCAAACATTGTGCAAGGGGCTTGTAAAAATGCCAATGAAACCATTACACTTTCTCCATACCAGCATTAATGTCAAACATTGTGCAAGGGCCTTGTAAATATGCCTCTCTTTTTTGTATATTCTATCTCAATTTATGCCATTAGAAAAACCCTTTAAGCATCTCTCAAGACATTTCATATTCTTGTCTGTGTGGCAATTTTATTACTCTACATGCATTTTCTGCTTGCACCCATGTTCAACATTGCGCAAGGGGCTTGTAAATATGCCCCTCTTTATCTTATATTCCATCTCAGTTGATGCCATTAATGAAATCCTTTATGCATCTCCCACACCATTTCATAAGGTTTTCTATCTGCTATTCCTATCCTTCTCCATACATTCACTGCTTCCACCCATATTAAAGGTTGCACAAGGCGCTTGTAAAAAAGGAGCATATTTACAAGTCCAATGAAACCATTACACTATCTTTATACCAGCATTGAATCCAAGCATGATAAACACTTTAAAAAGAAGTTTACCCTGTAAACTAAGCCACACATTTTATCAAAAAACATTTAGCAAGGAAAATCATTTTACACACAGAGCACAACCCATTTAAATGAGCACTTCACTACAATGCAGAAACCTGACTCATTTTCAAAATACAACAGTAATGAAGCCCAATATGCTTGTTATGCTTCCAAATACTGCAAACAGCACTCTCTCTATATCACTCACCTTTAAAATCACTTTTGAAAATGTAGAACAGTGTGAAACACACACCAAATTTTCTTAAGCACAATCCCTGAACTGCAGCTCAGACACTGGAAACAGAAATGGCAGTTCCCACTCATTCTTCTCACTTATTTCTGCTAATAACCAATGAAATGTCTTCCCACACTATTTCAAAACTAAACTAACATTTCAATTGGTTCTACATTTCCACACTTTCAAACTCACATAATATTCACCCATCCCCCTACTGCTCATTCAACCAGTTACCATGGTAACTCCCACCTAAGGAAGAACAGAGTTTAAAAGTTCATCATACTATGTTGCAAATGAATCCATCAAGGCTGTTAGAGCTTTCAATATAACAGCTAATCATGTGCAATGTTCCTTTCAATGACCTTTTCTGAACCATTAGAATTGCTTCTTTTAAAAAACAAAACTATGCACCCTAATATGCTCTTTTGCATTTTCAGAAAGCACCAATCATTTCTTAAGCTTCAAGTGTAGTGAATATCCTCCTCTTTTTTTCTAAACTGCAAGCTTTTCAACTGCCATTTCATTTACAGCCAGATCTGCCTTGAACATGCTTTCAGTATGGTTTTTAGGGCACAGCTTTGTATTCTGGTCTAAAAGGTATGCAATAAACAGAGGAATTTTAAACCTTGATTTACCAAATGTGGATATTTTATGGATTGGCCAGAGAGGATTGAGATGTCACCAATTGATACCATTGGTGAAATTCTTCATGCATCTCCCACATCCTGACCTCATAATTGTGCACTGTGGTGGAAATGACTTATGCACTTTGACTGGGGTTGGTCTGGAAATGCTATTGAAGGACATCTTTGGACAATTGATGTCACTTTTTCCTCTAACTGCCTTTATCTATTCCAATATATGCCAAAGGCAAAAATGGAATTGGTCCAATCAATTTTGTCTACAGATTGAGAAACATGTAAATAAATCTGTTTCTGCAAACATGAGAGACTATGGAATGGGTTGTATATACCACAACAACTTGCGTTACAACATGCAAGGCATCTATAGGACAGATGGTGTACATTTCACCGATAAAGGGAACAAAGTCTTTTTCTGTAACATCAGACTCTGCATTGGTACTTACTTGTAGGTACCAAAAAAAACACAATGAACACAACGGCTCTTTTTAGAGCCAACTAACATGTAAACACTCAAATATGATTTTTAACTTAATTTTTTGAATTAATTTTTACCGAGGTCCGCGCAGCGAGCACTCACTGAGAACTACCCATGCGCGGACCTATCGTGTTCTCTGGTATTTAAAAAAAAAATAAACATTATTTTTAACCTTAGGAGTCCTTGAAGAACCCCTGAGAAGACCTAAGGGGTCAGGGACAGTCTACCCTACTCCCTTACCACATTTTTAAGTTATATTTTTCACTCTCTTCTGAAACCACAAAATGGCGACGAAAGGGTTCGCGCACCGTGCATGCACGAGTACTCACGGTGCACGAACCTATTGGAATTTAAAAAAAAAAAACTAAATGGAAATGGACATCGTCTCCTCTGTAGATACCTTGAAGGTTGTAATGCAAGTTATTATGGTATATTGAATCTATACTGTAATCTTTCAGGAAAGCAGAAACAGTTTTGTTCACATGATTCCTTCCTTTCTCAATGTGTGGTCAGAATTGGCGTAGGAGGTCATGAGTTCCTACTCTGGTGAAACACACTTGCTATTCTATATACTTACTTATGTTGTAAACTAGTGAATCAGAGACAGTCAGTGAAAGAAAGGATGCAGGACATGAAGAACACAAAATTGTATCACTTTACTACTACCTCATATATTACATTTAAATAAGTATAAAAATTAAAACAAATGTTTCATTAATAAATTAAAATTTATTTATCAGAATTTTCAAAATCTAAAAGAACTTGGAGCATTTCTTCTTTAGAAATGTCATTCATCAAAGTGTCTTGAAATGATTAATCTCAAAAATGTCTACACACTCCATTAATTCCATGTCCAGTGTTTCATCCCAAAAATCTCCTTCATGTTCTTCATGATTTAGTTCATCTATACAATCAATAAACGTTGCTGTGATTTCGATGTCAAATGACACTTTATTTTCAGCCATTATTGAAGTTAGTGTACTATTAAAAGAAAGAGAAAGACAGTGAGATGTTGCAGGGTAAGAGTGACATAGGGCAGAGAAAAACAATTAAATTCCTTAAGAAGAGTTACTACTGTGTAAAACACACACCAGAAATCGAACACCAAAAATTCCACACAAAAGTACCTCAGACAATATAGTCACAAAATGGCCCTATTTCCCTGGACAGTGTATAGTATCAAGCAAGAATTATAAATATAAAGCACTGCATCTGATGTTGCCCTACTCAATCCATAAGTATAACAGAAAAACATTAAATAACTAACAGAAAACATTTTTCCTATTAACTTAAAGTGAACAACAGAGTTCTCCTTACAAATTAACAACTCACCTTCTAGAAAACTGTTGTACAGTAAATTCTGTCTCAATATCAAACCTCAAACACTAAAATCTCAAAATGGCTGTGTTTCCCTCTCATTTTTCATACATATTCAAATACCCAGCCTATCACATTTCATCACACACAAAATCTAAACCAAAGTGAAATTTTAATTGGTTCAAATTATCAACACATTCAAACTCACATAATCTTCAACCTACCCCCAATGCTCTCTACCAATTACCATACTAATTCTCCACAAAACACCTACCAAAACCCAAAGGTGAAAGAGTCATCACTCAATGTTGCACTCAACCAACATCTAAACACTGAAACTTGTTATTTTAATGTATTTCTTTTTTGTTTTTTTGAGCCAAGGTCCGCGCACGGTGCACGGACCCCGCATTTTAATTTTTTTTTTCAACCTTTGGGGTCCTTTACAGACCCCATGACAAAACCTAGGGGGCTAAGGAATCTCTACCCTGCCTCCTTGTCAACTAATACACTTCTGTTTACAACCACTCTCATCTGCCACAAAAACAAGATGGCGGACAACACTTCCTCATTTCGACTGACTGGAATGTTGACAGACGTCCAACAGCCAATCAGAATTCCACGAGCATGCGCAAAGGTCCGCGCACAGGCAAGGACAGTGCAAAGACGGAGCATGCCCGTGCGCGCACCGTGTCCCGCCCATAGATATATAATTTGAAAAAAGTCGATTTTTTCAACAATTACTGGAGGGATTTTCACCAACTATACAAAAGGCACTTCTGCATACCAGGCTCTACCATTTTGCCAAGTTTGCAGTAATTCCATTCAGCCATTCGGGCTGTAGCTGCGTCTAAAGGTCCTTTGGAAAATTGCATTAGACTCAATTTCACATTCAATTTTCTCATAAACTACTGGAGGGATTTACACCAAACATAGAAAAGGCACTCCTCCATACCAGTCCCTACCATTTTGCCAAATCTGGTGTAATTCCGTTCAGCCGTTCGAGCTGTAGCCTTGTCAGAATGTCCCTATGGAAATTAACATGTGGAAAACATGTTTTGGGACCCCCTTTTTTTCTCGGCCCCCGCTTGACGAATCCCCCCGAAACTTTCAGGGAAGGAACGGAGCGCAACGAGGCAAATTTAAGGAAACTTACAGGCAGATCCCTCCATAGGCGCCAAAGTTATTCCCAATAGAATGTTCAGCATTTTCTATGGTAACTAGGTTCTAACTATATATACCTAGGTAATATATATATATATATATATATATATATATATATATATATATATATATATATATATATATATATATATATATATATATATATATATATATATATATATATACACTGAAAAAACCATAGGTTTCACACCAGTTATAGTTAGGAATTAGCATTTAAAAAAACTGGTAAATTCACTGAAAAAACCATAGGTTTCACACCAGTTATAGTTAGTTGCAAATTTTACTGACATAAAACCAGTGAAATTCCACGTTATAGTTAGTTGGACTCACTATTACTTGCGCGCCTGCAATGCACTGCTGATGACGTCACATATTACATCACTCATGACATGGTCAGTGACATCACTCATGACATCACTGATGACACCATCCAGTGAATGTGTGTCTTTCTGAAAAATAAATATGTTTTATATATATATATGTAAAGGTCGATGGAAGAATAAATGTTTAAATAAGTGTCTAAAATGATGTTTTAAAAAAAAATTGAATGGATAACTGGCTTATTAAGTGTATCTTAGTGAATACATATATTAGCGAATAATGTTTAAATATTTAAATATATGTATCAGTGTTTCACTTTGTGTATGGGTTGGTGAGTAGCTACATGTGTGTGTATATGGGTTATTAGATGTTTTTTTAGTATCAGTATGAGTGTCTGTATGGTTTGGTGGGGTATTACTTAGCACATAGATGCATCAATGACTGACTCACTGTATGTGTTTTGGAGACAGTATATGTGCAGGACTGTATGGGTGGATGACTGTGTATATGTGTGTGTTAGTGAGTGAATGACTGTCTCACTAGTGTCTTTATCAGTAACTATATTTGTTTTAATCTAGTATATGTGAGTATTGATGTATATAAGTGAGTATATGTGAGAGTGAGAGATTGTAAGAGTTCATGTTTAAATAAGTATGTGTTTCTATAAGTGATTGTTTAACAGAGTAAGTATGTGTAAGTTTCCTTAGAAGTAAGGTGGTAATGTGTGTATAGTTGTATATGCAAATAAATGGATGTTCCATAGTTTATTTGCATGTGTGAGTATGTGTGTGAGTAACTTTTGGATGACTGTCGGTGTGTAACAGGATGTATAGGTTTATCACTACATATGATGAGTGAGTATATGTATGAGTGACTATATAGAACTGTTGGTGAATGAGTGGATGTGTATATAGATGGTGGAATTACTGAATTGGTTGTTGTAACTGGTATGGGTATCTCCATTTTTTTGAAAATGTTAGTTTCTATTTTTGAATATGTGTTTCAAGGGTTACATTACACTAAAAGGAGGTCCGTCACTCTGTTACAAGGATGGTGTCATCAGTGATGTCATGAGTGATGTCACTGACCATGTCATGAGTGATGTAATATGTGACGTCATCAGCAGTGCATTGCAGGGGCGCAAGTTATAGTGATTCCAACTAACTATAACGTGGAATTTCACTGGTTTTATGTCAGTAAAATTTGCAACTAACTATAACTGGTGTGAAACCTATGGTTTTTTCAGTGAATTTACTAGGTTTTTTAAATGCTAATTCCTAACTATAACTGGTGTGAAACCTATTGTTTTTCAGTGAATTTCATATGTTTTTCAAATGCTAACGCCTAACTATAACTGGTGTGAAACCTATGGTTTTTTCAGTGAATTTCATAGGTTTTTTGAATGCTAATTTCTAACTATATATAGGGCTTCAAACCTATGTGTTTTTTAGTGAATTTCTAAGGTTTTTTAATAGCAAATGTCTATAGCTAAGAAAGGTAATGTTTTAAAAAATGAATCCTATATTGCATTTTTTTATTTTTCATTTTTTTACCATGGAGCACTCCCGGTGCGCGTACCGGTGAGCGCACCGGTAAGCGCTGTATTTCGGCGCGCCCCGGTGCGCGTACCGGGGCGCGTCCCGTTAGCACACCAAAAAAAAAATAATAAAATAATGAAGGAGTGAGCATGAGAAAAGGGGACAGAGAGAGTGGTGTAAAGAGAAAGAGAGCTAGAGGGAGGTACACAGAGGGACTGTGTAATAGATAGTAAGACAGAGAAAAGGTGTAAGAGGAAGTAACTGAGAAAACCAAAATGCATAAAGGAGCGAAAGAAGAGAAGAAAGAGGAAGAAGACTAAAGCAGAGGTTCTGGGAGAATGTGATGGGTGATGAAAGGTAAAGGAAGGAAAGTAAAGGATGGGGAAAGACGGATAGTGATGGAAACAGAGAAAAGGAACAGCGGTGAGGGAGGGAAAGAAAAGAGCAATGAGTGTAAGTAAAGAGTGGTGAAAGAGGGTGGATAAAAGTGAATAAGGGTAAGACATGAGGAGTGACAGAGAGAAAGAACAGAGAGAGTAAAGGAAGGGGTGACAAAAGGGACTAAGTGAACCAGAAAAAAAACGTAAGTGAGGGAGTGTGGGTGAGCAAAGGGAACTGAAAGAATTTGAATGTGGTAGGAAAGTATGGAAAAGGGAAGTAAACATGGAGGATAAGAATAAGTGAGGGAAGCAGAGTAAAGAAATAGAGGTGAGGTATGGTGAGAGAAAAGTAGTGAGGTTAAAGCAAAGGGTGATGACAAACTACATTTTTTTTAGTCACACTTACCATATAATTAATGTAAACTTAATTACATATTTTTACTAAACTTTGTATCTGTGAAAGAGAGAAGAAAAAATAAGTTATAATTAGTAAAATATATATTTTAAAATAGAAGAGACAGGTCTAGAGGTAAAAAATCATAAAAGTGTACTAAGAAATAAAGCAAGAGTGAAGGAAACAGAAAGGAAAATAAAGTAATGTAGAAGGACAAAAAGAAGAAAAAGAAATAGAAGGAGAGCAAATTACTAAGAGTAAGGCAGATAAATTCAGTGACAGAGAGGAAGAGAAAAGAGAAAAATGAACTGAAGGTAAGTAAGATACTAAAAGAATGTGAGTTAGCAAAACTAAACCAGGAAAGAGGAGTAAGTAAAAGGAGAATGAGTGAGAGGGTAAGGAGTCTGATTTAGGATCCATTTACAAGAAAGAGGAATGGAAGATGACCGAGAGTGAATGAAGGGGAGTCACAGAATGAAGAGATGAAGGGAGTGAGGATAATATAGAAGGATTGAAGGAAAAGAAGTGAGGAATTAAGTATATAGAGGGACCAAGAGAAGGACTGACTGAAGTGGAGTACAATGAGTGAGGAAAGGAAAATGAGTAAGGAGCAAAAGAAGGAAAGAAAGGGCAAGAGGACTAAAGCAGTGGTACAGAGACAATGTGATTCGGTGATGAAAGTAAAGAGAAGGACACTGAAAGATAGGAAATGCGGGGTAGTAATGGAACCGGAGTAAAAGAACTGGGGTGAAGAATGATGAGAGAAGAGCAGTGAAGTTTTTTTAAGAGAAATGATAGAAGGTAGATAAACACAAGTAAGCATAACACAAGGAGAGTGAGGGTCTGAGGACATAGAGGTAGTGAACAAAGAAAGAGGTTAAAAGAAAGAAGCAAAGAAAGATAAGTGAGGGAAAATGGGTGAGTCATACTGACAGAGTGCGACAAAAGAGGTGAGTGAATAAAGAGGAATTAGTAAAAGAGCCAAGGAGGAAAAGATGGAAAAAGGAAGTAAAATAGAGAGAATGAAAGCTGAAAAGTGGTGCAAGGGAGAGAGGGGATGCAGACAGTTGAAATGGAATTGAAAGGTTGTGGAAGAAGTGGAGTAAAGGAACAGAGTGAGAGAAAGGCAGTGTGAGTGAGTAAAGAGAGCTGAAAAAGGGTGGAAAAGGGAAAGTGAGTGTGAGACAATGGTAATACAATATAAATTACACAATGCAAACTATAGAATAACTTACACAACATGTTAGATAGTTTATTTTTGCTGTTCTCAGAATATATTGAATTTCACTAAAAACAGTGAGTTCAAACTCTTCATCATATAACAGCGTGAAAAAAAAACACAATCTAAAAGATTGTGTTTAAAAAAAAACATATAAACTTACAAATCATATATGTACACTAATCTTTGATTCACTCACTTTTCCTCAAGGCCAAATAGTAGATCGTGAAGGTCCTTTTCGAAGGAAAATACTCTGCTGTTCTCTAAAACTTCCATTTCATCGACTTTCTATAAAAAAAGCTCTAAGAACATCTGAAATATATCTCAATGTTTTCATTTCCTCTTTGTGTTAAGTCATAACTCTTTGCTCATTCCTTCACCTTTCCTTACGGCCAAATAGTGTCAGATATATCAGTATGTTTTCAAATTACTGAAATCTAATTCTGAAATTACTGTTTACCCGATGTTCTGAAAGAAAAGCTCATACAACATTTTCAAAATGTTTAAAAATTCATATTCCCATCTTTGGATCACTCATGTTCAACATTTCCTATAATATTGATATCACTTACTATGAGATCCACTTACAGTACCTATATGAGAACTGGATTTTTTATATTCTGTTGATCAGTTTTACTCACAATATAATTTTAAACAGTAGACTAACTTTTATTAACTACTTCCGTCTTCATAGGACAAATACCTTTACTTAAATTTTGGTTCTAAAAACACTAGGTAAGAATTTTTTAAGTCAAAAGGCAAACGTTATTTGAAAGTCAAATGAGTATCATTGCAGTAACTCCAACCTTTTTGACATTTTAGGTAGCATGTATAATGCCCTGATGTTGTCGAAGGACCGTCATGATAAATAATAGCTACAGTTGTAAAGGTTCTTCCTGAAATTGATAACTGAGAAGCCACGAAATTTTTAATAGAAGTTGTCAATTTAGTTCCATCAGGTCTACATCGTTGGAACATTAAAATTACATACTGACCATAAGTTTGTATAAATAATGTGGACAGCATTGTACATTTACATTGGGTACACACCATATTATGATCAGCTGCTTTAACTAGATTATTAAAAGACACTGATTTGCAGTCTGGTAAAGTCAAATATATACATCTTTCAGTGTCTATTCTAGTAGTACTTGATAAACTACAATTGTCGCAGTCATGTTGCCATTGATAAGAAAGGCTAAAAAGATTTTCTACATCTACACCTTCATCTTCCAATACACCAAACATATACATTAAAAATTCCTGACAATCCTGCTGAATATTCTGTGAATTTTTTTTTTTTCTAGAACATACGTCTAAAAGATTTCGAATTTTTGTAACTCTAACACTTTCTATTTTTGCTCTATCACTGCTACATTTCTCAAACACAGAATTCAATAAACCGCAGCTATCAGAAATTTTCACAACCTTGATTTACCAAATGTAGACATCAAATGGATTGGCCAGAGAGGATTGAGATGTCACCAATTGATACCATTGGTGAAAACCTTCTTGCATTTGCCACACCCTGACCTCTTAATTGTGCACTGTGGAGGAAATGACTTGGGCACTTTGACTGGGGTTGGTCTGGAAATGCTTTTAAAGAACACCTTTGATCAATTGATGGCACTTTTTCCACAAACTGCCTTGGTATATTCCAATATATGCCAAAGACAGAAATGGAAGTGGTCCAACCAATTTTGTCCACAATTTGAGAAAGCACGGAAACATGTGAATAAATCTGTTTCTGCTTACATGAGAGACTATGAAATGGGTTCAATATACAACAATAACTTGCGTTACAACATGCAAGACATCTACAGAGGAGATGGTGTGCACTTCTCAGATGAGGAGAATAGAATATTCCTCCTGAATTTAAGACTGTGCATTGGAACCTACTTGTAGGTACTTAAATCAGCCACAGAACCCAAAAGCTCTTTTCAGGGCTACCCTACCTCTGATCACTCATAATGATTATCTTTTACTAACTTTTTTCACTATTTTTCACCAAGGAACGCTCCCCGGTACGCTCCCCGGTGCGCGTACCGGGCACTCCCCCGTGAAAAATTAAAAAGTATTTTTTTGGGGACATAAATGGGCCTCCTAAACCCCCCTCAGAAAACCTAGAGGGTCAGGAGGTGTCTACCGTGCCCCCTTCTACCCATTCCCAACATTGTTTGTCCTCCATCTTGTGTCTCAATTCTACCGAAACACAAAATGGCGGACTCCCGTAACGCTGCCGGTGCGCGTACCGGGGCGCGCACCGGTAAGCGCTCCCAAAAAAATGTGGGAAGTTAATTTACATAAAAACCACTGGAGACACTTACACCAAATATCGAATAGACCCTACTACATATCAGTCCCTACCATTTTCCCAAATTTGGTGGAATTCCATTGAGCCATTTGGGCTGTAGCCCTGTCTAAATATCCTGAGGTAAATTACATGACAAAAACACATATGAGGTGTTACAATTTACAACCAATTAAAATGTTACTTTCATTTTCTACTTTTTTTCCTGACATTTGATTGGTTATGTACATGAATATAAATGAAAAATGAGAGGGAAACACGGCCATTTTGACTACAACTACCTGAGATACATCTTTAAAGGATTTTCTCGTTTATCTTCATCACCTTTCTATAAGGTAAGTTGTTAATTTGTAAGGGGCACTTTAACTTCATTTGTAAAAACGTTTTCTGACAGTTATTTACTGTCCCTCTGTTATAGTTACAGATTGAGATAGGCTTCTCTGTTATAGTTATAGATTGAGTTAGGCTTCTCTGGTATAATTATGAATTTTCTTAGGCTTCTTCACATACACTTTTTTATATTTCTACTTCCTGCCTCATACCATACACTGCCCAAAGATAACTTCACTGTTAAAAACTCACAAGTACCTGTCTGAACTTAAACCCAACAGTGCCCTATCTCTACTGATATATTTATTTTTTATGCAATTTACAGCAAGAAAATGAAAGGAGAACAAAACAAATTTAATATTTCATTCGAAATTAATCTGGAGAACAATCCAAAGGAAGAGATTGATGATTTAGAGTTTTTGGATCAGTCTCTGGACCAAGAGTTACTTAATTGTGTGGAAGAAATGGAATCATCGAATCCAAATGAGGACATACCTGACGATATAATGTTGGAAGTTCTTTTAAATTTTGAAAAATCACAGCAATACATTTTTATTTAATAATTGAAAATTTTTTGAGACATTATTCTTTTTTATATGTAAATCATGAAATAGTACCAAAATGAATATAATATAAAGTGAGACTTCTAATATACTGTGCAACTTTTTTGTGTTACATAGTAATTTTGCTCATAGTTACTTCCTTTCTCCCACTATATTATCTCCAATGTGTATTTTACATCTCTTTTTCATCTCCTGCCTCCATGTTGTTTCTGCTTTCCTGACAGACTATAGTATAGATTCCAAAAACCACAATAACTTCTGTAACAACATGCAAATTATCTACAGAGGAGACAGTCTACATTGAATTTAAGACTCTGCATTAGTACCTACATGCTGGTACTTATATCTCCCACACAACACAACAACTCTATGCAGAGCTACCCTACCTCTAAGCACTTCAAATTATTATTTTACTGTTTTACTGGGTTTTCCCAATGGTACGCTCCCGGGTACGCTCCCCGGTGCGCGTACCGGGCACTCCCCCTGTGAAAATCGGAAAAAAAATTAAATTTTGTTTTTGTCCCGCGGGACCCTTTTATGGCCCCCACATCAAACCTAGGGGGTAAGGGGGGGTCTATCCTGCCCCCTTTTGGTCGTTTCCCCCTTTGGTTTGGCCACCTCTTGTGTCTCGATCCTACCGAGACACAAGATGGCGGCCGCTCCGGACTGTTTGGAATGTTTACAGACCCCTGAGAGCCAATCAGCTTTCCGCGCGCGAACTCGCGTTGCGCACTGGTACGCTCCCCGGTGCGCATACCGGGGCGCGCTTACAGATATATATATTTTTTTAACCTAAATTACTCAAAATCCTCTGGAGCACATTTCTTGAGACATAGCAAAGGCACATCGGGCTACCAGTCCCTACAATCTTGCCAAGTTTGGTGAAAATCCATTCAGCCGTTCGGGCTAAAAGTGAGTCCAACCGCCCTATGGAAATTAACATGGGGAAGAACACGTTTTGGGACCCCCCTTTTATCTTGGCCCCCGCTTAACGAATCCCCCCACATTTTCAGGGAAGGAGCGGAGCGGAGTGAGCCATCTTCTTTGAGAAATTTGCGAAGATTCGTCCACCGGCGCCAAAGTTATTCCCAATAGAATGTTGTGGATTTCCTATGGAAAGTAGATCCTAACTCTAACTACCTACTGGCTATCGCCAGTATGTAATATATATATATATATATATATATATATATATATATATATATATATATATATATATATATATATATATATATATATATATATATATATATATATATATATATATATATATATATATATATATATATATTCACTGAAAAAACCATAGGTTATAGACCATATATAGTTAGGAATTAGCATTTACAAAACCTTGAATATTCACTGAAAAAACCATAGGTTATAGACCATATATAGTTAGAGATTAGCATTTACAAAACCTTATTTTACTCACACAAAACCATTGAAATTCGCATATATAGTTAGTTGCACTAACTATATATCGCGCACGCGCAATCCACTGCTGATGATGTCACATATTACATCATTCATGACATGGTCAGTGACATCACTGATGACATCACTGATGACATCTCAAATGACATCACTGATGACATCACTGATGACAACTCAAATGACATCACAGACAACATAACTGATGACATCAATCATGTGATAATACGATCAACCTCTTCAGACTCTAATATAACCTTAGATACACTCAGAGTAAACAGACACTCACAGATTGTCACTCATCCATGGAGTTACTCATACACCTAGTCAGTCATGCAAAGAATCAATCACACCTCCATTTCCTCAACTATACAGTTATACATACCTTACTTATTCAAACATATTCTAACACATATTTACTCTCTTATACAATCACTGATACAAGTTTTCAATGATCCATGCAGCCACTCACACATTCACTAGCTCTTATACACAGTAATTTATATATGTGAACTCTCACATGTACTGTGTTTTACATATGTACTTACTTTGACATGTAGCACTGAGATATCCATTCACTCACCAATACACTCATGCACACAGTCAACCACCCATACAGCTGTTTCCACATGCAGTTTTGAACCCATACATCTAGTGAATCAACTGTTCATACATCTATGCACAGAGTCACACACCTCCCAGACACCCACACACACACACTCACTCTCCCATACAAATACTTGGGCAACCAATCAATAACCCACATAGTTACTCATATAGCTACTGATCAACACATGCAGCAGTTTACAGAACAACAGATATAATGATGCACAAATTAAGACAGTTTAGTCATTAACCCATGCACTCATTGAGACACATTTAATCACTCACTCATACAGTCAGTCATGCACCTATTAAATCCTTCATCCAGACACTTATACATCCACTCATTCTTCAATATGTAAGTCATATTTAAACTCTACAGAAACATACAGTCACTGGATGATGTCGTCAGTGATGTCATCAGTGATGTCACTGACCATGTCATGAATGATGTAATATGTGACATCATCAGCAGTGGATTGTGGGTGCACGATATATAGTTAGTGCAACTAACTATATATGCGAATTTCAATTGTTTTGTGTGAGTAAAATAAGGTTTTGTAAATGCTAATCTCTAACTATATATGGTCTATAACCTATGTTTTTTTCAGTGAATTTTCAAGGTTTTGTAAATGCTAATTCCTAACTATATATGGTCTATAACCTATGTTTTTTTCAGTGAATTTCAATGGTTTTTTAATAGCAAATATCAAAAGCTGTAAAATGTATTCTTCTTTTAAATGACACTTTTTCCCCAAACTGCCTTGGTATATTCTAATATATATCAAAGACAAAAATGTAAGTGGTCAAATTAATTTTTTTCCACAATTTCAGAAAGCACAGAAACATGTGAATAAATCTGTTTCTGCTTACATGAGAGACTATGGAATGGGTTTAATATACAACAATAACTTGCGTTTCAACATTCAACACATCTACAGAAGAGATGGTGTACACTTCTCCGATGAAGGGAATAGAATATTCGTCCTTTATTTAAAAGTGTGCATTCGAACCTACTTGTAGGTACCTAAATTAGCCACAGAACACAATAGCTCTTTTCAGAGCTACCCTACCTCTGATCATTCAAAACGTTTTTCTTTTTTTCTTTTTTTCTTTTTTTTTTCTTCACCAAAGTACGCTCCCCGGTTAGCTTACCGGTGCGCGTACCGGACGTTCCTCCAGCGAAATTTTCAATTTTTTATTTTTTTTTGCATATAACAGCGTCCTAATGTCCCCTCAGAAAACCTAGAGGGTCACAAAGTGTCTACAGTGCCCCCTTCTACCCATTCCGTACATTGTTTTTCCTCCATCTTATGTGTCAATTCTACCGATACACAAAATGGAGGACTCCCATAACGCTGCTGGTTCGCGTACCGGGAAGCGCACCGGTAAGCGCTCGATAAAAAAAGGTGGGAAAGTAATTTACAGAAAAACCACTAGAGACACTTTAATCAAATATAGAATAGGCCCTACTACATAGCAGTCCCTACCATTTACCCAAATGTGATCGAATTCCATTGAGAAAATCATGTTGTAAGCCTGACTAAATATCCTGAGGTAAATTACCTAACAAAAACACTTATGAAGTGTTAGAATTGACAACCAATCAAAATGCTACTTTCAATATCTTCTATTATTTTATGACATTTGATTGGTTATGTACCTGAATATATATAAAGAAAGAGAGAGAAACACAGCCATTTTGACTACTACTTCCTGAAGTACATATCAAGTGCATTTCAACTGAGAACTTAATCTTCTTTTTGATTGGTAAGATGATATTTTAAAAACTGAAGTATGTTCTGCACTTTAAGTTAATTAGGAAAACATTTTCTGATAGTTATAAACTATCCCTCTGTAATAGTTATACAATAAGATAGACATCTCTGTTTTAGTTATGGATGGAGTTAGGCTTGTCTTGTATAATTAAGAATTAACTTAGGCTTTATCACATACATTTTTTTATATTTCTACTTCCAGTCTGATACCATACACTGCCCAAAGATAAAATCACTGTTTAATAAAACAAACTACCTGTCTGTACTTAAACCCAACAGTGCCCTATCTGTACTGATATATTTTTTAAAAATTCGTTTTACAGCACAAAAATGGAAGGAGAGAACAAAACTAACTTGGAAATTGTTGCAAGAAGCAACACAAATACAGAAATAGACTCTGAATTCTATGATGAATCACGGGACTTTGAACTTCTGCAATGTGTGGAATCAGTTGATTTCCTAATTGAAAATGAAAAAAAATTTGACAATGAATTATTAGAAGTTCTTTTTAATTTTGAAAACGAATCAGAAAAATAAATTTTTATTTAATAATTCAAAAATTGTTTGAGACATTATTCATTTTTATATGTATTTTGGAAATTAGTAGCAAATTGATTATAACCTTTTTGCATTTGCCAAACCCTGACCTCATAATAGTGCACTGTGGAGGAAATGATTTGGGCACTTTGACTGGGGTAGGTCTGGAAATGCTCTTAAAGGACACCTTTGAGCAATTAATGGCACTTTTTCCTCAAACTGCCTTGGTATATTCCAATATATGCCAAAGACAAAAATGGAGGTGGTCCAATCAATTTTGTCCACAAATTGAGAAAGCGAGGAAGAATGTAAATAAGTCTGTTTCAGCTTATATGAGAGACCATGGAATGGGCGCCATCTACAACAATAACTTGCGTTACTACATGCAAGATATCTACAGAGGAGATGGTTTGCACTTCTCAGATGAGGGCAACAGAGTTTTCATCCAAAATTTAAGACTGTGTATTGGTACCTACTTATAAGTACCTAGAACTTACACAGAACCCAAAAGCTCTTTTCAGAGCTACCTTAACTATAATTACTCTTTCAAAATTTCGAATGTACCTTTTTTCACTAATTTTCACTTATGTTCGCTTCCCCGGTTCGCTACCCGGTGCGCGTACCGGCAGCTAACCGCGCGAAAAATTCAATTTTTTTTTCCAACATATATGGGCCTCCTCAGCCACCCTCAGAAAACCTAGGGGGTCAGGATACGTCTCCCGTGCCCCCTTATACCCATTTCCCACATTGTTTTTCCTCCATCTTGTGATTAAATTTGACCGAAACACAAAATGGCGAACTCCCGTTACGCTACCGGTGAGCGACCCGGTTTGCGTACCGGGAAGCGCTTCTACCGCGAAAAATCAAATATTTTTTATTTGCCCCACGGGACCCTTTAATAACCCCAACATCATTCCTAGGGGGTCAAGAGGGGTCTACCTTGCCCCCTTTCATTAAATTTCCCCTTCGTTTTTCTCCTCCTCTTGTCTCTCGATCCTACCGAGAGACAAGATGGCGTCCGGTCGGGACTGTTTAGAATGTTGACAGACACCGCAGAGCCAATCAGCTTCGCTTCGCGAAGTTCCGTTACGCGTCAAGTACGCGAACCGGGGCGCTAACCGGAGCACTGTCATCTGTTTTTTAAAACGTTAATTTCTCAAAATCCACTGGAGCACATATATTGAGACATAGCAAAGGCACGTCGGGCAAACCATATCTACAATTTTGCCAAGTTTCGTGTAAATCCATTCAGCCGTTCGAGCTAAAAGTGAGTCCAACCGCCCTATGGAAAAGTGAATGGGAAAAACGCGTTTTGGGACCCCCTTTTTTCTCGGCCCCCCCTTAATGAAACCCCCCCCCCAATTTTCAGGGGCTGCTCAGAAATAAAATGTGCCATTTTCCTGAAACTTTCAGCCAATTCCGTCCACAAACGCCAAAGTTATTCAACATAGAATATATATATATATATATATATACATATATATACATATATATATATTTTTTTTTCATACTAATCAAGGTAAACTATGTACACATATATATTTATATAAATACAAACACATATATATGTATATATTTATATATAGTATTAAAAATTCCTCTTTATGATAGACTCAATGCTATCGAAAGTAGACTCTTATGCCTAGAACAACACTATCCAGTTCCTACAGGGGAGGGGGGTGCTCCTCGAGCAATTGATGCTAATGTTACTAAAAAGAGGCTACAAGGACGTGACAATGTACCCTGCTACCCTTCTGTGCTACCCCCAACAAACAATCTAGCCGGCCCGATTTTCCAAAGTGAGCCAGGTGGGGGACACGTGACCCAGTCTACGGAGAACACTGTAGATTACATTCGAGAAGGTAATAGATCCAATGTGAATGAGGGGGGTAGAGGGTTACCTAATTTCTAAGTTCCAGCTACCAGGAGTAATACCTGTGACCCTCTAGGTACTGCACAAAAATGCCTAGACCTTCCCCCTGAGTCTGCCCCGTATGTAATAGTACATGCTGGGGTTCCATCCTTGGACCGGGGGAAAAGGTAGGATTATGGAGACCTCAAGTATAAGTGTATCCATTGGTTGAATTCCAACAGGCCACTACCCTGGCACGCATCTAGTGAAATTCTTTTTACTCGACGCATGGATTGGGTAGGGACAAGGGGGTAAAGTATAAGGGGAGACTGTGTAGTCATTAACTTCAGGAACAGTCGGGTGGTGGACTATATATGCAATTGGGCCTCGTTCAGTCTTGGTACGCAAATACAATCTCTCCCCTTGACTTATTTTTATCCTACCTCCTGTGGTTCTGGAGGGCTACCATCCTGGGGAGGTTGCGATCTTTGGAGCTACAGGGCTCAGGCCTCACAAGGTGCCCAGACAGGAAATAATATCAATACCCCCAGAAGTGTTTTGCTTCCCTTGAGCAATAGATTTAGTGTCTTGGATCAGCTAGATTGACGGCCAACCCCCCGCTTATCTCAACCTTCCCCTGCCGACATGCAGGGCACACTTGCCGTCCGCGTTGGCCCCGAGTGTTATGTGCGTCCCACCGAAGTAGCTAGTCTTCGGAGGGGACAGATAGCCATTAAGGCCTAAGGCGTGCGGGCAAGAGAGGAATCAGTGAGAACCATAGGGTAGGTGTAGTGCCTCAATTAACAACTTTGGTGGATGTCAGTCGTCCAGCTTTATTGGTGGATGTGGGTGGGACTCACGAAGGAGAGACAGAGGTGATGGGCCAAATCTTGAGTGGGAATAATGCTGAGGATCTATTCGCCCGGGGTGATCGTTCCAACCTACCGCAATTCGAATCTGGGGTGGGGGAGCTAAAGGAATCTCTTAGAATTCCACAATTAATAACTCAGGTGGATGTTAGCTGTCCAGCTTCCCTGGTGGAAGTGGGTGGGATTCGCGAAGGAGAGTCAGAGGAGATGGGTCAAATCCTGTGTGGGAATAACTCAAAGGACCATTCTAACCTAGTGCAATCTGAAACTGGGGTGGGGGAGCTAAAATAATCTATTAGGATCCTCTCTTGGAATGTGGCCGGGATTAAAAATAAACTGCCGTGCCCAGAGTGGGGTATATTTGTGGGAAAAAATGATGTTTGCCTATTCCAGGAGACTTGGGCGCTGGGAGATATTCAGAGGAGAGGGTTTTCCACCTTTAACACACCTGCAACCACAAGGGGTAGGGGCAGACCATCCAGGGGACTTAGCATCTGGGTAGGCACCCATCTGGGGTCCCAGGCAGTGCTGATCTTTACCGACTCGTTGGATGTGCAGTGCTTTCTTCTCACACTTCCGGACAGTAGGCAAACTGCCCTAATAAACATACACTCACGACCAACTCCAAGTGGAAAGGAGTCTGGAGTTATCGATCAACTCAGGCAGTTTATTTTGACCCTTGACCCCGCCATCACCTTAATAGTTGGTGGCGACTTCAATTGCCAGTTCGAGCCACTCACTAATGTAACCGAAGATGGCCTTGATGATGAGGACCAGCACTGGTATATCCCAGAACCGCAGATCCTGGCAGTTAGAGCCTGGACCTCGATGGTGCTTCAAATAAACTCCCTTACCCTTTCGTCCTCTCTTAGAGCTTGCAATGGAAGGACAAACTCAGATAGACCTGGCCGAATGAAATTTAATAGAGAAGGCCATAACTCTATTCTTGACTATATTATGCTTGAATCCAGAACTTGGGGGCTGGTTATGGACTTCCAGATCTATTCCAGGAAAGACAGTGACCATAACCCCTTGGTTCTGACATTGAAACCAGGGAGTCTGGGCCTATCTAATCCAGACGCTGACCCCAATTCAATAGATCCTCCGCTCATAAAAACTAACAACAGGCGGAGAGTCAAATGGCCACAGATTGTAGGATCTCCTAATAAGCTTGCCGATTTAGATCAAAGGGCCTTGCCGTACTTAAGCAAAATGGGCGAGACGGAGGTCAATGTTCCGGATCTAGGGCCTGGGGATGAGCCTTTGAATATACACCAAGGGCTCCTCTAGAATCTATCTGAGGTATTCTATCCGGTAGTAAGTTTTAAGATAAAAGCAGTCTCAGCCCACCCCTGGTATAACGCCAACTGTAGGAAAGCCAAAAAGGATTTGATCCAATCGGTTAAATCACATGATAAAACAAGGATCAAGCACCACCGGCACCTGTATAAGTGGGTCATTCAGAAGGAAAGGAAAGAGTGGGAGGCAGATAACTGGAAAGACCTTAGAATTGCTCTAAAGTCAAAGGACTCAAAATTCTTTTGGACAATTGTCAGCTGTGGGAGTAGGGCGGGCAACTTGGCAAATTAACCCAATATAGCCGCGTCTGCCTGGGAAGCACACTTTGAAGCCCTGTACGCTTCTCCGACCGACGATGGCCCCGTAATTCCTCTCCCATACCTCCTCCACGAGCATCGACTGGAGGGGGCCTGGGAGATTAGTTCCCTGGAGGTGGAAGGTGCCATTTCCAAACTAGTTCCTAACAATCGCCCGGTTTGGATAAGTTACCGGGGGACTTATTCCGGTCCCAACCGAAAATTTGGGCCCCTTATTTACGTGTTCTTTACAATGCCATATTAAATGGCATGAATCCTCCGGACACTTGGCGCAGCACTGAAATAGTCCCTATTTACAAAAAAGGCTGCCCCCTCAAACCGTCCAATTACAGGCCTATCAGCCTGATAGACGTTACTCCATAATTGATGGGCCGGCATCATCCTAGACAGAATACAGAGCTGGATGGATGAAAAAGAGATTTTATCTCCTTTCCCGGCTGGTTTCAGGCTGGGCACATCGACTGTGGACCAGCTATTTAGACTCCAGGTCTTATATTGGAAAACGGTGATTGTAGAGGGTGGCAGCCGCTACATGATCTTCGTTGACCTGCGGTCAGCATTTGACCTGGTACCCAGGAACAAACTGTGGAGGGTATTACTTGAACTTGGCCTCCCAAGCTACCTCCTGAATGTTCTAATGAGGATTCATATTGGTACCTATGCGCAGGTTAGGTGTGGGAAGCTTGGCAAATTGTCAGCTCGATTTCCGGTGAACCAAGGGTTGCGCAGGGATGTGTTCTGGCCCCAACTCTGTTTTGCCTGTACATTAATGGACTAGTTAATCATCTCTTTGGAGCGAAAGATATAGATGCCCGAGGTTAGTTACAGGGCGGGTGCCCACTCTGATGTTCGCGGACGACACTTTGTTGTTATCCAAGACATCAACGGGTATCCAACGAATCTTGGATGGCTTTGCCGATTTCTGTGCATCCAGGGGTCTGGAGATAAATCTATGCAAATGATGTCATCGCAGAGTGGATGACTGCCAACTGTCTCCAGCTCAATGCAAACAAGTCTGAAGTACTGTTGGTTGGGAGAGACCTTGAGCTGTGGAGCGTGCGCTGGTGGCCTGTCTCCTTATTTTTCAGGCTTCAATCCTGTCTAGATTAAATTATGCCAATTCGCTCTATTTGGGATCCAACAAGGCAGAAATTGCAAGACTACAAAGGGTCCAAAATGCTGCGGCAAGAACTCTTTTGGGTTTGCCCAGGACATGCCCTACCACTAGTGCAGTCCGTCAGTTACATTGGGTGCCTGTGGCCAAACGTATAGAGTTTAAGGTCCTTTGCATGTCTTTTCAAATCTGAAATCTCTCCTCTTCAGGCTTTTTGACCAATCTGCTCACACTTTACACCCCCTCCCATCATCTCCAATCAATGGGGCAGCATGTAGCTGTTATCCTGCGGGTGAGGAGGGCTCGTGCGGGTGGTCGTTCCTTTTGTGTATTAGCAGCCAAACATGAATGCGCTCCTCATCGGCATTCGCAGCTTAATAAATAACCTGTTATTCTGTAATACAATCAAAACTCACCTCTTCCCTCCATTGTAGGCCGCCTGTGTTGTCTATAGTTCCGCAGTTTTCTGCTATCAGCGCTGGAACGCCCCTTTGCCGGGGCAGCTGTGTACTATATACAACAGCATAACATAACATAAGCATATATCTCTCCCTTTGGGCTTGCATCGAATATTTGGAATAGCTTCGCAAGGGAACAAGAGCGAACCCAGCTCCTTATAGGGATTCTTTTCACAAGGGAGCAAATGCTGCAGCTCTACTTCTAAAGGAGCGAGCAATGTGTATAAAGGGCATGGGGTGTCACAGTGGGGGAGGTGAGCCTGATGAGGGGTCTCGGCACAATATACATTGCACAGAATTAACTAGCAAACACTTACCATTACCGAGAACAAGGCACCGGATCAGACGTGCTTGCATCCACTGTCACGTATGAAGAAAGGGTCGGATCTACATCTTTGAATGACGAACATAGGAAATCACGCAGGAAAGAAGTCTCAGATGCCCGAAACGTGACTCTGATTGTGTCACTGGCCTACAGCATGCATACAACCCTAAACCACAATGGCAATGAAGAGCTTTTAAACAGAAAGCCCTGCATTTTGCATACCGTTAAGAAAGTTGATTTACTGCCTGGCTTCAGTCTCCTGCTTCAAGAGCGGGGCTGGGTAGGCAGCCTGAAACAGACATCCCAGACTTAAATACAATAATTTATTTAGAGATGCAATAGTATCTCTAAATAAATCGATCTATTTAATATTTTTTTATGTAAATGTTTAGGAATTTCAGACAGGCGCAGCCCATGAGCCCTAATGGAGAAATTTTCCCTGATAGTCTCACACCCACGGCTGTATATGTTACCTTTAATTGTTGAGGCACACAAAGCATTTAGGACAGAGCTGTTCTATTCTCAGGTGACATTCCAAGCTGCAAACAATGTTGTACAATTATTTCACACCTACAATAAGGATGAAATACGAGATAACTATACTCCATGTGAAGAGATAGAAATACCTTTAACCTACCCAGAACAAACACATTGGTTTAAAGGCACACTCCCACACAGAACAGAAAATGTTAGACTTGGCCTGCTCAGCAATGAAGGAGCAAAATGGCCAGTATTAGCCGCTTACATGTGCATCCTAATGTTATACATTTACATGAAGAAGAGGTGCAGAGACTAGACAAAGAATTAGTATTGATATATAGATGCCTTACACAGTTTATTATGTCAACATTCACTCTTTAACATGTGTGGACTGCTCAACTATAAAACCACAATTGACAACTCCAGGCATCAGCCAACAAGCGCTAAATGCAATCATGGGAAAAGTTCCCATCAGACGGGAGGAGATTTTGTTCTGGATTGCACAAACAACAAGACAGCTTGAAGCAGTGTTTCCCCATATGGGCCCGCAGGAAAAACACATAATACTAACTTATTGCTTGCCGATGGGGATGGCTCCCCCAGTGGAAGACTGCACAACTTGGGGTACAGTCTTTTTGTTGCAGGGATTCTACTCAGGAGCAGAACTATGCTTGGGACCATAAAACATCAGTATGTAGGATACTGATTTACCATACCACATCAGTAACTATGAGCCTGAGTCTGATTAGCTATAGTGCCTCACTTGCCCTCTTAACCTTTCCAGAGAGACAAGTGATTTGCCCCCAACACACCACTCCCAACCCTCTCAGGGATCGCGGTAACAGCACACACCCTTTCGCTCTCTCACTCGTACTTGTCCACAATAAGGTAAAACAGAGACATGAACAAACTTTACAATGTTAATTTAAACTATTGTGCTCTAAGATGCAATAATCTGGCTCCCAGTCAACAAGAGGATCACCTTCAAGCTCCTCACCCATGCTCACAAAGCACTCCAAAACACTGGGCCAGTATACCTCAACAAACGACTCACCTTCTATACCCCGAACCACCAGTTTCCCTCCGCTAATCTCGCCCTCACCAATGTTCAACGCTTTCACAGGACGACCACCGGCGGAAGATTGTTCTCCGACCTCACCACCAAGACTTGGAACACCCTCCCCACCCACCTATGACAAACTCATGACCTGCTGACCTTCAGCAGACGACTCAAGACCTGGCTGTTCGAGCAATAACTGCACCCCCCCCTCCCCTCAGCGCATTGCGACCCTCACGGGTGATTAGTGCGCTCTACAAATTCTTGATTGATTGATTGATTCATTGATACATGTCAATAATGTCATCAACATGGTTAATAAACCATATACAAAATAGGGCCCTGTCATATTATCTGCCCGATTGCCTAAACTCTCCCCCAGCACTAAGGCTAAGCAGTTATAGATTATAGATCTCTGGGCTCGGTGGTGTACTCTGTACCTTAGTATACATAGGTGGATGTTCTACATCTCAGGTGATGCAGCACTCGTCTCAGGACCTTCGCACATTTTCCAGAACCCCTTATCCCTAGTTATATGACAAGATATGTGTATTCAAAACAGCAGCTACATTCTCCTACTATGTCTAGGTGCTAGTGTCTGACCAGAGAAAAGAACAAGGGGCAATGTTGTATGACCTTGGTGATAATATTCTGTGTGAAAATACAATGTGGCACAAAGCAAGCAAGATATTTAGTAACGTGTGCAAAACCAAAATGGCCTACAACATGTATAATCAAGCTATCATAGGGAAAACAACAATGGGTCATGTGCGAAACACAACATTTGCTGAGGTATACACCAAAATGCATGGTACCCCTTCCTTGATTGTTTTGCCTGAAGTGCTGAAACCGCTCCAGATTGAGTATGGGGCAGCACCTGCCCTGGACCTGGGGATGAAACTGATGGGCAATGTTGCCCCAGTGTCTGCCATTATGTTAAGCAACATGAAAGGGGAAACAGCAGCATTGGCTATACGTCAGATGAAAAAAAAAAAGAGGCAAGAGGAATGTTGACTGTGAGAAGCTAGACTCGCAGTGTATCCTTTTTTTGTTTATCATTTGATCACATCACTTTGTTGCTTGGCAGTAGCATGCTATACTCAAGAGGTCCTGATGAAAGCACTAGGTTAATTTTTACCTGCTTGTGCTGAAACATGTTGACCAATTCTTGTAAATGGACGGTTATCTGTTGAACCCGCCCTGTCTCTTGCACTGTTTTTAATGTTTGTTCGGATCAGACAAGAATAAAATTATAGTCTGATTCCACTTCAATTTTAGATTCACATCACATTTTTTTGCACTGCACTTTCTTCCCATACACTCTTTTCATCATACTTGCTCACATCTGTAGTGATTAATACTTTGTAAAACATCCTTGGGCTCCTCCATCACTATGGTAGAGTAGTAGCCCTATAAAAGAGACCCAGATGATGAAGCATGTCACCGGGACTGGTGAGTGATGGGAATCCGTACACATTTTTCGTATTTTTTGTTGATCAGTCTATGTAGTCGTACAGTTATTCTCTGTCTTTATAGTTGTTGACTGCAGGATATTCTTTGTATTTTCTTATACGTCAGATGATACAGGATTTGATTCCTGCACAGCAGAAGCGTGAATTACCCAAAATTATTGAAGAAAACTATGCTACTCTAGGAAGCCACTGAAAAATGATATAATCTTTGAAACCGTGATAATTTTAGACCGCCTGACAGGAATGAGGATACTGATACAGGCTAATCCAGTTCCTTTCAATAGTCATCCGATACATTTTTTCAGAGAGGTGGGCAGTCAGAGCGCAGATCGGAAGTGCATTTGAAACCGAAGAATGCTCATCTGACTAGATAATAAAACAGGAAGATAAACAGAAACCTTCCAAGCCTCAATTTGGAAAGAAAAACGTAGCCAGACCAAAGTTCAGGCATGCCCTGGATATTGAGAACTCTGCTTCTGAGTAGACAACTGACAGTGACAATGCTAGACAGCATGGCATACGTCATGATAGTTGACCAGAACATGATGGATTGTCTGGTGGGTGTAGCACTCAGTGAGCATATCATGGTGGAAATACCTGCTACTTTGTTAGGTGTCCCACATCGTTTATATGAAATAAAACTCCAATTGGAGAGGGACAAACCGAGAAACATCAGTATTCTCTATTGGGAGAATTTAACCTACGTTTCAATATTCTTTTTTCTGGAAATGATTGACCACCTGATTTCGTAATCGAGTGCCCAAATGGGGAAACTGTAATTTCACCTGCTTTTTCTGACTGTGTTACAGAATCAGTAAAGCATTCATTTCCCAAGGAGTGGGTGTTAGCACTAGCTCCTGAGATATACCGCAACCATGTTGGATAGATGATGGTTACCCTATCATGAGATCCCAATGCGGACAGCCTCACAACCTCAACGACATTACCCATTTAAACATGAAGCTAAAAACCTAGTTACGGAAATCCCATAACAACCTGAATACCAACATGTATTAGAAGTTGCACCTCATCTATGAATAAACCTTTGTTTCCTGTAATGAAACCGGACCATTCATATTGTCTCCTATTAAACTACAGCCACTTAAATACAGCTACTCTCACATTTGTAGTACAGAATACTCACAGTGAGCTCTAATGAGCAACACTGTGTGCAAGAAATACAAAACAATATTTGATATCTCAAATGGAGTTTTCTGCCAGAATATAGCACCTGGAAGCAGACATCTGACAGCATTTTTGGTGCCCGGCTCCCAGGGGCTATTTGGTCGATTACCCCAGGGATATAGAGATTAGCCTGGGCTGTTTTCAGCCAGAGCAACAGAGCTACTACAAACTTTTGATGACCAGGAATTGTCCTACGATGGATGATGACCTCATAGAACACTTGACGTGAGCAGATTATATCATTGTGGGGTTTGCTCACCTGGGCTACAAATTCAATATTACAAAAATCAGACATTGACCTCTTCAATGTCCTTTTTCTGGTATATGAGTTGTCAGATGAAGGCAAAAGCCTTGCAGCACACTTTTTAAAGAAGTGTGCGCTACTTCAACCACCAACAATAACAAAAAGACTGCAAGTCATATTGGGATTCATACATTTCGGCACAACATGCATTCTAGATTACGCAGAATAGATTAAACCATTCTACGATTTGATACGTCCAGACTTCTCAAGCACACATTGGCCACAGGAACACACAAATATTTTGCATCCCGTACCAGCTGAAAAGTTAGCTTACAAACATTTACACACACCTGTAAACACAACAAATCTGGTGAATGCAGGTGACACCTTACCAATTGCATATAAATTGCATTCATACACTAATGCTGAAATGCGTTTGCACCTACTAAATAAATCCTGAAAGCAGTGCAGACAGCGTTGGTTAGAGAGCATGACACTGGTGCTGACCTTAGAGGCCATCACCAAAGCAAGTGTTCCAAAATCTAAGGCTTTATATCCAAAATGTATACAATGGGCTAACTCACTTACCACCTCTACAAATACAAGCTTTTCTGCAGTACAAACAAGAATATCCTCTGCCTAATGAAATAATGCCTCTAGATTACTGTGATTACATTGTATATACTGATGGGTCTGCCCAGCCTGCTGTGGAGACTTAGCACCAATATTGCAAAAGGGCGCATGCACGATGGGGAATACAATCCTGAGAAAACCTACACGCAGTCACTTTGTCAGGACTAGTCCCGAGACACTAAGACTCATGGCTAAAACAGTTAATGCAACCCTTTTTGAAAGAGCTCCTTATACCACAAAAGGGTTTAAATCAAATAAATGGAGAATAAAGTGGAGTAAGAGGAACTCCAACATGGCTGCTAAAATGCACATTGAATAAGCCCAGTCTAGTGTTTCTAGGGTTTCCCTCTGAAGCTCAGAGTGGAATGTTCGTGATGCAAGAATTCCACTCTGTGTACTTCACTGATGCAATTTACCTAGTAGGAAGTATTATTTTAAGTTCTGTCATGTTAGTTAGTTTAGTGAAGGTAGAGACGTTGTGTGTGAGCATCATTTAGTTTCCTCATATCTGAGATTATTTATGTTGTGCTGCAGGAGACTTGTGTGCTTTTAGAGAGTCTCCTTATTTGGTTGTGGGCGGTTCCTAGTTTCTCATCTATTCTCTGTAGGGTTCCTTGAAGTAACTGGGCAGTGTCTGAGTTGAGATTAGTGTTTTAACTCATCAGCTGCCAAACACTAATTGCACTTCCTCCTCAGAGAAATGTTGACTTTAATCCCTTTGCCGCGGCCGCGATTTTGTGGCAGTGCGGCACTTCTGCAAAATGGGCGGGGCCACATCGGCTGTTGGGCGGGGCCGCGTTGGCCGTTGGCTGACGGAAGCACTAGCGAGGTAGTGCTGCCTTCGGCCAACCGCCGACGGCAGCGCGCAAGGGTTAAAGTAAATAAAACTGGTTGGTATTCTTGAATTAGGTTTCTCTTTCTAATAAGGCTCCTGCCTACGTGTAAAAATATTTTTACATAGTTTAGTTACCAGTTCGCTGAAGTGTTTAGTTTAATAAATTCCCAAAGTAGCTTTACCGGAGATTAGTGTCTCAACTTCGCAGCTAACAATGAGAGAAGATGTTCAAGTGCATCCTGAGCTCTTTGTGAACCCAAAAAGAGCAGTGTTTCCAGTTGTCTTCAAAATTTCTTATTGCTGCATCATTTCTTCAGCTTCTTACTACAAGCTAAGTCTATCTTTAGCATTATAAGTATAAAAATACGGTGCAAATTGTTTGAGTAATTTTAATGAACAAAATAGCAATAAGAAGTGATTTACCTTGCACTAGAAAGAAATCTCTACTTGGGTTTTTTCTTTTCCTTAATTCCTGAAATTAAAGAGAAAAAGAAGATTTATCTGCTAAACTTACACATATCTAAGAAATACATATACTATCATAGAAGAGGGGCACTTTCCTGATGCACTCTGGGTATGTATCCATACAAATATGCTATGGCTAGGGCTAAGTTATTAATAGCTAGAAAAAAAAGCTGAATATATATGTATGTGTTATGTTCCCTTTTAGTCTACTGGCCTCAACAACCAAATAGAGCACATAGACAACATAGCCAGTCAGAAGAGTGGGAGCAACAACCAAAAGAAAGAAGACCAGGGTGAACCAGGCAGTCTCTTCTTATCCCCATCTCCTTTTGCCCCTTGTTGCCCTCCTGCAAACTCGTATTATAGAATGGGGGAGAGGATTGAGAGTGGCTTTGGAAACTAATGTCATTCTGCTCCCGTGAAGGTTTTCAGGCTCCTGACACACATGGTGACTGCACAGCATAGCTGTCCGAACTAAAGGCTTTGATTCAGGCACTAGAAAATACTTATAGTGAGGGATTCGTACTACTGTGTCCATTTCTATATTGAATTCCTACACTAGTGGAGCCAAAATCGATTCAGCGATTCAAAAGGTTGCACAATAAAGCACAAGTTGGTTTGGGAAAAGGTGGCAAAGCTGAAAGATTGCTTGCCACAGCCTCATGTAATACACACATTGAGTCATCCACATGTTGGCATTCACATGACAAGGAATTCCATGGCTTATGAAGCCACAAAAGCAACCGTGTGCACTGCTGAGGTTGCTGCACTTACTCGTTCTAGCACAAGGATAGAAAGAGACATCATGGTGGCTGTCAAGGCTGAATGCAGTGGCACCCACCTGCCTAAATGCTTTCCACTCAAGTACTCCTACAAGTTAGATGTACAGAATATACCATATGTTAATATTCCTGAAGTAGGGGATAGAGTAATACCAAACACTGATCGTGGATTGGGCTAATACTAGCTGAGCCGAGTGTCTGGCTTCGGCACATGCAGGGGTGACTTCTACAATTTCATTATTGCAGCAGCGCTACTGGTGGCTATTTCTTTACGAACAAACCAAGGACTTTGTCCTTAAATGCAACATCTGCCAACAGATGAAAGGTTCCACCATAATGCGTCAACCCCAGACACCTCTATTGATTTCAAACAAGCCACTGGCTTTGTCTATGTGGATCATTGTGCTCCTCTTTCATCAGATGGGGCTTACAAGTTAGAAGTAGCAGTGGATATCTGCTCTAGATTCCTGTGAGTATGGCCACAGCGGTCGGCTAATGCCCAAACTGTTATAAAGGATCTGTGATTGTTTATCAGGACTTACGCAGTCTGCACATGACATTCCGACCACAGTCCGGCGTTTAGCTCGAGTGTTTACAAATACCCCATGAAAAGTGTGGGTGCAATCCTGCATTCCTTGTCTCCATACTATCCAGAGGGAAATGCAGTTGTGGAGAGGAAAAACTTAAAGCAAACCTGAAGCAGACTTTAAAAGCAAGGGTATTAGATTCATGTCACTGTTGGGTTTATCTCCTATGTGGGATCCAGAGGCCACTCAAAAATATGCTGAGAAAATCCCTGGATGGTCAGAATCCCTACGAAATCCTGCTTGGGGTAAAGATGTGGATCCCAGACCTCAACAATCTCATCACAATGGCGGTAACAACACCAGTTGCTATCACGTTTGGCTGTTTTACAATAACAAATTCCTGGATGAATAATGAAATGAAATGAAATGAAATTAGATTTATAAAGCGCATGGATGCCCTTGAGCGTCCCAGCGCTAACTCAACTGAAAAACAGAAAAGCCCTAGAGAGGGAAGGAAGGGAATTGGATTATTCTGCTATAGGAAAAAGAAAAGTTTTAAGAGATTTTCTGAATTTGGGATAGGAGGATTCCATCCGGATTTCCCTAGGGAGGGCGTTCCAATGTTTTGCTGCATTCAGGGAAAACCGGCGTCCTCCAGTCCGAGCTTTTCTCACTCTAGGGATGGAGACCAGGTTCTCCCCATCAGAGCGGAGGGTCCTTGAAGATGTATTGGGGCTAATAAGCTTTCTTAGGGCAGGAGGGCCTTTGCCTTGCAATGTCCTGTGAGTAATGCACAGGGTCTTAAATACAATTCGTTCCTGGATGGGGAGCCAGTGCAAGGATCTCAAAAGTGGTTTGGCCGAGGCCCTTCTGGGTGCCCCCATGAGCGTTCTTGCTGCAGCGTTCTGGACCCGCTGCAAGGAATTAATTGTCTTTTTGGGTGCAGCCAGAAGGAGAGCATTACCATAATCCAGTCTTGATAGTATAAGACCTTGAATTAGGAGCTTCCTAGATTGGAAAGGCAAAAGGGGGAGCACTTTCCGCACTGACCGCAACAGGCCGAAACAGCTGCCTGCGACTTTCTGGGCGTGGGTCTTGAATGTTAAATGGGGTTCAAACCAGACCCCGAGGCTTTTGATTTTCTCCTTTGCTGGTGGCAGATCACCCATGCAGGGGGGCCAAAGCTCAGAAGGCAGAGATGTGAAATGGTGGCCTAGGAGCATAATCTCCGTTTTGGCTCCATTAAGTTTCAACTTGGAGTCAGTCATCCAGGAGAAGATTGCCGAGAGGCAGCTCGAGAGATTGTCCGAGCATCCCCCTTGTTGAGTCAGAGAGACGACAAGTTGGGTGTCGTCAGCATAGCTGATGGATTTAATCCCGAATGGGGCTACTAAGTCCTCCAGCGGAGCCATGTAAACATTGAACAATGTGGGGCTCAGGGAAGATCCCTGAGGAACCCCACATTGAAGAGGAAAGGGCTTCGACGTGGTACCGTTCTCCCAGATCCTAAAGGACCGGTTGTCGAGAAATGATTTCAGCCACTTGAGGGCGGACCCTACAATGCCTAGTTTGGAGAGACGGTGGACAAGGGTAGGGTGGTCTACGGTATCGAATGCAGCGCTCAGATCCAGGAGGATCAGAGCTGCTGATCCCCCTGAATCTAAGATGCACCTAGCCTCTTCAGCAACCACTATAAGGGCAGTGTCTGTGCCCTGCCCAGGGCAAAATCCCGTTTGGGAATTACCCAGCAAGTCATTACTCTCCAAGAATCCGGAGAGCTGCCGATTCACCCACTTTTCGGCGATTTTGCCCAATCCAGGTAACAATGAAATAGGGCGGAAATTTGCCAGGTCGGCGCGATCAAGTCCTGGTTTTTTAAGGAGGGCTCTGATTTTTGCCTGTTTCCAGCTCGGGGGGACGATGCCGGTAGTAAAAGAGGTATTCAGGAGATCAGTAGCAAGAGGGGCGATGGTACTCATAATTTGATTAAGAACGTGCATGGGAGCTGGATCAGAGGGCGAGCTGCTTTTGATATTGGAAAGTGTCGTGCAGAAGTCTTCCCTGGAGATGCACGAAAATGTCTTGAGTAAAGGGCCTGAGGTGGAAGGAGGGGGGGGGGTCAGAAGCCAGGGGAGTGCCCGTTGAAGGAAGACTGTCTAGTATTTTCTGTATTTTTTGGTCAAAAAAGTTTGCTAACAGGTCACATCTAGATGTGGAATCATTTTGTGGAGTGATCGGCGCTGGAATTTTGGTCAGTTGAGCAAGTATTTTAAAGGTTTCCCTTGAGGAGTTGGCTGCCTGTTTAATTTTCTCTTCAAAGAAGGAGGCCTTGGTCGTTTGCAGTGCGTCTTTGTAGAGTCTCAGGGCAGCCTGGTAGGAGGTTTTGCTGCTAAGGGCCCAGTCCCTCCTCCAGATACGTTCTGCCTTTTTGCAGGCTTTTTTAAGATCTCTCAGTGCTGTGGTATACCAAGGGGATTTAAAAGTACTACTCTTTTTTGTCACCATAGTTTGGGGCAGAACCATGTTTAGGGAGCTATTGAGCCAATTCTGAAAATTCTGATCTGCGAGCAGAACATCAGATTCTGGTTCAGGAGCAGATTGCTCCAGGGCCGATTTCAATTTTTCCACTGAGAGTTTCGGCCAGGCTCTTTGAAGAATGCGTGGGGGGAGGGGCGCCGGTCACTTCCAATCGGAGTTCCCAGGAAAAGGGAACTACAAAGTGATCAGACCAAGGTATGGGCAAAGGTGAAGTAACTAGGAACTGAGTGTTGTTAGAAAAAACAGGGTCTAACAAGTGACCTTTGTTATGAGTAGCTTCCTCATTAAGGAGATTAAGTTCGAATGATTTGAGATTTGACCTAAGCTCTGCAGCTACTTTGGGGTCATCGAAATGAAGATTAAGGTCTCCGAGTACCAGAAAGTTAGAGGCCCGGGCAGCCGCAGCCAGGGTGACTTCTAGTAGGGAGTCAACAAAGTGCTTGATACTGCCCGGGGGGCGGTAGATCAGGATTCCAGAGAGGGATTGTGCAGGGGTTAATTGAATACTGAAGCAAGCGCTCTCTGCGTCTGAGATGCCGCCATTCTCTAGTCTGCATGTCAATGAATCTCTATAGATTATGGCGAGACCTCCTCCTATTCCTTCGCTTCTATTCAGGTTTCGGGCAAGAAAACCTGTGGGAAGGGCAGAGATGATGTCAAACTCTGAGTGGGGGGGATAGCCATGTCTCTGTGAGGAAGAGCAAGTCCAGGCAACTTTCTTCAATCAGCATATTGATCTCAAGCGCATGTTTAGACAAGGATCTGCAATTTAGCAGTGCCATCTTCAAGATTTTTCCCGCCTTATTGCCATTAGTGGCTTTAGGTGGAGAATCGGGGCAAAGGTAACAACGAGTGAGTAGGGGTTCAATCCCCCCCGGAAAATGAGCGCACTGATTCAGGGAGTATTGTAGCGCACAGAGTTGCTCACTAGAGTAGGCCGAGGGTACCGGGAGATCCACGGGCATGATAACGGGCTCTGGGCCTGGTCGGGCCCGGACGGGCCCAGACGGGCTTGCCTCTGGCGCGCCTCCGGCGCGCCATCGGCACGCCCGCTGCGCGGATGGAGAAGGGGCTTCATTTTGTAGCGATCGGGCCTTAGTTCGCCCGACCGCTAGAGCGCCAACCGTACCCTACCCCAAAGATTGCGGCCACACTCGTCGCCCTCCAGGTAGGCTGTGTCAGTCCGAGGGGTGCCTTAGCTCGGCCCTCGGTGAACTTGACACGCGCTGTCTTGCACCCCCCAACAGTGAGCAGATACAATAAAAATGCAGAGAGCGAATTTAGGATAAAAATGACAGTTTTAAAATAGAATCATTTTTAAAATCGATATATTGAGCATAAGAGCGTGGTGCAAAAAGCAATGTGCAAAATTAGCAATTGACAATGATTTTTAAGGAAATGCTAGAGCCTAGCTCCCGGCTTCCGCCTCAGGAGCGATTCTGGTTAAAAGTAAAGTATTCCCGGTTTCTTGAGGCTCACCAGATTTATAGCGAACGGGGCTTAATTCGCCCGACCGCTAGAGCGCCAACCGTACCCTACCCCAAAGATGGCGGCCACACTCGTCGCCCTCCAGGTAGGCTGTGTCAGTCCGAGGGGTGCCTTAGCTCGGCCCTCGGTGAACTTGACACGCGCTGTCTTGCACCCCCCAACAGTGAGCAGATACAATAAAAATGCAGAGAGCGAATTTAGGATAAAAATGACAGTTTTAAAATAGAATCGTTTTTAAAATCGATATATTGAGCATAAGAGCGTGGTGCAAAAAGCAATGTGCAAAATTAGCAATTGACAATGATTGTTAAGGAAATGCTAGAGCCTGGCTCCCGGCTTCTGCCTCAGGAGCGATTCTGGTTAAAAGTAAAGTAACGTCCAAGTAAACTGCACTGCCACTGAAGAAGTGAAGGTAATCTCAACAAGACCTGTCTGGATCCTGAAGATGGGGATCTGGTCAGGGAGGTCATTTTAGACAAAAAAGAGTTTGGGCCACTCTATAGAGCGAGCTCCTGAACCTGACTTGGCTGTTGAAGGTACTAAAACTATACTTTTTCCGCCCCTTGCCGGTCGCATAGAAAAAAGATTTGTCTCAATTGATCTGATCAAACCACACTATGTGGCTTATTATCAACAGTAAGCCATGTGGGCTCCGGGTAGCTACCTGTCTCCTCTCGCTACTGAACAGAATGTTCAGATGGAAGCTTTGAAGAAGTGTCCTCTCTTCAACGAGAGACAACAATCAACAACAATGAAGTGTGTCTTCTACCTGTTACTACTATGACAAGTGTACAGTCAACTAGTATGGAAACACAGATATCAATTCAGAATCAAGACAAGAATAAGGTCTACATCAATGTACCACAGATTGAGTCATCTCCCAATTCTACAGTGCATGCTGAACTGCCAAAGATATATAGAACTGACTTTGGCTACTTCATTGACGTTGATGCCTTCTCTTCCAATGCATCAGTCCACCACCACAACCACAGCCTCTCTCTTTCAGGCTGAAAGTGTGTGCTTTCTATCTTTGGCTGAAAATGACATATTTTGCTTCTCCTTGGTTGCATCTTTCGATTGCAATTGGGTTCAGTTCCTGATCCACTGGATTGATTTGGTGAGAGTCTTTTTCCTGTTTCTAAATGAACACTATCTTCCACAATGCTCTGCAGTACAACTAGTGAACTTGGTACTCAAATCATATGCATCATAACACTGTGAACGAAGAGACCTTTCCCTGGTGAACATTACACCTGTTCCAGTTTCCAAGGGGATTTATTGGATAGGGTATCGTATGATGTGTATGGGCCCACTGAGCTTTTACAACTTTCATATTTGTTCAAAATTTCTTTGTCATTACCCATAGCATTGTCTCTGATGACTGGGACATTGGTACACTGCTTGAACTACTAGAAGACCTAGAGCATTAAACTGTGTTTTTTTCTGATGAATTGTATGATGGTACATATAATTATGCCGACATGTTCTGTTTTCAACATTACCGTCATCATTTTCTGCATAAAAGAAGTATTCCACCTGAAGTTTACAATTACACTCAATGGGAACATTGCACTATACCAGCACGGGTTAATTATAAACACATTTGTACCGAAGTTTGCTTATTTTTCTGGTTACGTTACACCTGACCCTGCCTCATATTTTTATAGGCTTTCACCATCACCTGCAAAGAAAAAGATGCTAACTGACACCAAGCTGACATATCCTTCCTTCTTCTTTTCTTTCCCAGATGTCTGTACAGGGTTTTGTCTATTTGCGGGACAAAAAACTGTCTGGTTCAGGGAAGAAAGGCTCAAACATCATGTCTTGTAATAGCCAAGGTAAAAGATTTGAACAAACCTCATATTCCCAAATGACCATGCTGTGTAACTGCACATACAATTCATCTGACCCCATTTGGAAGGTATAGTTAGTTTGGCCACTGGACACTAACGGATGTGAGGCACGATTCCTGGGTAACACCAAGGGTTTCCAGGATAATAGACCTAACATGTGCAGTCTGAACACTCGGGTTGTGGCAACTTACAGTGTTCAGAAGTTATGCCTTGATTGTCTCAAAACCTCAACACTGTCTCGGGTGAAACAACTCTTGTCCCTTTTATCTGATGAACAAGAACTCAGGGACTTTTTATTAGGTCCGCGGAAACCACGTCAAACACATTTCTTGTATGACATATACAACGAAATATGGAAGGTGCCTCAGCAGGATGCTGCTGAAAGACTGGACACAATTGACATGGCTAATTTAGGGAAGGCTCTTGCGGTGGTTGGCAATGGTATAACAAACTTATCCTCTAGAATATACTCTTCAGGCAACACAGTGCAATCTGCAATACACATTATGCAACAAGATATGACCACATTACAACATCAGCAGTCACAACTTAGATATATTATGCAATTAGGCAGGACACTTCAAACACTACGTCTGGTCAAGTGCCATGGCAATATATTATTGCCACTATCTATTTTCTACACATTACCTGAAAGAACAGCAGATACTCATGGCACATAAAGATGCAAAATACACCATGTTGCAAATTGAAAAGCTAGAGAAGTTAACTTTTAATATTGCAGAAATGCCGTTCATGGATTGAATAATCCATGGGTATAATACTTTGCCAATTTCAACATTCCATTTCCAATATTGTCTGCAACAACACCAAGTAGGCAGATATGAAACATAGGGGGAAGGGTTTGTACACAAGTATTGCTAACTACTTTTGAAATTTTGATGTAGAAATCGGGAAACTGAAGTCTTTCTCAGTGGTTCAGACTGCGAGAACAATTTAAGTGGGTCTTTAGTCTGCAAGGACATTTAGCTTCACGGGGTATGCAATGCTTCTGTGGAAAATCTTTCTTGCTATTTGAAATATTCCGCAGTGGCTGTGATTTGTCCAGCTTTCAGATTGCTCTGAAACATGAGCTAATTGATGCTTAACAGGCAGGGAATGAAACCCAGTATCGCTTATCTGATGATGGTAAATTTCATAGTTACTTGTTGTACTCAAGTTCTTTTTCCACTTTCAAACATTTGCTGTGATGCTCTAAGCAAACTGAAAGCCATACTGTTTCAAAAAGATGAAGCCTTAACATCTACTAAAGAGACGTTTGATCTCCAGGTTGCAAGGTCCTCTTCAGAGATACCAGCTACTCCATACTAATTTTCCATTGCAATTTGGAGAGCTGGTTTATCATATTTTTAACATGTCTAATACGAAGGGATTAGCACACTTTTTAAAGTTAAAGGCTTTGGGTTGGTTAGTACCGTCCTGACAGTTTTCTGAGTACTTCCTTCCGTTATTAACTCCGTACTCTGAAGCATTTTCGGAGGATTTCTGCTTGTCTTGCACCTGAATGCAAGGCCTGTGATTTACATTTTTCTGCTTTGCAATTGATATCCTAGTTCAAAACCAAATTAAAAAAGCACTACCACATGTGCTGATGTGCACTGAAAGCATAGTGCCATAGTGCTTTTCTTCAGTACACCTCTGCTTCAGGAACTAAATTTACATTGGCTCTTTTCATTTTGGCCCGTTTGGATGCACTGCGTGCAACCTATATTTCGCTGTCTGCTGTGTAATTTTGAATGTGCCTTGGATTTATGCCTCTGATTGCAATCGGTTGAGCCGTCGGGCATAGATATACTGGGGGACCCCTTAACTGCCCATTTGTATAGTTATCCCCAGCGTATTCCACTGCTGTTGAAAGTATTTTTTTTAGCCATCCTGGCATGCTTCAGCTCCTAGTGAAATTGATCTTTGATCTGTGGACCTTCTACAGGCTGCGGTCACTTCCTCTGTGACTGCTGTGGGGGCTGGAAGGAAACACAGTTGCTCCATAAAACTGCTTGGAGGTGTGCCTCTGAAAAGATCGTCTGTAGTTGCTGGGAAAAGAAATGTTTCCTCTGCCACTTGGAACACATAAACAATTTGCTATTCCGTATGGTGAATACTCTTTAGTTCGCCTGATTTTTATTCTAGAAATGACTTTAAAATGTGATTTTATTGACTTTCATATTTTTAATCAAATGGCTTTGGCTTTCAAATTGTATGATTGACTTTTTTAAACATTAATTTTAGATGATTTTATATCATAGCTTTTATTTGCCACTATGTTTTTATAGTTGTTTTGTGGTAAATGATGACACAGGGTGCCAGTAGTAAGGTGAAACAGGATCAGGTTTATTCATGAGGTAGGAGTCTCCGGTTACAGGTAAAGTAGGTATGAAGGAAGTCCCACCAGGAGCAGCATCCTTGCTGCTCATCCTATGCATTCAACTCACACTCTCTCAAATCATGCACACACCAGCATTCTAATTAAATCACAGTCACTCGCTGAGCAGCAGGGCATAGATGACAATACCACACACTTCCCTTTTTTATAGAAAAAATAGAAGCTATAAATCCAAGTCAGTCAGTAATACACATCATCCATAAAAATGAAAACAAAGAAAGCAAGTACAAATTCAATAACACAATGCATAAAAAAAGGACCACAGAAGACAACAATGATACAAGGATAAGACTAACATATATGAACTTCACCCTAATAATCGAGTCACTGACTCTGCGGCATAGTACCTTGGCACAAGGAGTGTGCCCCTACAGTTGGCATACATTTTCTCAATATTGAAATGCAAAATCTATGCCCCTGCGAGTGGAGTGCAACACATATGCCCCAAGAGTGCAATACGTGTACCCCTACGGGTGCCAAACATTAGCCCAATATTAAAGTGCAAATTATATGCCACTGCCAGTGCAACGCATATGCTCCAAAATGTAACCGTAAGAATGGTTTGAGCGTAACTGTAAATGCCCTCTACCATGAAATGTAAGTACAATATGAGGTTGTGATTTTTTTAACCCACAAGTAAATGTAGGAATGGTTCGAGCGTAATGCAATTCCTCCACGATGAAATATAAGTACAATTTGGGGATATTAATTAATATACTCTACAACAAGTAAATGTAAGGCTGCCCCAGGGAAATGACTTGGCTCCCTCCTTTGGCGTGTCCACGGCCTCGTGCTGACAGTTTGAATGTCGGAAATGAGGCTTCATCTTATTCTCACTCCTACAGAATGGAGAGAGAAACACAGAAAGGAGAGAGAGGCTCAAGAAGAGAATGCAAAGGAGACAGCGCGCTCCCATTTTCAAAAGACGCCTGCGAACTGATAAGCTCATTTAAGTCCTCGAGTCACATGCAAATGCCGCAAAGAAAGCCTGAGGCACAAAATGAGTAGACACGTGCTTATATGGAAGTGGTCGCACAGGCCTTAAAATATTTACGATTGCCGCTCACCAGCTAGTGTAGACTCACCACTGTCTGCTGTTTTGTGGAATACCCCAGACTGTAGGCTCTCAGCTGGCAGCAAAGGTAGATTCAGAGCTGCCAATTTCCTCCACGTTTTCTGCATTGCTTGTCTCCTTGCCTCCTCACAATGGGTATTTTCACTAGTTTTCATTTCTCTGATGTCGGTTCAAATGGAATAAATGTTACAAGTTCAATCCAAATTCAGTTCAGATAAGGATAGGCAGTGCATTCAGCCAGTTCATATAAAAGCTCCATTTCAGTTCTCTTGACCGCTGCCAGTTAAATAAAGTGCTGTCAGTTACTCAGAACCTGTTGTTTTAAATTGTTTGAAAGTTTCCTGTATTACTTTCATCAGCAGAATTGGCGGTTTCATTTCTCCTGTGCAGCAATTGATGAAAAGATGGATGAACTCCCCAGATTGCATGCTGTCAGCTGTTGAGAGACACTGGTGGGCCCTTGGGGAATTTCCATTCCGTCAGATTGCAGTTTTTTTTCAAGTATAAAGTTCCCTTAGTTTCTTGTAATGGTTCAATTGTTCTTCTGTTACAACATCTTCTCCTCTCCTGTTCCTGCAGTTGCGCTGAAGGCATCACGCGGGTCCTTTCTCCGCTTGTCGCCATTGTGGTAAATGATGATACAGGGCAGCCAGCGGTGAGGTGAAATAGGATCAAGTTTACATGGTCTGGGACTACCGACCACCCCCGCCTCAACATGCAAACAATAATTATCAATAACGTAGTAATCAGTCAAGCAACAGAGGGGCATATTATCAAGGGGGTTTATCTCCGCTTTTTTGGCTTTAAAAGCCAAGAAAGCGGAGATAAAATTATCTCCCTATTACCAAGCTGTCGCTAACACCAGTTAGCGACAGCTAATAGGAGATAGCGACCATCTTGGGCCCCGCTTTGCATGTCAGTGATATTTATCACTAATGACATGCAAAGTGGGCGTGCCCAGATGTTAGCGACTGGAAACAGTCGCTAACATCGCTATCTCCTATTACCAACTTTTGGAGATATTCGCGCTAAGCGCGAATATCTCCAAAAGCTAACACCTGCCCTGAGCAGTTCTTAGCCATGTTATCCAATGGGAGGTGGATAACATGGCTAAGAGCATTTGCTCGATAATGCATGAATATCGCTGACTTTTCAGCGATATTCATGCATTACGGACGTTTTTTATCGCATTTGCGATAAACCTTGCTAATAGCAAGGTTTATCTGCGATAAAAATCGCCGATGTGCGGCGATAATTTTTGTCTCTAAACAAGTTAGAGACAAAAATTATCGCTAGTTGTTGGTAATATGCCCCAGAATTCTTTGGAAGGCAGGGCGTCTCACGACCCTCTGGCCGTATTTATTAAAATATGAAAACAAATTAAAATGATTAAAATAACATTATTTACATAATTATTAAATGCAAAATTCAGACATTAGATTTACAGCAAGTTAGACAGGTATGATGGGCTAACCTTAACAAATGTCTAATACAGCGTGTTTCCTAACCAAATCTAACATCCTCCATATCAATTTTGCATTCTAATCATTTCTGGGCCTACGGCAAGGTCGTTAACCTGTGTCAGATCCTTTCCCAAGCTACGCCCTCACATCTGAGTGCGCATGCGCGACAAGGGCCCGGTTACGGGGAGAGTTCGTCCCTTTCCTGGTTACCCTTGTACGCTCCTTGAACTCCACTTAACCAAAAAGGAGGGCCTTACACTCGCGCCATTTGCTGACGTCATAGTGTATGTGCGGTGTGGCTACCAGCCCGAGGAAAGCGTGACTCCCTCCCCCGCACCCTTCCAAGCAAGCGGATATCCTTCCCCTGAAGTTCTAGGAGAGACCAGTCGCCCCTCCCCCTGGGCAACCCCATTCGCTAATGGTGCCACCCCCTAAGGAACTTAAATTGCTGCTCACCGATTATGACCTTACCGCCTGACCAACCTAATAAATATGACAATTATAACCTATGAAGGGAAAAAAGGCCTAAGGAAAAAACAATCAGTAAATATGCATCAACACAACCAATTAAGCACATTTCATTTAACATTGCCTGTACACGGGAAAAAGGCCTGAGGAAGAAAAATCACATCCATAATTACAGTGTTGAAAATCTTCACTGGTAATACCTACCAACGTCCCACTTGAATTCTGCTAACAGGGATGGAGGGTGGGGAAAATTAAGAGCCCCACAGCGGGGCGAGGAGCGAGCCTGGGAAGCGCGGGGACAAAAAGGGTTCTTCCCGCGCTCCCCAGGCTCTTAACCCCCCTTGCCTTGGTCCCGCCCCCTTGGCCCGGAAGCGCTCAAACTGCTTCTGGGTCAACGGCGGGATCCACCAACCAATAGGGGCGGGTGAGGGGGCCGGGCACAGCCATGCATACATGGGGGCCGAGCGGTCCCCCCTTTCCTCATGGTCTGGGACTACCGACCACCCCCCGCCTCAACAGGCAAACAATAATTATCAATAACGTAGAAAGGAGGGCCCTTACACTCGCGCCATTTGCTGACGTCATAGTGTATGTGCGGGGTGGCTATCAGCCCGAGGAAAGCGTGACTCCCTCCCCCGCACTCTTTCAAGCAAGCGGATATCCTGCCCCTGAAGTTCTAGGAGAGACCAGTGGCCCCTCCCCCTGGGCAACCCCATTCGCTAATGGTGTCTTTACCCAAGGACCTTAAATTGCTGCTCACCGATTATGACCTTACCGCCACAGGCCAGCATAGTTGACCGACTATCTGGCCCCCCCAAATGCCTACACTGAATGGTCATACCCTCCTAGCAAAACCTTCTACCCATGCCAGTATGTTCCTTACCAGTAGGTCATTACCTGCTTCTGTCAAGTGGACCCCATCCCGCAAGTAGAACTGTTCTCCCCAAATGCAACCATGTGGGATACTCTGTAGGTGAGGAGTTCGAAACAGCTTGTCTATTTTATTGTTGACCCTCTTTACCGAGTGATTCAATGCCCTGACTGATTCACCCCCCCTCCACTGAAGTCTAGGTATCAACTGTGACCACACTATGGTGCAATCCGGTAACAGCTTTGCCAGCCAACCTGCCGCTGAAATGATTTCTTCCAACAGGACCCTTCTGCCTAACTCCACTAAATCATTCCCCCCCAGATGCAGGATGACCGCTGAGGGCGGTGGGGTGTGTCTTTTGAGTAAGTCTGAGATGTTGCCCCTAAGCTGGCTGAGGCGGAGCCCCCCTTTGCCATGAAAGGAAACATTGAAACCCCCGCACTCCGCCCTCCATCTACCCTGTCCTGAAAGAAAAATTGGTTTAGCACGCTTCACATAAGAATGACCAACTACCCATTCTACATGTATCCTCCTTTTGTCTTCCTGCCGTTGCCGAGATGTTGATGGTTGCATTTGATGACCCTGTAGTAATTTCCGCCCTGCGTCACTGGCCCGAGAAACTAAAAGATAAACATGAACAAGGCAGGTGTCAGGGGAGGTGGACTGACCCTTACAACATGTGCAGCCGCACATAACGCTTATAGACATTGGAAGACCATCTCCCAATCCTCTTCACACTATTGGCATGCAATCTCCTTGCAGTGGCCTCGGTGGCTGCCCCTATCCAGAAAGAATGTGTTCCAAATTCCTTGGGGTTTAAACCTGCTGTGGCGATAGTCATTGCTAAATCTCTTTGGAACTGCAACCTGGTCAATGGGGTACAATCTGCATGCATTTGTCAATGCTCCCATTGTCTCACCCGCCCGTTGTCTGATGAACGGCTCCACATGCGACACCGGGCAGCACGGGTTATTCGTGCCCGATGTAGCACCAAACTCTCTCCCCAGGCCTCCTGATCAGTCTTGGATTTCCGGATTGTAACCCACATTGAGTCGCCCGTATAGTAGTATCTCTCAGCTGAAGGCCACCTAACCTGTCGAGTTTGTTGTTAGCCACTAGTTCGCTTACCCGGAACGCCCCATAAAAGGCCAGGGAAAAGGCTGCTTTGAATAGGAGTACCTCTCCCGAAGAGCTGCATGTGTCTGGCAGGGCATGCAATACTACTGCCAACCGTTCTAGACCTATTGGCCTTCCTCCATTGGCGGTGTTTGCCTGTAGGCGCCGCTATCCCTTCATCACCTTTTGTACTAAGAAGCTGTTCGTAGGATCCCTGGCTCCCCTTGTCTGTGCGAAAAAGGAAACAGCTGCCTTGTGTCTGCTAGCCGTCGCAGCTGAGCGCCCCTCCTTGTGCAATGTGTCCATGTACCCATTAAAATTTGCCTCCTGATCCCATTTGGTCTCCCAATCCTGTCCCAGAAATTTACAGTAAGACCTGATAGCTCCTCGTAAGCTGTCCTGGTCCTGGGAGCTAGGCTGGCTGCCACGAGGTCATGTAGTTGGGGGCACCAATCTGCCAAAGTGGTGATGAGAAGTGAGCTGGTGAGGCCTCTGCAGCTGGTAGGTGTTCCCTGAATACCTGCATCTTAAAGCGAGAAAGGGCGTCAGCTGCGTTATTCAAGACCCCTGGAACATGTTTGGCCCTGAATTGCACATTCAACTTCATGCATCTCAGCACAATCTCCTTTATCAGGCGCAGTATGAACTTACACCGTGCTGCCTGTTGATTGATGCATTCCACCACAGTCATGTTATCCGACCAGAAAATGACAGATCGATTAGCCAATTGATCAGGCCAGACCCTTAAAGCAACCCAGATTGGGAACAGTTCTAGGAACCCAATGTTTGTTGTCAAACCACTTTCCTCCCACCAATTAGGCCATCTTTGTGCCACCCACTTGTTGCCAAGTATGGCGCCAAACCCTACACCACCAGCAGCGTCAGTCCATAGTCCTAACTCTGCTGAAGTCAGGGTGGGGGCACCCCACAGTACTCTGCCATTGACATACTCCAGAAATGCGATCCATATCCGCATGTCCTGGCGAACCTCGAATGACAGTCTTGTGCGATGGTGCTTGTCTCGTAAGCTCTTCATGGCTTGCGCAATTGAGCGGGAAAATGGGCGTGCCATAGGGATGACCCTTAATGCAAAATTCAGCTGGCCGACTGTCTGCTGCAACTACTGTAATGTGACTTTCTTCTTCAGCAAACATTGTTGAAGGGCTGCCCTGCACTTCACAATTTTTTCCTTGGGTAACCTGAAACAACCCTCCATGGAGTCCAATTCAATGCTCAAGAATTCTAGGCATGTCGATGGCCCCACCGTTTTTCCTGGTGCTAGCGGGACCCCAAAAGCACACCTGGGCACGCAAAACTCACGCAATGCCCACGCGCACTCGTCAAGGTAGTGCATCACATACTGGTGGCCCATAGATTGTCTCAGAACCCACTCCAGGAAAGTTCTGAATGTTTCAAAGTAAACACATGAAATGGAGCAACCCATGGGCATACACATGTCCGTAAATATTTGCCTTCGAAGGAAAAACCTAGCAGGTGTTGGTCAGATGGATGCACTGGCAGTAGTGTAAACGGTGACTCATTGTCTGATTTTGCCATCAATGCCCCGGGGCCCAAAACTCTCAACATCTCCACTGCCTGGTCAAAAGACGCATATTTCACACTACAAATGGTCTCATCAATCGCATCATTCAATGATAAGCCCTTGGGTGCTGACAGATTGTGTATGAGTCTAAATTCGCCCTTTTCTTTCTTTGGGACCACTCCCAGAGGTGAGCAGACAAAATTTGGCACTGGGATGTCAGGAAAAGAACCCGCTACTCTACCTAGGCACAGTTCTTTCTTGATTTTCTTTGCTACCACCCGGGGATTTTGCTTAACTGACAACTGGTTCCTACACTGCGGTGTCCCTGCATAACCCCCAGCTGGAATCCGAAAACCGTGTGTGAAACCTTCTTGGAGCATCCTTGCGGAAGTATGGTTTGGGTATCTATTGAGCCAAGAAATCATAGCAGCCACAACAATAGGGGAGTGCGAGACCTGGGGGTATTCCCCCTATTCTGGTTTCCTTCTCCCCCTGTTACCTGAAGTACTACCCTTTGACCGGCATGTCGATTCTGGGTGGGAAGGGTGGCCGCATATGTAACACGCATGCCTGAACTTGCATGTGCCCGTGCTCTGGTGCAAGTTCACCTATTGAAATCCCAGCACACACCCTTCCTGCCTGTATTACCTCTGGCCTTATTGGCCACTTCCCCACCTTGCGCTGACCGAAAGGGCTGCTGAAAGGGCTGCTGGGGCTTGGGCGAATATCCTTTGTTCCAGCTAGTGCTAGCGCCTGCAGGTTGCCCCCTTTCAAACAGAGAGTGCCAGGAAATTGAGTCAACTTTGTCCCAGGCTAAATATCTGTTAAATTCCCTAGCTTTCCTGAAAGCTATGTCACATTCTTTCCATGCACCCCCCCATGATTCTCAATGAACATTGTAATCCTACTCTGATAACAAGCCATCTCCGCCTGCATTGAGGGGGAACGCTCGGCGGTAACCGCCATAAACACAGAGAAAGCCCTGATCCAGTTGCTGAGCGTCTCCATTACCCTAAATTTGTACAACTGAGACCGCCATTCACTAGGCAACATCATATCCTTCTGTGATTTGGCATATTCCCACTCCCTGTTATCAATCAGCAATGAGAAAATATTTATATATTTGTCTACCCAAATCAATTCTTTCACACTCTGTGAGACATGTTGCGCCAAATTCTCCCCCTGGAGGGTATCGCGCCTTTGCCCAGTACCGGCAGGGCCACCTCCTTACCACTTTCAGTGGGTTGCGTTGATTCAACGGTCTTGACTGTGCCCCCATTACTCGCTGGACCTGTTTAGGGAGGAATCGGTGCGCTTGGCATGCTACTTTCGCCCCTAGCCACCATGATTTTCGCAACCATTCTCTGTGCTTCGGCCGTGGAGTCAGCTGCGGAAGGTAACATTCCCCCAATCCCCAACCATGGAAGCACTGCTGCTATCTGTGCTGCTAATTCTGGGGGTACCTGACCCACCCAAGGTGACGGGCTTGCTGGAATTACCAGTGGGACAACTATCGGGACTGGGTTAATAGGTGGCGTGACTGGTGCTATCGGCACGCTTATCGGGATTTGTGGGGCAGGCGTGGGCAACTCAGGTGCAGTAGGCGCTCCACTGAGGACTGGCCCCGGGGACCCCCCTCCTAAAAGGGGCTTGGGGGGTGACTACAACCCTTCTTAGCTCTGCCACGTTTCGGTGGGGTCTCGAACTCCCCCCTCGGTCTCGGTGGCACTATTATCCGCTTGGGCCTCCCCGATGGCCCTGCCGGTGCCTCAACCCTCGCACCCAACTCAGCGACAGTCTTACCCAATTTGTCCACCTTCCCCAATCTCTTGTCCATTGCTGACATTCTGCACATCATGGTTTGAAACATTAGCTCCATGCGCGAATTCCCTGCACTCCGTCTGCCAGACATTCCTACTGTTCTGGCACCTACACTGCACAATGTGCTAATTATTGGCACAATGTGCCTTGTACCTGTTCCAAGTTGTTCCAAGTTGGAGGCTCACAGGCTGGCCGTAAGCACCACGCAACTGTGACCGCACACACCAGCTAACCTGAAGTGTTTGGGCGAGTGAACTCTAGCCCCGCGACCCGCATGAAGCAGTAAAATGCAGGCCTGCCCGTGTCCTCAGATTCCGCCGTCCACCGTGAGCTCCTCGGCTAATCCATCAGCAGCGGCCCCTGTCCGTAAGCCTACGATGAAAGAGATGTTACCACCTATTCTTAGCTACACAATACAACAAATTCCTTTGTAAATATCAAAACACGACCCCCCCCCCCCCCCCCCCGGCTTGCGTAGATAGCTATTAAATGAAAAAGTTTATTGGGGCGAAGGATTGCTAAATAATTTTAAACTGTCTGTATTTCACTAAAACACCCTCTCACAGGCCACTTTATCACTTGTTGGGAAGTGAAGCACTTACTAGTGTGTACTTTATTTGAATTTAGTCTAGTAAATTACCCCTCACCAAATGTTGGCTATCACGTTCAAAATTATCCCTTTTAAATGGCAATATCACGTATATAGTATATGCCTGATGCTCGTTTTTGCAAATTCAGGGCTGTCCTCGTAGAAAACCAGGGCTGTTTAAACCCCAAAATTAAACTTTTCTTGAGTCTGTGAGCACATAAACCTGATCTTCCTAAAACCCACTGGTCTCCCATCCAGCTGTTGCCCAAGCCGACCCTGCTTCGCCCTCACCCAATACCTCCAATCTGTGCCGAGCAACAGCCTCCCGCACGCTCTGACGAGCCGATCCTCGCTCTCCCGCCGCCCAAAACAGCCCGCACACTACCTCGCGCCCGACTGGCTATAAGATCCCCTGGCCGACGCGGATACTCATGTGCTCTGGCCTCGAAACAGTTGCGTCCTCGCTCCTCCGGTGCCAAAGTAAATCCCTAGCCGGGCTCCCTCCTCGACACGATGATGCACTCCAGGCCCCTCCGTTTCGCCGCAAAAGGCACCAACAGCCATTCCTGCTCCACGTGCAGCACCTGGAATGAAAAATAAAGAGAAAATTAAGAGCCACACAGCGGGTCGAGGAGCTAGCCTGGGAAGCGCGGGCACAAAGAGGGTGCTTCCCGCGCTTCCCAGGCTCTTAAGCCCCCCCTTGCCTTGGTCTCGCCCCCTTGACCCGGAAGCGCTCAAACTGCTTCTGGGTCAACGGCGGGACCCACCAACCAATAGGGGTGGGTGAGGGGGCCGGGCCCAGCCATGCGTGCGTGGGGGCCAAGTGCCCCCCCTTCCTTTCATAAGGTAGGCGTCTCAGGTTACAGGTAAAGTAGGCATGAAGCAAGTCTCACTTGCTGCTCAGTCCACGCATTCAACTGACACTCTCAAACCATGCACACATCATCATTCTAATTACATCAAAGTCAATCAGGCTGAGCAGCAGGGGAGAACACACTAAGGGGAGAATGCATTGCATAGATGAAGATACCATACTTTTCTACTTATAGGTAGCGTATCAGTCGAACCTGTGTCTGAGGAGTGGTGTCCTGTGTCTTAGTTAGGCCCATGAAGAAACACTGCCATCTTTCACCGTGTATACGTTTCTTAAGTTGCCTTCCCTTTTACACAATACCCTTTTATACAGATTTGCATACGTGACAATGCTGGATTAGTTTCTCTGAAACTGCTTTGTTTGCAGATTCCAGTTTGTGAGACCATTATCACGACCCCTTGAACACCATGTACAAGGCTTTGACACACATGCAGATCGGGATCTGATCCTGAGAGAAGCCATGAAACTCGGGGAGATTCATATGGAAAATACCCTCATAATGATCTTCCCAGACTACAGCCAGGAAGTACAGAAAATGAGGCACTCCTTCGACTCGGTGAAGGCGAAATTAAGACACTTACAAATTCAATATATGTTGCTTTTCCCGACAAAGTTGAAAGTCATATATAAAGGAAAGACTCACTTCTTTATGTGTCCTGAAGAGGCATGGCAATGGCTGGAGGAACGCTCCTCCTTTCGGAGGCCCGAAGAAAATAGAAGCGGGATTGAGAGGCAGCTGACCATCAGTGACACGAGGTGGGAACAACCGAAGTCGCAACGGACGACAAAATATGAGAGGCATTAAGAGGGTGAACACAACGCCATATCCAGCGAAAAGTACAACCACGAGACGGAAGCGCAATTCCACATCCTCGGGTATAGAAAATCTGACGGGATCCCGATTCCGCTGCTTAGCTGGGAAGGACAGATCGGAGGGAGAGGAAGAACCCGGCGAAGAGACGACCGACAGCTAGGACCCTGAGGAACAATCCATGCACCCCCTGGGGATAGCTATTAATGAGATGGAGCAGGAGCCGGCTCCAGAGGCGGGGGCATCGCCGGGAGACGTACAGGACTCACACTCTTGAACAAATGAAGCTAGGGACGATCAAGGTGCGGCACAGGGCTGAGAGGGACTCAAGTTAACACGCCACCCTTATTTTACTCCTTATTGTACTGTTTAAGGGTATTGCTTCTTCACTACACTGACACCCACGTTGAGGGACGCACTGTATACAGTACAGATAGGGGTATAGGGATAAGCTAGTTGGGATTGTTCTAGGGAGGGCGACAGACCTTTACTGGCTAGAAGTCCTGCATGTAGCCTGTTGCACAGATGGGATCGATAGGGGGAAAGGTGGGGTGGGGGCCGGGGTGAGGGCTCTTGTGTTGTTCAGTTGGGTACGGGTTAGATGGGGGGAGGGATGGAGTTGGGGAGGGGAAGGGGGGAATCGTGTCATGCTGGCCGCACAATCAAGTACTCCAAAAGACACCTTCACACAGGAAACCGTATATCTTTTGCAGCACACACATCAGATTGTCGGGTGACCACATGAGAAACCACAGAGACCAAGGGGGACTGAGTGTCCTAACATGGAATGTCAATGGGCTTGGCAATAAAATTAAGAGGGGGTTGGTGAATTCTTATATTAAAAGGCTAAACCCTGACATAACACTTCTACAGGAAACGCACCTCAAGGGGACAAGCTGTGCCTTCCTAGCTAGGGGTCAGTACAAGGTAAAGGCACATTCAGGATACACCACAGGCTCGAGAGGGGTGGCCATAATAGTAAAGAAGACCACACCATTCTGCATGGCTTAAACATGGACGGATTCACAGGGGACCTATGTGGGGGTAAAGGAGACGTGGAATAGACGAGACTACACAATACTCTCAGTGTATGCCCCCCCCAAAACTGCAGGCCAACACGCTTAAGAGAGTTGCAGATATACTACTAGACACAGCTGACACTATACAGATTCTAGGGGGAGATTTTAATGATGTGATGGACCCAGGGCTGGACCAGACGGGGCTGGCATCCAGATATCGGACCCGGACCCCTCTATTCCAAATGATTACAAACATGGGCCTTACAGATGTGTGGAGGTGGCTACACCCCGATCAGGAGACCTACTCCTTATTCTCAGGCTCACATAAAGTATACTCGAGGCTGGATTACATTTTGATGTCCAGGCAAAACTTGGCAGCAGACGACACAGCGGAGAATAAAGCAAGAGGGATCTCCGATCACTCCCCACTTCTAGCAAGAGTGGGAATGGGAAGAGAAAGGAGCAGAGGGTCCTGGAGACTGACGGCATGGGATTTGCAAAATGCAAGTGTATTGAAGGGTCTGAGAGCAGACGTGAAGGTTTATGTAGCCCAAATGAAGGGACGGTCCACTCCAAGGTAACATTCTGGGAGGCACTAAAAACAGTAATGCGAGACATGGCACAAACCAGATTAGCGGAGGAGAGGAGAAAGCTCCATGCTGAAACAGTGGCGCTGGAGACAAACATTCTAGACCTAGAGAGGGAATACCAGACCTCAAAGGGGACGGGGACGCTCAGGAGACTGACAGACATCCAGAAACACTATGGAGAGTTGGTCACGGGAGAGGCCAAAACCCAGGCGTTAGCTACGTTGCACCGTCTATACGATGTGGGGGATAAGTCGGGCAAATTAATGGCGTGGCTTAGTAAAAAGGAGCGCGCAGCCAGATGGGTGGAGCAACTTAGGGATCCTACGGGGTTGCTGATTAGATCTGATACGCAAATTGCAGAGGTCTTTGCGGACCATTATGAACTCTCCTACGGGGCTAGAGATTTGGGGGACATGTGAGGAGGCGCTACAGTATATGGAAACAATTGAACTACCGACCCTGCCCTCTGAGGCCCTTCCAGACCTAGAGGCTGGCATCACTCTAGACTATATCTCTGAGGCCCTGACCAAGTTGAGACCGGGTAAGACCCCGGGCCCCAACGGGTTCCCGGCCGAGTTTTTTAAGCACACGGCGGACCTCCTGACACGCCATTTGAAGGGACTATTCGAGGAGGCGCTACAAGAGGGGAGACTCCCCCCAGATTTGAGTATGGCGATAATAGTTCCAATACATAAGGAGCGTAAACCGCAAGTCGACTGTGCGTCATACCGCCCCATCTCCCTCTGGAATATAGAGGCAAAACTACTGGCGACCATTCTAGCACTACGACTTCGGTCGGTGATATCTGATCTCTTACATTTAGACCAAACAGGATTCCTCCCAGATATGGCCACCAATTTAAATCTCTGGCGCACTCCTAACTGGTTGCAAGAGGTACAAGGAAGAGAGGAGCCGCACTGGTTTCTATCTCTTGACGCCGAGAAAGCCTTCAACGCTCTCCATTGGCCATTTCTCGAGGCTGTTCTGCAGAAATTCGGTTTTGGCCCCAAATTTCGGATGTGGGTCCAGCTGCTGTACACAGAACCTAGAGTCAAGTTGAGAGTGAATGGGGCTCTGTCACGGGAGTTCCCAGTCGGGAGGGGGACCCGACAGGTTTGCCCGTTGTCCCTCCTCCTTTTGGCGCTCACAATAGAGGTGTTGGCAGCTAGAGTGCATCAGAATGTTGGCATTAGGGGATTCAGACGGGGGCGACGGATTCCGCAGAGGAGAAAATATAGCTCTACGCGGATGACATACTATTATACATCACATGGCCAGAGACCACAACACCGGAGATGTTTTTGGAATTGGAACGGTATGGCAGGTGGAGTTCTGGACTTTTTGGTTCCGTCCAGAGGTGTCAGGGTACAACACCCGAAGACCCCGGAGTTCCACCTGCCTTGGTGCACAAATGAACAGAAACACGGGCTTCTCGATGGTGGCGTCAAAGACCAAAGGTTTATTACTGCAGGGACACAGAAGTCACAGAATCTACACACGGGCAGAGACTAGGAGCCTGTTCGATTTGTACAAAGTGGGTTGCTCCTTATATACGGTTTTTTATGCTAGGGGCAAATTCTTTACATGTAATACATTCCCAAAACCTTTGTGTCTAAAACAATAAATATTTGGTGTTACACAGGAACCGTCGATAATATCTGAGGCCAAACATTGCGAAGAGAGGGGTTCCCACTAGTTTGTCACAATCCCCTGTCAATATTGCATTCAGGACCCGGACCGCCTCATCGTAAAGTTCGTTACCTCCCCCTAATAAAGATTCAGAAAGAAAGAAACAGAGCCAGGTGTGGAAGATAGAAAAGTGGGATAAGGGATGTTTGTGGGTTGTAAATGGGCAAGGCTACCGGCTTCGGCCGCCTAATCATGATCAGGTACAATGGACACGAAGACCAGTTTGGCAGGACTGGCCTCGGGCAGAGGAGGCGGCCTTTGTCGAGTCATGCAGCTACAGCGTGATCTGGTTTAAGGTGCACGTGTCATGTAAGAGGTGAATCTCCGGCTACGGCTACGTGTCCTTAATCAAAGTGGAGTGAATGAAGTGATCAGAGGCTATTGCATATGTGAGGGCAAGGAAACACAAAATGGCGGCCATGATCTAAGATGGATGCCGTGGGTATATCAGAAATATGTCAATGGAAGGAGTGCTCTTGCTCGTAGCGTAGCGAAAACACTAGGATATACTAAATGGATCATTTGCGGTTCACTGATACCAATATTAGGTATTTCCGACAAACTTGAAAACACGGGTTCAAGTCGTCACGGAACCGTCACGGAACCTCAGACCCTCCTTTTGCCCTTACATAGGCAATTACTCAGTCTATGTCAGAATCTAGTTCTATGCTCATCAGGTCAGTGACATGTTGTTGTATCATCATCCTTTCTCGTGTCTTTTCTCCAAACGCAGGTGGTTTTCTGAGACAAGTCGCAGCACAAAGACTACACAAAGCAGGACCACACTGGATAATCAGACAACATGAGAATAGGAATACTAGGATGACACCAATGACCATTAGAACCTTCCATCCCCACGCTGAGATCAGAGTCCAAAACCACTCCATGAAGGACCAGTTTCCCTTGTCTACATGTATGGAGTCTGAAATCTTGTGCAACTTAGAGATCGCCTCATAGACTGTTGGAGCATTATTAGGAATAAAGACACAGCAGCTCGATTGGATCATTCTGCATACCCCACCTCGATCTGCAAGTATAACGTCTAGAACCATACGGTTCTGCAACGTCATGAGCCTATCCGCCTGAAGCTCAGCTGTCAGATTGCTAAGGGCACCAGCAGTTTCCGTAATAGTAGATTCAACTACCCGTGTTAGCTGACGTATGTTTCTACTATTGGCCATAGGTCCCCAGAACGGAAGGAAGCCTTTGAAGAAGTCTCCGGCTTCCTGACCAGCGGTATCTTCCTTGCTGAAGACACCTCTCGCTACTCTTGTTCTGTGGTAATCGGGTGAAGCAGTGTATGTCGGAGGCAATAATCGAGCAATATAACATGATCCTGAGAAGTCGGCAGGCAACCATGTATAAGCTCTGTCTCGACAAATGAAATAGGTACCCCTAGCAGTAAGAAAGGCAGGGGAAGAGTTAGCCGGAAACACATAAGTCTCTACGCACTCACTCCTCCCTAGCTGAGCTCTCGGATTTCTCCCATTACCTTGCAAACAGACCTGACCTCGGTGAGGTACGACCCAGATTGGAGTTGAGCTTTTACGCTTGCTTTCTCCTAAACTAAGGCGATACTCTGAAGTATTCCAACTTAAATATACTCGCAATTCGTCTCTAGGGTATGATGGAGTATTATTGACGTCCTTGACCATGTCAATAATTCCCTGGACTAAAGCTTTGTTAGCAGAGTTATATTTAGTGGAACGTGGTGGACGTGGAGGATAAGTTTCAAGGGCATAAGCAAAGATGGTTTGGAAGGCCTGAAATGATCCATTATAGCTGTAAGGCAAAACCAAATATGGAATACCTTTATCCATAGTGTGAGGTATCAAGCCACATACCCAGCAGTCTGTTGTGTTAACTACCAGTTGGTGTTGGTGCAAGAGCTGTACAAAAGTGTTGTTGGTGAATTCTGAGCGTCTGGCTTGCTCATGTTCCGGAAACGAGTGAAAAGAGTGTATAGTAGAAACAGTAGAAATAGCAGGATCAAGGGGAGGTACTGTAGAAACTGGCACAAAAATCAAATTTATGCTAAAGACGATTCCACCCACCAATGTTGCTAAAACAATCAAAAATGTAACGGCACATTGCATCAAGAAACATTTGCTGTGAAGAATTCTATTAAGTCTGTTTCTGCGAACGTAAATCACATTCTTTCGTTGCAGCGCAGGAAGCTCCATCTTCTACAATCCGCTCGCGACCACTGATGATGTGTACGTAGATGAAAATGCCTCTATCAGCCCTGGGAGTTCCCAGAACCAACAGAAAGATCGACCTTGTGTCAGACCCCTGCAAATTCAAACTAGGCACACAGCCACGACCCTACGGCTACCCAGACGGCAAGGCAATTTTAAAAAATAATAAAACAATAGCAAACTTCCTGGCTGAAGGCAAAGGTTCAATATATCAAAATCACAATATGCAGTTGCCTGCTTTATTTGTCCTTTTTATGGCTTCTAAGGTTGTATCTCTTCTTCGCTGGTACTGTCTGATCGGAAAATAGTGTATTACTAGCAGCTGTTGCAGAGTTTAAGTTCGCAGATAGCAAAGTTTCTTCTGATGCTGGAGACAAACGTTCAGTGTTCAAAGGAGTCTTTTCAGGAGGAGAGTCAAGTTGCAAAGTGTCAGTAATCAAATCGGCATCGCTGAAAGGGATAAATTTCGGAGTGATTTCAGATTCGGAGGCACCAATTCCCTTCTTCACCCAGTCGTCGTAGGGCAGCGGCAAAGGAACACGCTTTACGTGAGAGGCGTGAATCCAATGCTTACGGCCAGCGACACGTACGGCTGTCCTCGTTGCCAGTAGGACCTGGAAGGGGCCGATGTAGCGAGGCTGAAGATTCTTTGTCCTCGCGAAGTTTCTGACCACCACGTGGTCGCCGGGTTTCAGCTGATGCCCTGGACTCTCCGGAGGTTTTGGCAAAGCATCGAAAACCTGTTGATGAATAAGACTCAATTTAGCAGTCAAGTCGTAAAGGTAGTCTATCAACATAGGATATTCAATGGAGCAAAATTGTTTAGGCCTTGGCACACCCCAGATATTTGCCGGGCGGCCAAACACAATCTCATATGGAGAAAGCCCTATTCTAGAATGCACTGTTGCTCTCGTTGATAACAAGGCCAAAGGAAGTGCGTCTGGCCAGGCTAAACCTGTGGATGCTTGTATTTTGGCTATCTTAAGCTTCAGAGTGCCATTGTAACCCTCGACTAAACCAGCAGATTGGGGGTGGTTTGCACTATGGAATTTTTGTTTCAATCCTAGACCAGCACACACACTCTACATAACTTTCCCTATAAACTCACTTCCGTTATCTGACCATACAATCCGTGGCATACCATATCTAGGGAAAAATTCCTTGAGAAGAATTTTGGCAGTTGATAAGGCAGTGTTGTCTTTTAGTGGGTATGCTTCTATCCACCTGGAAAAAGCACAAACTACCACCAGGACGTACTTTAAATTGTTGCAGCGTTCCATGTGAATGAAGTCTAACTGAATCACTTCAAAGGGGCAGGAAGGAGGAGCGAAATGACCAGCTGGAGTTGGAGTTCCCTTGCCAGGATTATGCATCAAGCACACCATGCAATTTTTCACCACTCTCTCTGCACATTTACTGATTCCCTCATTCTTCCAGACTGGAGCCAACATCTTACATATCCCTTTAGAACTTATATGCGCTACTCCATGCGCCATCGTCACTACTGCAAGCACATATGCATCAGGCAACATCCAACGCTGCTGTTCTGTCAAATCAATCCAACATCCATTCGAGTCCAACTTGCCCGTACTTTCTCTCCATACACGTTTCTCTTCCTCAGTCGCTTCTTTCTGAATCTCTTTCACACTTTCCATAGTGTCCTCACACATTCCAGACTCAGCAATCCATCTTGCAGACGTAGCAACGTACATTCTACTCATCGTGTCTCTAGCTGTCTGTTTAGCAGTTTCATCAGCAAAGGCATTCCCACGACCAACATCATCCGTGATTGCTTTATGAGCACTGCACTTCACAATCGCAACTTCAGTCGGCAAGGTTAGAGATTCCAACAAGTCGTTAACTAGCTGACCATGTTGGATCTTAGTCCCATGGGACGTAATGAAACCTCTTTCTCTCCACAACCGGCCAAAACTATGGGCCACGCCAAATGCGTACTGACTATCTGTAAACACATTCACTCTCTTTCCCTTAGCTAAAACACACGCTCTCGTAAGAGCGATTAATTCTGCAGCTTGGGCAGAATTCTGACTCACTCTTGCAGTCTCCACAATCGTCTTCAAAGTCGTTACCGCGTAAGCAGCAGTCACATCACCATTCTCCAATTTAAAACATGACCCGTCCACATATAGCGTACCATCTGGGTCGGATAGAGGAGTATCTTTTAAATCGATACGTCCTTTTGTCTCTTCCTCCGTTTTGAAATAACAGTCATGTGGCTCAGAATCACTCGACTCTTGATCAGTCGGCAACAATGTTGCTGGATTCAATACATTGCATCTTTTGATCTGAATATGACTCGCTAATAATGTCAGCTCGTAACCAGATAATCTCGCACTAGTAAGGTGTTGTGTCTTCGTTCGGTTCATGAGTGTATCCACTGCATGAGGAACCATGACCACTAGCATATTGTTCATCACCAAACCAGCAGATTGTCGAATGGAAGCTGCAGCTGCCGCTGTAGCCCTCAAACAACTAGGCAACGCTCTGGCTACCGGATCTAATGTTGATGAAAAATACGCACAAGGGCGTTGTTTATCACCAAATTTCTGTGTCAGAACACTCAACGCGCAACCTTCTCTCTCGTGAACGTAGAGCGTGAATGGCTTGCTGTAATCAGGTGTACCCAATACAGGAGCTGAACACAATGCTTTTCGTAATTCAGTAAAACTCTCTTGGCATTCATCAGACCATGGCACCGGACTCGGAACATTTTTCCCAGTCAAAGCTACCAATGGTTTTGCTAAAAGAGAAAAATTTGGGATCCACTGCCTACAGTAAGAGGTAATACCTAGGAAGGCACGTACTTCTCTCTGTGTGCGTGGAACACTCATCTGCGTAATTGCTTTTATTCTTTCTGGGGTCAACTTCCTTCCCTCCTTTGACAAGAGATGACCTAGGTAGGTCACTTCTTGGCAGCAGTATTGCATCTTGGAAGGAGACACCTTATGATTCAAATTAGACAAATGATGCAATAGGGAAATTGTAGCTGCTTTGCAAGTTTCCTTGTCATCGGCAGCCACTAAAAGATCGTCTACATACTGTACTAGGGCAGATCCTGGAGGAAGGACAAAGGAATCTAGCTGACTTTTTAAAGCTTGACTATAAATGGATGGACTTTCACAATAGCCTTGTGGAGCGCGTTTGAATCTGAAACTTCGACCTCCTAGACAGAAGCCGAAAATATCCCTACTCTCTTCGGCTATCGGAATGCTAAAGAAAGCATTCTTTAGGTCTATAACTGAGAACCATGTCGCTGTAGCAGGAATCAATGTTAACAAGGCAGTAATGTCTGGTACTACAGGAAACTGCGGAATTACAATCTTATTAACTTCTCTAAGGTCTATGACAAACCTATAAACTGGAGGTTTTGTAGGGTCAGTTCGCTTCAGAATCGGTAATACAGGACTGTTACAGACATTTCCTCTAGTTTCTTCAACCACACCCTTCTTAATCAAGTCTTGCACAATCAATAAAAGTGCACGCTCACCTTCACTCGATATTTTATACTGGGGAATTCTTGGAAATTTCACATTTGCTTTCAAAGTTACTACATACGGTGGAATTTCTAGGAGACCTACATCATTAGGACCAGTCGCCCAAAGAGAATCAGGGAGTGAACGTAGCTCCGGCGGGAGTGCGTCCATTGACAAGTACATCGGAGAGGTGATATTTTTACCCAATGTAAGCTGTACTCCTTCCGGAGAACAGTACAATGTCGCATATAGTCGTTTTAACAAATCTAAACCAAGCAGATTTTCATTACAACCTGTCGTCAAAATCAGGGGTGCTTTCAATTGGCACGGTCCAACAGAAATAGACAAAGGACCAGATATCGGGTTGTACACAGGGGCGCCTGAAAAACCTACGGAAACATTTGTTGAGCCAGACAAAGGTGCGCCAGGGAGTTTCGCATGCATGATAGAACTTTTTGCGGCACCAGTATCCAACAGAAACGGTTCAACTACACCTGATGTTGCTACTGCGACATAAGGCCCACTCTGATCCACTGGAACTGATACTACTCCCTCTCTCTGTCCATGGCTGTCCTAGTACCCATTTTGTTGAAAACCCTCATCTACTTCACAATAATCTTCAACAAGATATTGCTGAGATCTATTTTGCTGAACAGATTGTCCATTTCGTTGATCAAAGTGATTGGAGGGACGATCATTCGTTTGTGGAGGCATAGCACCTCGTCCTCGTCCTCTAGAATTCTGCACAAAACCACCACGACCTCTCTGAGCTGCTGCTGCATTATTTTGCGCTAAGATCGGACATTCATTTTTATAGTGACCCTCTTTCTTGCAGTACGCGCATTGATTCCATTGATATTGAGGTCTTGACGTACTATAATCTGTCCTTTGGTATGAGTTTTGCTGCGTATTAGTCTGATTCGCGCGAGGCGGATACGCCTGTTGCAAAAGAACTTTAGTTTTTAAATCTTTCGTTTTCTTTTCTGATTTTTCCTTTTCCTCTTTATCTCTATTTTCGTAGTACTGTGCAGTCGCAAGTATTTGCGCTGTCGTAGATACAGCCCACGCACTTTCTGAGTCTTTTAATTTATTGCATAATTCAGGTAACAAATTATGCACAAATTTATCGACAAACAATCTTTGTCCTCCTTCTGTACTCATGTCCTGACCACTATGATCTACAAAAGTCTCTTCGAACCTCGTGAAGAAGTCCGAGACACTTTCGTCTTTCTTTTGCCTACATGCTGACAACTTGTCCCAATTAACACGCAAGGCTGGCATCAGAGTCTTCATTAGATCAATTATTCTACCTGGCAGATTAGCGATCAAAGGTTCAGGTTTCGCACCACCTATTTGTTGATTATCTGCTGCAGTGATAGCTGCCCAATCACCACCTAAAGCAGCCTGATGATCTTCTCTACGAATTTTAGCCCACACTGGTTGCGGAACTACATTACCAAATAACATATCAATGTCGGCTAAGTTCATTATACAAGCCTCAACTGTCTGTGTTAATTCCTTGTAATATCCGGCTGGATTCTTACGCGGATCTGGCAAGGCCTGTTTCACTGCTAACACTTCTGCTCGCTTCCATGGAATGTGTATCCACACTCGTTGGAACTGTGCTGGAGCACCTGCAATACCAGCATTATCATCACGTGCCACTGCTTCGCGCCAGATTGGAGGAACTTCCCTCATAGGATATTGGCGACTTAGCTTCATTTTACCTTTCTCTAAATCTCTCGGCGAACGAAGAGATGGATCATTCCTTAAACTTAAAATGAGTTCCATCGCTTGTTTTATTTTCTCACCCACTATCATTCCAGCAGCAAACTCCTTTTGAACCCTAATTAAATCTTCCAAATCTGATTCGACATCGTCTTCTTCTATCTCTTCACGTAACAACGAGCACATCTCATCAAAGACGTATCGTTGCGTTGGTTCTCCCCACTGCATAAATGTGTCTAGCACATCTCTTGTACTATATCTTCTACCCTTCGAAATCCATCTGAGAGCCGTGGAGTCTAAAACTCCCCGTTCCTCAGTACTCGGAAGCTGACTCCGTCTCTGTACAGAGTCAGGAGTAGGAGTCTTAATCAAAGTTTTATATATAGGAGACAGCATATTAGTAACCGAATCAGTGATTCTTCGACGAACAGAAAGTGGAGTTAGTACACTCGCAGACATAGAGAATGCAGTGGAGGTAGGAATAGATGAGGAAGCAGTAGGAGTATCGAGGAAAATAGTTTCTGGAGCAGTAGGTACAGAGGTAGGTATAGGGGTTGGCAGTGTAGAAAGAGGAGGAGCTGTAGGAACATTCACATTCATCATCGGGAGTACAGGAACTTGATTCTGAGGGATAGGAGCAGGAGCACCAGGTTGTCCAGCAACCGGTAATTGAACATTCGGGACAAGTGGAGTCGTAGCACCTTGTGCATACGGTGGAGGTGACCGTAACAGATAAGATAGCAGAGGATCGTTTTCTGAGTCCTCCAGTATCTTAGCCATTTTCGATGGCAAGGCAGGATAGCACTTGTCAATCGCTAAGTTGTGCTCTCTAATGGCTACATCTATGACCTTCTCACACTCGTTAGCCTGCAACTGTTTAGTCGCTTGCTCTAGAGTTAACTCTTCTTGTTCTTTCTGCTCTTTCTTCAACCTTCTCATTTCTCTCTGTTTGGATTCTTTCCGCCAATAACGGAAGGAATCAAACATTGCCGGCCGGGCTTTCTTCTTGAACAATTTCGCTTCTAAGTTATCGAGAATCTCTTGCTCAAAACTACCATGCAGTGGCCAACTAAGGACACCATCCTTCTTACAATAGCGGACCCATATCTCATTATAAGTTATAGGACCCACGCCATACTTACAATATAAATCATATAGGGGAGTCCCAATCGGAGGAACCAGACAAGAGTCCTCCAATCGTGAGTCACTGTTGCAACTAAAACAAGACAACATTTTCCGACTTACCATTTTCAGTCCGGAACACAAAACAAACAAAACACGGAACAAATATGTGCACTCGAACCAAGAACTTAGGCCTACCAAAACGAACTGATGTATCGATACCCAAAACTAAACCAAATAGATTATCGTAACTAGAACAACCAGTGATAATCTGACAAAACCAAACCAAACCAAGAACCGATCAAGGATTTTTAACAATCCTCACAAAAAGTAACCAGCTAGCTATCACTAAATACTTAACTGAGTCACTGAAGACGTCACCAAGGAGAAACCCGTCACGTTTCGCCGTACTAAGGACTGCACCACTTCGGGTCCAAGACAGGGCGACGGTCAAGGCAACGGCCCACTGCAGCCGTCCTGAACGGGAAACCCTCGTGGAAGAGAACTGCGGGCCACTTTTGCGATATGCCGGGATCGATGAAGTGGGGCGCCTCCCTCAGGAATCTTCACACGAAGCTTCTCGAACTCTTCAGGCTTTTGGACCGGTACCGAATGACGTCGCCCCACGTTGGGCGCCAATTGGAGTTCTGGACTTTTTGGTTCCGTCCAGAGGTGTCAGGGTACAACACCCGAAGACCCCGGAGTTCCACCTGCCTTGGTGCACAAATGAACAGAAACACGGGCTTCTCGATGGTGGCGTCAAAGACCAAAGGTTTATTACTGCAGGGACACAGAAGTCACAGAATCTAAACACGGGCAGAGACTAGGAGCCTGTTCGATTTGTACAAAGTGGGTTGCTCCTTATATACGGTTTTTTATGCTAGGGGCAAATTCTTTACATGTAATACATTCCCAAAACCTTTGTGTCTAAAACAATAAATATTTGGTGTTACACAGGAACCGTCGATAATATCTGAGGCCAAACATTGCGAAGAGAGGGGTTCCCACTAGTTTGTCACAATCCCCTGTCAATATTGCATTCAGGACCCGGACCGCCTCATCGTAAAGTTCGTTACCTCCCCCTAATAAAGATTCAGAAAGAAAGAAACAGAGCCAGGTGTGGAAGATAGAAAAGTGGGATAAGGGATGTTTGTGGGTTGTAAATGGGCAAGGCTACCGGCTTCGGCCGCCTAATCATGATCAGGTACAATGGACACGAAGACCAGTTTGGCAGGACTGGCCTCGGGCAGAGGAGGCAGCCTTTGTCGAGTCATGCAGCTACAGCGTGATCTGGTTTAAGGTGCACGTGTCATGTAAGAGGTGAATCTCCGGCTACGGCTACGTGTCCTTAATCAAAGTGGAGTGAATGAAGTGATCAGAGGCTATTGCATATGTGAGGGCAAGGAAACACAAAATGGCGGCCATGATCTAAGATGGATGCCGTGGGTATATCAGAAATATGTCAATGGAAGGAGTGCTCTTGCTCGTAGCGTAGCGAAAACACTAGGATATACTAAATGGATCATTTGCGGTTCACTGATACCAATATTAGGTATTTCCGACAAACTTGAAAACACGGGTTCAAGTCGTCACGGAACCGTCACGGAACCTCACAGGTACGCGGGTTACCAGATAAACTGGCACAAGTCAATTCTCTATGACCCTAAGGGGCGGGGATGTTGGCGAGACCTCCTGGGTAGGCTGTTGACGACAGTGACGGGGTTTAAGTACCTCGGAGTGTATGTCACCCTGGATCGACAGCAATCCTACCAACAGAAGTTAGAACAAATAATATTGAACTTCATAGAGGATGCGAAACGCTGGAGGCAGCTCCCACTCACTATATTGGGCCGGGCGGCTATGTTCAAGATGATCACATTACCCAAATTTGTATACGCCCTACAGAATGAGTACTATCAACTCCCGCAAAAGGTATTTGAGAGAATACATGCGGAACTTAGGTCCTTACTATGGCTGGGTATGCAATCTAGAGTAGCACTGAACACCCTTCTGTGACATCAGTATAGCGGAGGGATCTCGCTCCCGAATCTGAAGGCATACTATTGGGCGGAACATATATCCCCAATCAACGATTGGCTACATGCACAGGCAGATCATCCCACTTATGCCCTTGAGAGGGATAGGATGTCAACCAGGTCGTTTATGTACTACCTCTATGGGGGTGCTAGACGGGGGCAGCTTCTCCCTGCTACAGGAATTTACTTTACTGCTGTGGAACAAGGCGATGAACCGCACGGGATGGGGAAAGAAACCCACCCGGCAGACACCGATCTGGCACTGTATGTGGCTAACAGAACTAAATAGGTTAAAAAGCTTCCAGAGGTGGGATGACATAGGTATCTCCACCTTGGGAGACATAGTGGCCAAGGGAGAACTGAAATCATTCGCAGCCCTGAGGTCGGATTTCGGACTGCATCGCACGCAGTTTTACAAATACGCGCAGCTGAGACCTGCTTGGCGAGCAGAAAAAATTTAGTTAGACTAGTTCCCGGACTATGCACCTCTGGAGGGATGGCTGCTACAGGAGCAGATACAGGGAAAAGCGCTTACATATAACACATTAACAAACAATATGCTAGGTGACTTAAGTAAACTTAGGAGAACATGGGAGAATGAGGTGGGAGACATGGAGGATATCGACTGGGATATGGTGTTAATACATCCCAGGGAAGTGGCTATTAAGTCCCGGCTGCGACTCATTCAATTTAATGTGCTTCATAGAACGTACTACGACAGAGTGAGGCTTCATAAAATGGGCAGGATGGAAGACACAAGGTGCCTTAGATGTAGAGAAACGGGAGGGGACTTTTACCACATCATATGGACATGCCCTAGGATTCAGGATTACTGGGGTAAAGTTTTTGGAGAGATGAGCGAGGTCTTAGAGACCCCTCTCCACCCTGAGCCCAGGCTGGCCCTTCTAGGCATGACAAACGACGTAGACCTAGCACGTCCCCTACTGATCTTTCTGGTTTTGGCGCTGGTGTTGGCAAAAAGGGATATAGCTAAGTATTGGGGTGCGCCGGAACAGCCAGGCTTGGAGGAGTGGAGGAGAGGACTAGACCTTTACATGGCCGCTGAAAGGGTCACTTACAAAGTGAGGGGATGCCCGAAGAAGTTCCGGGTCTGGGGCAAATGGAGAAAATATCACGGGCTGGATGGGGGGCTATGAAGGCTCCAGGAGTAGAAGAGAGATAAGAGCGTGTATGCGTCCACTCAGGAGGCATCAAAGTCAGGAAGCAAAAGCCTATCGCACCACAGCACTTTGGGGTTGGATTGACATGGAATTTATCAGAGATGTATGGCGGGGAGGGTGGAGGGTGGGAGACGGGGAAGTGCGAGTGGCTTATGATATGATTGTATTGTCGAGTTATAATAAAATGCAAATAAAAATGTTTTAAAAAAAAAGATTACACTGGAGGCCACACCTGCTTAGCTTGTATCTGTTCTAAATCTGGCCTAGGGAAGCTACATCTGCTGTAGACAGGAAGCTTTGGGATGAGGTGATCCTCCAATTCTTTGCATGCATCCAGCCAGCACTCACCAGGACTCCAGCTTTCAAAATCAGGTAGCTAATGTGCATAAAAACTGAGTTTCAGCAAAAGACTGGAAACACGGGTGCACAAACTAAGATTTTGATCTTCTGAGTATTGCATGGAAGAAAAAACAAACTGAACTGTTGGCCGCATGTATGCCTAGGAGTTGATTGCTTGACTGCATCTGACTTGTGCTGAATACCCAATTAGTTGCCCCGGATCAAGGGCACAGAGGAACTCTATTAGCTGGGGGGATGGGCACAGATGTTTGTAATGTCTAGACACAAAGCAGGTTTTAAACTATGCAGTTCATTGCCTTAATTCAGATGCATAGTATTAATCAATATTGCATGATTAAAGTACTCAAGACTAGTATTGTGGTTGACAAAACTTTATTATGTTTTTTAGTTGATTGTTCTGCCTCCCTGAGTAGCCAGATGAAAGGTAAGTAATAAAAGAGTTTTAGTAAGCCCAGTTTGCAGAGCCGTAAAGCCTAATTACAAACTAGGCTGAATGAAATGAACAGATGCTTGCATTCAGGGGGCCAAGATGGCGCAGAGATCAGTCACCAAACTGTGAGGCACTGCTCCAGCCTGGTCCCATTGATAATCATCCTAATACAGTGAGGCTTATCGGTACCCTAAAAAGTGACAGGGGACCGCTCCTCTTGGTGCCAATGTCCCACAAGAGCGGATCAAGCAGGCGATGTAGGCAATACCAAGGCGCCCTGTTGTGGGCCCTGCTTGAGTGGTCAGGCTTGTGCCCTTCGCTGACTTGGTTCCAACTGGGGGATACCCGCATTTGAGCTAGAGCAGCCTCCCCATTCTAAGGAGGTTGATGCAGAGATGCAGATGTGTGTCTAGCCAAAGCAAGGGCTGCATGGAGGGGGTGCCCTGCTGCCATCTGCGACCTTGATCAGACATCTGGAGCCACAGGAGTGGAAAATGTAGAGGTGTGCTGCAAAATCTCAGTGACAGTGAGTGCCCTAAAATGTCAGCGGCCTGGCCGGGCTTCCTTCCCCAACAGCGAAGGCTTGCGCAGGTGTGGAGGCCTGTATTGAGGAAAAGACCACCAGCCACAGAGCTTTGTACATAGCTGGGGTGCTTGGTGTGGATCCTGAGGAGCGGGAGTTGTGCAGCCTCCGATCCTTACCCCTTCTGGATTGCTCTGAGAGACCTGAGAGCACAGCCTAGGGCAAGTTGAGGCCTTGTTGGACTTATAGTCATTCTCCCATATGAAGTAAAGGCCCTGGGGTCTTGCTGGTGGTTAGATGCAGACTGGATGGCACCGGTGGGAGCCTCAATGATAAGACACCCTTATGGGAGCTGGATCGACTACCCCATTGGATTGTTATTACCCAATGGTGCTGCATGGTGAGGGGAGAGAACAACAACAGACTGAGTAACACAAGCATTAGTCGCTGCTGGCCACTGAGGGGGCTCTAGTTTCTCTCCTCTGCCAGGTACAGTTCCTTGGGTGGCCACTTTTGGGGCATGGTCTGACTGAAGGTCCCCAAACCTCCACCCCAGAAATAGGGCTTTGCAGGAGGGCTTAAAAGGGTCTGGATCCATGGGCTCTTCATGAGATGTATGGCTATAACTTGTAAAATGTGAACCTGCAATATTAGGGGCATGGCAACTCCGATGAGGCACCACAGGGTGTATGCATATCTGAGGCATAGGCACATGCATATTGCATGTATCCAAGAGACACGTCTCGCCAGTATAGAACTTGTGAAGGTTTCTAGGTGAAGGAGTGGTCAGGTATTTGGGGTGGGTACTCAGCATACCCAAGAGGGGTTCTTATCTGGCTAGCCCCAAGGGTGCGCTTTATACACAGCAGAGTAGTAGTTGACACAGGGGGCAGGCATGTTTTACTGGAAGGGGTGCTAGTTGGTCAGCTCTTATCAGAGATATCCTTGTACATGCCTGACATGCTCCATGGTGAGTTCTTCAGCACCTTGTCCCCGGCCATGCTCACTGATCTCCAGACCCTGTGGATTTGGGGTGGGAATTTTAACTGCATACATTGCACAGAACCGGATCAATCAGTGTGCCCCCTCCCCGGTAAACAGGGACTTCACGCAAAGAGACATTTTCAGCAATGGACGAGGGCAGCTCTACTGCATGATACCTGGTGATTGGTTCACCCTGGAGAGGCAGTTTACCCATATTATGCCCTGGATAAGCAAGTACACACAGGACTGGACTATAGCTTCTCTAATGCAGAATTGTGTCTTAAGGTGGTCAGTTCTGAGCACTTGGGCTGGACCATATCAAACCATAGCCCTCTTAAGATTTTGTTTGGATGAGGGGGTCCCAAATCCAATGTGAAGGTTTCACTTGGAAGCTCTCCTCAATTCAGCTTACAAGTACGCCATCAGCACACACTGACCAATAATTTGAGGAGAATGAGGGATCAGTGGGGTTAAGAGGAAGAGAATGGGACGCTATAAAGGTAGTATTGCGCGGACTTTGTAGTAAGACCACTTGGGGGGGGGCAAGGTCTTCCTTTCTTTGCAGCTTGTCAGACTTAGAAATCCAATCGAGGGTGGCTGAGATGGAGGCCATAAAGCAGGTTGATGCGTGGACGCGACTGATGGAACTCCATAGACAGCACAGGGATGAGATGCAACAACTCAGTGACATTGGCTGTAGGGCCCCTCTGGCTCAGCAGCACCTGGATGGAGACAAACCTTGACATACCCTGGCATGGCTGCTGTGGTCAGCCATCCCTATGTCCCTGAGACAAATACCATAGCTCTCCTGACAACAATCCATGTACAGTTATTTCCAAATGTAACTATAGTAATTTAGTACAAAACTAAATTGAAGACCATGCAGTCAAATGTTTTTCACTGAAGTTTGTATTTTCAGTTGGTGCAAAAAACAGCCTGTCCAGAAAATACAGCCGACACATGTTTCGTCATGCCAGTTACTTTTTCAAGGCTAAGGCAGCAGTGCTTAGGCCACTGATCCTGAAAGGCAATCCAGGTAAGCAGTCAAAATAAAAAAGTGGCTGAAGCGATACTGAAATCTGAAAAGAACGTATGAGTATTAAAGGTGTGGTCCGTCAACCGTGGTAGCCATGAGGTCCATGAAAAACAAAAGACATCTGTATTGTCCTATTATGATAGAGTACCATGAAGTAAATGGAATGACAGACTTTGATTGTGTCATCCTACTGTCTGTCCAGGGGACGTTGTGAGAACTGGTATGAGCCTTGATAAGCCCCCTGTTTCAAGTTGCTGTCTCCCCTATCAAAGTCTTAGGAGTTCGGAAATTAAGTCTGGGTCAGCGGCCTCAGAACGGTTGCCTTAACCTTGAAAAAGGTGTCGGCTGTACTTTCTGGACTGGCTGTTTTTTTCACCAAATATTTTTTTGTACTAAATGACTACAGTAAAATTTGGAAATAACTGTATAAGGATCATTGTGAGGAGTGCTATGGTATTTGTGTTTCATGATTAACACGGAAGCACAGTGTGTAATTGCATTTGGGTAGTATAATGCATATGTACCAAACAGCACCCTTAATATGAGATACATTTGTTTGACAATATTCACACAGTTGCACATAACGTAAGAAGTGCGATGGGATCCCCGATCACCACCTACCTCTATCCCTAGGATCCCGAAAGGAGCAATTCATTACACTTCCGGGGTCACGATAAACACACAATCCGCCATAAATACAGTTTTTGTCGAGTATTATCAGGTGCTATACTCTCCCCCTCATAGGCCCCCAAGAACACATTTGAGACTATCTGTGATAGATTGCTCTTCCCTGTCAGATGCCCTTGCAACTGCGAGAATTAGAGCAGCCTCTACTGGTTGTAGAAATAAAGGCAGTGATCCGCCAACCGATGGGGTTTCTATTGAATTGTTTGCTGCATACAGTGCGACCCTCTGCCCCAAGCTACTTGAGTTGTACCAATTGGAGCATCGGCATGTATCACTACTCATTTCCCTGTGGGAGGCCCTTACTGTGGTGCTGCCCAAACCGGGTAGAAATTCCCTTGAGATGAGTTCTTACTGCCCAATGCCACCTTGACTACAAATTATTTGGCAAGGTGCTTGCCAATTGATTACTTCCTTTGCTCCTGTCACAAGTACACCCTAACCATTGCAGGTTTATTTCACAATGAGCCACTTTCTATAATACTCCAAAGTTGTGTCATATTTTGGGGGCAATGGAGAGGGCCCCTGAACTCCCGTTAGTGATAGCCTTAGTTTTCGAGAAGGCATTCCACCCCCTTGTGTGGTCTTACTTTATGTTGATGTTGGAGGCCCTGAGTATGATTCTGAGTTCCTTGGTTGAGCCAAATTGCTATTCCCCGTATCTGACAGCCGGGGTGAGGATGGGACAACAGATATTGTGCCAATTTGAAATTCGGAGGGGTAACTGGCGTTCCCATAATTTTTGCTCTGGTTACGGAATCCCTCACTGGACTGCTATATGCCAGGGAACCACTGTGGCGTGGCAGTGGGGATGGACCGGCATGTCATTTCCTCATATGCTGACAATGTTCTTATTTAAATACAAGAGCATGGTCAGAACTCTTGCACACATTTGTAAAATAAGAATGTTAAAGGCAGGCAAAGGTGTTGGTTTATTTCCTTTCAACCCTGATTTGTGTGAGGCCAAGAAAATGTGCAGCTCTAATCAATGCACATAGTCCTGCAGAGTTTTGGAGAATGGAAAATCTCAATAATTTATTTTGTTAGCGTGAATAATGCCATAATGTCGCAAAATAATATGGCTATTTTCCACATACTGTCAATGTTACCATTCAAAATATAAGTATTCTAGGCCCTAAGCCTAAACACACATATACATGCTAAAGAGGTGCCACACAATCGGGTCTGGTTTATATATATCATGTATGTGTTACAAAGAAAGCCCTGCCACACATAACACCAACATGCCACAATATAATGGGATATGGCATGAATGAATAGTAAGTATGACCAAGACACTATTACCAACCTGCCTATTTATGTAATGTCCGTTTTGAGCTGACCCCATATCTATTTGCTTCATGAGTTTCTAAGTACCAATTTGCATATATTCCATAAAGGCCCCGGTAACTTCATTACCCTTCATCTATATTCTTACCTACATTAGACCTATAATGGTTTACAGGGGCTGACCTTTTACCTAGATACAACACCGCATTCAGAACACAGGTTTTCCCTAGTTCGAAATCTCATACATTATGCATGATGATTCATGGAAGCACAGCAGGACGACCATCTCCTGTATAATATCTATGTATAAAGTTCATGCCCAACGTCATCCTTAGGCCCACACAATATTACAGTGCAGTAGGTCCCCTGGGGAGACCTCTGTGTGTATATATACATCACATCTTGCTAAGATAGAACAGAGGAGACAAGACTTCCCGGCCGACACAATGACCAGAGACGCTGAGGTTCCGGCATGCAGACACTACAGCTTGCAGTGGTCTAACATCCCTTGTGAGGTGTCCAGCTCAAGACTAAGACAGGGTCCCACAGTATCTCACTTCAGGTAATGGGGTTGACTATATCCTAGAGAGATTCTTGGCTTAACACCTATACACATGCTAGGTACATTTAGGTACATCTAGTTAGAGAAGCATTGTAGGAGTACGCATCTTTTTATCATGTGTTGTACATACTCATATGTATTCATGGTTATTCTAAGATGGTAGAGCTATGCCATCCCTTTACCTTTATAGTACTGGTGTAGCTTTGCTGTACTCCTCTCCGTACCATCCTGAGAGAAATTCGGTTATAGAGAGGGAAAACCCTGACTTAAAGCAGTCTTTAAGAGCTAGAGAATTAGGATTGGGTATGAGTTGGGTAAAACATCTGTATGGAGTTCAAAGAGCGTTGAATAAATCGCCAAGAAGCTCTCTAGGGAGTGTCACTCATTATGAGGTCCTATTTGGGATGAGAATGTGGGTACCTGATTTTGATTGTGAAGACACAATAGCGGATGAAAACCGTTTGACATCCATAAACGTTTGGCTGTTTTACAGGATCTGAATGAATCCAGGGTACTACAAAGCAATGTCCAGGTGAAACGGGCCGCCACTGGGGAAGTCAAGTCTGTCATGGCAAGACCTGTCTGCATCCTTAAAGTCGGGGACCTGGTTAGAGAAAAAATTGCAGAAAAAAGAATTGGGCCATCATACAGAAAGCCTATGCCTGTCCTGGCAGTTAAAATAAAAGGAAAAGTACTTCTGCTGTCTCTTGCAGGTAAAAAGGAGAACATTTTTGTCTCAATAGACCTAATCAAAACACACTATGTGGCCGATACTGAATAGTAGGCCGCATGGGCTCTAGAGTAACAGACACCCTCCTCTCGCAACTATACAAGAACTCCAAACAGAAAGACTCATCACATTGGAAGAGTCACCTGCTTAAATGATGGACTAAGCAACAATGCAATGGAACTCATTCCTCTTGAAACTGAAGTTCAAACTCAGAACTTAAATGAAATACAAATTTCAATTCCACCAAACATGGGTATCTTCGTCAACATTCCCCAACAAGAGCAAGCTACAGTTTACATAAGACCTGCAGAAATACCAAAAATTGATCGAACTGCATCTGTCTATTTCATTGACTTTAATACTGTTTCATTGGTTTCAAGTGAACCTGAGATGTTGCCAGCCCAAAAAACTCTCCAACAGCGAAGTAAAGATGTCCTGAACTTTCTTGAAAAGACTTACCTGGTAACACAATGGGTTGAACTCTGGGTATCTACCGGGATACGTTTCTTTCTTTTCTGGAAAGGCTTAGTAACTGTCTTTAGGATGCTTATGAATGGAACTTATCTTTGAGAAAGCTCTGCAGCACAAAAAGTGAACGTGATACTGATACCACATCTATCATCACATCGTGAAAACAGAGACCTATCATCAGTGTACATTATAGCAGTTCCGATACCTGACGGTATAGTGTAGGACAAGGTTGATTATGATATATTTGACACAACCAAACTTTTAAAAATACCACATTTATTTAAAAATTCATTAAGTGATATTATTACCTCAAGTACATTTTCTGATGATTGGGATTACGAAACTGTAAATAATATGTTGTCTGATTTAGAAAATTCTGCTGCTTTTTCTAATAAGGAAATGTTGGAGGACACATCAGATTTTGAAACAATGTATTGCTATCAACATTAATGTCATAATTTTCTGCATAAATCTGCTAATCCCAGAAATGTTTTCACATACCACCGATGGGAACATTGCCCGACACAGCCGAAAAGCAGTTCAAAGACATTTCCACAGAAATGTCCATATTTTCAGGGTTTAAAACATCAGACCCAGCCTCATAATATTATAAGGTTGCACCAACACCAGCACAGAAAAATATGTTGACAAACACCAAACCATGTATTCTGCTTCCTTTAGTGCCCTGTTGTCTGAACAAGGTTTCGACTTATGGAAAGACACCATATACTTTAAATCTGTCTGGGGTTCTAGAGACTGGCAGGTCCAGGTAACAGAGGCGCTATTTAGAGAATGCCTTATTCCTCAGCAAAAGCAATGGTCCTAGACCTTGAATAGAATACAGAAAAAATCAGTAAATAGTCATTGATTCAACAAAATTGGAGCATGTTATGTCAAGTCAGCTCATAGTATTCAATACTCACTAGAGAAATCAGAAAATGCAACAGACAAAAGACTAGCAAGCAATTTTAATTCATTGCATTGTCAATTAATTGCTTATAATTTACAATAGAAATTCATTAAAATTCTAAGCAGTGAGCAAAATTGCCCCAAGAGAGGAACGTGCAGATGGGAGTAGTAGTGTTGAAGAGTGTTAAGGTGTGATAAAGAGATAGAGGAAAAGTTTTGAATAGTGACATAAATAATATGTAACATAAGGTCCACAAATTAATTGGGGGCTCGCCAGATTAAGCAGGTCCTGTCGGCTTCAAAAGAGAGGGTGGGAAGGTAGAGAAGGCGTTTCCTGATATCACGCTGAGAGCCGACGTGTATAGCGAACTTACAGTGTAGATAGCGCCGAAAACAGTAAAGGTCGACTGGCTGTGTAAAGAACACACGGAGAGCCGTTTCAGCCGTCGTTGAATTAATGGAAGGCTTTTATACGTGTAATCTACCCTGAGATTGCTGAGGGGACGTATCTTCAACGCGAGACTCCGGTTGTGCTGATTAGCAGCCTTAAACTTTGACGGTCGCTGGCAGCCATATTTGCTGATGGTCTGCCCTTTATTAAGCCTTCTCTACCTTCCCACCTTCTCTTTTGAAGCCGACAGGACCTGCTTAGTCTGGCGAGCCCCCAATTAATTTGTAGACCATTTTTTGCCTGTGTGTGTGAGGTGTTATTCTGCACCTTTTCATCGGGTTGAGTTTTTCCTACCCCTGATATCAACCTTGATGATTATCTGAATTGAATTGTTGGGATCTCCGCCTCCTCATAATGCCCTGTGAGATTGCCCCTGAAGTCCTGATGAAGACTCGCACGGCCAAGGTTCAAACTACCTATTAGGCCACAAGACGAGTCGAAACGTCGACGCATTCCCCTTGATAGCACCTGGACCCACTTTTTTCTGATACCAAGCGTGCTTAGAAATTGGAATATATATCCAGATTGTCAAAACAAATGACACTAAAGTGTTGAAAATTATTAATGTGGCCAGATTAGGGAGGACGGTAACTTGTTTTGAACCTGTCCTTCTTGTGTACAATATTGTTAAATATTATTGATGTCACTATTCTAAACTTTTCCTCTATCTCTTTATCACACCTTAACACTCTTCAACACTACTACTCCCCTCTGCATGTTCCTCTCTTGGGGCAATTTTGCTCACTGCTTAGAATTTTAATGAATTTCTATTGTAAATTATAAGCTATTAATTGACAATGCAATGATTAAAATTGCTTGCTAGTCTTTTGTCTGTTGCGTTTTCTGATTTCTCTAGTGAGTATTGAATACTATGAGCTGACTTGACATAACGTGCTCCAATTTTGTTGAATCAATGACTATGTACAGATTGTGTTCTATTCATGGTCTAGGACCATTGTTTTTTCGTATAGAATCACACCAGGTCCAAGGCCATTTGGGTTACCCCATTATTATAATGGTTATTTCTCAGCAAGTCATGTTTTTGAATGAAACAGTGCAACATATATCTTGTCTTGGACTAGCCAAGTAAAAAGATTTGAATACACCTTGGATGCCCACACCATCACACACCGAGGGTAAGATTACATCACAAGAAGGGATTATGCTAGATGAGATCGTGCAATACAATAGATCAGTCCCCGATTGGAAGGATTGGTTGAATTGGCCCACAGACACCAACAGATGTCAGAAAAGATTTCTGGGTAAAACCAATATGTTCAATATCAACAGGCCAGATCCACGCTATGTACAAAGAGAACATCCAGGGGTAGTGACATCATACAGTGTTGGGAAGTTATGCTTTGATTGGTTAAAGACCTCAGCATATCAAACAACACTTGTCCTTACTTACAGAGGATGTGGACCAATGGTATTTTTTATTAGATCCTAGGAAGCCACGTCATAAATGTTTCTATTATGCTGTCTATAATGCGATTTGGAATATATAACAACAAGAGGCCGCTGAAAGATTAAGAGAAATAGATCATATACACCTAGAGAAAGCTCTGGCAGTGGTTGACAATGGGTTAACTACACTAATCTTCAGGATATATTCACTAGGCAACATTGTATCTTCTGCTATTGATGTATTAGAACAGGATTTGTCCATATTACAACACAGGCATCACAATTGCGTTCTATTATGTTATTAAGCTGGACACTGCAATCTTTGGGGGCAGGCTATGTGCCTTGGCATTTCATAAACAGCACATCTCTGTTTTCTTCATACAATCTAACAGAAAAACAGATAGAAATGGAACAGAGGGGAGCAAAATATACATATTGAAAAACTGGACAGATAAGCCTTTACAGTGGCAGAGTCACTGTCCACAGAATGGTTAATCCATGACCACATAACTCTTCTGGTCACTACTTTTCAATTCCAATATTGCCTTAAACACAAGCAGGTAGGCAGATATGAAAGAATGGGTAGGGAATTCATCAAGGAATCTTGGGAATTACCGTACTGATTTCGATGCCGGAGTGTGGAAGAAAAGTGTCTTTAAGTGGTACAAACTGCGAGAATACTTTAGGTGGATCACTCATATGCCAGGATATAATGCTCATGGGGCCTGCAAGGCTTCGGTAGCAAACTTATCCTGTCACTTGAGGGGTGCCCCAGCTGCCGTGATCACTCAGTGTTCAGGCTACTTTTGATTGGAAGTTACTTGATGCTGAACGATCAAGGCTGCAGTGGGATGCTTCCGGGCATCACATATCTGGTAACCATGAGCTCAGGGGTTACTTACTGTATGCAAGTCATATTTCCACCAACACATACAGTCAGGGAGGTGCCATTATGGCCTTCACTAAATGTTTCATTAATACAGGTTGATTCTTTGAGCAGGATGAAAGCCATGCTTTTACAGAATCTCTCCAGTTCGCAAGGTCTTCGGCAGAGATACAGGCACCCATACGTACAAACTTGCAAATCGTATTTATAACATGTCTGATATGATGGGCATCGTCCACCTATTTAAGAACATAGGTTCTGAACTGTTAAGCACTTTTCACACGGTCTTCAGAGTTATACCAAACGGTATGGTCTCTGTATTTGGAAGCATATTTTGTAGAGTAGTTCCTATATCCCTGATAGGCTCTGCGCATTGGAATAATATACACTACAGATTTGACATGGGACTGGCGTCAGTATGTCTCTATCGAGTACATTAAACTTAATTGTGTGTGTGCCAGCTAACTCAGAGGTCACTAGAAACTTTCTCGAATGAACAAGAAGGGATTAGTGTCTGACAACCGCATAAACATGACAACTTTATTTCCCTTAGAGTCAGAACAATATCTTCAGAGTCGTGGAAACAATAGATAACTATTTCACTCAGTCAATCGAGCATGCTTCGTTTCTACAGAGTTGCATAGAAATAGAGAGACGGGCGTTTTCAATAAAAAGGAGTTTATTGAACAGTCTTCTTTCGCAAGTAAAAGATATGAACTGCTACAATCGTAAGACAGAATACGAAGTTTAATGCATACAGTGTAAACAGTATATAAAAAAATACTGTAATAGCATGGTCTGTTGCTATGACATATATAAAAATACATACATAAATAACACAGGCTAAAATAATCAACTGATGCTTCTAAAATAATCCTACCCCAGTTTACCTAACCTAGGTGTAGTACGAGGGAAGAAGTAGGTGCTGTTTTAGCATAGGTTTAGTTTAGTTTAGTTTTTTCAAGAATTGCCAAAGGTTTCTCTAGGTTCTAATCAGCTCCATACCTTAGAATGAGAGAGGTTGGTATCTCTTTCCCAGGACTCGATTCTCTAACACCCCGCAAGGGGAGTCAGAAACACTGGAGCTGGATTCTCGGCAGGGAGGATGACAGCGTCTGGTCAGTGCGTCAGTTGGGAGATGACTTCCTTTGGAACTTGCTGTGGCGAGCCGCATCGTGCAAGAAGGTAGTCAAACCGCACTGTGCCTTGCCATAGCAAGTGAAGGTATATTTATACCTTGAAGGTGTTTAGGAATGCCAGTATTGACGTAAAAGTCTGTCATATGAACGTCATGAATGAACCCCTAAGGAATAGCTGTTCATGCCTAATAAATGAGTTCTTGGAGAAATAAATATCCAAGCAAGGGGAAGTCCAAAAGGCTTAAGAGTCTGGTTTTCCAGGAACTCGTTGTGAGGTAGATCAACAGATGTAAGTAGCCATGCCTGTATTTGGTTAGCATGGACTATGCCTAAATAAGGTCTGGATTTCTATGCCTATATAAGGTCAATGTGAAATGTACCTATATAAGGGCATGAATCAGGAAATTCATGCGGAATCCAAATCGACACACAACAATTTGGAGGACTGCCGCTGATCCTTTTTCTAATAGTAGGTATCCTGATTGTAATTTTCTGCTGCGCAATGGATGTCCCAGTCACCAAGGAGTTGGAAACAGTACTCCTGTAGAAATATACCGTGATCGTATGCTACAACACCTTGGATTTTGTCATTTATAAGAGTCTTGATAGACTGCATCTTACCTTTCATCCGATGCCTGTTTGCGGAGAAGAATGTGCATTAGATCTCTGTCTGACATTCCCATCAAGTGCGCAGCTGGTCATTGATGCTTTATTGGACCCGATAATGGCCCATGTTCTGCAGTGTCCCCAGCGTATTCCGATGTTGATTGCGGCATTCCTCGAGCCACCACAGGTAGTATCGGCTACTGTTCGTATGGACACCGTCTCCTGCTCTGATCTCCAGGCCTTGGATGGTGCACAGGCTGTCCCAGCTTCTTTCGTGGACAGTACAAAAGATCATCTGTGCTCAATTGACATAATTTTCGAGGTGTTACAGGGACTGTCGTCTGCGAAGGTAGGCAACAAGAGTGTTGCATCTACCAGCCAGACACATAAACATTTGACTCATTTGGCCCGTTGTCTGCTGGGAGAAATTCAACCTTTTAATTTGAGAAATAAAACTGAAAATTGGAACTCCATAACAACATTGACATTATCATTCAGCATGCATGGCTTTCAAATGCTTATAGTAGTTCGAACTCTACCTACGAACACATTAGGTCTATAGCTTGAGTGACAATTTCCTTTTTAAACATTTTAAAGATTTTTTAGAACTTTTCAAACATTCTTTTTAGCACAACAAGAAACAAATGTTTTTTTAAAACTATTTTTCGTACCAGTATCTAGCCTAGTAGTACATTTAGAATGCAACTATGTCGTCCATTCGGAAGAGGAGTGTGTGTTATATTCCATATAGGTACCATAATATAGGCCCCAGTAACTTCATTACCCTTCCCCTATATTCTTCCTTATATTACACTTATAACGGTTTACAGGGACTTACGTTTTACCTAGATACAACACTGCATTCAGAACACAGGTTTTCCCTAGTTCGAAATCTCAATCATTATGCATGGACGACCATCTCCGGTATAATATCTATGTATAAAGTTCATACCCAATGTCATCCCTAGGCCGACACAGGAATACAGTGAGGTAGGATCCCTGGGGAGACCTATGGATATATATACATCACATCTTGCTAAGATAGAACAGAGGAGACCAAGACTTCCTGGCCGACACACTGACCTGAGACACTGAGGTTCCTGCATGCATCCACTACAGTTTTCAATGGTCTAACATCTCTTGCGAGTTGTCCAACTCGAGACCACAACAGGGTCCCACAGTCTTTCACTTTAGGTACTGGGGTTGCCTTTATCCTTGAGGGATTCTTGGATTACCACATATACACATGCTAGGTACATTTAGATACATCTAGTTAGAGAAGCATCGCAGGAGTATGCATCTTTTTATCATGTGTTTTACATACTCATATGTATTCATGGTTATTGTGAGATAGTAGAGCTATACCATCCATTTACCTTTATAGCACTGCTAATCATTTATACCTTATACTGTCTAACGGTTGTTGCAGCTCATGTATTCTACACTAGAATAGGAACTGGTCAATAAATACTTATTGAAAATGCCCTGCCTGTTTATTCTGTGTATATCTATGAGACAGACTAAGTAAGCACGAGTGACTGAGTGAAAAGTAGTGTATTGTTTCCATGGTCCAGAGGGATCAGGTTTGTCATGTTCGATGGTTGCCAAGAACAATTCTCTCCTTGGTAAGAGGACATTCTAATGGCACTGTGAGCTAGTTGGTAAAAGAGGCCAATATACTTGGTGGAGGTAATCAGATTCAGTCTGACACCAATCCTACAGTGTATGCTGTCCAAATGCGCAGATCCTGTATCATTTTTATAGGAGCTACACAACATCATGGCTATTCCACACACCAAATCAATGTTCCAACTGAGGCGATTTCTATCATCATGATAACAATTATGAATGGTAAGATGGCTAAGAATCAAGGATATATGTCCGAAACAACACAATGGACCATCCTGTGGACATAAAAAAAATATTCCTGAGTACAGGCAGGAAGAGGAAACATGAATGGGGTGGGCAAGTGAAGCTGAAAAGTTGCTACGAAACATAAATTTGAATATCACTGTCCAAGGGGTTAAAGATGTAAACCAAATTCAACAATATAAAACAGATGTCCAAACAAAGTCTAAAAGTTCTAAATTAAAATCAAATGTTTAACAAAAAACACAGGACATTTTTACTAAGGACTTGCATTGTACTTGCATGAAGCAAGTCATTGGAAGGCAACATAGGTCCTCAACTGGGGTTTGCTAAGTCACATTTAATGGCATTCTGTGAGTTAGTAAATACAAAGTAATGTGAGGCAGGACATAGCATTGTCTTTGCTTTCCTTTGAGTCAGGTATGCATTATATGGGTGCAACAGGGGTATTCCCCTGCATCCACTCTTGTGTTTTGATGCAAACCCATATTTGCAAAGACTTGTAAATCTGGGTGTGCAACAACCAGGTGTGCCTATTCAAAGGAAGTATAATGAGGAGAAATATCTTTATTTCTCCTCATTAATTTTTTTATTTCCACTGTTGTTGTATTTTTCAGCCAACAAAGGAAGTATAATGAGGAGAAATATCTTTATTTCTCCTCATTAATTTCTATTTCCACTGTTGTTGTATTTTGCAGCCAACATTGAAACAATAATATGCCTCTAAGGATTGTTTTTGTGCATGAAGGTTTCCTCTATTGACCAAGGCTGCCTTTGTTGGCGCCAGACAGAGTGTGCCAGTGCATGGAGAGCGCAGATTCTACCCTCTCCCTTTCAAACAATGCAGCTCAGCAAGTTGCCTTGCTGCATTGCATTCAATAATGGTAAATCTGCCCCTAAATGTCTGAAGGAAAAATAGTCAATCCCCTAACCCAGATATGGATTCCTTGTCTCTTCCCTGGTTTGGGGGCATGAGTTCCTAAGAATGCTTTACATGAAGCTGAACTATATCACCTCCTCAGGCAAGGGAATGGTAGTACAGGGGCAATACCAGATACCTCTTGATTACGTAATATGTAGCTGTGTTAGTGGGGGATGATAAGGGGCTGGCAAAGGCAACAGGTAGGGTGGAAAGGTTTTGCAGAGTGATTACATGACAGCTCCCAGAAGGACAACAACCAAGTCATCTTTCAGTGGTGGACAGCCTGGGCATCATTCACATACGTGAGCACCAGCTGGTCACTGAAGAACAGCCTATCTTTCCTTAACAATCTGCTCAGAAGTGGGATGGCCGGGGTTGTTTGCTTTGTGCCTGGGCGTGCCTTACCCTGGCAGACATTGTTGTGAGCCCAGCTCAAGATGCCCCCCCTAATGCAAATGGCACCCCCTTGCTCAGCTGGTGGTGACTCAGTGTAAACTTCCTGGTGATGTCATACTTTGAGCGGTATCATGACCCCATTCGTTGTGTTACACAGATGCAGAAGAGGTCTGCACATTTCCTTTTTCTATTCACAGTGCATACATTAGCTATGTATGGGCGGCTGGCAGCAGAGCACATAAATGTGAAGAGACAATTACAGCCCTCTGCTCAGGGCTGCACTGGGATCCAAAACCGGCCCTAGCAAAGAACTCACCTGCACCTGGTGGGGGGTGGTTTGGGGGTTGGTGCTAGTAGAAAGCTTTGTGCTGTGCTATGCTGCAAAACCTGACCCGGTAAGACCCGGTAAGAAAAACGTCCCCCAGGGATTCAAAACCGGCCCTCACCCTGGTGCCCCCCCCCCCACCCCCCCCCCCCCCGGAAATGCCCGGTGCCCGCTACGGTCAGTCCGGCCCTGCCTATTTTTCGGAGGTCTGCTGTCTATAGTCCACGAATTAACTCAGAGATTTGTTAGATTAAATGTGTTTGCTGAAGACGGTAAAAATAAAGAAACAGGTTGCATCTACTTGTATGTAGCACAGGGAATGAAATGATGATACGGTTTCAAATTGCCAGGTTCACTTTCCTGACGAGATGGGCATTTTATCGCCATAAAATGGAAGATATGTTTGGAGGCACTTCCACCATCATGATTTTCCATTCCTCTGCTGGGGGCCCTCTCTGATCTTCCGTTAGCCATTTTGGGGTCTTTAATTCTAAATTCAAAAGCTCGATTAAAGTGGATTTTGTTATCAGTAAAGGATGGATGGCTCATGAAATGTGGATTTTGCACTTATGCTACCTAACGTCCAGCTACACATTATTGGCAGTGTAATCGTACTTGCTTTTTTTTTTTTTTTTTTTGTCCTCATCTTGCGATTACTGTATGCTTGTGGAGTATCAGGTGTCTGCCTCTTTGTTCTTTTCCGACACAGCCCCTTTGTTCTCTCTTGGCTGGGGAGTTTTGACCTCTAGATGATATGAGGAGTTTCCTTTACTCGTTGCATATCAAAGCTTCTGGTTTGGATCTGGGGGAGCTAGCCAACTTGACTACTGAGCAAGTACCATACTTGTCCACCAGAAGATGTATCGCTTTAATCATTGGACTTAAGTTTAGATCTTATTTAGGGTTAACAAAAGTTTCAAAACTATCCCAAAACCTAAATCTTTTGCTCACATTTCTTAGCTTATCAAGTTTGTTAATTCTTATTGCCGAGTTCAGCCATTCTGTATGAGTAGGGCTAGAGGCTCCTATCCATTTAATACAAATTTCTCTCCTTGCGAGAAATATTAACACAAAGAGGAGATTTTCCTGCTCCCTAGTAAGCCCCCCTTCATTACTTGGGTCTAATATCCCAAAAAGAATAAGTGTAATACTCACAGTTAGTTGTTTGGACAGGATAGTACTCATGGTCTTACCGACTTGATCCCAAAACTCTTTCAGTTGGGGGCAGTTTTTAAACATATGGATATCGTCTGATTTTTCCTCGCCACATTTTGGACATTTCTTTATTCCAGCGTTTTTAAATTTGGAGAGTTTTTTTGGCGTCCAGTAAGCCCTATGAATTGTATACAAATGATTCCTCTTCAGAGCGGCAGATTTCAAGTTAGACCAGCATTTATCTACTGATTTTTCCCAAATTAAGTCCAAATCTGTGGTTACAATGTCTTTCCCCCATATTTGGGTTTCCATGTTGATATTAGTATCATTGGCCATTATCAGAGCCCAGTACCACTTTGCTACTTCCTTTGGTAGTCGCGCTGTATTAATCATGTCATCTTCCAATTTTTCATTACCATTTGTACTGGGCAGAGTTCTAGACCAGCTTTGCATTTGGTAATATTTAAATTTAGATAGAGTATTATTTGACATTTCTTGTAGTTCTATCCATGTTTTTAAGTTTGTACCATTTAGGATTTGTCCCCAATATATGATGTCAGCTGTTTTTAATGCCAGTGCAAGAGTGTCTTTTAAGCATTCTGGGGTTCCAGGAGAGCCCCAGATAGGAGCCCACTTACTGTAATACGATATATTTAGGATGCCTCTAATTTGTGTCCACATCTTTGCTGCATCCCTTAATATCTTAAGCTTTATTTTTTTGAAATATTTGGGGTGTCCAAACTTAAACAACGCACGATCTTCTGATTTTGTTATTACTTTGAAGTAAGCGGGATAATATTCGTAGTTTTTTAGTAGTACTTTGATATTTTTGAATTGGAAAGCTCTGCAATACTCCAGCAAATCTGGGCTAGCTAGCCCACCATCTTTCTTACTTCTCCTGATCTTTTTCCATGCTATCCTTGATCCTTTTGCTGCCCATATGAAGCTTGTTAAGTTTCTCTGTGCTCGAGCTAAATCTGATTTTCCAAATTCCATTGGTATCGCATTAAATAGGAATGTAAACTTTGGCAAGATGGTCATCTTGATTATATTCGATCTCCCAATCAGGCTCAACGGTAGAGAGGTCCATATCTCAAGGAGTTTTCTTACTTCTCCGGCAACTTTGGTTAGATTTCTATTTGCAGTCTTCATTATATCATGATTAATTAGAATTCCTAAGTACCTTATTTCGTTTTTTATATAATTGCTTTGAAAAGTCGTATTCCATGTCATGACCTCTGTCTTCGTTTGATTCACCAAATAACCTGAGATTATCCCAAATTTCTTTAGTGATTTCTCAATTTCTGTTTTAGCTTTTGTATAATCATCAGTAAAGATCATTAAATCATCCGCATATAAAGCGATTTTTTTCTCCCATGTGTCGTATTTAAAAGGAGTGATTTTGTTGTTCTTTCTTAGCTCATTTGCCAATGGTTCAATATATAAATTGAATAATAAAGGAGAAAGCGGGCATCCCTGTCTCGTTCCTCTGGTTATCTTTATATTTTCTGTTAAACTACCATTGATTAGGACTTTTGATCTTGGATGTTTATAAATTTGATTTACCATACCGATAAAGTGAGGTCCGAAATTGTTATTGACCATAACTTTCTCAAGAAAGGCCCAATTAACTCTATCAAAAGCCTTTGCGGCATCCACAGTGAGTATGGTAAGAGGGATTTTCTCAGTTGTAGCGATATCTATTGCAATTAGGGGTTCTTGTGTTACTTCGTGTAAGTATCTTCCCTTAATAAAGCCTTTTTGATCTTGATGTAACAATTTTGTGAGTATTTTCCCTAGTCTAGCTGCCATTATTTTGGTAAAAATTTTGTAGTCCGCATTTAATAATGATATTGGGCGATATGACTCGCATTTATGAGGGTTCTTGCCGGGTTTCAGGATAACTGTAATTATGGCATCATTCCAGGAGTCTGGTATAGTTTTCTGTTGTATTAAAATTAGGTTAATTAGTTTGGTTATATGAGGGAGTACAGAGGTTTTCAGTTTTATGTATAATTCATTTGGTAAGGCATCCGGTCCTGCTGCTTTTCCCTTTTTTAAACTTTTAATAGCTTCTGCCACTTCTTCTTCTTGAACTTCTTTTTCTAACTCTTCTCTTTCATTCTCTGCAAGTTTAAGAGGTGCTGCTTCTTTAAGGTAAGAATTAATCATTTGATCCGAGGGAGTTATATCTTCCGTGTATAGATCTTTGAAAAATTTCCAGAATTAGTGTTTAATAACATTTTCATCAGTAGTAGGAGCTGTTTGATCATCGGGAATAACACTTTCCACTTTGTTTTTTGCTAGATCCGTTTTGAGCTTCCATGCTAGCCATTTTCCGCAGCCCTCACCAAATTCATGTTTCGCTAGCTTGCTAGAATCCCATTTTTTCTGTAACCTGTCTTCCAAAATTTGATCTATTTTATCCTTTTGTGTCTGTCTTTTATTTAGAAGGTCTTGTTTTTTTTCTTCCTCTTGTTCTCTGGATATAGCGATATCTAAGGAGCTGATCTCTGATTCCAAGTCTGAGATCTCTTGTTTTAGTTGTTTATTTTTATGTGCCCCTAAACTCAAGAGTTTACCCCTTATGACAGCTTTGTAAGTGTCCCACGTTATTTGTTCTGAGGTGCCAGATGCGTTTAACTCAAAAAAGATATTTGTTTCTGTTTCTAGCTCCTTTATAATTTCTTCGTCTTCCAACAAAGTTCTTTCGACTGTGAATCTTCTTTCAGTTATATTTTCTGTAAATTGTAAGTCTAATTGTACTGCTGAATGATCTGACAGGTGAGCTGGTAAGTGGGATACTTTTCTCACTTCTTTTGATAATTCATTGCTGACCAAAAAGAAGTCGATCCTGGATTTATGTCCCAGTTTTTTGTTGTGTAGTGTGAACGGTTGTGATTTTTCTCCTTTGTCTTTCCAGATGTCTACCAGATTGAGATCCCTTTTACAAGACACGATCCATTGTCTCATTTTCTACTCGGTGGTGATCTGTCTAGTTTTAAATCCATTACCAGATTAAAATCACCTCCCAGTATTATTGGGGAGGTGGCTAGTAGCAGTTGTGAGTATAAATTTCTCAACGGATCAGCATCGTCCAAATTCGGACCATAGTACCCTGCAATAGTAATGGGAGAATTTCCTATTCTGATATTAGCTATAGCCCATCTTCCTTTATTATCCACTTCTGAATTGGTTATATTAGCTTTTAGGGACTTTTTAAGAATGATCGCTACTCCTTTAATGGTACATTGTTGTGTTGTGCATATTAATGTATCTACCCACCATAAACTCTTAATAATTTGATCCCATTCATCTTTTAATAGGTGAGTTTCTTGTAATATTATTATCTCACTTTTCTCAGTTCTAATATACTCAAGGATTTTATTCCTTCTGCTTTTTGTCCTCAACCCGTTTACATTCCAAGATAGAATTTTTACATCCCTAGATGTATTCCCCATTTTTTCTGTTTAGTTGTTATGAAGTTATGTTTTACTCCTAGTTGTTTTAGTTGTTTTAGTTTTCGCAGATGAGGGATTTTTTGGTTTTTTTTCCCTATTTTGCTCCCCACCCTTTTTTGTATGGTTTTATATTTTCTAGATTGTGCTTTAAAGTTGCCCTCCCTGGGTAAGCCTCCCTCTTCTTCTCTTTCGGTTATCTTCATAACCCTTTTGGCTTCCCAATCACACCTCCGTGATTTTTACCTATGTACATTTAAAAAAAAAAGAAAATTGTTGGTTGGTTTATAGCTTCTTCATTTTTATTCTACTCTATGTCCTGTCCTTAGTTATAGTTTAGTTCTGTTTCTCTATGTATTCTCATTATATTTTATTTATTTATTTATTTATTTTCCCGTGTATCAGTGTTTATTCAGGATATATAAGGTTATATGATTTACATGATCCATGTGATTTTATATGAATTTTTAATTCAGAGGTTCTTCGGAACGTATTTGGTCTCTGATTAGCTCTATCAAATTTTTTACTTCATCAGGCTCTCTTAAATTTCGCATTTTGTTTCTCCACATAATCCGAAGTGAGGGTGGGAATTTCATTTGCACCGTGGCACCTAGTTGTTGCAGCTCAGACATTAGATTTCCCAGTTCCCATTGTCTGGTCTGAGAGGCTTCTGACATATCAGATCTTATTTTAAAGTTCCAACTGTCTTTGTTGTACGTCCCTTTTTTCAAAGCCTCCCCCAGGATCCTATCCTTCAGCATATATGTTTTAAAATTGACTAGGATCTTTCTAGGGTTTTTCCTTTCTTTGCTCTTTCCATAAGGATCTCTGTGTACTCGCTGTATATCCTCGTCTAGAGTGCCTTTGTCTGCCCATGGAAAATATTCCATCAGAAGTGCAACTACAAATGCTTTAACATCCTTGCCTTCTTGATTCTCTGGCACATTTAGAATCCTTATGTTATTTTTCCTCGCTTGATTTTCCAAGGATTCCAATTTTTCGTTCATGGTTTTATTTTCCAATCTCAAGGAGTTTATTTCCTTTCTGTTTTTCTCCACCCTTCTGTCCAAACTAATGACTTCATTTTCTACTGCTGTCACTCTGTCGCCTAGTGCATTTAGTTTGCTGTCCAATTTCTCGCAAACCTCCTGTATTTTATTTTGTTTAGACTCGGATATGGAAAATTTCTCTTTCATTTCCACCCATATTTTTTCAAGTAGTTCATCTGTATGAGTTTTTGTTATATCCTTGTTGGGTTCTACAGTTCTTAAGTCATCATCCTCAACCTCTCCAGTTGTATTTACTGCTGCAGCAGAAGAGACAACCTCTTCAGTTATCTCTGCCGTTGTTTTTGCTGCTGCAGCAGAAGGGTCTGCACCCCCCTCCGCCATATGACTTCCCGCTCTCTCTTCCGAGCTATTTTCTTTAATTTTCCAGATCTCTTCCAAACTTATGTTTTCTACTATGTTCTTTTTCTTAGTTCGAGGTTTTCTTCCTTTCTTTCCACTGCCTGTATTCAATTTCACAGTTAGGGTGGGAACCGCTCGCTGTTTCTCTTTTCTTAAGAAGCGGCTATCCAGTGGTTTAGTTATAAGTTTGGTTATTGTAATCTCTTTCTCACTTTCCAAAACTTCTGAAGCTTCTGAGGCTCCTTGTGATTCTAGAGAGCTGAGGGGTTCTGAGTTCAATTCTTGTTGCTGAATTTTAAAGTAAGACCTAAGAGAGGGAGTGACTTTTATTTTGACTTTGGATTTCTGAATAGACTCCAAATTGTTTTCTTCTTTTTCTTGATTATTCTTTAGGTGGCCTCTGAGTGATGTTTTTTGTTTTTTTCTACTCACTCTCGGAGTGATACCTTGCGGGAACTGCTCCTGGCTCAAGAACTTTCTATTCCGTAAACTGTAGAAAGATTTCGCTGTGCTAGGCTGGGTCTCTGGTTTCTGTGGTTCTGCATCAATTTTGAATTTAGTTTGATTTTCTGAGTGGGTTTTTAACTCTTGAGACGTTTTCACCTCTATATCCTCCTGTGTTAATTCTGTGATTTTACTCATATGCTGAGTTTTTGAGTTTTTTTTCTATTATGTTTATATTTATGACTTGGCAAGGTTGAAAATGCTTGTAGGTTTGACACAGCAGAAGATATTGATATAGCTGACTATCAGAACTATTGGCATTAATGAAGTTATAATCTGTGTTGTGGCATAGGGTTGTTTGTTGAGCTTTACAGTTATAACATGAAGTTTTTTGTTGAACTTTACCATGTGGGTTTTCCAATATTTCCAATATGCAAACACTTTCTGCACTTAAGTGTTTTTTTGCCGCTCTTTCCTCGCAATTACACTTTAACTTTTCCAGTTCTGCCTCTCTTGAGCGCTCTCTTGATTGCAGTAACGTGTTCCTCCAAGTGCTTTTTTCCCCCTTCGTGTAACTCGCTATGCAGACTGTCAAGACAGAACTTCCCTCGCTCCCCCTCTCGAGCTGCTGCTGCCTCCGTTCCCTGGCTCTGTCGCTCGTGCCCCGGAACTGGAATCTCACTCTACCGGCGGCACGGCGGCAGCGCGACTTTGCACTCTTTGCAGCGCTCCACTTCTCTGCTGAGGGGCGAGCTCCGGGACCTTCCAACACTCCACCCGCTCCCACTCCGCTATTTACCTTGAAACCTCTGCTGACAATCCGGGACCTCCCATCATTCTCTTCCGCTCCGACGGTCTTCCGAGGAACCACCCAGAGAGGCGCGCTGCTCACCTCCAGGACCCCGCCAACAATGGCGGAACACCAAGCTTCTCTCTTCTCTCTGAAGCTCCAAGGGAAAGGGGAAAGTCCAGCGAGAAGCACCATATCACTCACGATCCACCGGTAAGAGGCTCTGTCTTCACCATATAACGGGCACTTTCCGACTATAGTAGTTTTCGTTTTTTTTTAGGCGGTTTTGAAGCGCTATGTGCCGCTATATCTCTCAGAAATGTGTATTTCAGAATATGTAATTCATCTTGCCTCTCTGCATTCTTCTCTGCATGTTTGGGCTTTTGTCTTCCAACCCTGTTGCGATTATCACGGGTGTGTCGGGAGCCCTCCGACCGAGCTTCCTACTCGGCCGCCATCTTCCCCCGCAGTGGTCCTTCAATGCCTCTTACAGTGTCCTTCCTTCGCACATGCTTTTAGAAATATGCAATGTATATTTGATTGAAAAGTGTGCCAAATCAGTTTTTTCTGCATGATCACCACATTTTCTTTTCTGGACCCTATTTTTGTTGCCTCTAGGACTCTGTGCATGTCACCACTGCTAAACAATGGTAACGCGCCCATGCTTCCTGAGAGAAATAGGGTATTCGTTGAAAGTACCCACTTCAAATTATACCGCAACCCTTTTCTGGGTGAACCACTTATCTCACTAAATTAACCTGAGCTCAATCCCCTGTAGCTATGGCACAGAGAAGGCAGATTTAACTAAGAGGCGATGTGCAAAGAATGTATGCAGTACCCAAACTGTAATAAAGTCAGAACCCAGCACAATAAAAATTCCAAATCAATTCAGAAAATATTGTACATTTAAAAAAAACACACCAAGTTACAAAAATCAGAGAACCAGAGTTTTGAATTAAAAAATGTTGAGTCTAAAAATAGCACCAAAAAGCAATAAGTGCCTACCCGGTCATCTGCTTGCACTGGTCAGCACAAAAGTGAAAGTTAAGGCTGACCTCAATGGAGTGCATGTCAGCTAGATGGATCATGTTCATCCTTTGGAATTCTATAACATTTGAGAAGCAGGTTTCTTGAGCGGATTAAGGGAGATGGCTGTGCCCAAAGAAGGACTTGTTGTCTGCCATCAACGAAGGTGAAAAAAGTTCTGAGTGGGAAAAAATTCAAATTTGAGGCCCAAACAGGGGTATACGTTGATCAGATGCAGGCTGTGGCGTTATCAAGTGAAGATTGTTACATTCAGACTTAGCAACTTTTCTGGAAGCTGAATTTCCACCAGTGCTGGCTGTAGTTAAAGCGGCCTCAACTTCATCAGATTCGGGTCAATGACAACCCAGCTGAAAGGGATTTGCTGCAGCAGAGCAAAAAGTAGAATGGCTGCAGTGACCCCAATCTCAGTGGCAATGCACCATTAGCAGATTAGCTTGGCAGGTTGGTCCCGGTCTCTCTGCAGTTCTTCAGATGATAAGTCCTGGGCTTTAGGGTGCTGCAGGAGGAGTTCACTTTGACCACACCCAAAGCTCCAGGACCCTGGGGACAGAACATGGGTGATGAAAACCCACACCAGCAGAGGCTAGCAACAGGATCCAGGCCATGTCCAGTTGGAACTGATCAGCTGGGAATGCATTAAATACAGCCCCTGTAGCTTACATAGGAGGTCATTTAACTGTCCCTTGAAGTCACTCTTATCCTATAGTGACCCTCACTCCCCAAATCCAACATGCAGAACCTTTCTTCCCCTGGTCAGAGCTCCCTGTGCGTACCCAGAGGTAAGGCAATGGTAACAGGCAAACCCTCCCTGGTGGTCACTTCAAACCAGTTCTGAGGCATCTGCTCCTAAAATTGGTTTTGGAGCCAAGGTGACTATAGGGACAAAGGAAGGGGGAAGTATGGGTTTCTTGCTCTTCTATTGTGACAAGATAGCCCCCTTTGAACTGTAACTAGTCCTTGTGCACAGTGCCCGGACTTTCCTGTCAAGTTAAGAACTTCCCCGCATCCAAGACCTTTTCACCTCTATCTGGGAGCAATCCAGCAGATTGTAAAGGCGCAAAAGTGTGGAAGCCATCAGAATCGTAAAGCTGACCTAGGCATTCAATCCCATGGTTTGCCCACCGCTGAGCGGTAGAGTCATGGAATAGTTCCAGGAGAGTAGGATTATTCCATAGCTGGAAATAGGAATGTTGCGCTAGCTCTTCAGGGGACTTTGAGCAGTGATCAAGAATTTCATGCCATATATACATACCATGTCCCTAACAGTCTTAAATCAGACTCTTTTATAGCAATTCGGATCATTGATCCTGCAGAGAAACATATTGTTGTCCGCACCTAGTACGCAAAAAAAGCCAAAGTATGATTTGTTGTCAGTTAGTAAACTTTGGAAGCGCCCAGTGAACGCTGCCCAGAAATAAAGTTTTAAATCGGGGAGTTGAAATCTTCCCTGCTTGAAGGGGAACTTAAGATGAATCATGCGGCGTGCATGCTTATATCCCCATATAAAACTATTCATTGCAACTTCCAGTTTTATTAAAAACAAGTTGGGGATGCGGAGAGGGAAAGCTCGAAACAGGTATAGAAACTTAAGCAAAATAGTCATTTTAATGATGTTGCATCTGCCAAATATGGTTAACGGACGTTAATTCCAATTCTTTAAGCTTTGAATGACCGAGTGTAGCAATGGCTCCCAGTTAAGCTTCCATACCCGTTCGACAAGAGGAATAATCCATACCCCCAAATAAATGGTGGTAATCATGCCACCTGTTATAGGTGGAGCTGGACCTAAATTATTGAGAATTTAAGTTTTGTGAGGGCCACATTTTTTCGCCTCTTCCTATATTAAAATCAATGCAGTTACTAATGCTGGTAAAAGTTAGTTATAGTTGGTATTATTGTAGCAAAATAAGCAGAACAGTGCCTTCTCTCTCGCAGCTCAGGATACAAGAAGTAGGCTATAAGAACCATTCGCCAGCATTGCAAACAGAGGAGCTGTGGGAGCCTGCTCTTCACTACGGAGTTATTCTGCCATCTTCCTCTTCTTCCTCACCCCCAAGTACAAAATGCTTTAATGTCATTTCCTGCTTAGTTTCTAAAATCTGATATAACTGTGAAATCAGATTTTTGATAACTTGAGCAGAAAAGTAACTTTATAAAAATGTATTTTAGGCTCTCTGGGCCATACTATTACACCTTCAGAGTAGGAATTCACATTATTGGCTGAAAGAGTATCAGCCCTGATTCTGAGTACAATGGCCTGCATCTGAGACCTTTTGTCAGGAATTCTGGAGTTTGTGGTCTGCAGGCATAGCACCTGGTGTCCGAGGGACACAACCACATTTCTCAGACTTCACAGCACAAGCTTGCTATGCCTTGAAGATTTTGGCAGATGGCTCAATTGGTTCTTGGTTCTTCTTCCACCAGTTCCTGCTTCTGAGATCAGCCTGCTTCTAAGATCAGCTGGTTGAGATGCTTACGGATTGCTACGTCTGTCTCTTTCTCTGTTCCCATTTTTCCACGTATAGTCACTTCAAAACTCAGAGTTCATTACATATCTTATTTGACTGAAAGGGGAAGGACTGAGGTGTTCATTGGAGTCACTGACCTGAATTCTAGTGAAATCCTGACAGCAGGACAGGGCTGGTGGATGTTAACCGCTGACCACTTAGCAGGGATTAGCTATCTGGGAGTGGAAAGGAACTGCAATAAAATATCTAGGATTGGGTGGATACATTTATCCAAACATCGGCTAGCGCACAGAATACATTTGGCCCTTCCACCAAAATTGGAAAATGCTTCCCAAGTGTCACCGCATTAGATTCCTGTTTTCTCTCTTGAAGGACAAAAAAAGCAGGACTACTATTCCTAGGAAGGTCCATTTGAGGCATGAACCCTGCAGGAGACCTAGTTGGAGAGAGGCCTGGTGCCTAGAAGCCTGCCAGAAGACCAGAGCCTGTAGAATGGAAAATGAGGAACTTTCCCAGAACTTTGAAAAAGTTGGGACTCAATTATTTTTCTACCTCCGGAAAACATTGGACCAAAGCAAGGTGTGAAATCAATGCGACCTGCAAGGCAATCTCAATGGCTAAGAATCCAGATTAGTTCCACTGAGAGCTTTTGATGCCAAAAGAAATGCTGAGAGATGATGAATCTGACTATGAGAAGCTCTCACTGGCCACAACCATGGACCTTGCCCCACTGGAAGAGTTTAACGTCCAAAATAAATACTTAGGGCTTGATTTAGGGTTTGTGGAATCATACTCTGTCACAAACATGATGGAGTAACAATCCCCCAAACACTAATTCATGCACTCTAATACAGGCACGAAGTCAGAAAGGGAAAACTTTGACTGGATGACCCACTTTGTGTATTCCAATCTCTATCCCACCGTGGTCAGCCTCATATTGAATCTAGGGACCACACAACTGAGAACAGTGACTTTGTTTGCTGCCTTACTTTTTCTTGCTGCTTTTTGTCCTAGACCTTCATTAACTCATATCTCCTGATCTGTTTAACCTATTTTTAATGTTTGTTGTGTTGTTTTTGTAATCATTAAAGTTGGGTGTTTTTCGAAATTGCTTTGGGAATTTTATTGTGCTGTTGTTTGAACTTGACACCAACTGCGGATTGCTTGCTGTTGTGCCATAGCTACAAGGGGTTGATCAGATATTCTCTCAGATCTGTGCTTTGACCTACAAGGGTGGATATATTGAGTTGATGGTGATACCCGCTCCCAAATTATCAGCTTCATTTCTGCCAAAGGAGGTGAAACCAAAGGAGGTGAAAAGGTAACTTCAAGCCTGGAGTCATAATTGGGCCTTAAGTGAAGCCAATCATTAGTTACTGATGATATAGCCACTGTAAAGTTATATTATGGAAAAAAGCATTTTTATATATTTTTACAATTTAGGTGTTTTAGTGCATAACAAATGGAGGTTGATGTTGCATGGGCAGATGATAATGGGTTTGACTGTGGATTTTGGAGATGTGATTATCAGGGTGCATCGTTTTTTGTGCTGGTGATGAGTCATAACTTCTGTATGCATTGTGTGGTATGTGTAACTTGAGTGTGTATTTGTGTGTGTGTTTTAGTTCTGAGGTGTATATTGCGTGCTTCTCTGTACTGAAATTTATTTGGAGTCACTTGAGACGTGTCCTGTGTTTTATATTTAAATTTACTGAAAAGTAATATTAAATGTTATCAATTGCCCATCTGTTGTAATTATGCTATGTATGGCCATCTACATTGTTAATTGAAAATATGTTTTGCAGTTATGCCCTTTATCCACGTTATTCCTGCCACCGTTCATTTGATTCGGCTGCAGTTTCTGTGAGTGGCTAAATGTGGTGTGTGACTTAAAGTAGGTTGGCGCCTAATGGGGCAATAGTTCTGATTTAGTACATGTGGGTTTGGCGTTGACATATTTTGTACAAGTGTTTTGTATTTGCTTTTTCCAGCTATGCTTGATGATGTCATTTTGGTGGATATCTACCCCATTTTTGTCTACTCTCCCTTTCCACTCACACATTAACACCTCACCAGTAGATTTATGTGTGTGGACATCTCCACACAAAGGTGTAGTTTTATGATTTTTGTATAGCATGTCATGGGGCGTAGAATTGCACCCATACATTTGTCAGTTGCAATTCATGAGTTTGTGAAGGAGTATTGCATGAACTATTAACTCGTACTCATTAGACCATATGTGTTTGTTGGCCGACCCAGATACAGAGTTGGGCAGGGCGACCTTTTGTGGTAGGGCCCCAGCTGAAAAACACACTGCTTATATTTTCTGGCACCTGAAAATGCTGTTAAAGAAAATTAGTTATGGCAAACAGCCTAAATGTTTTAGATGTTGCCGGGCATATGTACGCAGCATGTGCATGCATGTGCCTGAGTGCAGACTTAATCTAAACAGTAAAAACGCACCTTCCGACAATTTATCAGAATCATTCTGCTAGTATCGTTTGAAACTCTGCACTTTAATTGATTTGTAAAGTGTAATTTTAGAGCTCGAGGAAGTGGAATGTTTTTTATGTCATTGTTGCCGTTCCAGGTGACAAATGAGTTACTGATGAAATGCAATTTGTTAGAGCAAGCAGAATAACATGTCAAATTAGCCCATGACCTTAACTGACACTATGACAGGAATGTGATGAGATTTTCATATGTTAATGTATGTGCATAGATTTTTCATTTGAGATGTCAAACAAGACATTTCCGCCAAATTCCTAAACTGAAAATTGAACAAAAGCTGCTGTAAAGCATAATGAATATTGATAAACTGCTCAAAATGATCCTGGAAAATATGTGCATTTTCTTGAGGAAAAGTACAACATTTTTCAACACGTTTATTAACTATATCAGGATAGAAATGTGAAATGACTAGTCCCCCATTTGCAATGCTGAAATAAACTACAAATCAGATGATGTATTTTAAAATGGTCAATCTTCTACAGACCTTCCGGCCTCCGCCCTCCCTTCACCGACACCATCGTTGACTTCATCACACCACAGGCTCTCTCATTCACTGATTACATCCTTCTCAGTGACCTCGACTTACACCTGGACAACCCCAATGACCAGAACACCGCTTCCATCCTGGAGAACCTCGCCAATGTAGGACTGAAGCAGCTAATCACCTCTCCAACCCATACAGCAGGACACACGCTCAACTCCCTCTTCTCCGCTAGCAAAAACATCACCTACAGCCACACCACCTAACTCCTCTGGACCGACTACCACTGCGTGCATTTTGTCTTCACAAAACTCACAGTACACAACTGCTCTCACCGACCCCGTGGCCATAGCTGGAACAAGTTCACAGTTGAACATCTCACCGCCTCTCTCAGTGCCACCACTCTACCGACTTCCACTGATGCCAATACCTCACAAGATCAGGCACATACTGGACATCTTGGACAGCCAAGACCCTCCCACTACACCTGACACCACCGCACCTGACAATGTTGCACCCCAACATATCCTGCGCAACAGGACCCCCCTCACCACAGACGACACACTAAAAAGGATGAAGAGCATCCACTCTAGAGCCCCCTCTGACCCATGCCGGCACCACATCTTCCACAGAGCAACCACCTTCTTTACCCCGAGCAACAACAGCTCCATCGAAACCACCACCTTCCCCGATGACCGGAAAAACATTGAGATCAACCCGTTGCTGAAGAAATAAGCCGCTGAGCCAACAGACTTCAAGAACTTCACACCCATCTCCCTGCTCCCCTTCATAGCCAAGGTCATTGAGAGGGCCACCAATGCCCAATTCTCAGAGTATATCGAAGCAAACCACATCCTGAACATCTCCCAATCCGGCAATCGAAGCAACCACACCAGGACCACACTCCTCACCGCCCAAATTACATCTGCTCCCTTCTTGACCGGGGCAAAACTGCAGCCCTCATCCTTCTGGACCTCTCGGCTGCCTTCAAAACTGTTTCCCACTGCGCCCTAATCACAAGACTCCATGACGCCGTAATCAACGACAAGGCCCTGAACTGGATCCACTCCTTCCTCACCAGTCAAACACAGCAAGTCAGACTACCACAGTTCCTCTCTGAACGCTCCGTCAGCTGCGGAGTGCCCCAGACTCTTACCTGAGCCCCACCCTCTTCAATATCTACATGGCTATGCACGCAGCCATCATCAGGAACTACGGACCCAACATCGTTTCCTATGCTGACGACTCCCAGTTGATCCTCTCCCTCACCAATTTACCCACAACCGGCAGAAACATCTTCCACAGCCGGATGAAGGCCGTTGCCACCTGGATGACTTACAGTTGCCTCAAACTCAACTTGGACCGAAGTCCTCATCCTTGGACCCACCCCCTCAGCTTGGGACAACTTCTGGTGGCCTGCTGCATTGGTAACCCCCCACCACCACACTCCACGCTCAAAACCTCTGCATCATACTGGACTCCTCGCTCACAATGAACCACCAGATCAATGCGGTATCTTCATCTTTCTTCCACATGTTTCGCCTACTTTGTAAAACATTCAGATGGATCTCCACCGAATCCAGGAAGATAGTCACCCATGCTCTCATCAGCAGCAGCTTCGACAACGGCAACGCACTCTACACCAGCGTCACCCAGAAACTTCTCTGAAAACTAGAGAATGTTCCAAATGCTGCCGCCAGACTGGTCCTCAACCTCCCCTGCCACTGTCACATCACCAAACACCTTTGAGAACTCCACTGTCTCCCAGTCAACAAAAGAATAACTTTCAAGCTCCTCACACATACCAACAAAGCTCCCCACAACGTAGGACCAGCATATCTGAACCACCGCCTCCCCTTCCACACCTCTGCTCCTGCACAACTGGCCCTGGCCGCCATCCCACAGATCCACAAGACCAGAAGCAGAGGAAGATCCTTCTCCTACCTCAAGCCAACTCCAGGAACACCCTATCTCTCCACCTCAGGCATTCCCCATTAACCCTAACCCTATTCAGGAAGGATCTCAAGACCTGGCTCTTCAACTGAACCCCAATGCCCAGACTGATCAGCAGTCCCCCCCTTCAGTGCCTTGAGACCTTTAAGAGTGATTAGCCATGCTTTATAAACCCCTGATTGATTGATCGATTGACTTTGGTGTATGTCTGAAAGAGGTCTTCTACTAATGTGTTTGTGTTGAGTACTTCATGCTGACGCACCACAACTTCGAAGTCTAAGTAAAAACAAGCGTAGGTACTAGGGAAAGGTCATGTGTTTTGGACCGCACTGCAAATTAACAGTTATGCCTACATGATTTGGTTATACATAAAATTCGAAGGCTCTAGTTACCAGTAGGGTAGAGAAATTGTGAGTAAATTAGAGACTGTTATCATGCACTGTATCTACCATAATGCATCTAGCAGAAATGTGTGCTGGTTAGCGAGGCAGTGTGCTCCTTTCCACATCGTTCATTGGCTCCTCCTTGGAATTACTGGGCTGAGGAACTCTGTGGATGCTCCAGAGCTCTGGCACTGACATTTACCCTGTGAATACTTCCAAAAATTACAAAATAGAATGGTATGCCTTTCCTTCAACAGTACAGGTGTAGGAGAAAATGTTTCTCCTTTCGGAAACAGAACCTCACACACCCAGTCAGCTATGTTTCTTACTTCATCATTGGGTCTGCTCCTCATTGGGTTGGTGCTGCAATACCCGATCGGCACCCATGATGGGGCCTTTTGGTGGAGATCTTTTTTCCTGGCCGTTGGGTGCAGTGCGTGTGAGGGCCCTAGTGAGTGTAGATGTGAAAATTGTGAAATAAAACAGGAAGTATAGGTCAACTCAGAACTAATTTAACAAATATGGCCACTCTTCCGATTAAAACAAGGTGTGGCACACCCCTGTTGTTAGGTTACAGGGTACTTCACTCTGAGGTCAGGTCAACATGTTTCTTGCCATTATGTCATATAGACGGCAATTCTTCAGGACCGATGTAAAATCTATCTACACTTTTTGGTGGTGGTCCAATGTAGTAAAGTTAAGGGACCACCCATACAGCAGCGGAAAAAGTGGTACCTGTCGATCTAGACCATCAACCTGTAAAGAGAAGGAGGTTGTAAAAAGTAAATTTATATTACCAATTCGGCATTCGTAGTACTATTTAGATTAATTGTGCAACACTCAAATAGTGCAAAAAAGCATGCATCAAGGTAGGGTTTTGTGACCATGAGAATGGCAGCTGAATAAAAGCAAGTGGAATGTTACTGTAAACTTCACCGCGTGTTGAACACGAATAAGGACTCACCCCTCTGGGGTCAACAATTCGTAGCAACGAGTTCCGGCAGGTGTAGACACTGAATAGTGCAGTGTCCTATAGGGTAAAATTTAATAAGGCATGGGATACAAGAAAGTGACTGGCAGTTGGTATTCACACTTTTTACAACAGCCCGAGGCCCAGCGGTGAGGTCTTGAGATCAAGTCCTGGAAACGTGGAGTACAGGAGAGCACTGTGTCCGAGTACTCAGGCAGTGTGGTATGGTGCAGACAAGCACAGCATCCCCCTGACCAGAACCACGTGCACCACGTAGGCAATTGCCTTACACGAGATACTCGCTCGGGCCGTAGTTGGAGCGTCGCTCTCAGCAACTCACCTTCATGTCGGTCGACTCATAGACAAAACAGCCCGCGGCCCATAAACTTGCAAGCATTGAGGGCTCACCTAAAGCGACACAGCCTGGGTCTTCCCATACTCGTAAGTAACTGACTTCCTGAGTATGGTAAGACCCAGGCTGTGTCGCTTTAGGTGAGCCCTCAATGCTTGCAAATTTATGAACCACAGGCTGTTTAGTCTATGAGTCGACCGACATGGTGGTGAGTTACTGAGAGCGACGCTCCCACCACGGCCCCAGCGAGCATCACGTGTAAGGCAATATTCTTTGCATTGCACTTGGGCTCGCACTTTCCTGACCTCCACGTAGTCACTGGTATGGACGCTTAAATTATTTTGGGTGATTTCCGATCACCTTTTTGATGACAGACAGTGGAGGAAGAGTCCGTCGGCTCTGAGGACAGTTTTTATGTGCTTAAAGCTGTCTCAATGAGGGCTGTTATGTTTGAGGCATTTTGACCGTGATTATCCTATAAAATGTTGCCGGCTACTGTAGCTTTGTCATGACACAGCAGTTAAGAGCTGGAGTCAATCGCAAGTTCCTCACACAGGATTTGTTTTTTCATGCTGAATGAGAGGTATTGTGTGCAATTTCTTTTAAATTAGACGACAGGTCTTGAATTTACATCAATGTTGGGAGTTTCTGTCATCCTTAAAAATCTTTAAAATCTACAAAATGGCAGCCTCTTACAGGAACTTTTTCATGTGAAATAACTCCTTCTGTGAAGCCCTAATATCATTCTTGGGATATGATTCAAAGCTGGCAGGATACTACATATGACGTTTTTTAGCTGTGATGATGCTCTGTCCATTGCTGCAGTTATGTTGTAGTGGATAAGAGCTGGAACTGCCTTCTAAATTCCTTACAATGGTTTATTTTTTTCTTCTGAAAAAGAGGTACAGAGTGCAATATCTCTGAATAACAGATCATTAATCCTGATATATTGAAGATTACAAATAACGGCTGCTGTTAGGAACCTTTTTGTGGAGCACACCTTATGTTGAAAGGCTCTAACCTTCTTCATAAGACTCAATTCAATGCTTGATTGTTACCACAGAGGTCTCAGAAGTAGTGGCTTTTTCACTGTTTGGCACTAGTACCTATCTCCTCATGAATAATTCCTTCATCACTCTGGGTCTGTGAATTATAGTATATAGTAGGACATTTTCTACGTGCAGTAGGATATTTGATTGTGGTCATTACAAACTTATTCAATGGGGGAAGGCATGGGGGTTAACTCTAAGGACAGAGATTCTAAAGGAAACCTGATACGCTCCAAACAGACCTCACTTACCCCAGATTTTCCAGTTACAGGTAGTCCTGACTCGGCTTCAACTTTAGAACCTATATTACTTAAGCTTAATACTGTCCATGATATAGCTCAACGTACCAAAACTAATGCAGATCTACTTCAGGTGGAGGTGGCAGTAATTTGTAATGATCTGAAAAATCTCTCATTACGTGTTTCTAATGCTAAAATGCGAATAAGTAGCCTGGAAGATTTTTCAAATAAACGAGCAAAACATATCCAAAATGTGGAACATTCCATTACTTCATTAAGGAGAGGCCTAACAGAACGGGAAGATCGATATAGCAAGAGTAATCTTCGTATTTTTGGATTACCGGAGGAGAGTGAAAATTCTGCCACTTCAGTGACTAACTTTTTGCTGTCTTGGATCCCAAATGTCTTGAATCTCTCTTTCACCAAAGACATTGAGATAGAACGAGCTCACAGTGTTCCAACTTTCAAACCCAGAACTATGTCTTCTCCAAGGCCACTGATTTTTAAACCTTTGCGTCATCAACATGCAGATCAAATTCTGACACAAATGAGGAAGATTAAGACAATACAATGGGAAGGTCATAGAATTTCAATTTCACAAGATTTTGCCCGAGACACCGTAAACTGTTGTAAAGGCTTACTGAATCTTCGCAAAAGGCTTAATGACATGAACATTCCCTTCTCTTTTTCTGAGCCTCCAAGATTCTAGATCATTTTTAAAGGGCGTCCACAGATTTTCTATGAAACTTCAGATCTTTCGACATTCTTGGATAATCAATCTGAATCTCAGATGAACACAGATCCTCTTCCTGGTACTTCTTGCTCGTAATCATCTGTATTCATTGACCTGGACTGGTTCTTATGTTTTATCCATTTAACCAATGTATTATTTTTTAGTATTGTTGATAGCATATGGTAATATCATTGCATATTTCTGTTTCATAAGAATCAATATAACTCTGTTTATGTTGTCTCTTTTGAGTTTAATATACAGTTTGTGGTAATTATTCTGATGCTTCTCTCACTCTAGCTTGGCCACACTCTTACTAATTGATATTGTTTTTTACAGTTCAATGCGATAACCTGAGCTGTATTTAGATCTATTTGGGATTACAATCCTACAGATATGTACTATGTAAGGTTGGCCTACTTAATTGATATGATCCCTTTCAAGTATATTGTTTTAACTGAATGACTGTATTTTTGTACTTATTCTCTTATTCATCTTTATTTTCTTTCCTTATACTTAATTTGCTATAGGTAAGTATTCTACCTCTTATTTTACCTCCTATTCTACTTCTTACCTTTTATTTGTGCCTTTTTTTCTCTGTGATAGTTTATCTATATGTCATATATTATTTGTTGACATCACTGATCACCAATGAAATGATAGTTGTTTAATCATCTTAAAATATTATATGTATCAATTCGGACTTTACTACCATTTTTTGATCTAGTTTTTTAAGTGTGTCTAAACTAGAATATATATGTTACTACAGTTACGATTGGATGTGTATGAAATCATATCTTATGATAAATGTTTCATTTATTTCTTATCTCATAGTTGTTCTAATTGTATGATATTGCTCATGAAATGTTTTCTTTTTTTAACTTTACATTTTGTTTTATAGCCTATTTAATCTATGCAAGTATTCTATCTCATATTCTATCTCTTACTCTTTCTCATATCCTTTATCTCCACTTTAGTTACTCTTTCTCATATCCTTTATCTCCAGTTTAGTGACCTGTTTTATATATTATTTGTTATCTTTACTGATCTTTAATGACCTGCTGTATTCTCAGAGATTCTATCAATGTTATTTAATCTATGAGTTACTTCATCAATATGTATGTTTATAGCTTAATATTACTTTACTAATCAATAATTATTTTATATATTGTGTGTTCCTTTTTAGATCTTACCTGAATTAACTTTATGCATGGGTTGAAATATGTATACGCTGGTATTTATATCCTATTATAGTCATGTTTTATTTGCTTATGAAATGTCATATTTTTTCAGACATTGCAGGTATATTATATTTATTCAGTCTCATGTTATCTATTGTTATTAGCTAGAGATTCATGTGCTTTAGCTATGCATTTGAGATGGTAATACTAGTTCCGCTGCTCTGCGGTTTGTTTTCATCTTGAGCTGTCTATACCGCTTTTGATAGCCTTTGCTGTTGCTCCTCCACATTGAGTCCCCCTGCGATTTGTCTCTTACAGACATCCCCTGGTGGGGTTAGACTTTGATGTTGCTCCATTTGTTCTTGGTGTGCATTTGATCCCTCTCTTCTTCTTCTTTCTCTTCATTCCTTCTCTTTATCTCCAATGTACTTATGGGACATCTGCTTCATTTCCTTCCATTTTTAATTATATGTTAACTGCCCTTGTACTTTATTATCAGAAGTTTTTATTTTTTATGATCCATATATATCAATGCCCGGCTTAAATGTAGTTTCCCTTAATGTTAGAGGTTTGAACCACCCTGTTAAAAGGGCCAAGATTTTAGATTATTGTAAGAGTTGTCTGGTGTCTGGTGAAGTAGATTAAGATAGGTTTTAAAGAGGCACTTATGAGGAAGGATTGGGTACTAGATTTTACATGTTCCGAAGCTCTTCGGAAAAAAACGGGGTTATTACCCAGATCTCTAAAAGTTCTGGTTTGTCTATTGTTGCAGCTGAACATGATATAAACGGTAAATGGTTACTTACTGGTCTGACTAATGGTTCGGATGGTCTATATGTTATGAACTCATATGCTCCAAATAATGATGATCCACTTTTCTGGCAAGCAATAAATAAAAAACTCACTGACATTCCACAGAATAAAACAATTGTTGGGGGTTGACTTTACTCTTCCTTTTGATCCTGTTTTGGATAGACATTATGCTTTTAAATTTCAACTCCCTAGGGCACACAAACATATGCTTAATATGTGCTTGTCTCATCATTTTTTAGGTGCATGGAGATTACACAATCCTACGGATAGCGACTTCACTGTTTTCCCCTCTCCGCATTCTAGTTTCTCTTGTATTGATTACCTTTTGGCTGATGCCTTTCTTTTAAAACATAACATAAATGTTGTAATTCACCCAATAGTTATCTCTGATCATGCTGCAGTTTCTCTAACCATCCTTAATCTTATGGATAATAAAGGCCCCGTAATTGGCATCTAAACACAGAAATCTTAGAAAATGACAATGAGATCAAAGACTATAATGATGAGATTGATAATATAAGATCCTTATGAAAATTTGGGCTAATTGATTTACTCCAGTAGCCCAGTATGTGATTCATGCAGATCAAACTGGATTTATAGCTGGCAGGTCAATGTCTTCTAATACGGGGTATTTAGTCTAAGCGATCGATTTTTTCAATACAAATCAAACACCTGCTTTGATAATGATGGTTACACAGAGAAGGCATTTTACTTAGTTAATTGGGGTGCTCTATTTTTTGGTCTCGAAAGGTTTGGTTTTCCTCCCCAGATTTTAACTATGCTTCAGAATATTTATCAAGGGGCTCAGGCACAGGTTAGGATGAACTCAAACCTGGCAGGTACAATAAATATAAGACAGGGAACCCCTCAAGGGTGCACCCTAACTACAGTTTTGTTTACTTTTTTTATTGAAACCGTGGCGGTCAAGATTAAAAAAAAATATAGAAATAAAAACTCCAATAGAGGGAATGACAAAACTAAAACTATTAGCAGACGATATTATACTGTATCTGGAACCAGTAAGGCATAATATTGAATCTATTGTAAGAGAATTCGCTGAGTTTGAAGCAATCGGAGGTTACAAAATGAATCATAAAAAACTGAAGTCCTGGCCCTTAATGTCTCTAATAACTTTCTCCCAGATAATTTAAAACAACAAGCTCTTTCTCTCGAGCCAATAGGATATCTGGGGATAAATGTTTCAAATCAATATGCGGATTTATTTAGGTTAAATTACGAAACCATGTTAAGAAAATAAAGATTTACTGGATATATGGACACTCCTTCCTCTTACTTTGAGTGGTCGTGTAGCACTCATAAAGATGCCGATATGACCACTATTACTCTTTTTGTTTTCTAATATATTGATTAAAATCAATACAGAATATTTTAAAGAATTGGAAAAAATCTTTTATCAATTTATTTGGAATAAAAAAGCGTCAAGGGTTAAACTATCTATACTCCAACTTGATACCAGCTGGGGTGGGCTGCACTTCCTAATATCCATACTTATTATGAAGCAGCATTTTTGGAAATAATTGTTTGATTAACTGATAGTAAGGGATCCTTGGATTGTTTTTCCTGAATCAGATGGTTCAAGAAGTGGGATCACAGCTTCCTGTTTTTATAAAAACATCAAAACTTCCAAAGAAAACAAGATACAAGACGCTCCAGGTGTTTAACAGTAGACTCCAGAAATGTTACTCTTTAAAGGATCACTCCTCAGGATATGAATATCTTCGTCTTATAGAATGTAAAAGTTTGGGCCTTCATATTCAGAACGGTCATGTAAAACTCTGGGAAACAAAGGGTTTTAAGGAATTAGGCCACTGCTTAATAGGTGGGAGATGTATTAATTGGGAGGAAGTTCAAGCAAGATGTGGAAATCAGAGTAGGCTCTTTTTTTTTAGTTACCTACAGATTAGATTATTAGTAAACAAATATCTTCTTCCAGCCAGTGCAGATACCCCTTTGGTTTTACCCGCTCTGTTTAGGATGAAATTGCGAGGTATAGGGAATTTGTAAGGATTATTCTGAAATCAAGGGAGCCCCTAATGGTTGCCAATTTTCTTGAAAAGATAAAACAAGAAACACTTTGCCGGCCTTTAGAGGGGGAGGGGCAAATCATCTCACAATATGGGAGTACGGCATTGAGAGCGACAAACTTTAAAAGAATGGCGTTTCTATCTTGCTGGATGTCTTATTACACCTCTAAAGTACTTCACAAGATATTTCCGGTGTCAACAGATGGGAGAGGGTTCATGGTTACATGTATGTTGTATATATCCAAAGCTGACCCAGTTCCGGTAAAAAATTGTGTTGAACTTAGCCATGCTCTTCTGAGTAGGGTAGAACCCGAGCCAGAGTTTGCACTTTTCGGTTTATTAAAACAAAATTATACACAGTTACTAGCCAGAAGGGGGGGGAATGTTTTTATCAATTTCCTCCTTGGTGGCACGTTCATTGAGCCTTCAGAATTGGAGAACAATCAGAATACCAACGTTTTTAGAATGGATTCAAAAAATGAGCGAGCGAAAAAATGTGAAGAAGCCTATGCAAAAAGTGTGGGAGCTACTAAAAGATTTTATTCAATATGGAACTATTTGGATCAGATGGAACAGGATCTCCAAGGGTAAACTTATTTAGAGGATCTTTATTTTTTATTTATTCTTTTCTTTTCTCTTTCTTTTTTAGTAATTTATGTAAGCATTTGTACTGTTAAAGTGCAGGATAGAAGTGAAGTTAATGTTATGTTAGAATGTACTACAAAGTATATCTGGATAATATACTGGAGAGGAAGTTTCGAAAAATCGTCACTTTAGCACCTGCACTTTATTATTTAAGAAACAGCTTTTGACAATGTAATATGTCTGCTGCAAGAGCATCTCTTTAATGGTGATGATTGTATAAGTATCAATTAATTATTATGTTTTTTTATACTTCTTTTATGTTTTATGCTTTTTACTCTGCTCAATAAAAAATTATTTAAAAAAAAGAGATTGATAATTGTTTTAAAGATAATGAAACCTTAGTGGATCCTCCAATAGTACTGTGGTATGCATTTAAGTGTTCTTTAAGGGTTCACATTATAAAAAAATGGCCGAAAGAAACAGTGACATTAAGAAATCTCTTCAGTCTTTGGGCGATGGCATTAAACAGAAAGAGGATTTAAATAGACATACTAATTACAAACTGCTCTTACAGGATATAAAACATTTAAAATACTCTTTGAACTCCATAATTACTAAAAGAGCTTATATTGGAGTGCATGCCAAAAAATGCCCTCTGTTATTGTTACAAAATAGAGCTGGTAAGTTGCTACCTGCTACTTTAAAATATCAGAATACGAATACCAGCGCTACTCATATTACTCATAATACTGATAAAACTGCCTCGAAAAAGTTTCGTACCCAAGAAAGTCTTATTTTTTCTTTCGAATTCTATGAAAATCTATATACCCATCGGGATCAATGTACTAAGTGTACCTGCCAACAGTTTCTTAATTCTCTCTCTATTAATAATATTTCACACACCGATATGATCGAGCTGGGAAAGACAATCAATACTGATGAGATTATTCAAGCTATTAAGACTACACGTTCGAGGAAAGTTCCCCGACCGGACGGGTTTCCTATTGCCTGTTGTAAAACATTCACTTCATTCATAGTTAAATATCTTAAAATGATTTTCAATGACTATGTTCTTTCTGGCAAGGTTTCAGGTATGGCAGCTGAGGCTTCATTTGTAGGAATACCAAAATAAGGTAAGGATCATTTTGATCCCAAAAACTTCCCTCCCAGGTCATATTCCTAATCTCATCCATGATTCCCAAACAGGTTTTGTCAAGGGTAGGATTGATAGAGATAATATTCGTACGTTCTGTTACATTTTAGAAAAAGCAATACTTTTCTCATTACCATCAGCAGCGATTGCCCTTGACGCCAAAAATGCTTTTGACTAGGTTTCTTTGCCCTTTTTACAATCAATGTTAGAATTCAATAACCTTGGTGATTCTTTTATTAATATGGTTATGTCTCTCTATGCGCAACGAAAAGCTAATATTAGGATTAACGGTGCAACTTCCTCTTTCTTTAATCTTCACTTAGGTACTTGACAAGGGTGTCCTCTTTTACCTCTTCTTTTTCTCTTATCCATTGAGCCACTTCTTCACCTACTTAATCAGAGCCTGGATATTAAAGGTTTCTAATTTGGATTGCATACACTTAAAATGGCTAGTTACGCCGACAATGTTCTTATTTTATCAGAAGGTATTGAATCAGCGATTCCTTCTATCTCTTATATTAGTAGTGTTTTTTCAGTCGTTTCTGGTTACACTCTCAACAAAGATAAAACAGAATTATTACCTCTAAATTCTTTATGTTTTCCTTCTCATCTGGGTGATTCCAGTTTTAAATGGCAATCTACTCGTATTAAGTATCTAGGAATCTGGTTTTGTAAAGATCTTTTAGATACTAAGAAAACCAGTTTGGAGCTGCACCACAACTAATCAAAAGAGTCCATAAAGAATAATTCATAGAAATTGAGTAATCATAATTCAATCAAGAAAGTTGCTGCTAATGCAAGACGTATGGTGTTTCTCTTCTTTATTATTCATTCATAAAAAACCACCAGCCAACGCGTGTTATGCTTTTTACATAGGAGTTCTTCAGGGCTGGAAGTTAAAAAGATATATACAAGACATTTACAAAAAACACACACTGTACCTAACCAACAACATTTATATGCATGCAACATGTACATTACATAGACAGAGAATTATCACAGCAATAAGGAATAATATTTCCATCTACGTTTATTTAAGAGATCCCTTAAAAACCATACCCAAGGTAATGTATAAAAAACACAACATAATCAATTAATTCAGAATAACAGATTATATTGACATACATATATCAAAGGAATGAGTAACAAGAAGGAGAAGGGAGATGAGAATCAAAAATCTGAGATTAAGAGACAGTAGAAACTATATTTTAAGAACTAAGACAAACAAGCATTTACAAAGCAATGGTCTCGGCAGCATTAAAGGTAGAGTTATTGGCATTGCTCATGAGTTTTTTTTAAAATCATAAATAAATGGCATTGTCATTTACATTGCCAATAGCTTCATCGCTTGCATATGCGAGACCTATTGCATTAGCACCCACACACAGAATAAGTAGTAGAGTAAGAAGTTGATAATGAGTAGGAGAGAGTTATTAGTAAAAAGTATTAGAGAGTGCATCAGAGCTGTGGTGGACAGTAATTTGTGAGTATCAACATGTCTTTATCAACAAATGAGGAATGTACTAAATGTAACAATACCTCTGATAGGAAAATGTATAAGAAGCCATACAAACAAAGAGGGAGACTAACCCAGAAAAGAGGCAAAAAGCTGATAGAGCCACAACGGCTTCTTAATCTTAACAGAGACCATCCAATATTTGACCACAGTGCCTACACATCTCGTTATAAAGTTCTTAAAGAGTAAAACAATACTCCAATATTAGCATACTGGTCATTAGACCCAGTATAAATAGTGACAAATGGCTAATTACAGCAATGTCTGCTTCAAAATAGTCACAATCATTTATAATGCAGGTCAGTCTGAGCTATGAAGGTTAACAGGCTGTTCGCTAAACCCAGACATCAAGAGCAGGAGGAATCTGATTCCTACCGGGCCACCAAACGCGCTGATCCAACAAAATAACAGGAAAAAACAGTAAAAGAGAACGATGAGAGCGAAAGAGGGCTTACCTGTCCATCGGTGCGCCAGCGGGATTTGAGCCGGAGGTACCGGGACTGAGGAGACACCTCTTTTTAAACATGTCTCTCATTTTGGTTAGCCAGTGACAGTGCAGATGTATGATCATGTCTTGCAAAAAAAGTTCCTGAATGAACTGTGCATGTGTGCTATACTGTCACATCGTTCCGCAACACAGCACGTCTAAAGGTATGTAGAAGGTGTTCTCACCAATGCGCATGGTTAGTAGAAGATATTCCATGCGCATGCTAATCGTAGACACTGTTTTTACACGTGTCACTAGTAAATAGTATGTTTGAGTGTAAGACAGTCAGCCTGATACATAAAGGTTGGAGGCAGAATTACATAGCTTTTTTCAGCCACTCGCATCCAATTCATATGTCGCAAAATACTAACCTGATATTGTTTTGTGTACGCATGCTAAATATTGAATGTATTTGCATGAACGAAGCAGGAACAGTGGCGCGTTGAGCGCGCCGAGCAAGAGAGGACAGGGCACCATCATGGCAGAGCCGGATTCAGACGCGCGTGTGAGCTGTCTACGTTACAAGCTCACTCACGCGAACCAATCCGAAGGCGCACGTCTGAATCTGCCTCTGCCATAGACAATGCTGCGCGCGTGGCCAGCTCTTGTCTCCACTCGTTTGTCGGCTGAGCCGACGACTATAGTTCTCGGCGAGAACGCGCTTTGCGCGCTTCTAACCAACACCCAAAAAGGATATGGAAAGTATGCGATCAGGCACCCACAAGCCTCACCTAACAGTAAAAATGCCACTAATAGTGAATGTCACATTAGTAAAAGGTTAACCACTAACATTTTTTACAGCTGGATACAGTGGGAACGATGGTTGATGCTAGTTAACCCTTTCCCAGTATATGGAAACACCAGTGAGTATATATACATCACTCTACAGGGTTTACCATCACTGCAGAAAGGGAAAAAAGGGACAAAAGAAACAATAAAGTTGCAGCTGCATAACACAGAATAGGGATGTCTTTGGGAGTTGTAGACGTCACTTCTACGATCCACCCTGTTTGCCCTGCAAGTGAGACACAAACACACGTATAAGAAGTTCCCCCATGCCTTCAAGCACAATGCTTCTCTATGTCTAATGTACTTACGATTAATGCAGCCGCACATATCCCAACAGAAAAAGCACGAAAGAGAAGAATAAAGAAAAAGGTAAAACAATTTGATTTCTCTGGGGAATACTCGAGTAAGTGTTGTGGTAAAAGGAATCAACCAATTCTTCATCAAGTCAAGTTAGAGATACTTATCTTACTGCAGCTAATCCTCTGGTAGTGTAAAGTAGCTCTGTGTGGTCACAACAGAATCCTCTTTCTGCGTGGCATCTACGTATTAAGAAGTAACCATTTGCTTTCAGGATCAACAAAAGTAGAACATTTCCAGATAAGAACTCCTCGCCACTTAACAGCTCTGGGGCAAATGTCTTCCAAACAAAAAGGTCATGCTCGCTCTCTTGTTTATGTTGTTGGGCATATTCTCGCTCTCTTGAGCTCTTAAGGCAATACTTATGTTGTTGGGGATATTCCTTTCCTAGTGCTTACCGCGCTGCAGTCGCGAGGCTTCAGACATCAAAAAAAGTACTTAGGATGTAACTCGGTGTCTTCGATGCTGCCGCGTAATTCAGAAGCTCTCTCCTAACACACCATAAAGGTGCTTGACGGCCCAGCGCGGATTGTTTCCAAAGGCGCTCTTCTTCCAGGACAGCCTCCTTTGGGATTAGGCGCCAAGGATTCTCAATAGTCCAGGTTTCTGCCGCTTGACGGCAGACGCATACACACGGATACACCAGTAAGAGTTTTACTAGTGTGACGAGCCCCGAGTAGAACAAGGGCAGGGCTTATGTATTGACGTGCGAAGGTGAGACAGCCAGCCTCTGCCTTGAACTTCTGGGAGATGTAGTTCGACTTGCATGAATTCATTCAAACAGTGACTATATACATATGCCCCTTCTCCCTATCTATGCCTGACCATGACAGTGGAAAGTTGAATAATATCAAAAAGACATAAAGATGAAGTTCATCCATGAACACAACGGTGGTAACAAGACCGAGTGTACCCCATTCTAAGACCTTCAGTGAACCCTAAATACCAGTGTGAAATACCTCACAAGTCAGCCCAGGAGGGACCTACCACTGTCAATATGAGACAACAACCAATCCTCTTGGTTATGTCCTTGTTACATGAATTATCTTGGACAGAAATCGTAGCATGGCATCTGTGAAAATCGTGCCGAAAGACTGTGCCTTGAACATTCAGTAGCACATCCACTATTATATATAATTGGGAAATAACGTGCGCTAAATTGTTATGATACCTACCTGTTCAAAGCTTACGACTAATAATCCAAAACAAGCTTGTACAAATCGTTTGTCGTGATCCAATGCCCATTTAAATGTGGGTTAGAGGAGCACATGGCATGATAGCCATAGACCAATAATGGAGCAGCAGGTTCAAATGGGGCTAGTGCATAGTGATGGAGACTATCCACCCTAATTAGCCCACCTGTGGACAAAGATATACAATATTTTCTGTTTATAAGAATATCTAAATGTGGGTCAATAGGTCACTCGAAGAGAAGAGAAATTAGTAAATTCCAAATATAAGAAGAGAGGAGCTTGATATTATGTAAGATATGCAGATCAATAGTACTCTCAAGCACCGGTCTAAAGTTATGCCAAGTAACACGCATATTAACATTGATCTATTTAAGGTGAAAGTGACTACGGACATCCATGTTTTCATGGATGGTCCAAGAAGGCAGGACAATCACAGCCTGAATCTAACTAAAGCAGAAAAGACAGCATTAGACAATCTTAGCAGGGACGATTCTTTTATCATTAGAGAGGCTGACAAGGGAGGTAATATGGTGGTGATGAACACCAGTGACTGCATTAATGAAATTAATAGACAACTAGGGGATCCAAATTGCCTTTGGCTAGTTGCCACCAATCCCATTGCCTCCCTTGTCACCGACATCAACACTAGAGTCCATGATTTGCGTGAGAGTGGTCAACTCTCTGACGATGAATAAGGTTATCTTACTGTCAGCAACCCACTAGCTCCCTGCATATATGGATGGTACCTTCCCGCCTGGACGCCCAATCATTTCGGGCATTGACCCGCCGACCAAATGACTCTCCCAATATGTCGACTAATTTCATCAACCTTTTGTGATTAATCATCCTGCATATATACAGGACACTGGAGACATCCTTCAAAAGTTTGAAGTTCTAGCATGGTCATACAATTTGATGTTTGTTATCATGGAAAAGAGGTAATAATTCTGTTTTCTATTTGTTGAGAGTGTAACCAGAAACGACTGAAAAAACACTACTAATATAAGAGATAGAACATATACATGCATACAGAAGCACTTTGGTTGATGGCGGTACAATCTTTTTTGAGAACACGCACAGCAGACCATATGGAGCACAATGAAATGCTAATTGAGATGATTGATATAATTTTATCCAAGAACTTCATTTACATGATGGAACCTGGTGCCTTCAAATACATGGGACCGCCATGGGCTCCAGCTTTGCTCCCTCGTACGCTGGCCTTTTCATGGAGTGGTGGGAGAGGGAGCATGCTTTGGGCAAATATGCCTGAGTGTATATGACTGTATTCTGGGGGAGGTATATTGATGATATAATTTTACTGTGTAGTGTAGTTCCTATTTTCCCTATAGGCCCTGCACATTGGAATAACATAAACAGTAGTATAGGCGTAGAAGTGCGGTCTTCCAGGTCTCTACTGACTATGCTAAACTTAATTGGGTTTGTTACCAACTGGCTCAGAGGTCACTGGAAACTTTCTTGACTGAATGGGAAGTGACCAGCTTCCCTGGTACAGACAAGAAGGGATTCAGTTTTCCAACAACCACATAAACATGACAACTATGCTCCTTAGAATAAGAGTCAATCTCTAGAGTCGTGTGAAACAATAGACAGTTATTTTACTCAGTCAGTTGTGCAGATTACTTTCACCAAGATGCAGAGAATAGAGAGACGGGCGTTTTCAATAAAGGTATTATTTATTGAACAGTCTTTCTTCTCATGCAAGAGAAATGAATTGCCACAATTGCAAGACTAGTTATTATAAAAAGTGCGTACAGTAAAATGAGGATTGCGAAATAATACTGTAAAAGCATTGATATGGTTTCTTAGCCATACAATGGTTAAAATGAATAAAATATATACATTCATATATACATTTGACTAATGCACTCAACTGGTGCTTCTAACTACGCCTACCCCAGTGTACCTGACCTAAGCCTAATACTTGGGAGGGAGTAAGTAAGTAGCAGTTTTAGTTCAGTTGGTTTTGCCAAGGTTTGCTTCAAGAATTCTCTCTAAGGGTTTAGTCAACACCATACCTCTGAAATAGAATGTTGGAGGTCTTGTATCTCCTTCCAGGACTTGATATCCCAGTCACTCGCAAGAGTAGGCTGGAAACACCGGAGCTGGATTTTCTCGGCAAGAGAAAAGACAGCGTCTCTCTCAGCGCGTCAAGGGGGATGAGGGGCAGCGTCCGTGGGCAGCTTGCATCTGCTGAGCTCTGTAAGGGACAGCTGTCCTGCTCCTGTATTCACCACACCATCACTATCATCGATGTCGTTGAGGCAGCGTTTGCTTAAGGCAACGTTGGTAATATTTATACCTGAAAGGTGCCTTGTTTGACGTAAGTTTTTGGACATAAGACGTCAATAAAGATGTCACTAGGAAGTGATCGTCTCTCAGTGCTCATTAGAGTTCTATTACTAATCAAAACATAGCAAGCGGGGCTTTCCCAGGTTGCTGAGTTTTATCTTGTTGAAGAACTCGGAGTGTAATCTAGGAATCTTAGATAGTGGCTTCTGCTGTGTCATCTGCTCTAATGAGCTACAGAGGAAGAGATTATGAATTGTGGCTCTGATCGTGTTAGGCCAGAGACGAGTTTCTGAAATATCGCTCTTGATCGTTTATGCCATTATAGGGGTATAAATGGATTATAGCCGTATAGGGGCATAAGGTCACAGTATTGATCGGGGTCCTAGATTAGAACACGACACCCACTCCACGAATTTATGTCCATCAAATTACTAAAAACTATAGCAATAAGATGCATGTGTAACATTACCCACCCCAAAATACATATCTGCATTTGAAATGGCCTATTTGAAATACATGGAAATATTGGTACTGTACGTCTTTAAGCATAGAAATCATTCAAAATTATAGCATATGTAATCAGTGAACGATTTTGCGAAAAAATTACACTTGAAATATCTCTTTATACAGAAAAGAAGGGCGAGATAATTTCATCATATAGAAATGCAATTGCTGTAACATGTGCTAGAGGCTGATGTAAAGTTATTATGTCTCTAGAAGTACCTAAAAATAGAAGTTCTGTTCTTTATGAATAGGTCTACTTTAAGCAAAGAATTTTTGTGCCAGAAAAAAGTAAATATTTAGAAAAATGTTCAATTAAAAAAAAAAAATCTTGGTGAACGGGGGAATAGAGTTCCAACGCTTTTCAGTAGTTTTTGTTGATCAAAACTGAAGGCTGAATTCAGAGTTCATGGGAACGCTGTGTGTCGGAATGCTTTTCTAAAATTATTGTTTCTGTTCGGGGGAGAACATCATATCAGACAGGCTCTCAAAGAATTGGTCTACAAAATCAGGTGACAGTTCGACCAAGTTCGATAGTGCTGTAACTTGGCAGGTGTGAGAATGATTGCTATCATCAAAGTCTGGATCAGCAATGCTCACAGAAGGTCGTACCTGGGTGATGTTGCTTTTATTTCTCGCTCCACTGTCACCACCTAGTCGTAGCACAGGAGTCTCAACGAATGCCGTCATCAGGATTGGTAGCCGCTGTGGACAACACAATGTGTGAGCCATTATAGGACTTAGTAAAGTATCGATATCCATTGGTACTGCTGATGGAAGTGCAAGACAGATGTCCAACAAGCACTCATCTCCGCATAGCATACATCGAAGCACAGGTAAGATGCAGGTCTGCCATATAGGTCTGAATGAAAGAAACCAGGTCATGTTCAGATCTCTCAGCCTGGCCAATCCAAGGACTCTAGTTATTCGGTCCCGGTAGCGTATTCCTAGGATCGTTTCTTCCATCTTTGTCGGAGTCATGTCTGAGTTTTGGCTTGCCATATCGGAGCAGGAGGGTCAAAAAATAAAATGCCTGCTACAAGTCCCAAAATCAGGGGTATGCCGCCAAAGACTGAATGGACAAAATTAGGAATGATTCCTAGAATTGCTTTGAATGGTGTTAACAGTCCCATAAAAATGGTCTTAAATACGCCTGGGATGCCAATGGCACTCGACATGTTAAGAATTTGGCTAAGCATTTCTGTGAAATGCACGGGGCAATTTGTTGATAAAAGGTCATGAATCTCTGATGTTGTCCTTGCAACTAGGAGATCATACATCTCTTTTGATGACGTGATGGGCACTGTTGTCTGCAAAAGCACAGACTTCATTCTGCTTAAAGTATCAATTCGTATAGAAGAGACATTCAAACAAGGCCATATGGGAGTCTCGGAGTCTCCAGGGCCGTTTGGAAACAATGCTTGCATACAGCATTTGACCATGGAAGTTACTTGAATGAGATATGCTTTCCCTGGTAAAAGGCCTCAACAGCTGTGATCCGTTATTAGAATGTAACTCTCATTCGAGAGTTGCTTAAAGAATGGCTCTATCTGCGTTTCAGGTGTGACATGTTGGTGGCATGAAAGGTTGATCGAATATCCTTCACAGTCTCTGTGTAAATTAATACCTTGGCACAAAAGTATACCGCTTAGTGAATGTTTACATTTTTCACCACTAAGAAATACATTTTTGTTGCTGTCACTATAGCAAGTGTGTGTGTATGGTAATTTCCATGTTGACTTAATGTATCCTTTACCCAAACGTTCATACTGGCCAGTCGGTATGTATTCAAGGCAATTTTTAAATCGGAAAGTTGTTATTGGAATTGTGATAATCCCGTGTATTATCCATTCAATGACAGGACTTTCTGACATTGTCAAAGGTAATCTCTCAAGTTTTTTGATGCTCAGGATTGAATAGTCTGCTCCTTTCTGTGCCAAGCTGATTTGTTTATCAGTAAGGTTAAAGATGGAAAACAATGACGTTGTGTTGATTAAAGGCCAAGGCACATAGCCTGAACGAAGATTTTGCAGCGTCCAGCCTAATTGTACAATAGAACGCAATTGCAACTCGCCATGCTGTAACATTAGCAAGTCTTTGTCTATTATATCTATGGCAGATGATACAGTACTGTCCAGTGAATATGTTCTGGAGGACAGAGTCATTAACCCATTGTCCACAACAGAAAGTGATTTTTCCCAATTAATACGATCAATTTCTTGTATTTTTTCAGCTGTTTCAATTTGTGTTACTTTCCAAGCCTCGTTGTAAGCCGCATATATACTGGTCGCTATGAAACGTTTTTGACGCTGTTTGCGAGGTCCCAGAATGAAATCGCGCAAATCAGCACCATCTTTAAGTAAAGATAAGTGTTGCTTAATTTCTGCCAGTGTGGATGATTCTAGCCATTCAAGGCACAGCTTCCCTACACTGTATGTTGTTACTATCCCTGGATGTTGTCTCTGCGAGTATCTAGGGTCTGGTCTGGTCATAACCCTCGCATGTGCCTATTCAGCGGCGACCCCAGTCTCCATACTTACCGGCCCCCGCATTCTGCTGTTGCCAAAGGTGGGAAATATTGTCAGCCAACAAAACCTGGTATCATTAGTGGTCGTTGTTGGCCGCAGTTTATTAATAACCAAAGACATATTAATAACACAAACTGGTTTCAAGCAATCTTCCATTTTGCGAACATTACTCATCAATCATAATTATCAACGACTGAAGCCCACCCACCCACACCTAAGGAGCAGCAAAAGTCGCAGTGGGGAAAGGGTGTTAGCGGAAATCCTACACTGGTTGGCTAAGAAAACACACCGGCGGGCGGTGTGTAAGAGGATGGCCACTCACTTTTGAATGCCGCACGGCAGGGTGACGTGGCGGCATAAAGGAGGGGAGTAACAGGAGGAAACGGCACTCGCGGCCCAGACCCGGCCGGACGGCAGGGCGCAATTTGGTAGCGAGCTGGGGACCTAACTCCCGACTGGAAATCTCCCCTCCGCAACACGCAAAGGGCGTGGTCACCCAACCACTGGAGCACCAATAGACTGGCAACAAACTGGTTTGGGTACAAGCCCCATTTTCGAACTAAGGAGGGCACAAAGAGACTGACACCCGCTATCACAAGAGGGTGTCATAATGTGTAATATGCCAATTATGATTGATAATTATGATTGATGAGTAATGTTCGTGTACCCAAACCAGTTTGTTGCCAGTCTATTGGTGCTCCAGTGGTTGGTTGACCACGCCCTTTGCGTGTTGCGGAGGGGAGATTTCCAGTCGGGAGTTAGGTCCCCAGCTCGCTACCAAATTGCGCCCTGCCGTCCGGCCGGGTCTGGGCCGCGAGTGCCGTCTCCTCCTGTTACTCCCCTCCTTTATGCCGCCACGTCACCCTGCCGTGCGGCATTCAAAAGTGAGTGGCCATCCTCTTACACACCGCCCACCGGTGTGTTTTCTTAGCCAACCAGTGTAGGATTTCCGCCACGCCGCAGGGAGGCCCACGTCTCACTGCGGCTCCCCCCCTGCACCTGGTTCGTGGCTCCCACCTTTCTCCATCTTTCCTTTTTTTTTTTTTTTTTTTTTAGTTGCAACCTGCGAGTGACATTGCACCCCACAAGTTATCCCAAAACACCTTCATCCCTTTTTCGGATAGGTGTACCCCGTCTTGCCCATATAGTTCTGGGCGGCCCGGGTGGATGAGGCCGTGCCGAACTGATTCCAGGCCATTGGCGAGGCAGAACTTGTGCATTGCCACGTTTAGCTTCCTCCTTGCGTTGTCGACGGCCTTGTTGGAATTGGCACCTCTCCAATGTTTCCTGCTGATCATTTCGGCCAGACCACCGTCGTGGGTCCCAGCCACGCAGCTGTCTTGGTGAGATCCCTTTGGATGGCTTGCCCGACTGCTTTTCGCCCTAGCCGGGTCAGGCCATTGCCCCCGAGGTGGATGATCAGGACGTCGGGCAACCAGGCCGAATCTGCCATGAGGCCGTTCAGCGTCGGCAGTAGCTGCTCCCATCTCATGCCCGGCTGCCCTATCCACCGGATGTACGTCGCTTTGGGCCTGTTTATGCTGCGGTCCCCCTGCCGCCACCAAGACTCCATCCGGGACACGAATGAGTGCCCCACCACCCAGACCAGCTGCGGGCGTCCCCCTGTCGAGAGAAAGCATTCCGTTAGGTGGCTTTTACTGCGCACCGTGTGCATTTAAGAGAGGGCGGGGGGTGTGTTGTCACCCTGCCGTGCAGCATCCCAAGGCAACTCCCTCTCCTTTCCCCCCCCCACCTTCGGGGCTTTCTCTCTCTTTTGTCTTCTTTTTTTTTTTTTGTCTTTTCTCTTCACCCTTTTTTTTTTTTTTTTTACGAGGTGAGGGCGTATGTACGACTTGTACGCCCTGGAGCGCCATCTGCCCACTGCCTGGATCCTGTCCTCTGGCATGCCATGCTACGATGCCGAGGTTGCTGCGCCGATCCTGAAAGAGTGAGAGGCAAACGAAGCTGCGCAATACCCGGCTTTACCAAGGCCTTGGCGCATTATGGCTGTAAACTGGAACTTACTCAGGTTCCTCCCGTCCTTATGTATGAAGAGAGGGCCATCGCCAGCTGGTCGAGCCCCCATGTACCTGAACAACCAGCATACTGCGCAGAGCCCCGACTCTGGGATGCAATGGAGACGTATCGTCGTCCCCCTCCTTGCCCTGTCCGTTTTGGACTGCCTCAGTGTTAACTCCACTGCCCTCTCCATTGGTTTTATGTCTCTTGCCTGCAGGCATTGCTGCGCTGGGCCCGATTTGCTGGGGGCTACCAATTCGCTGACACGGAATGCTCCGAAGAACGCCGTCGCGAAAGCCGCCCTAAATAGCAGCAGCTCGTATTCATCCGATATTAAGCCTGTGAGGGCTCCAAGGAGCTGCCCCAGTTTGGCAAAATCGATGGGACGCCTGTTGTCCTTCTTTTTTCCTTCAACCCTCCTCCAGCCTTTCAAGGCCGTCTTTAGATAGGCCGAGGTAGTGGGGTCCTCGCCTGTGTAAAGCCTCGCAAAATGGGCAATGGCGGACAAATGCGCCTGGGCCCATGATCTCGTTTTTCTCGACTCGAAAGCCCATTGCACGAATTTCTCGACCGCTGTGCGAGTCTTTGCCCTGTTTTCCAGCGTTTTTAGGCCCCCAACTCTCATTACTGTGCCCGCGTATGTCCTGTATCTTCTGCTAGCTTCTGCGGTAAGTGATTGCCCTACTAGCCATGATAAGTCTACTCCCCCAGGTCCCAAAGGGACGATGGAAAGGGGGTCATCTCCTTGTCCGCCCCGGGCACCAGTTCTCTGAAGCGCTTCATTTGGGACCGTGAGAGTGCGTCTGCTGCCGAGTTCTCTGCCCCTGGCACGTGGCGTGCTTTCAGCTCCAGGTTCCCTTCCAGCTGTAATTTAATTAACCGTCGCATTAGCCTCAGCATGTCCGGGCATCTCGCTGCGCCTCTGTTAATGGCCTGCACCACTCCCATGTTATCTGACCAAAGGGTGAGTTTCAGGTTTTTTATTTTCTCGCTCCAAATGGTCAGTGCCACAATGATCGGGAACAGCTCGAGAAACGTGATGTTCCTGGTGAGCCCCTGCGCATGCCACTCGTCTGGCCACTGGCTGGCGCACCAGCTGTTTCCCAGGACCGCGCCGAAGCCAAGGCTTCCAGCCGCGTCTGTGTAAAGGGCTATCTGTTCGGCCGTTACCCAACCTGCTCTCCAAATCAGCACCCCGTTGAAATCCTGTAGGAACTCGTCCCACACCCGCAGGTCCTGTTTCACGCCTGCGCTCAGCCTGATGTGGTGGTGCTTGTGGGTGACGCCGGCCGTTAGCCCTGTTAGGCGCCTTGAAAATACCCTGGCGGGCGGGATTACCCGAGCCGCGAAGTTGAGTCTACCTATCACTCGCTGGATCTCCCTCAGGGTGGCCTTGTCCCGACCCCGTAGCTTCGATACTTCCTCGCAAAATTCCTTTACTTTGCCTGGAGGCAGCCTGGCCGTTCCCGCTATAGAGTCCAACTCTATGCCCAGGAACGTGAGACTTGTGGTCGGGCTTGTAGTTTTCTCCTTTGCGAGGGGGACCCCTAGGGACCTGGCTAGCTCCTCGAAGGCTGCCAATGTGCTTGCGCACACTGCGGAACCTGCCGGGCCCGTGAACAGGAAATCGTCTAAGTAGTGCAGTTTCCCCCCTTCCTGGTGCCGGTCATGCAGCGCCCATTCTAAGAAAGTGGCGAACTGCTCGAAGTATGCGCATGATATCGCGCATCCCATGGGCATGGCTTTGTCAATGAACACGTCCTGGCCCCATTGGAAACCCAGTAAGTGGAAACTGGAAGGGTGGACCGGCAATAGTCTGAACGCGGATTCAATATCGGCTTTCGCCATAAGGGCCCCTCTGCATGTCGCCTTCACCAGCTCGATTGCGTCGTCGACTGACGCATAGCCCACTGAGCAAGCTTCGGTGTCGATACCGTCGTTCACGGAGGAACCTTCCGGAAACGAAAGGTGGTGTATCAGCCTGAATTGACCTTGTTCTTTCTTGGGGACCACGCCTGGCGGGGAGATGACTATGCCTCCTTGTACTTCCTTTGGGAGAGGGCCCTCAACTCTGCCCAGTTTCACTTCTTTCTCAATCTTGGTGCTAACCACTTCGGGGTGTTGGCTTGCCGACTTCAGGTTGCTCGCCCCCGCTGAGGGGAGCGGGCCATGGAATGGTATAACAAAACCTTGCTCGAAGCACTCTACCAGTGACCTGGCCTCTGCTTTGTTCGGGTATTTGTTTGTTAATCTGCGCAGCTGTTGTGTAATAATGGGGGATCTGGCCAGCTGGCGCCTACAAATGTCCACCAGTCCCCACTTTTCCCCTGCGTTGGGGCTAACGCTTCTTGCTCTTTTCACTCTTCTCCCTTTTCGCTTCGTGTTTGGAACCTTTGCATGCGGCGGTGGCATGCTTGCCCCCGCAGCTAGCGCATGCGTGTTGAAACTTACAAGACGAGCCCCATGAGCAGTCCCCCGCCTCGTATCTCCAACAGATCGCCTTAGTTGCGGTTGGGGAGTATGATCTCCCGTTCGACCGCCTTTGATAAGAACCACTCTTCCCTTTTTGGTATGAGCTCCGAAAGGGCTGGTCGCCTTTTCCGGCCCAGGTCCTAACGTCCTTGGCTGTGAGCATCTTGTGGATGAAACCGGAGACATCCTCCTCATTCCACTCCATTTCGGGGTGCCTCTGCATTTTTAATCTAAACCCTTTATCGTATTCTAGCCAGGCATCCCCCGGGAACTGCCTCTGTGCTAGGTGGATATTGGCCTCGTACAGCCACAAGTCAGCCGCGCAATGGGGGAACCTCTCCACTATAATGCACGCCATGATTCTGAAGGTGTCTAACCAATTTTCGAAACTGCGCTCTTTTCTGGCCCCACGCCTTTCTCTCCTGTCCTCCTCTTTCTTGTCACACGTGGTTAGATCAAGTCCCTCTAGCTGTATTTCAAGCAGCGAAAATATGTCTATGAATTCTTTGCGCCATATCCTCTCTTTTACCGCTAGGGGGATGAGGCATGCCAAGCCGGTGGCTTTCGTAGTCAGGGACGCCGGGCCGGGGGATGGCCTGATGTAATGATCGTTGACTACCCCACTCGGAGGTGGGCTTCCTGAAACGGGGCTGTAACCCCAACCGGGTAGCGGGGAAATCTGTTCCCCCTGGGCGGACAAGCTTACCTGCTCCTGCACTCTTGTCTGACGGGCCCAACCCGGGTCGACCATATGCCACGTGAGACCTGCCGCTTCCTCCGCGCGCTACTCCCTAGGCCCTGGTACCCCTTGCCCTGTGCCATTAAGTAGCCCCGGCGCCAGAGATTTTAGACATTCCCTCACGATGTTGCTAATATGCTCACCCTTTTTCTTTTTGCCGGTCGTCTCGCCCTGTTCGCTGCCCTCTGGCCTCGGCGTAAGAGGTTTCTGCCGCACCTTCCTCGGAGGGTTCCTCTTCGATGTTCTCTTCATCGGCGTGTTTTTCAGCTTCTTGGGTGCGGAAGGCCCTGGTTCTTCGTCCGCCTGTTCCACCGGTCTGTTCTCTTTCCCTTTGCCCAGGTGAGGGTGAAGCCAGTCGTCGCCGTGGATGGCCGATAACTCGCGTATCTTCATCAGCACCTCCGCCATCTCGTCCGGCTGGCCTTCCGACATGTCGTGAGTCTCTGCGCACTTGTGTGTGGCTTCTTAGTTTCTCGCGTCTGCGTCAGGCCGTCTGCTGGGGGCACAGCTGACTGCGTGTGCTTATCCCGAGCCCTGAGCTTGCCGCGGTCTTTACCTGTTGTTGCTTCGGGGGAGCTGGCACGGCGCGCCGCACTCCGTAAGGCGTCCTCGGTGATGATGACCTGGATCTTCCACCGGAGTCCCACCGTCTTCCTGCTTCGTCCTTCGCTGCGTCGCCTCTCTTCTTCAGTCGTTCTTCAGTCGTTGTTGCTGTCGCACCGTTCTCCCAGCTCCTCGAATGCGATGTGCTTCTGCTGGGAGGGCGGCGTCGCTTAAATCCTCTTGAGCCCTCCATGCAGGTCTCAGGTGAGTCCCCCCGATTGGGGGGTTCAAACAAAGCCAGGTTGACCATTGGGCGCCCTTTGGGGCCGCTCAGGTCAACAGGTCACTTCCGGTCGGGTGGCTGGTGCGCACCCCGCTTCCGCTGGTTCCTGTGCGCATCAAAGCGCCCAGAACCAGTTTACCCCCGCTGGTGGCACCACAAGGGTTATGGCGCCGGCCTTCGAGCCTCCCCCCCCTTCCGGCGGGTGCGGCGGCCTCTGCAATTGTTAACCCCTGTGTTTTATTCAGGAATCTATCTTGACAGTTGTTTGTGTCAGTAGGCCAGATTAACCACTTTTTCCAATCAGGATGTGTTCTGTTTAGATGTAAAACTTTTGATACGTCTATTTCAATATCTGTTGTTGCATTATCAGGTATTGGCTTCGGAATAGACGGTTTGTTAAGGTCTTTAATCTTAGCTAGGCCAAGACAGGTTGTTTGGTGAATTGTGTCATTTAAAACCATTATTTGTTCTGGGATCATGCAGGCTCGAAATAATGCTTCTATGCCTTGTACCTGCCAATCTTTTGTACCCCAGATTGTTTTTGTTTCAATGTTATTTCTCCAATAATCAAAACCAAATGTCATCATTTTTTCATAAAATGCTTCTGAATATATCAATTTAGTATTTGTCAACATTGTTTTCAACCCTGTTTTATCTAACAGTTTATAATAAAACGTTTCTGCATCACTGGTGTTAAACCCTGAGAAGTACTGAAATTTCTCATAGAATGTTTTAGAACTGCTTTTAGGTGGAGTAGCACAATGTTCCCATTGGTTATATTTAAAAACATTTCTAGGTTGTGCAGATATATGTAAGTAATGATCTCCGTAATGTGAGAAGCAGTACATCTGTTCATAACTAGACGAACCTTGTAAATAATCATGTTCTGTAAATCTTGCTGACAACACTAAATCAGACATCATATTATTAATCCTTTCAAAATCCCAATCATCAGAAAATGTACTTGGTTTTACAAAGTCACTTAGGGAAACCTTGAACTGGTGAGGATATTTCAGGATTTCAACCGGACTATATACTTCATAGTCAGTTTTGTCCCATACTACCCCGCCGGGTATTGGAATTGCTGTGACATTTACCGTTGACAGTTCTCTTTTCTTCACGTGGGATGATCTGTGTGGTTTGAGGACTAAGTTGATGTTCTGACTTGCTGTGTCCATTGAACTGTATTTTCCCTCAATTAATTTTCCCAAACAAAGTACCACGATGAGCCAAAGCAGGAGGAAAAATACACCTAGACCAAACCAGAACTCTAACCATGGAGAAATAAGGTACATTTCTTTGAGTTGATGAAAGAGTTCTGTTGCTTTTTCTTTAAAAGTCTTTGTTTCTGGCATCACTTCGCGGTTGCTTTGATCCTCAGAAAAGGTATCGAAATTGATGAAGTAGCCAGAGGCAGTTCTGTCAATTGTTGGAATTGTTTTCTCAATTTGTCTTTCGGTAGCACATTCTGATGCCACGTCATTGTAGAGTGGTGTTTCATGACAAACTGTTTCAATCTGTGTTTCAAGAGGCACGAGTTCCATGGCATTATTGCGTAGTCCCTTTCTGTGCACTGCAGGTTTATCAAATGTGATTAGTCTTTCAGTTTGAACCTCTTGAAATGTTGCAAGTTTGGGTATTCTGTTGTTTCTCGGGAGTCCACTGGGCCTACTGTTGATTATAGGCCACATGCTTGTGGTTTTACCAGGTCGATTGATACAACTCTGTTCTCCTTTTTACCAGCAAGGGGCGGTAGTACTACTGATCTTGTTCCGTTGATTGCCAAGACAGGTTCTGCTTTTCTGTAAGAAGGCCCAAATTCCTTCTTCACCGCTATTTTTTCTCTGACTAGATCCCCAATCTTTGGAATCCAGACAGGCCTTGCTGGGGCTGGTGGTGCCTCGTCAGTGGTAGCTGGCTGTTGCTTTAACTTTATGTTGCTTAAGGATTTTCTTGTTTCATTCAAGTCTTGTAAAACAGCCAAACGGTCTTTGATGCCAAAGTCTTTATTCTTATCTTTTACCACTGACACCTGACTATCTAAGTCCTGAATGTACATTCTAGTTCCGAACAATAGTTTATATGGGCTGAAACCTTTTAGAGAATTTCTTGGCAAATTATTAAGACTGAGCTGGACACTTAATAAATGTTTGACCCACCCATCACCCGAACCCAATACCTTCGCAGTTATAGATTGCTTTATGTCCTGTTTTTTTCTTTCCACTACACTGTTCCCTTCGGGGTGTGATGGACAAGAGTATCACAAGCCAACGCCCATGCTGGCTATGGCCTCCTTATAAGCTCGAGAGCTCAAAGCAGGACCCTGGTCAGAATGGAACATGGCAATTGCGTATGTGCCGATAAAGACTCGCAGATCTTTTATAACCGTTCTAGCGTCAGCCGAGCGCTGGGGCGACATCCATATGAATCTCGTACAGGAATCCACTGTGACCATGATATATTTATAGTTGCCGTCCCTTTGTAGGGGACCACAGTGGTCCAGGTAAACACATGCTAATGGTTTATCTGAGATGAGAAGAGGTGTCTGCGCTGGTCGTTTTACTGTTGATACTTTCATTCTTTGGCATATTTCGCATTCGAATACATACTTCTTAGTTTGTATTCTCATGTGAGGTAACCAATATCTCTGTTTTAATAGTGATATTGTTGCGGAAACGCCAGCGTGTGCAGAAGCAAGCCCTTCGTGTGCTGCTTTAATTAGTCCTAACCTGTGTTCCATGTTTGGAATTACCCTATACCCACTCCAGGGAGTCGAGCAAAAGGAACATTATTCGTATCTGTTAAATATAAGTACTTTTCTGGAAAGCCTTTTGGGAGTGTTTCTTTGTCATCTTTTGCTGACGCACTAACAGCTTGTAGGATGTCGCTGTCTATTTTTGTTTGTGACCGAGTAATCGCAGCTACGGAAGCTGTTTGCACAGCTGCCTTCGCGGCTTCATCAGCCAATGAATTCCCTGCAACGTGAACGCCATCACGTTGATGACTCAGAGTGTGTATCACGTGAGTCTTTTGTAGTTCCTTCGGTAAAAGAACTACTTGTTCCCAAAGCATTTTATGCTTAATTGTGCCACCTTTTGCATCTTTGAAACCATTTTCCACCCAATTCTGCAAGTATTCATTATAAGATTGTACGCAATAATAAGAATCGCACACTATGAGTGTGGGGAATTCGCGATCGGTATTTTCTAGCGCCATCTTAAATGCTACCAATTCAGCTCGCTGAGCTGAACAATCTCCTAAAGATTGTGTTTTAGTGACCAGTGGTCTAAATTTACCTTTGTGCCAACGACCTTTAACAATCGCGCACGCAACACTGTAAGCTTGTTTACACCCAACTGCGGGTTGTGCTGATCCGTCAGTATATATAATACTTCCGTATTCTTCTAGAGGCAGGATTTCAATTGGCAAAGGACATTCATATTCATGTTGTAAAAATTTCTGTGTCTTTAAATTGGGATCGAATTTGTACACTACGTCTGTTGCAGCAAGAGAATTAACCCATTGTATCCATCTTGGATGCAAAGCTTTAGCATTAGGAATGCTCGCTTTAGTTACTGCTTCTAAAGCAGGTATAGGTGTGACGATTATTATTCGTTTACCGTGTGCCAGGGCCCTTTCTTTTGCTACAGCAGTCTGAACCGCAGTTAGAATTTTTTCCGTTGAACTGAATTTTATTTCAGCTTTTGTGTACAAATGTGATTTGTAAGCAATTGGTACCGTTTCTCTCTCATTAGAGGTTAGGTACGTGAATCCGCATCTTCCCGGGATGACTCGGATTACTAGATTGCGTGTGCTGTCACGTGTATCTAATTTTGTTTTTGCTAACATGTCTGTTTGCAGTGATCTCAAAATTTCTGTATGTTTTTGAGTCCAATTGATTGGTTTAAAATCAGGTTTAATTATTTCGTAGAGAGATTTAACCCTCTCCGCATAATTTAGAATGTAAGTTCTTCCGAAATTCAGAAAACCTAGAATCGATTGTAAGTTCTTCAGCTTTTTTGGTGCTTGGAGCACAGCGCACTTCTCTAAGAAGTTGTCCGCTAGGCTTTTTCCTTCACTTGATAATTCGTATCCTAAAAATAATACTATCAGATGGGCAATTCGAGACTTTTTAAAGTTGAATTTGTAACCCTTTGCTGCGAACCCAAGTATTATGGTGTTCACTCTTTTCAAGTGAGTCTCCAAGTCGTCGTCTGTGAGATAGATATAATCTACATAAGATAATGCCTCATCATCATACATTTGTAGTAACTCTGTTACTCTGGCTGAGAATAGTCCTGGGCTGTTCTTGAATCCCTCTGGGAGCCTACAGAAATTTTTCTGAGACCCCATTACTGAGAAAGCGGTCAAGTATCTGCTTTCTATTACCGACGAGCAATGGAAGTACTGCTGTGGGCTCACGGCCAATGTTTCCTCTAGTTGTCGCCTTAAAATTATCCACTACAAGTTTGTTCAGAGGTACTATTATACCCCGGCGAGGAAACTACGGTTTCATTTGGCGGAGGACGACAGGTGTGCTAGGTGTCGTGCGGAAGGCGCTGACTTCCTGCACTTGGCTTGGAGTTGTGCAGGGGGTTTGGAATATTGGACTCAGGTTCATGTATCCCTGCAGATTATGGCGGAGGATGGGGTGGCATTTGACCCCTTAGTGATGTTGCTGGGCTACTCTTAGGACGTGCCTGCCTCTCACCGTAGGTTTGTTGACGTGGCCCTGCTGCTGGCTAAGCGCAGGGTTGCTTGTTGCTGGGGACGTGGCAGGGTGCCGCGCTTTCGGGATTGGTTGACTGACCTCATATACTGTCAGGATCAATATAATATCTATTCTGACCTGATGCCTGTCAGATGCAGACCGAAGGACTTTTGGAGCCCGCTCCAGGTGTACCTCCTAACCAGAGCTGCGCAGGATTCTGATTCTGAACTCGGGGACCGTGAAGGGATTGGTTGATGGCAACATGATGGGCTGGGATTTTACATTACACCTGCTGATCTTCCAGTATCGGGGGAGAGGCTGAGCCGTCTCCTTGACATGCGAGCTGCTGGGGGCTGTAGTTCCCCTTACGACAAGTGTGTGGCTAGGAATCGAAATCGTATCCCTGTAGGGCACCTTTATTTTCTATGTCCCTTTTCTCTGAGTCTCCTTTGTTTTATTTGCTATACGCTAACAGAATGTGTTCATACTGTATTGTCTTATTGGCTTGCCTGAACATGCTGGATCGTTGCCCTCTAATTTGCACTGTACATTTCGATGTTGCTCCTTGTATTGCCTGGTATGCTGCCCCGTACTTGCTTGTATCTCATTTTTTGGCTCTGACGTACCATTGTAATGGCCATATGTGACTGTATGTATTGTGTATGCACTTCCCTTGACCCTGCTTGTCTCCAAATAAAGGTTTAAAAAAAAAAAAATTCTGCTTTCTGGTGCAATATTTTGACAAAAGAAACCATTTGATATGTCTACTGTCATTTTATATATTTTCCTAACTATGTTATTCATTAGTGCAGCACTATGCGAATTCTGTACTGCAAATGTTTTGCAACATGCGTTAAGGTGTCTGTAATCCAAAACTAAACGATATGAATCGTCTGGTTTGGAGACTGGAAACAAAGGATTGTTCATTTGAGAGGTGCATGTTTCAATCACCCCCTGGTATTCAAGTTGATCTAAAATCTCCCTGACTTGTTTTTTAGCTTCTTGCTTAATGGGATACTGCCTTTGTGCAGTCGGTTGACTTTTTAACTGGATTTTGTGAGGAGGAGAGTCCTCATCCCATCCTACATGATTTTATATAGTGCTGGTGCCTGGGCTACTGCCCATTTCCTTGCATATATATATTTAGTGTGAATCGAATGGGATTTGAGAAGGCAGGCATAATAATTTCTTCGCCACGAGGGCACTCCCTGACAAACTCCGGGGGCCAATCTTTTTCAGCTAACAGAATGTCATAGCCTTTTGAGAGTTTATCCCAAAATAGACCCTTTATTTTCCTAGTCTTATCACCCTCTATACGCAGTGTTATTTCGTATATCTTATGGGGCTCGCTAACTCTGGTGTCGGCAGTTTCTACTTGAATGTATTCATTCGTGTCCACACTCTCCAGATGACTCATCAGGATCTTGCCAGCTATGGTGATTTCTGCTGCACTGTCTAGCATTGTCTGTGCCCACTCCCCGTTTTTCAACTGTGTCCTCTGTATTCTCGGCATGTTAGATTACTCTAATACTGGCTACCTTCTTTCTTTGAAATTGAGATTTTTTACTTTGAGCAGGTTCCTTGTCTTTGGACTTGGTGTGCTCTCCTGGGTCTGACCGTCCTCTTCTTTCCGATTTCTGCGAAAAAGATCGAGAGGGACGTGTATCAATACTTTGATATCTATCAGGCTTCTTCAAATTGTCCCTATTTCTAAGGTTATATCTCTTCTCAGAGGGCTCCCTCTGGGGAGACTGGTGTTCTCGAGTCGGAGTTCTTTCCCTCCGTCGAGGAGACCTTCCTCTGGACTGGAAAACTTTTTCCTTGGGAGTGGATTGTTTCTTTCCATCCCAGCTCTTTTTAGGAGTGTTTGACTTATTTTTAATAAATAATTTTTCAGGATTTTCGAGCAGTTGGGGCTTTACTGGTTTTCCACCCAAGCTGTCTCTACCTAGTTCTTCATAACATTTTTCTATAATTCTGGCAAGCTCAATTGGTTGATCTGTTATATCTGTTTCCTTCAACTTCTGGCGGATCGTTTCATCCTCCATTGTCAATTGAACTAACTCTCTATATGCCTTTGTTAATTCTCTTATTTTAACTAAGAGTTCTTCACTTGACATTTTATCAATGTCTGGATGTGGTGTGTAGCTGGCTAGAACCGGCCACGTTGCTCCTGGTCTACCTAGTGGACCGAGCCTGGTAATATGATCATTGTGTTTTAGGGCGCCTTTAAACCAGAGCAGATGCTCTTGGAATTTTAATGGGATTTCAATCTCCTCGAAAGAAGCGTACTCTTCCGGTGGATTCCCTATTTTTTAATAGTGGAACTCGTGTGTTGCGGTGTTTGCCGCTGGAAATTTTATCCAAGAATAGAATACCTCTGTCTGCCGGTATTCGTGTGCCTCTATCATGAAGACGACTGTGCCACCTTGTGTGGTCAGTCCATTTTCTATAAGTTTTGACGTTATAGATTTTCTTATGTTGACCGGGATGATTATCACACCCGGTTCATTAACACCGTCGGGACCCTGCTCAGTCGCATTTACTGCAGCTGCAGCTGTTCCGTTTTCAGTGTCTGACATTTTATTGTCAGAAATGTTTTGCAGAGCAGGTCTCCAAGAAGACAAAGATTAGGTACACAATATTTTGGAACACTGTATCCTTCAACGTTGAATAAACCAGAGCTTTACATAGGAATCTCTTCCTACTAAGTTCGGGCGGATTTTAACCTTTCACCCACTCCAGACGTCTATTGGAGTATTTACGGTAGAAAGGGGTCTGTGTGAAAAATGCACGACTGAGTTACTCTAACGTCTTGCGTTAGTTTTATCGCCTTACCAAACGTTGGGCGCCATGTAGTGTAGTTCCTATTTTCCCTATAGGCCCTGCGCATTGGAATAACATAAACAGTAGTATAGACGTAGCAGTGCGGTCTTCCAGGTCTCTACTGACAATGCTAAACTTAATTGGGTTTGTTACCAACTAGCTCAGAGGTCACTGGAAACTTTCTTGACTGAATAGGAAGTGATCAGCTTCCCTGGTACAGACAAGAAGGGATTCAGTTTTCCAACAACCGCATAAACATGACAACTATGCTCCTTAGAATAAGAGTCAATCTCTAGAGTTGTGTGAAACAATAGACAGTTATTTTACTCGGTCAGTTGTGCAGATTTCTTTCACCAAGATGCAGAGAATAGAGAGACGGACGTTTTCAATAAAGGTATTATTTATTGAACAGTCTTTCTTCTCATGCAAGAGAAATGAATTGCCACAATTGCAAGACTAGTTATTATAAAAAGTGCGTACAGTAAAATGAGGATTGCGAAATAATACTGTAAAAGCATTGATATGGTTTCTTAGCCATACTATGGTTAAAATGAATAGAATATATACATTCATATATACATTTGACTAACGTACTCAACTGGTGCTTCTAACTACGCCTACCCCGTGTGCCTGACCTAAGCCTAATACTTTGCAGGGAGTAAGTAAGTAGCAGTTTTAGTTAAGTTGGTTTTGCCAAGGTTTACTTCAAGAATTCTCTCTAAGGGTTTAGTCAACACTATACCTCTGAAATAGAATGTTGGAGGTCTTGTATCTCCTTCCAGGACTTGATATCCCAGTCACTCTCAAGAGTAGGCTGGAAACGCCAGAGCTGGATTTTCTCGGCAAGAGAAAAGACAGCGTCTCTCTCAGCGCGTCAAGGAGGAGGAGGGGCAGCGTCCGTGGGCAGCTTGCATCTGCTGGGCTCTGTAAGGGACATCTGTTCTGCTCCTGTATTCACCACACCATCGCTATCATCGATGTCGTTGAGGCAGCATTTGCTTAAGGCAACGTTGGTAATATTTATACCTGAAAGGTGCCTTGTTTGACGTAAGTTTTTGGACATAAGACGTCAATAAAGATGTCACTAGGAAGTGATCCTCTCTCATTGCTCATTAGAGTTCTATTACTAATCAAAACATAGAAAGCGGGGCTTTCCCAGGTTGCTGAGTTTTATCTTGTTGAAGAACTCGGAGTGTAATCTAGGAATCTTAGATAGTGGCTTCTGCTGTGTCATCTGCTCTAATGAGCTGCAGAGGAAGAGATGCTGAAATGTGGCTCTGATCGTGTTAGGCCAGAGACGAGTATCTAAAATATCGCTCTTGATCGTTTATGCCATTATAGGGGTATAAATGGATTATAGCCGTATAGGGGCATAAGGTCACAGTATTGATCGGGGTCTTAGATTAGAACGCGACAACTGTGGAAGGGCACATCCAGTCAACTTATTGAGATTCACAGCAGTCCCTACAACGTGCCTTTAGAAACTAGGTACAGCTATACAAGTATTACATCCCTGGATCTTTTATTGTATATCAAGAGTAACACCATACAAAGTACCATAAATACACAGCATGCAACAGCATTTTGCATGCAACCAGTGCCCACCCAAAGTCGGTGATCAGGAATATCCCATTTGGCGAAATGGTACGTGTTTGCCGGAACTATAGTTTTGAAACAACATTTAGGGAGAACATTGTTGAAATTAAAAACAGGTTCAAACTACGGGGTTACAGAGAGGAGATTCTTAGAAAGGCTGATCAAAGAATTCAAAGAGTCACTATTACAAGCAATCTAGTGAAAAAATCAGACAGAGGCACTGACGAGGTCTCAAATTCACACCTGGCCTTTGTCACACAATATACGGGTAACAGCAATAGACTGTTTAAAATTCTGAGGAAACATTGGGGACTACTGTATGATGCATCCAGTTCGAGGGAACACAACACACCTACACCAAAGGTCACCTTCCTTAGGGGTAAAACCCTTAGAGGCCTGCTCTGTCCCAGTTATACTAGGAGTGTCACCAATAAAACTTGGCTCCCCAGCTCCCAATGGATTCTTTACATGTGAGAGTTGCAATGTTTGTTCTTTTGGGAAAAACAAGACCAAAAGATTCCGGTTCAATACAATCAAGGAGTATAAGATAGGACACTTCATAAATTGCAAGACTAAGTACATTGTATACTTATTGGTCTGTGAATGTGAAAGGATATATGTTGAAAGTACTGTGAAACCACTCAAGCAACGTATACAAGAATATATACGTGCGATTAAGAACAATGATTTGAAATATCCAATGACTTACCATACGGAGGAAGGGCATGGGGTGATTGCAAAGTCTGATTTCATGGCATGGACCATATCCCGGTGCAAAAAAGGGGGTGGAGATGAACAGAGTGTCTGAATTAAGCAGACCACTCTTACCCAGTCCAAAGATCAGGGCTTGATCCAACACCGTTATTTAGCTCACTGCACCATCCCAGCTCAGAACCTGGCTATATGCAAATTAGTCTGTCCCTGGCCCAGTGCATCATGGGAACAGGGCAGACCAAACTACTAAGCCAATTCTTCACCGGAAAGGAGACAAGCTTTCCCGATGCACCCTCATGGTGGTAATCAGGAATTGGCCCTGCGCCGCAGGGAAGCTGTTTGGATATGCCATTGAAGATGTACAGAAATGGGACATAATACGGATGATGAAATGCATTATCATTTATAATAAATCAGACTAGGTTATGTGCTCACCTCTGTGTGTTGATTTGATCTGGCTATACTCATGTGGAAATGCATCATCATTTACAAACGAGTTAGACTAGGCTGTGTGCTCACCTGTGCTTGTCTATTTGGCCTTTTTGTGTTAATGCTGTGCCGATTTACACCAGTGACCTCTGTTTCTGGGTCCATATCTCAATATGCAGCTATGTTTGAGACTCCTTACTGCTCAAATCATGATTTTTTTGCTTAATTTGTTACTGTTAATTTATGCTGCCTATTTTCCTATCTTTTCTGTTTCCTTCTCTTATTGCTTTGTGGGTGTCTTCTAATACAGATAAGATTCTAAAGAATCGGACTTTGACCTGTGGGTGAACATATCTCATTTATGAACATTACCTAAGGTTTCTTAGATTAATGATCACCATCCCAAATGTCATTGCTCGTTTTTGGCTACCTATGACATTGTTTCGATCCGCAATACGCTTGGTTCTGTTGCATTTCTATCTCCTTTCAGAGTATATCTGTGGCCGTCTTAGTTGAATATACCATTGCTCTTTCTGGACAGGTGGCAGTTTGCCTCTGCCTTGCTAACCGCAGCGTTATGCGTCATGCAATGCTTTCGACTTTGACCGAACTACGATCCCTGGTTGATATGCAGTCAACATGTTGGTAAGCCGCCTGTAATGTTGTCTCTCGACATTTACATGTGGGGATTTTTTGGGGTTCGGTTCGCAAGACCTTTTGGTGCTATATATGTTTTCTGAGTAGCTGAGCATTACATTAAGCTTTGGCATTAACTGAGGCAATATGTCTATTTTTTTTCATTTTTCAAATGGTATAATATGTGGTTCCATTTAGATCTGGCTCGGGTATATTCAATTTAGTGTGTTTTGATTTAGAGCTTTTTGCATCCATTGACAATACTCGGGCATTCACATTATGCTTTTTCACTTTTTACATACGGCCAACATGGCGGACCCATTATCTTGAGGCATTTGATTTTTTTCATTACGTTGGTGATCGCACCATGTGATATAGTTGTTATATAGTTGTGCTGTTCGGCCACGTAATAGATGGACTGTAATAGGGATTGACTTATTTGCGGTCACTTCGAAGGATGAATTACACGGGGCTGCACTCCATTTGAAGTAATGTCATGTCATGTCAAAGGTTCTTATATAGCGTCTTTTCACCGAAAGGTCTCAAGGCGCTTGCTTTGGGAACCCTGTGAGATAACCCCTACTGGGCATCCCCAAGGTGAAAGCCAGGCATCCCGCCATGGTGGGGCCGTAGTGGAGATTAAGCAAGCTATTGCCCAGAGTTGCAGAGTGTGAACCAATGATTCGAGTAGGCACCGAAGCGAGAATTATCGAGTCCGTGGACACTTGGGCTCAGACCCTGCCGCATTGGGAATTGAACTCTAGTCCCGGGTCTGACCTCTGCTTCACGGTGTGCCTCCTCTAACCAGTGAGCCACACTTCTCCAACTCTGCTGTTTTCTACCGGTCGAAAGGGCCACCACTTACGCCCCATGTCATGTTTCTAGCCAATGCATAATATTTCTAACATGCACTTTTTCGATGTTGCCTAGGTGTGTGCTTGCTGGTATATAGTTGCTGCTAAGATTAAGTCGCTAGAACCTAGGTGCATCACTACCCGGGCTCCTAGTCATGGGGTGATTCTTGGCAAGTAAAATTGTTTACAGTCTTTACATGCTGCCCGCTTTAAGTCAAATAAATGAACAGTCCCAGTATTGTGTATCTGTGTCTTTAACATAATTGACATGCCACTTGTTTCACATACATCGCAAACTTCTCTATGCTTGCTGTGTTTTTTTCGCAGACGCCACAAGTCTGTGTCATTGTTGGAACATGACTTTATCTATTCCTTGCTTGACTTTGTTTGACTTGCAAGTGCCATTTAGCATTGTATCACCCACCACGTTGGCCCATCGGGGTATAAATGAACATTCCATATATATATTTTTTTTAATGGCTGGTATTTCTTGAGATATATGCCCACCGCTAGTATATACATTGTACGCTTCTTTTTACTTGTAGTGGTTTTGGTGTGCAGTGCATATTTCTGTGTTACTTCGTGAACAGGATCATCTACTGTAACAAATTAGGACAAATTGTTCTTGTTATATTTGGAATTTACTAATTGCTCTTCTCTTTGAGTGACACGTTGACCCACATTTATTTATTCCTATAAATGGAAAATATTGTATCTCTTTGTCCACAGGTGCACTAGTTAGGGTGGATAAACTCCATCACTATGCACTAGCCCCATTTGAACTTGCTCGTCCATTAATGGTCTATGTCTATCATACCACATGCTCCTCTAACCCTCATATAATTGGGCATTAGATCGCGACAAACGATTTGTACAAGCTTGACTTGGATTATTAGTTGGAAGCTTTGAACAGGCAGGTATCACAACAAATTTAGCACACTTTATTTCCCAATTATATATAATGGTGGATGTGCTACTAAATGTTTAAGACACGGTCTTTCAGCTTGATTTTCACAGACGCCATGCTACGATTTCTGTCCCAGATAATTCCTGTAACCAGGACACAACCCAGAGGATTGCTTTTTTTCTCATATTGACAGTGGTAGGTCCCTCTTGGGTTGTCTTGTGGGGTATTTCACACTGGTATTTAGGGTTCACTGATGGTTTTAGAATGGGGTGCACTTGGTTTTGTTACCACCTTTGTGTTCACGGATGAACTACATCTTTATGTCTTTTTGATTTTATTCAACTTCCCACTATTAGTGGCATTTTCAAAGTTAGGTGAGGCGTGTGGGCGCCTGATTGCATATGTTCCATATATTTTTTTCTCTTAGTTCTCAAAATACAGTTTTAGCTGCCTCTTAATCTCAGATTTTTGATTCTCATCTCCCTTCTCTTTCTTGTTACCCATTTGTTTGCTATATGTATGTCAAAATTATCTGTTATTCTGAATTAATTGTTTATGTTGTGCTTTTTGTACGCTACCTTGATTAGGTTTTTAATGGATCTCTTAAATGCATGTAGATGGAAATATGATCATTATTGTTGTCATAATGCTGTGTTTATGTAATATACATGTTGTGTGCATGTAAATGTTGTTGGTTATGTACAGTGTCTGTTTTTGTAAATGTCTTGTATGTATCTTTTATAACTTCCAGATCTGAAGAAGTCCTACATAAAAGGGATGAAACGCGTGGGGTAATGGTTTCTTACTAATCGAATAATAAAGAATAGAAACACCATACATATTGCATTATCAGCAACTTTCTTGATTGAATTATGATTCCTTAATTTCTATAGAATATTCTATATACTGTTACTTATAATGAATCCCATATCATACCTAAAGTTAAGGATCTTTTGTCCTCCTGGTCTCCTAAATCTATTTTCTGGTGGGATAGATTACAAATGCTTAAAATGATGATAACCCCAATCATTAATTTTTTATCCTCCATGCTACCTATAAAGCTTTCCTCTCCTTTCTTTCATGAGATTGATTTAATTACCTCAAGATTCGTATGAAATGATAAGAGAGCTACAATTGCTTATAAATATCTTAGTAAGCCTTCTGCACTGGGTGGCATTAATCTCCTGGATTTAAATCTATACCTAATTTATTTTTTGGCAGCTCAAGGCATACGTTAGTTCTTTCCGGAACTCCAACATATACCTCCATGGATTCCTATTGAACGAGAATTATGCGCTCCTTTTTCCACTCTTTCCTTACTCACTGCTTCCAAACTAATATTAGTTCACTCTCAGCGTATTATATCAGGCACGGTTAGTGCATTGGAATATATTGACATGAAAATATCGAAACCTCTTCCTAAATCAAGATGGTCATCTTCATGGTATAACCCTATACTTCTTAAGGACATTAATCCTAACACTGCTCTCTTGTGGGCTTCCAAAGGTACCAGAATGGTGAAATACCTCTGTGATCCTCTTCCTTTTACTTTCCTAGTCAAAAAATATAACCTTAGTGACATGGATTTTTTTTTTTTTTTAAACTAAAGGTCAAACTCTCTAAATTAATCCTTTCCACAGATCAGGTTATTGTCTCACTTCTTTCTATGTGGGTATATCAGGTCATACTGCTTCTAAAATTTATACATTTTTATCTGCTCCACTGCCTTCACAATCTACAATTACTTGTGTTAAATGGTCTACCATTTTGAAGACGAGATTTTTAAACATATTTCACAAGATGCCTGGCAACTGATGGAGAAATTACCCCTACATAACCAAATAGCTCCTTCATTGACCCAGTCTAAATTCTATACATTGCATCTCTTACATTGCACCCCTGTTCGCTTGCATAAGTTGAAGTTACATGCTAGTGATCGTTGTTGGAACCTTTATTTAATACCAGACTCCCATCAAAATATGTTTTTGGGATGTACACTATTTAATTCCTTTTCAGATTTGATACAGAACATTTCATTATTAATATTTAATACATCTATAATTCTAGCTTTAGCTATGATTTTGCTAGGTCCGTTGGCTGCAGTTACCCCTTTACCTCTTGGCAATACAGATTTGGAGCTTTTAGATTTGCTTCAAACCATTGCAGTGAAAATTAAAGTCACAGAATGGAAATCATTTAATCTGAGTCTTACCATACTTGATGGGAGTGGGCTTCATATCTTCATGGAGCTCATACTTTGGTTGAAAAGAAACATTATTTACCTTACATTTCAAGTAATGTATGGCGGTCTTTGAATACTTATATGGATTTTTCTTCTCAGGGGTTTGTAGCTCAATATCCTTTTGATTCCAATTCTTAATTTACTTTTCAGATATGCAGCCGATGTCCCTTCCTATCATTTCATCCTTTTTCTTACCCTCTAGTATTCTTTCCTCCTTCTCTCTTACTTTCTCCTTTATTAAGCAATACAAACTCATACAGGACTTTGCTGGTTTATATGTAGATGCTTCATCTGTCTCAGATTCATGGGATTTATACTTAATATTTGATGAATGTTTGTATACCTGCTATCTGTCATGGCATCTAACTGATCATTTTTAAATTATAACTTTGACATCTTTTTATCCCAGTCCTGTCGCTCGTTGTCATGTAGTTCTTTTTAACTCTTCATTACTATATATTTTATTCTGTTTTTTATGTATTGCTACTGTATTGCAAATATATTTTTTATTTTTTTAAACTAAGCAATAAAGATATTTGAATTTAAAAAAAAACATTTTGGAGTGTTCAGGCAATAAACCCTTTCTGTTGATTTTCATTGGTCCCACCCATCAATCTACAGAAAGTATATTCCTCAAATACTAAAACTAAACAAATGTCCAGGTTATCAAAGGTAGCCTCAAGAGAAGCATGAACTGATGTTTTGTAGTTGATGACTGTGTGCTTTTTTGGGCAGCTCTGCTACCCTATTCCAGCTTATCAGAACTCCTATCTTTTTCAAAATGTTCCATTGCTTTTCAGTAGGTGCTCTAAATGTCTATAAACTGCCAGGAAAGCCTTCTTAGACTTGAGGTCATGGGGATAATGCTGTTTGAAGGTTCTTCACAAACGAAATCTCCTCAACCCCAAAATCTTTATTTGGAATTGTGTCCTTGGTTTCCTATACAGTAGCTATAACTTTGTCAGTGAAAAGACTATTTTCCACTACACAGACTCAGTGGAAAATGTTTGCTTGGGCTAAAAATCTTCAATTGCCACTTTTGTGTGTACAATAAAACAATTTGCCATTCTTTGAAAAGCATCATAGTCATAAACAACAAGTACATCCATCTGATAAGGGGGGCACAGATGGCTCTCAACCTTTGGGAGAGCTAGTATGGGCAAGTTTGTGTGTGTCCAAATGTCCAGTATGGTGAGCATGTGATCACCCTTCTGGTGTACATGTCATGTTGTAACTGGCTGAGTGTTCCTAACATAGGGGGCGATTATGATGGCGGACGGTCCTGAGTCCGTCCGCCACCATAGAGTAGAAGGGAACCTCCACATGGCCTGCGGAGTTCCCTCCTGTGCAATTAGGATGTGACCGCCACCCTGGCGGTCACATCCTCTATTTTTTCCATTGCGGCGGGTGCGGCTTCAAGCTGCATCCGCCGCAATGGTAAAAATGCATACATTGCATTTGTATGCAGAAAGCGGCAGGCACCGTGCGGTGCCTGCCGATTTCTGCATACAAATGCAGGGGGTTCCATAGGTACCCCCCATGTGCACCCCCCACCCCCCCTTCAGCCAGGGGGCCTGCAACGGGCCCCCGCAGTGAAGTTACACATGCTTTTCCACGGCAGAAAACCCGCAGCGGAAAAGCATTTTAAACAGCCCATCCTAATATGGCTGACGGTGTCTGAGAGACGTGTATGCAGAAGTGGATCTCGCACAGCTGAGGTGATCCCAAAAATAAGGATATTGTGTTGAGTTTTCGTGTGCCGCAGGGTGGTGAACACTGTCTAGCCAAGCAGTGTATAAAAGAAGATTCCAAAAGAAACTCTCCCGCCTAGGGAGAGGACAACCCAGCGCACTACTTTAGTGAGACCAGTGGTCTAGTTCCATATTCAGTTTAGACAATGAATCATAATCCAAATGAAGTTATCATATATCCAGATTTATTCCAGTGGATGTAACAATGTTGGTATTGTTAAAGCACATCAGTATATAGCATTCCACAAATATTTCAATTCAGGTGTGTTTAACACATCACACGACCCAATGCATTTCGGGCGTAGCCCGTCGTCAGGGGAATTACTCTACAAACGAAAACAAAGACCAGCTGTAGTATCCGAATAAACTTCTAGTGCAATCAAAAATAAGTGTGACTGTGTGAAGTGATAATTCACAAAAAACGGAAAGCCAAGGTGAAAGAAAACAGCGTGAACAGGCTGCATTAAGACTAAAGCGAAAGTATAAACATAGTGAGAGTTATGAGACTGAAAGGCTGGGTGTGACCGGTAACCTCGAAGGATATTCCAAGATAAACTCAAGGAGTCTAAAACGGGTAGAGAGCATGCGAGGTGAATAACGAAGAAAAATAGTAACCGCCACCAATAGCGCGGAGTGTACAAAGAGTTGAAAGCAAGCATACTCACAGATGTGGAAATTAACACGGACTCCGCGGAGTTCCGAGAGGGTAAACACTCCGTAAGCAAACAGGGAAGAGAATTATAGCGGAGGTAAACATGGAGGTAGGACTACTCAATCAAAAAAAGGATGAGCGCCATCTTAGAGTGTGCATAGCAGTCTGAGAGACACCATCACCATATTAGAGCTTTTCCGCCGCGGTTGTAAGCCAACCGCGGCGGAAAAGCTGGGGATGGAAACCAGGACCCACCAGCCATCCTAATGTGGTGGTGGGTCTTTGGTGGGTCCGCTGTGGTTTTTCCGCATCCTCCGGGCCGGCGGTGGCTTCCGCCGGCCCCGAGGATGCGGAAAAACCGCAATCGTAATAGGCCCCCAAATGTGGCATCTAACTTGGTGGTATAATGGGAATTCATGTTTTTGTCCAAACATGTTTTATTAAGGCCAATCTCCTCGGTCCTGTTTGTGGTGTGACTACCTTTCTGTGGGATCGTTCAGGGTTTTCCCTGGATGCCCTTTGTCTTTGCACTGAGTGTAATCCCACTTGTGACCTGTCAATTTGTAGGCATGGGTTTGGGTCACAGGGCCTGTCCTACCATGTATCTCTGATGAATCCAATAGTAATGATACGATTTCCTGAGTGTGTGCATGTGTAACATGACTGTCATTGATATCATATTTACCAATATTCTCATTATTAAGCGTACAGTTGTCACATCGTGAGTTACGGCTTACATCAACATTGGATTTACTGGTCTTGACAACACTATGTATGCATAGGTTACAGAAAACATTTGTATTGCATTTGCTGGTACTTACATCAATGTGCGTGCATAGACTACAGAGTACAGTGATATTTCATGTATTGGTATTGCTGCTGCCATGCATGCATACATCAGGGTGTACATTGCTATCATATTTATCGATCTCAATAATATTGTTACCTCACACATTCTCGCACTCTACCTTCCACGCAGCACAACACAACAAGCTGCCTTGATATACTCTCTTGCATGGAATTTGTGCATAATTGCTCCCTGCGGTCATATTTCACAACCATGCACAAAACACTTTTTGGGCCAGGATGCCCAACCTACCAACTTTGATGCAAAAGAGTAGTGAAATATGTAAGCAGAATTAAATTTATTGCTACATAATCCTTCCTGAAAAGTTAAAATAACATTAAAAAATTGCAATTGTCACTCATTCGCTGGTTCTGCAACCTCAACTCCAAGCAGGTCCAGCAGGTCCTATTCTGGTCTATAATATCAGCCCAGTGGTGCATGACCTGCTGCTGCCACTATGTAAATGTAAATGCCATTTGTAAAGTGCACAGCTACCTCCAACGGAGGTGTCCCGGCGCTGTCCATTTGAAGTAATCAGGGTTCCCAAGGCCTACATGCTCCGAAGATAACCCACTTACACTCAAGAACTGTTGGCACGGAAACTGTAAAAGGCAAAGAACAAGTTTATTAAGACCCCATGGGGTGGTGGTACACTCAAACAGCACCCTTCGGTAATGCAAGAGGTATCACACCGAACACCGGTGTGACCCCGATTTATATACAGTTTTGGGGCAATAAAAGATAGGCGGCACAAGTTAGAACACATTTTAGCGACATATATGGTCATGTTTTGGAACACCGCCAGCTCATTGGAGGGGGCACAACTCCGCTGGTCAGTTTGGCGCACATTCCTAAAGGCTTACTGGTCAGTTGGAACTGCGCATGTGCAGCTTGACCAGTACTAAAAATAGCCTGTTGCTGGGCAGACTGAAGTGGTCAGTGGAACGGACAACGGACTAAAGGGCACGCCGGCCACGAGGCCGCTTATGGTCTAAGATGGCCGCCGCAACATTCAAAATGGCGTTTTCATATATAGCCAAGTTAAAGGAGGACAACGTGTAGGTTCAGCTAATCGCTAGCGCGGCCATGCCAATTACGACAGACGACCCTTTTAGCGTTTAGCTGAATCTACCTCATAGTGAACATAATCAGGATGCTCGTCCTCGATGTCTATTAACATGATTTGTGTTACTTCTTTATGAAGCATCATTTTGTCATGAGCAAGAGCTCGTCTTGATGGTATGCAAGCTGATAAGCACATAGAACATAAGGCTGGGCCACATTGAATACATAGGCATATAAAAAACATTGCTCCCACGATTGTACATAGAATCGTCAACAGTTTCCAGCCCCAGGTAGCAAGCATGGACCAGAAACATCCTGAAAGTGTCCAAGTTCCATTGTCCGGGTGTATCTCAGCTGCAATCTTGTGCAGCTTGGATATGGCATCATAAACAGATGGAGAATTGTCCGGAATGTATACACAGCAGCTGCTTCCGATAATTCTACATGCCCCCCCACGATCAGCCAAATTTACGTCCAACACCATCCTGTTTTGGAGCGTAACAATTCTAGAAATCTGTAGTTCCTCAGTGATGTTTCCCAAGGCAATGGCAGTGTCATTCGCTACAGCCTCAACAACACGTGTCAGTCGTCTTATTTTCCGGCTGTTCAGTGCAGCCCCCACGAAGGAGAATAGTCCCAAATTAAAGTCCACATACTGTTGCAAGGCAGTATCAGGCTGGTCGATGTCATCCAGAACAACAGTCCGCTTAACCCTATTCAGGACGAAATCATGATATAAAGTATAATCATTGTGATACATTGGTGGGGCAATGAATACAGGAGGTAGTACAAACGATACATAGCACGTGCCCAACCATCCCAATGGAAGCTGATGGTAACCCTTCGTTCCACAGATAAAATAAGTATTCCGTGATGCTACAAATGAGAGAGATGCCATTCGGGCTATCAAAAGTGAGAGTAGTGTTACATTCGCTTTTCCCTACTGCAATCGAACCCTTATTTCTAATGCACAAATCGGCTTTAGTAGCAATAACATTAATAACATGTGCGCTGGATACATTAACATTTCTCTGGTTGCTATACACACGTGGGGCAGACACATTATCGGGCCTGTACTCCTCCCATTCAAATCGAGTGCCCTCAGCCCGTGGAAACCCATCCTTGTCATGGGAGCATACTTTATTCAAACGGAAAAGCACCCCCCCTTTGGTTGGCCATCTCAAGGTAAAGAGGAGGGTGTACCAGGCGTTGCACGATCCATTATGTGAAAACGGGAGTGGAATGAGTGGGGTGCCCCCTCTCTTCTGGTGCCCTGGCAACATCCCACACACCCAGCAATTTGAGGTATTGGTCATGTTATGTGTGTGATGAAGAATCTGAATAAAGCTGTTATTTAGATACGTTTGCCGATGTCATTCTTCATGAAAGGGTAATGTAAAGTGAAAATGTTCAGATGGAGCCGGGGTAGTCGGCAGCAAATGTTCACGTACAGGCACCACAAGTTCAACTACCCAGGCTATCACAGCTATTACCACAATAGTCAGAACAAAAAGAAAGGCACCCAATATTCATTTATCTCGTGATGCCGTTGATGCCATAGTTCAGGAATGTTCGTGCAAAGTCTTAAATAGCACAAATTGTTCACAGAGTCTCAGATACACGTGCGTGTATACCTAAAAAAAGAAAAATGCAATGCTGAACTCCGGGGTAGCCGTTGTTTTCTTCTCCGGGCCAAGACGGGTGTCGCTACACTGGCAGAACTGATCCCCCCCCCTTGGAATTCCCGGTTTCCGTTTCACAAACCTGGAGCGGTAACCAACCAGTCATTAAAAAAAAAGACAAACAAAAATCTTCTTATCGAGGACGCAGGTTGTAGCGCTCTCGTCCGGCAACAGCGTGGTCCGGGAATGCTCCCTCGACTTCGGCCGACGTCACAGCTGGGCTCTTTTCTTTCTCCAAGATCTCTTTATAGTCGGTCAGCACAGCAGGAGTCACCAGATCCGGAGAGACACGGCGGCAGTGTGTCAAATGCACCCACCGCTTCCTGTTGGTCACTCGTACAGCGGTTCGGGTTGCAAGGAGGACCTGTTCGGGGCCCTTCCACCTGGGCTCCAGACTGCTCGCTCTCTCAAACGACCGGATCATCACGTGATCACCAGGGTGGAGATCATGGCCCTCTCCAGTAGAGTTGTCAGGGAGCGCTTCTCGAACCTGTTGATGAATAGAAAGCAAATCATTTGTTAATCGTGCCAGATAGTCGTTCATCATAACACAAGGCACATCATGTATTAATCGCGGCTTAGGCACCCCCCAGATATTCATGGGGCGCCCAAACACCACCTCATAGGGTGTAAGGCCAGTTCGTGAATGGGGTACTGATCTAAGAGAGAGCAGTTCTAGCGGCAAAGCGTCTGGCCACTTCAACGATGTAGATGCCACAATTTTGGCCAGCTTAAGTTTCAACGTAGCATTGTACCGCTCAACCAGACCTGCCGACTGAGGGTGGAATACAGCGTGGAACTTTTGCTGAATCCCTAACCCCTTCAGTACATACTCCACAATCTTTCCAACAAAATGAGGCCCATTATCGCTCCACAGAAATTTGCAAACTCCAAAGCGAGGAAAGAATTCCTTAAGCAACACCTTAGCCATTGTCAAAGCCGTATTGTCTTTCGTGGGGAAGGCCTCAACCCATTTGCTAAAGGCACATACCACCACTAGGACATACTTCAGGTTGCTGCAGCGCTCAAGTTGGATGTAATCCATTTGGAGTACCTCAAATGGTGCAGAAGGTGGAACGAACCCTCCTTTCGGAGTATGGGTCCCCTTTCCAGGATTGTGTTGTAAACAAACCAGGCAGGTCTGCACTACTCTCTTCGCAGTATTAGCAATCTCAGGATGTTCCCAAACTCGTGTTAACAGCCGAGTGATTGCAAGAGCTCCGACATGCGCCAGTCTGCAAATAAGCCGCAGGCAATTTCCATTTTTCCATGTCTTTGCTTCTCCAACAACCCTCGTCATCTAGTACCCCATCTGCTGCCCATGCCGCAAGTTCAGATTCAGTAGCTGATTTTTGAATGTCCAATATTTCTGCTCTAGCATCACTCCATCGCTCAGCCTGCGAGTGTACCACATACATGGGGGAGCTAGTTCGGGACATAGCCGTTTGTCTTGCTATACTGTCTGCAAAAGCATTTCCTTGGCCCACTTTATCCGTGATCTTTTTGTGAGCACTGCATTTTACTATCGCTACTTTCTTTGGGCCAAGCAACGCATTTAAGAGATCACGCACTAGTTCTCCGTGCATAATGTGTTCTCCGTGAGATGTCAAAAACCCACGCTCTCTCCAGAGTAGCCCGAAGTCATGTGCTACTCCGAAGGCGTATCGGCTGTCTGTGTATATGTTCACACATAGGCCAACACTCAATTCGCAGGCTCTTGTTAAGGCTATCAGCTCTGCTGCCTGAGCCGATTTCTGTGGTATCCTAGCTGTTTCTACCACTGTCTTAAGTGTCGTGATCGCATAGGCTGCGGAAGTCGTACCATCTGGCAGCCTTACACACGATCCATCAACCCACAGTTCCCCATCCACATCTGGAAGTGGCACATCCTGTAAGTCGACACGACCCTTTGTCTGTTCCTCAGTCAGGAAAACACAATCGTGATGTTTTTCTTCCTGACCCTCCTCGGCCGGATAGGGCAATAAAGTGGCAGGGTTTAAAGTAGCGCATCTTTTCAGTGTAATATGTGGCGCCAAAAGTGTCAGCTCATATCCTGTTAGCCGTGCACTCGTGAGGTATTGGGTCTTTGTTTGGTTTAGCAGAGCATCTACTGCGTGAGGAACTAACACCAGCAGTTTGTGCGATAACACTATTCCCTCACTCTGTCGTATGGCAACTGCTGTTGCTGCTACCGCTCGAAAACACCCAGGCAATCCTCGTGCTACAGGATCCAGAATGGCAGAGAAGTATGCACATGGTCTCTGCTGATCCCCGTGTAATTGCACTAACACTGACAACGCGCACCCATCATTCTCGTGCACGTACAATGTGAAAGGTTTTGTGTAGTCTGGTGTACCTAACACGGGTGCGGAACAAAGGGCCTGCCTCAACTGTTCAAAAGCCCTCTGACATTCATCTGTCCATTCTAGGGGCATTGGTGTAGCTTTGGACAATAACGCTAGCAAGGGTTTTATGATGTGTGAAAAACCCATGATCCACTGTCTACAAAAGGACGTCAACCCTATGAAGGCACGTACGTCTCTCTGCGTGCGGGGGACTGGTGTGTCTAAAATCGCTTGAATTCGATCAGATGTTAATGCACGCCCCTCCTTAGACAACAGATGACCGAGGTAGGTCACCTGAGGTCTACAGTATTGAAGCTTTTTCTTCGAAACCTTATGATTGTTCTGTGCCAAAAAGGAGAGCAACGCAAGTGTACTTTGTTCACATTGTGCATAAGAGTCAGCAGCAAGCAGAAGGTCATCCACGTACTGGATGAGAGCAACGCCAGACTGCAATTTAAAAGAATCCAGCTGCCTTTTCAAAGCCTGGCTGTAGATGCTAGGGCTTTCAGTATAACCCTGGGGAACACAACAAAATCTATACGATTTATTATTTAGCGTAAAGCCAAACAGGTATCTGCTATCAGGATGAACAGGGATGGAAAAGAACGCATTCTTTAAATCAATTACGCCAAACGTGGTGGCCGTGGGTGGGACCAATGTAAGCAAGGTTGTAATATCAGACACCACCGGGTATTGGGGAATGACAATTTTGTTGATCTCTCGCAAGTCAATAATAAAGCGATAGACTTTGTCGTCAGTATCTCTCTTAAGAATCGGAAGAATAGGACTGTTGCAAACATTATAAGGGACCTCCTCCACAACCCCTGCAGAAATGAAATCCTGAACAATATGTGTCAACGCAATTTCACCTTCTCTCGAGATCTTATACTGTGGCACTCGTGGTAGAGGAGAGGGGCCCCCTCCTTAACAGTAATGTGTATCGGTGGAATACGCATCTCTCCCACATCCGTATCTGAGGTCGCCCATAACGTATGCGGTAGAGAGGCCAAAGCTGGAACATCTAAGATGGCGTAAAACCTATCGGGGTCAGGATAATTGTCATTCAGGATAACCCGCACTCCCTCGGGGGCGCAACGTATCGTTGCTCGAAAATATTTAAGCAAATCAATACCCAAGATATTATCTGGTGTATGGGGCGATAACAAAAATTGACCAAAACTGAAATATTTGTCAAGACATAGTGCAAGGGGCTTTGACAATGGGCTAGGGGAGGGTGTGCCATCGAACCCTACACATGTAATCATTTCGCCAGACAGGGGAGCCCTCGGAACCAAGTTTTTCGACAAAGCGCTTCGTGTAGCTCCTGTGTCGACTAGAAATTGATCAGTAGAACCCAGAATACCCGCTGTTACATATGGACCCTGCTGATCTACCGGCACTTCAACTGATTCCTTACCCCATCCTACGCAGTCCTATGCATGCACATAATCCTGATGCTCCACATTTTCACCCTCCGAAATCTGATATTGATTCCGTCTATCAAACGTGTTTCGTTCATCCTGGCCACGGCCCCTCTCCTCAACCCTTCCACGATCACTTCCACCACCTCTCACTCCCGTATGACCTCCTCTCGACCTTCCGCCTCCTCGACCACGCTGACTACGCTGCTCACGAAGTACCGGACAATCTTCGGCCCAATGCCCAAACTCCTTACAATAAGCACACTGATCCTCCGCTATGTCCGTACGACCATACTACGTATTTCCTCCACCCCGTCTACCTCTATCATTCCCTCTACCCTGTGTTCCCCGAACCTGCGCCAACATCACCTTCGTTTTCAATTCCTTCGCCTTTTTCTCAACACTTTCTTTAGCCTCCAATTCCTGCCGCTCATAATACTGAGCCATAGTTAACAAGGACGCAGGGGTTGCCGTGGCCCAGGAACTTTCACTCGACTTCAATCGTTTTGCAATCTCCGGTAGGAGATTAGCCACATACTTATCTACAAACAGATGCCGACCCGTATCGTCTGTTAAGGATTGACCACTGTAATCATGGAATGCCTCCTCAAAACGTGTAAAGAAATCTGAAACCGTTTCATCGGGTTTCTGCTTGCACGACGTTAGCATAGTCCAATCAATCTTTTTAGAGGGAACAAGCGTCTTTAATTTAATCAAGATAGCCGCCGGAAGATCTAGAATTAACTGACAAGGCTTACATGCCGGTTCCCTATCTAAATCGGCAGCATTTATTTCTTTCCATGTGCCCCCCAATATTGTTTCATCATTATTTTTACGAATTTGCCTCCACATATCAGGTTGTAAAATTAGCCCAAAGAACAAATCTATATCCACAAAAGTCATCACACAAGACGAAATAGCCCTTTCCACCCCTTCATAAAATGCAGCCAGATTTTTCCGAAGATCAGGTAGAGAATTTTTCAATGCCATTACATCTGCTCTATTCCAAGGCGTGTATACCCAGTTATATACAAAATACCCTTTCGCATCCTTTGACGATTTATCATCATCTGTACCTTTCCCTTTAGGTGGAACGTACAAGGGCGCGGCTTCACGCATAGGCATAACATGCAATGCAAAACTCTTATCTGAACCCCGGAGAGAACACTCCTTAATATGCCCATTATTCTCCGATTCGGACTCCTTTTGCCTCCTTTTCCGCTCCTCCCGCAATCTGGTTGTCTCGTCTCGCAGCTGGATCAGTTGCTTGAATAGGTCGTCAACATCTGCAAAATCAAATACACCAAATTCTCACGATACACTGACAACGATTTAGGTTCTAACATGTCTGAAAGTTTGCGATACGCGGCAACAACTTCATCCGCCAAACTAGACAGAAAATATATTAATTCAAGATCCGACCACGCCCTCTTCTCCGCAAGCAACTCATCCTGAGAAACACATTTCTTATTCACTTTACGAGCCCAACTGCGTAAATGTGCGGACCTCTCCGCAGTAAACCTGAGAGCAGATACCCCCTTCTGTTCCGACTTATCCTGTCCATCATCCTCCGAATCTGCAGCTGGTGCCGTCGGCGAAACATACGGAGGCGGTGACCGATCTAACAATGAAAAATCATCAATGTCATTATTAAGGACAGGATAAAGCGGTCGGCGAATAGGAAATTGACCAGTCGTTTGCAATTTACGCTTCCGTTCCTCCCTCTCTTTCTTCTCCTGAGCCTCCTTTTCCTCAAGCTGTAAAGCCTTATCCCGAGCAGCCTTGCGCTGCTCTTTGTCCGCCAAGGCAACTTCACGCTTCATACGCTCACGCACCGCTTTCTCCCACATTCGCACACAATCAAACATGTTTTGTCTAGACCTGCGTTGAAACAAACATTGCTCCACAAACTGTACTTTTCGTAAATCGAACGACCCATGTAGAGGCCATTGCAATTCAGGATCAGCCTTTGTATACTTATGCCATAATTTGCTGTACATAATAGGGGGAAGGCCTAGTTTGATGTACATCTCGCGATTTGGTGTTCCCTCTGGGGGAGCCGGCTGTGCTTCCGCTAACCTAATTGTGGTACCCTCTCCAAGACAGCACATCCCTCGGAGTGTGCTGAAAACAGGCATGTTCAAAAAGTATCACGAAAGCGTGACACCGTACAAAATGGCACTTACAGTACTTCACACAACTGTGCCGCTCAGAGGAAAAAAAACAAAATTAGAGAAACATCTCTACATGCCTGCCTATGTGAAGTGCACTACACATATAAGTTCAAAGATCACAAAGTCACAATGTTAGCTAACTCAAATCAAAACGTAGATCGTAGGACTTCGGCAAGCGTCCGAGGACTACCTTACCGATCACAGAATCATAGAACTTCAGTAAGCGTCCGAAGACTACCTTACCGAACACAAATCATAGAACTTCAGTAAGCGTCCGAAGACTATCTTACCGAACACAAATCTTACCCAAATTCTCAAATGTCCAGATTCCAACTGCCAAGGTCTTGTAAGCCAAATCAGCCAAACGGCACTTTCTCAGCAACGCAGACACTCGAAAACACAGTCGGAGACTGGCGCCACCTGGAAGGTCAGATCGGAAGGAAAGGAAGAAACACCGTGGCAGCCAAGACTCGGGTCACTCGTGGCAGCGCGCGTCCATGGCGAGTTTCCAAGCCTTCGTCACGACCTCTCCTTCGGGCATCCGAGTCGCCGATGAGGTCCCTTCGTGGTCGCCAATTTGAAGTAATCAGGGTTCCCAAGGCCTACATGCTCCGAAGATAACCCACTTACACTCAAGAACTGTTGGCACGGAAACTGTAAAAGGCAAAAAACAAGTTTATTAAGACCCCATGGGGTGGTGGTACACTCAAACAGCACCCTTCGGTAATGCAAGAGGTATCACACCGAACACCGGTGTGACCCCGATTTATATACAGTTTTGGGGCAATAAAAGATAGGCGGCACAAGTTAGAACACATTTTAGAGACATATATGGTCATGTTTTGGAACACCGCCAGCTCATTGGAGGGGGCACAACTCCGCTGGTCAGTTTGGCGCACATTCCTAAAGGCTTACTGGTCAGTTGGAACTGCGCATGTGCAGCTTGACCAGTACTAAAAATAGCCTGTTGCTGGGCAGACTGAAGTGGTCAGTGGAACGGACAACGGACTAAAGGGCACGCCGGCCACGAGGCCGCTTATGGTCTAAGATGGCCGCCGCAACATTCAAAATGGCGTTTTCATATATAGCCAAGTTAAAGGAGGACAACGTGTAGGTTCAGCTAATCGCTAACGCGGCCATGCCAATTACGACACGTATACGGCTTAGGAACACTTCCTGGTTTTTCCCTGTGGAATGTCCACTCCTGGGCAGCCCCAAGGTGAAGCCAGGCATCCCTGCGTTGTTGGGGAGATTAAGCAAGCTATTGCCCAGAGTTGCAGAGTGGGACCTATGATTAGAATAGGCACCGAGGCGAGAATGATCAGGTCCGAGGAAATTGAGCCCAAGTCCCGCCGAGGCGGGTATTGAACCCTGGTCCCGGACCAGACCTCTGCATCAGGGTCTGCCGCTCTAACCATTTGAGCCACACTTCTCCACAACTATGAAAATCTCCACAACTATGAAAATCCAGTTGGCTGGTTCATTTTGCACCAGGGTTTCCCCCAGATCCTCTTGTACTCACCAAAACAAAGCATTTCTTGGGCCTTCCACCTGTCGATAAAATTAGGAAAAGGAGGCTCTGCACCTACACCTAAAAAATTAGTGCTGCCACCTCATCCTCTAAAAACAACTGGAGTGGTGTTATGTCTTCATAGTGCCAATGACTAAAAGGGGTCTGTGATAGAATAGAGAAGGTGCTTTCTGCCTCTGTCATAACACAACAATAAGTGGCATGGGTGATAAAATATTACAAAATAAAAAAAACAGACAGGTAGGGTTGAAGAAAGACAAAATAAAAGCACCGGACAGGCTAGGGGCAAAACAAGTAAAAATAAACATGGGAGGTGCATAAGAGTGGGGAGGATGGAGAAAGATGGAGGTGGTGGGTCTATGCAGACAGCATTGCCTGGCAGAATCAGGCTGGAAAAGCCAAATGACAGCAAGATTGTGCTCCGCAAGGGGCTGATTGTGCTGTTTTTAAATGTAAATGCACCATCTGAGTAATTTTTCAGATGCAAGATGCATCTCTCATAATTCTGCATTTTTTTGTAACTTTGTGTAATTACGCCACGTGGAATTATATTAGTTATGCCCACCCTTAATGCCCGCCCTATCCCCACAGCTGATGTGCTCACTGATCGATTGAGGGGAGGCCAAATTCCCCAGTACCTTCAACTTGATGTGAGGGAATTAGCAGATCACCCTCACTAAGGGGGTCAAGGAGAGGTTTTCATTCTCCGCCCCAGAAGGCCACTTTCAGTTCAAAGTGATATCCTTTGGATTGAAGAATGCCCCTGCCACCTTCCAGAAGTTTGTCAACTGGCCCCCAGCTTTGCAAGAAAACCTCAGTGGAGCCTGCCTAAATGACATTGCTATTTTCAGCTCCAGATGGGATGACCACCTTCACCTTCTGTAAGAAGTGCTTCAGGCCCTGCAACAAACAGGCCTGACTGTCAAGGCCAGTAAACGCCAGATAGGGCAGGGATCTGTTGTGTACTTGGACCACCAAGTGGACAGAGGCAAGGCCCAGGCTCTCTGGCCCAAGATGTAGACCATTTATTGCTTGGTAGCCTCCCAAGTCCCATACCTAAGAGAAACCTTCTTAGGCCTCACTTGGTACTACAGAAGATTTGTTAAGGAATATGACAACATTGCTGCCCCCATAACTTGGCTGATTTTTATAATGTAGCCCAAACAGGTGATCTGTACAAAGATGTGCCTGAAGTAATTTGATGCACTGTAGGAGGTAAATGTAAATGTATATGTATTTATATAGCGCAAATCACCGACCCGGTATCTAAGCGCTTGCTTAGGGAACCCGTCCTGGTATTCCCCTGTGAGATAACCCCGGCAGGGTATCCACAAGGTGAAAGCCAGGCATCCCACCGCGAGGGGCCCTTGTGGAGATTAAGTAAGCTATTCCCCAGAGTCGCAGAGTGTGAACCCGTGAATCGAGTAGGCACCGGAGCGAGAATTGTCGAGTCCATGGACATTTTAGGACTCAAGACCCGCCGAGCCGGGAATTGAACCCTGGTCCTGGGCTGACCTCTGCCTCCAGGTCTGCCTCCTCTAACCAGTGAGCCACACTTCTGTCACGTGCACAACACCACTGCTCAAGGCACCGACTTCTCCAAGGACTTTCTAGCTCAGACAAATGCTTCAGAACATGGCAGTGGGCTGGCTTGTCACAGCTGAATGATGAGGGTTTGGATTAACCTGTAGCTTCATCAGCAGGAGGCTACATCCCAGAGAAGAGAGATGGAGTGAAGTTAAGAGGGAATCCATTGTAGTGGCCTACACAGCATTTGAAGTGGCCTGGACACTGAAGACATTGATACCATGCATGTTTGGGTATCACTTCTGGATTCAGACACACCAAAGACTCCTTGGATGGCTGATGCACATAAAGGGTGAGAATCCATAAGTGTTGAGGTGGTCCATCTCCCTACTAGGAATGGTCTTTACAGTTCAATATCCCCCTGGGACTGACCATGCCAATGCTGATGGTCTTTCAAGGTTTTTCTGCCTTAGCAATAAGAACTCCTATGTTGGTTGGTAGTTCTCCCTGATTTCTACTAGAGGGGGACAGATGTTAGAAATTGCCATTATCTGCATTGTGTTCCCTCAGATTTGTTGCCTTCTTTATCTGAACCCATTTTTGTTGGCCTTAGGGCTCTGTGCACATTAGTCCTGCCAAACAGTGGTGAAGTGGTTGATCTCTCCCTTTTAAACCTGGTCAAATTGGCAGACATGTAATTGGCACATGTAATATACTTATAAGTCTCTAGTATATGGTATTATATGTACCTAAGGCATGTATAGCAAGTGCTACAAGTGGTTAACAGCACTCATTGTTCTACCCACTAAAGGAACTCTGTAAACCATGTCTCTAGGTTTGCCCCTGCAGCTTGGATATGGAGTTTAAAACTGCCATTTTGACATGGCAAAATAAACCTTTTACCAGGCCTAAACCTTACATTTTACTACTTATAATTCTGCCCTAAGGTAGGCTCTAAATGCCCAGAAGGCAGGGTGCATGGTATTTAAAATGCAGGACAGGTATATTTAATGTTTTACATGTCATAGCAGTAACCCCCCCCCCCCAAAGTTCTTTTTCACTGTAACAAAGCTGGCTCTCTCATACGAAAATAATGGATTACACTATAGCAGCTTTGAGGGCCTGATTCCCAAAGGTAGACTTAAAAGTTTGTGCACATTTACAATTGTTTGTCATTCACAAAGTATCTTTACGACTGCAGAGTGTCAGCTCATAAAATGATAGGACTGCCCTATCTTTTATGTGTGAAGACTACAGTCATAAAAATAATAGTTGTAAAATACAGTTGTGAAAAGCAAACAATCGTACACTCACTGAAAGGTGAGAAAAAAATCCCCCGGGAACAAGTCATCTGCCACTGCGCATACTCCCAATCTCCATTGCTCAATGGACATATCCTTGTTGATTGCAGAAAATGATGCCAGGTTGCACAGATTGAGCTCTCTATAAAAGGTGGCTCTGTGCAGCACCCTCATGACCACAGCTTCCCACACCATTGCTGGCTGTCATCCCCCTCTACTATGCCTGCGTGCCATCTCTTTTCCCAAATATTCGAGTCTGTCAACCATTTCATCTCATGCTGCAATGTATGCATTATATGGAGTTTGGAAGTCTGCGAGGGCTAGACCCCCATCCTCCAAATCATGTTTAAGGACTGACAACACCAATCTGTTGTGTTTCCCAACCCACACCAGCAACATTAATAAGCTGTCTAGTTTATGAACGAACTCCGTCCTCTGTGGGAAAAACATGTTTTGAACTAAATAGAGATACTGCAGCAGGAAGCCCATCTTTGCCACTGCCGCATTGCCCTTTACCAACAGGCGGAGTCTGGACCCCAAAGCTGTAGAGGCCTTCAGGAGTTTAAAAAAAAATTGACATTCAGGTGTTGAAAGGCAGCCTCAGTATGAGCTACCTTTATGCTTAGGTACTGGAACCCCTCAGTTTCCCATCAGAGGCCCAGCCCTGGCAGTTATGACTGTGGTGCCCCGGCATGGGACCTTCCATCTAATAAAGGATGGTCACTCAATGTTAGTGATACTGCACCTTGAAGGTTGCAGCACAGTAATTCTACCCCAAGGTGAGCGGAAAAGTGCTCTTTAGGCACATTGGAGGGTCACAAACAGACTAAGGGACACTTGGAAGGTGTACTGGACACTGCCGTCAAACCTACTCACCTCCAGGTGCAGTATCACTAACATCGAGTGACCATCCTTTATTAGAAGGGAGGTCCCATGCCCCTATAGGGGCGCTAAGTTTCTAATTTTGGTCCCGACGAAGTGCTGCCTGAATTCTTGGCATTCATGCACAAAACATGTTGACTTCTCCCTGTTAACTGCTATCTTGATACATTGCGACCTCACAATAGCACCACAGTTTTTACTTAGCCGTTTTCCATATAAAACTTGTTCTAAAGGTAACAGAGACTATTTTAGATATTCCACACTACACACCTATCACTTTCTCGCAGAGCCCTCCCTCATGCACTCACCTAAACAGCGTTACCTAATCAAAAGATCTCCTGCAAAGAGCCCATAGGGCCATCAGGCAGTGCAGCGCCGGCCAAACGAGGAGCACCCAATGATGAAGCATAACACCCTCATAGGTGTGTGAGGGCACCAAGATCTGCTAGTCAGGCTTTCCAGAAACAGTAGTAACAGCTACGTGATCCCACCCCTTTTATCCAGGGAGTCCTATATGGGTAGCACCTCCCTACGGAGCCGGAGTTCATCTGCCTACACCTCTGGTGTAGTCAGATCTTACCCGTGAAGCTCTGTCAAGTGGTGCTCCTGGCCCACCAGGTCAGCCTCCAATTGCTTCTACCTATACAGACCCCCCCTCATAACTGCCTTGAGAGCCACCCAGTCTAGTGCCCAGGAGGTGCTGCCCCCAATTAACTGATAGAAAGTTAGTGAGAGAGGTTGCCAGTGCTTCTTTGGTAGGCATACGAAATCTACGCTCACAATATAGGGTGTCCCAACACTACAGGAACAACAGAACCAGGGCATGATCAGAGAGATATTTCCCAGGTGAGGCACCCCGTGCAATCTCTAGGGATCCACCCCAGCTATCAAGAGGTGGTGCAACTGACTATAAGTGTTGAGTGTAGATGAGTAACAGGTTTAATCAGGACCCCATGGGTGTAATAGTTGCCAACTACCAGATTACCCTAGGTAATGCATGACCATGACAAGTGACTTGGGCATGAGAGGCTTGAACCCATAATTAAGGAATGTGGTCCTCGTTCCCATCCAAAATACAGTTATAGTCTCCCGCCCATATGACTAGGTATCCCATACTGCCAGTAGCATTTCCAAACTTGATCGCTGGCTCTGAGGCCTCCATCGATCCTTTAGCAGAAGACACATATTAGACCTTCCATCCAGTGTACCCTGCAGCAGGGTTTACTGACCCTCTATATCCGCCTCACTATATGTGTGCTTAAAGGGGACCCCAGTTGCAATCCAAATGGCTACCCCTCTTGCATAAGTGGAGTAAGGGGCCAAAAACAACTATCCCCACCACTTCCTACCCAGTTTATTAACTTACTCTCCCATGAGGTAGGTCTCCACAAGATAGGCTATCCACACATTATGGCACTGCAGGAAAGAGTGGACCCTATATCTCTTGGTGTGTTTCTTTATGCCTCGCACATTCCATGTCACAATATTTGCGCAGTGTGCAATAATATTGTGATGAATGTTCGCCCCCCGGGATCCTGACCCAAATCCCTCCCTCCTGTAGTAGTCTGGACAATATGAAGCACCCAGATAATAGTGTTGTGCGCCCACAGCCTACACCCTGCCCCCAAAACTGTATCCTAAGATGAATGTGGAGGCCTGCAAATGATACAATGCCACATCAACCATAAGAAGCACAGCTGATAAACCTATGATGAGCACCTCTAAAGCAAAGCTAGCAACAGTATAAATCCAGACATCACATGGAGAACAGGAAAGACTCTGCGTACTCGTACCCCCCTCTCAAGAGAAGATCAGAGAGACAAAAGAAAAAAGAAAGCAAAGGTCAAACAGAAATATTGTGAGACTCATCAAAAGGATAAAAGTTCAGCCAGTAGCATCTTCAAACTCCATCGCTGACTCCGAAACCTCAATCAATCCGCCAGCAGCCGACACAGAACCCAGGGGCACCAACGCCATGGTACCATCTCCCTGGAACACAATCCTGGAGAGGCCCTCCTCATCAGTCCTCAAGGAGTCATTCATCTGTAGAGCATTCCCAGTGCCTGTCCGTGCATATCCTGCCCCATCCCTAGATACCTTGTCCCATATTTCGAACCAGCACTACACATCCTCTGGGATGTCAAAAAAGTGGCACTTGCCCCCCGTGAGGACCCGCAGTCGAGCGGGATACAGGAGCATGTAGCATGTAGCGGATACCCACTGCATGCAACTTGGCCTTCACCTCCAGGAAACTCTCTGGAACCCTGGACCTTGTTGGTGTAGTCTGGATAGATGGATTTCCAATGAGTTTTGAACTCAGCAGTGTATGTTTCGTGAGAAGTCCAAAGCATACAATCACGCCCCCTGTAGTTAAGGATCCGTACTATAATGGCTCGCGGCGGAGCCTCCGGCCTAGGGGGAGTCACCAGAGCCGGCTTGCACTCTTTCGATAGCAAACATGGGAGACAGTCCCGCAGGTTTCGAGCACATCCAGCACTCAACAAATGCCTCTGTGGCATCACCCTCATCCCACTCTAGAAATCCAATAAGACAAACATTATTGTGGTGGGACCTACACTTATTATCCTCGAACCACACCTCAAGAATCCTGGATTTGGAGGTGACTACCTTCATTTGCTTTTTCAGTGTTGCTACTTCGGACTGAAGCTCAGCTATGGAGCCCTCCACCATTCAAACGTTTTCCAACAATTTCCTGTGGTCAGCATGGAGGAGGTTACCTTCTAGCACAACTGTCCCTATTTTCCCCTCAAGAGTCACTCAGGTCCCCTGCATGGATGCAAGTAACTCTGCATGGAATGGCTCTCCGTAGATGTATCCTGACCAGTCTCCTCCCTCTGACCAGCCTATTGTGTCTGCCGCTGCAGAAGGCGGTTGCAGTGGTAAACTGCTGTGTAGTGATTCCCGGAGGGAGAGCCGCCTGTTACTTCCTTCCCATATGTGCACTGCTGAGGTACTCTCACAAGCACCCTACAACAATGGATGGGCCAGTAGTCTCCTGGGTGCCCAGCACTGTCCCTGCATGACCCAGAGGCAACAGTAGCTATGCAGGTGCAGCAAGGCCACCTCGACCAAATCAAGCGGGGAACATGTAGGATCAAGGGCACCCATGACCACGGAGACACCCACCCGGCAGGCAGCAAAGCTGGGGTCTCCAGGGCACATCAGGTGGTTCAGTATCCCTCAGGAGGAACTCACACACCACTCACAGAAGGTGAACAAAGCGGCAGGAGAGCCATCCCACAGGTTCAGTCAGGTCACAGATGTAAGCCCAGCCCCCAGCGTGACCCCTGCATCTGCTGTAGTCCTCCACTGTCTTTTTCCAACGAGGTGTTGCTTAGTGCCAACTACAGGCTTAGTTTGGTGTTTTCTGGATTTGGATATGACAGAATACTGCAAGATTAAGCTGGGCCCGCATGGAACTCCCTAGAGACATGTCTCACTGGTCATCTTGCTTGGCCATACCCCCTCAGGGGCAATATGATGTGAATAGGTGTGTAGCTCATGAGCAGAGTGAACAAATCATGAAAGGATTGTTACTTCCTCATTCTATTTAAATTTTGTTAACTGACACTCAAACTCAGCATATGACAAATGCCAAAATGAGATACTATTAGTGGCTGCTAACATCTCAACCAGGAGATTTTGAATCCTGTAACACTTCTGCCGATTTCAAACAATCATGACGATGATGAAGGTCGTGATTGCATTGACGTAACTAAGTTAAGTACCAACCATGACTGGATATACAAGATGTACTACTTGAAATGGTTGATCTGATTTTACTTGTCGATGGTTATTGTCTAAGAAACCATATTGTAATATTGAAAACAGATTATCCAGTTTGCACCATATCAAAAATTGTACAGTCTTCATACCTGTGTAATGTAATTTCAGCACAAGTGGCAGAATGAATTTCCTTGACAAATTCATGCTGCAGAGCTAAAGGACCAAGGGGCATATATACAAGTCCCTATTGTCACGACAAAGTCACTTTCAGTGGCGCTCTGATGGCGATAAAGGCCTCACCTTTTTTTATAAGGCAGCGTTAAGCCACTTAACATGGCTTAACACTGACTTGTAAATAAGGCACCCTTTTCACTCTGTATTTAGCATGAAAGGGAAGGGCAATGGGTGTTTTAGTGGGTGTTCCATCGCAAAACTCATTGATTTTATAGCTGCTTTCTATTTACAAGGGCAGCGTAAATTGGAAGAAGCGCCAAAATTAAGACCAGGGAAAACCTGGTCTTAAACAGACGAGTAGAAATGCTTTATATCTCCTCATTCTTGCTCGTTCCATGTATGCTGCCATGTGCAGCACAAATAGAAACAGCAAATTGCCTACAATTGTTTATGTGCAGGAAGGTCCCCCTACCTGCACATAAGCAATCATTTAAAAAAAATGCTTTTTAGAAACTTCTATATGTGCTGCAGTAAGCAGCACACATAGAAGTTACAAAATGGCATTTAAAGATTGTTTATGTGCAGGAATAGGGACTTTCCTGCACGTAAACAATCTCCCCCTCAACAAAGGCACCCTAGCACTATGGTAGAGTCAAACATTGATGTTTATGATTTAACAAATTGATTTAACAAATTGCCAATTTATCTTTGAAGAAGAACCCATAATGAACTTATAAAAAATAGATTTTTTAAATAAATAAACACATTTTGAAATCTGCACATCAAAACTGTTTGAGCCTGTTCTGTTTTTCACAATAGCTATTCCTTCAAAGACAACCGACGACATCCGAGCCCTGATGGACAATGGAGAAACAGCGGCCCTCATCCTCCTAGACCTCTCCGCGGCATTCGACACGGTCTGCCACCGCACCCTAGTACGGCGTCTTAGCAACGTCGGAATCCAGGACAAGGCGCTGGAGTGGATCACCTCCTTCCTCGACGGGAGAACACAGAGAGTCCGCCTACCACCGTACAAGTCAGAGGCCACCGAAGTCATCTGCGGCGTCCCCCAAGGATCATCTCTGAGCCCCACCCTCTTCAACGTCTACATGAGCCCCCTCGCGGCCATCGTACGCAAACACAACCTCAGCATAATCTCCTAAGCCGACGACACCCAGCTGATCCTCTCCCTGACCAACGACCCCGCCGCCGCCAGAGCCAACCTGCACGAAGGGATGAAAGAGGTAGCCGAGTGGATGACGACCAGCCGCCTGAAACTGAACTCGGACAAGACGGAGGTCCTCATCCTGGGCTCCTCTCCCTCCGCCTGGGACGACTCCTGGTGGCCTCCCGCCCTGGGCACCGCACCCAAACCGACAGACCATGCACGCAACCTGGGCTTCATCCTGGACTCCTCCCTCTCCATGACCAGGCAAGTCAACAACGTCTCCTCGGCATGCTTCAACATCCTACGCATGCTACGGAAGATCTTCTGGTGGATCCCCACCGAGACCAGGAAGACCGTCACCCAGGCCCTCGTCACCAGCCGACTGGACTACGGCAACGCCCTCTACGCCGGGACCACCGCCAAGCTCCAGAAGAGACTCCAGCGGATCCAGAACGCCTCAGCCAGACTCATCCTCGACATCCCACGAACCAGCCACATCTCCGGACATCTGCGAGACCTTCACTGGCTCCCCGTCAACAAAAGAATCACCTTCCGCCTCCTCACCCACGCACACAAAGCCCTACACGACCAAGGCCCGAGCTACCTCAACAGCCGAGTCAACTTCTACGCTCCCAAACGCCACCTCCGATCAGCCAACCACGCCCTCGCCGCCGTCCCCCGCATCCGAAGAGCGACTACAGGAGGAAGGTCCTTCTCCCACCTGGCCGCCAAGACCTGGAACTCCCTCCCGACCGACCTGCGCCTGACCCAAGACCACCTCTCCTTCAGGAAGAAGCTGAAGACCTGGCTGTTCGAGCAGTAGCGGCTCCCCCCCCCCAGCGCCTTGAGACCCCACGGGTATGTAGCGCGCTTTATAAGTGTCATTGATTGATTGATTGATTGTAATCTGTGAACTTATCCATATGAATTCAACTTTTTACGTTGAAGATTTCTTTGTTTTGTTATCTAGAAGTTAAATTTCTGTCTTTTTTTTATAGAAGCAGTACGTAATTAAAAAATCAAAGATGCTGTTCAATTTCGGAATTAATTTTCTTGATAAAGGTAATAATCTTTCCAGTTGACCTGCTTTTGTGCTGTAACCAGTTGGGAATGCTTCATTGCCTTGAAACAAGAATAATGTGCTGACCACTACTTATAATCATGCAGTAGACACAAAACTAGCATTCAAGCATAGGTTTTTAGGAAATTTCACAGAGTATACTTATTCAAATCTGCTTGAACAATATGCTGATGTTATGAAAGTAAAGAATTATGTTCACCAGCTCATATGAAGTTATTGTTAGGCCTGATAGCCTTTGGTGTGCTCTTCCCCCAAACTTTTTACCATCTTCCTTTTTTTTCCTGAGTTTCGTTTTTGTTGGCATTAGGACACTATGCACTTTACCACTCCTAACCAGTGCTGAAGGGCTTAAACTGAGTTGCCACATTTACTTTATTTATAAGTCCCTAGTTAAGTGATACTACATGTGCCCATGACCTTTAAGTTAAATGCTCTTAGTGGGCCTGCAACATGTATTTTGCCACACACTTAGTTAAATCTTTCAAACATGTCTCCATGTTTCAGGCCAGCCATTGTAGCCTGCGTATAGTTTTAAACTGCCAATTCAACCTGGCATAATAAACTTTTAACCAGGCTTAATCCTCACTTTTCAATACATATAACTAACCTCTATGGTAGACCCTGAACAGCCCATACAGCAGGATGCATTGTATTTAAAAGGTACAACAAGTGTACTGGTAGTGAAACACTCCCAAATTTGATTTCACTACTGTGAGGCCTACCTCATCCAGGATAACATTGTGTTACCTTATTACATGTAATACATGCTAAGTTTTGATTGTAAAAGGTAGAAATGTTGGTTCAGTGATAGAATATCGACCCCCATAATATCCCCATACACAAATATCTAGTTATAAATATTGATGTAAAAAATATCAACATCCCATATTTATAACGGTAAGTACAAAAATATCTGAGAAAAAAAATGATGTAAAAGATATAGTTGTAAAAAATATCAATTTTAATATATGTATAAAAAATAATATGAAATATATTAAATAATAAAATTAGCTTAAAGATTTACATTAGATTTAATAAACATTTTAACAAATATAACAAGTACATTTATTAAAAAAAACTTAAACATATGTGTATAAAATGTAATATATATACATATATTTACTTTTAAACTATTGATTTAGATTTATTTTATAACTGTATATATGAATACTTACACATATATATATATATATATATATATATATATATATATATATATATATATATATATATATATATATATATATATATATATATATATATATATATATATATATATATATATATTGCAAATTTCCCTTTCCTCCAAGAAGACCTGGACACTTCGCCGGCGGTGCGACTCGGGCTGGAGGCTCCCGATACTCATGCACATCCACGTACTTTACCAGTACCACGCACTCCACACAGGAAATGATGATTAGTACTCCATCTGTATCGTCATATTGGGTTTATTCATAAACCATAAGCCACAAAAGAAACCCTACGCGTTTCGGCGGGTAACCGCCTTGCTCATGGGTAAAGCCCTACTACACGGCCATTGCTTATATTTGGTGCACGTGATTACACACATAAACAAACAACATTAAAGAAGGACTAACAAAGTTTTTAGGGTCAGCCATCTTTGAACGGGTTGAGGTGAGTCATAGTTCATAAACACAACGTTTTAAGTTATTCTGCATTGCAATTCAACAAAACAGCAAATTAATTATTCAAGCGTTTTAAGTTATTATGCATTGCAATTCAACACAACAGCAAATTGATTATTCAAGTTGATCATGTGGCGATATTACATTACCGGTGACCATTTTTGTAACAGTCTAGGACTGATTCCTAGCATCAGAAAAGAACGAAAAAACCGTATCTCTTACTGCACATTGAACCCGATCACCTTGTACGCTATATGGGGAACAGCCTGTTCTCGTTGTGCCTGAATTTTATAACGATCGATTAAGTACCCCTAATTTTATGGGTAAGTTATAATGACCTTACTGGCTCAGGCATAAGCATTTTCTATATAAGCCATACATGATGCATCATTCCAGGTTAACGCCCATACGAACATATTCACAATGCATAAGTTCTGACAGTAGCTAATCAGCCATCTGAATCTTGGGCTTATTAATGTATCAATTAAATAATTCCCAAGTGGGTTAGTGAGAGGTAGGAGCCTAAGGTTATAGATTAATGCCAAGTGGCAATACTCAATGGTGAAAGCAATATGTAAATTGTCTTATATGTCAATTAGATGAATCCCAAATGGCTAAGTCAGAGGTTGGAGCTAGGTTATGAAGTTAATGCCAGGTGGTAATACTCCATAGTAAAAGGAGTATGTGAACATTCAATGATGGACCATACCCAAGTCTTGATCATATTAATATGGACTGGAGAACATAAATACATGTGCTAATTAATCTGGCAGGTTGAAGAATTAACTACATTTCATACTGCAGTCGCCCAGTGCCATATTGACCATAATAGACTGATCCATTCATCAGTAAGGAATTCATCACAAAACACAAATAAAATTAAATTAATAAACATGATACCCAAGTGGGTTAGTGATTATTCTCAATTGTAATGATTCCTATATTCCAACCAAAGTGGTTTCACATATAGTCCATATAGATCATTCTTTCAATTTTCTTATTTTCTTAGAGAAGGCTCCTTTTCCCATTTTCTCAGTTTTTTCTATTTTTTTCTCTAGTCCACAGGGTATATCATATCCCAATCTGAAAAGGAAATGCCCAAGGCTCATTATTGATCGTACAGAGAATTCACCTCCAACCCTATAACTAGATTCGACTCCTGTTTTACATTCATTAAAAACAAGTGCATGTAAGTGAACGTTAAAAACTTATGGGGACAGTTAGACTCAGTATCATACATATTCATCTCAAAACAGAACAGAGCAAACGAGCACAGCCAAGGATCTATTATTGAGAGCCCCTAAAAGTGGTGATAACAGTTGTTATACAGTAAAATCCTATTTAGTGATCATGGGAATTTAAATACAAAATAATTATTCTCCAAGAAACCATGCCATTTCTTCTTCAGAATTCAATCCTTTAGGGCTCTTGGAATCTAAATTAAGAATATATTGGGATTCCAATTGTCTTAATTTACGAATTCTATCACCTCCTCTGTTGCTTGGTGGTATCCTGTCAACAACAAAGAAGCGTAGCAAATCACGATTACTGTGATGAAATTCTTCAAAATGGCGAGCAAGGGGTGATAGTTTGTCTTTGTTTTGAATCGCTCTCATATGTTCTAACACCCGTTTTTTGGCAGCAAACATGGTGCTGCCCACATATTTTTTGGAACACGGACATGTTAGAACATAAATGCAGTGATCTGAAACACAAGTCAAATGTTTATCAATTAGTTTTTCCACATTTTCCACCGGGTATAAGACTTTCTTGATGTTGCAGCTAAATTTGCAGGCCTTACAGGCCATGCAGGTATAGAATCCCTTGATGTCCATAGGGGATTCTTTTTTGTCTCACAATGTCATTACTGCACACCGGGTCTTTAAGGGATTGTCCCTTTCTGAAAGTAATGCTGGGAAAATCTGGTACCACATCATCAAGGGTTGTTTCTGTTTTTAACACTTTCCAGTGTTTGGCTAAGCACTGTCTGACCCTGATGGACCCAGAGTTATAAGTAGAGATATATCTAACATTGGTGGTATCTTGTTTAGTACTGGAGGAGTCCAGCAGTTCACTCTGGGAAAATTGGCTAGCCTTGAGACTGGAAAGTCTCACCACATCTTTATTATACCCTCGCTCGATGAATCTGTTGGTCATCAGGTCACATTCTTTTTCAAAGTCTACCTGTGTTCCGCAGTTCCTTCGAGCCCGAAGGAACTCCCCTTAGGGGATAATGTGGATAAACAATGGGGGATGGCTGCTTTCTGCATGCAACAGTGTGTTGCCTGCAGTTTCTTTTCTGTACAAGGTAGACACTAATTTGTCATCAAACACCGTAATCTCCAGATCTAGGAATTTGGCATTCGTTCTGCTTATTGTACCTTCCAGTCATTGTTGTTTAAAATCTTTACAAATGATTCTCCTTGTTCCACAGTGCCATTCCAAATTAAAAATAAATCATCAATATACATCAGCCACAATATCACGTGGCTGTGATATAGATGATGTCTCATGGGCACTGCCTGCTCCCTTCTGCCCATGAATAGGTTGGCAAAGCTGAGAGCAAAGCAAGTGCCCATGGCAGTGCCCTGTTTTTGTCTATAAAAATTTCCATCAAAAATAAAAAAGTAATTTTCTAGACAAAAGATGGCTGACTCTAAAAACTTTGTTAGTCTACCTTTAATGTTGTTTGTTTATGTGTGTAATCACGTGCACCAAATATAAGCAATGGCCGTGTAGTAGGGCTTTACCCGTGAGCAAGGCGGTTACCCGCCGAAACGCGTAGGGTTTCTTTTGTGGCTTATGGTTTATGAATAAACCCAATATGACGATACAGACGGAGTACTAATCATCATTTCCTGTGTGGAGTGCGTGGTACTGGTAAAGTACGTGGATGTGCACATATATATATATATATATATATATATATATATATATATATATATATATATATAAATATATATATATATATATATATATATTTTTTTTTTTTTTTGTAGCCTTAGGTGGCATTATGGGGTACGTAGTACAAAAATCATTTAAAATTACAAGAAAGAAAGACTGGTGTGATTCAAACATTTGCACTGTCATTAGTACATTGTGCTACATGTTCATTCACATGGGCAGAATTATTAATTCATATTTAGTACTGGATTAGTTCCTTGTTTCTATTAATTCGGGTTTCGGGTATAGTACCCTAGCAATTAAACTTTTCAACTGGTAATGTTAAAGTCACTCTAGATGTATATGGAGGTCCTCTCCAAAGTTCATGCCTCTCTGGATTTTTGTTCGAAGTCGGATGATGAGGCGGGACTCAATTTGTCTTAGTTTACGGACAGTATCACCTCCTCTTTCCATTTTTGTCAACATTTTCAAACCATAGAATCTCATTGCTCTCCAGTCTCCATTTTGGCAAGCACTTATGTGTTTTGCAGTGGCATACAGCCTATTTTTGTTTTTCACTGCCCTGATGTGTTCCAGGATTCTCTTTTTCAGCATACATGTGGTGCTGTCTATGTATTTGATCCCACATCCGCATTCAATCACATATACCACATTTTTAGAACTGCAAGTAATTTGTTGGTCAATTTGCATCATTTTGCCATCCGGTTCTTCAATGCTTTTCTTGCTTGTTCCAATCTTGCATGCTTTGCAAGTTGAGCATGGTTGGAATCCTTTACGCTGATCCATTAGCCAATTTGTTTGTGATTTCATTTGAAAATGACTTTTCACTAGGAGATCTTGGAGAGAGGTGTTCTTCTTGTATGCTATTGATGGTTGCTTGCCTACAAGTTCTCTTATATCAGGGTCTCCTGATATGAGATGCCAGTATGTTTTCATCTTGTTAGAGATAATTCCACTCTCTTTATTGTATGTAGTTACAAATCTTTGCGGCTCTTTCTCCCTGTTTATTTTGGGGTTTTCTGCCACAATTTCTGCTCTTTTTTTGGCAGAAAAACCCAAAATAAACACAGAGAAAGACCTCAATCATGTTTCAAATTTACAAAAAGGTGAAACGAAATGAATATGCACTGTTCACTTTAAATGAAGCCTTATTTGCCGCGCCCCTATTTGAGATATTTAAACCCTAGTTTGTTTCACTGCACGTCATGTGATCAAGCCTCGTTTTGGAGGCAAAACGCGTCATGGCGGATGGCTGGCAACAACTTGCACGAATAAATCACTGAGAAATCAGCACGAATTTTGGGCTTACTCTGCGTTATTCTTCTCTGGATAGGAAAAGACTGTGAATAACAGTTTCGTTTTATATATATATATATGTTCCAATGAATAACTCCTTCCAGCAATCCCTCGCGTCTCTAAAGGTGGCTCGAATCCGGCGGAGCAGCCCGAAAAAATATCACCAAACAAACAGAGTACTGTCAAGCGCTCAGCTTAAATTACCACAGAAGTCCAGGTTCTATGCCAAAGAAAAGAGGTTTATTAAACTCATAAACCTTTGCGATGCGTTTCGCGCTTACAAAGCGCTTGTTCACACAAAGTTTTGTTGAAAATTGTCGTGCTTTATGGACACAAACATTTCCCTGTAATCAGAAAACATAGAAAGTGGACTGTGTGCGTGTCGGCCATGTTTAAGAAACACTGCAGTAAAACTAAATATTTGTCACGCCCAAAATACGTTCAGATTAAACAATTAAATTGTATACCCAGACACCTATAAAAATATTCTTACCCTCATACTAAAGCGCAGTTGAAAACAATTTAAAAGGGCATATTTATTCCGGGTCAATATCGTCAAAAGCCACCGAGGTGCATTCTGGTGTCGGTAGTTAATTTTACGGGCTGCCCATCAATTCCACTGTAAATACAGATCTAAGCAGCCTAAAGGACATTTTATACATTGCGTGTAAAAAAGTGTAAAAAAAGGGCAGGGACAAAATTGACGTTCGAGCTTGGGACACTACAAAAAATGAATGGCTGATTAGTGCCAAGTACAAATTTATCAATTCCCAAATGACCCATAACAAGCCCCCACTCCGGCACCAGGCGGCAAATGAACACCAAGTTTAACTCTATGTGTGCAGAGTCCTAGTGGGTTGATTAATTGCTAGTTAGTGCGTTTATAATATTGATTCATCACCCAACCTCACTGCATAGCATTCACTTATTGCTATCCAATGTAGGTTATGTGTCTGAAAAGTATCATAACAAAAAGAGTCCATTTCCTAAATGGTCCATATAATAACAGCACCTCAGTAACCTCATATAATCCAAGCCACAAAGTCCAATTGTGCAAATATAAACAGTGCTTCAGTTAAAATCATAAAAATGTACATTACATCTTATGGAAGATCAAAGATGAAACATGGAGAAAGGATTAGGGTATTTCTTGTCACAGGCCTGCGGCAACGTTCCTCCCTTCCTTCCTATGAAAGAATGAGAGATAGACAGAAGATTAGATGGGGTAAGGTTTATCTCATCATAAAAACATAATGTTTATACAGTGATATAGAACCAAAGTTAAAAACATTACAGTCTATTCTACATGTAAATGTCTAATCATTTCTTCGTCCATATTATGTCCCTTCGGGTAGCGTGTAAATAGATTGATGATATACTTGGATTCTCTTTGTCTTAGTTTTAAGATACGATTCCCACCCCTGGGACCCAGTATCACCTGTTCTACAATAAAATAGGACAATTTAGTGGGATCGGAGAAATGATGACTCTCAAAATGACGAGCTACAGGGTACTGTTTGTCGTTTTTGTTTATGGCTCTCAGATGTTCTTAAATTCTTTTTTTGGCCATATGCGTCGTGCTGCCTACGTATTTGAGGTCATAGGGACAAACTAGTACGTAGATGACAAACATACTAGTACATGTAAGAAATTGTTTGATCTCCATCATCTTATTGGAGCTCGAACACCAATATTTTTTTACCATGTGGCTGTTGTTACAGGCTTTACAGTGCCCACATGGATAGAATCCACATAGGTCAATACCTCTTTTTGCTTCCATACTGCTTATGTCGTTATGCACTAGGAGGTCTTTAAGGTTCTTCCCTCGTCTGTATGTGAAACTGGGCCTTCACTATGTTCCAGTTTTTGACGAGGATCTTACGGATCCTATCAGAATTTCCATTGTAATTCAAGATGATGCGAGTCTCAATTGCATCGCCATCATCCGAACATTGTGATTCAATGGTAATCAGTAAGGTTTCACGTTTGATATGTTTGACCTTATCACTCGCTCTCTGGATAACCCACTTGGGGTATACTCGAGCTTCAAATCGGTTGGACATGATTTTTTCTTCCAAAAGATAGTCAGTTTCAGAGCTGCAGTTCCTAATACGAACTGGCATACTGCTTAAAGATCGAATGCACATCCTATGAGTTGGACACTTGATCAAGAAGTGCCCACTCACCCACAACCATAGAGGAACTTTGAAATTTTCAAAGGGCTTTTTTACCACGAAGGGAAAGGTTCGGTTGCCAAAGGGATCTGAGTGAGGGGTCAAAGTACAATATGGAGGATGATCAGGAGAGGAGAGAGGCAGCGCAACTGCTCTTTGCTAGAGCGCCAGGCAAAGGAAAGATCGCAGCAACAGCAACACGAACAGACAAAACCATCATGGAGTGGTTAAGGAGATACGAGAAATTACACAAACTGGAAATTTCGAAGTGGTGGGAGGCAACATCATTACAGGACTATGTGGATAAAAACATGGTCCCTCAAGGCTTAAGGATTTACAACACGCCACCAAATGACTCTCCTGACCCACAAATGCTGGAAGAGTGGTCTGAAAACTCTGCAACCAGCTCTAAAAATATGTTACAGATCCTGGTGAAATATGCCTGGTCGGATCGAGTTAACATCAAAAAAGAAATAGAAGCGCTTGCAGAAGAACTTAATAAACATGCGGAACAGGAGTTAATCAGTACATTCATTGATGAGATGAAAATGAGACTCACAGCAACAGAATAAGATATTCAAAAATGCAAACAATACAAATTGCACCGTGATTGTGGAGATTATGAGACAGGATGCATTCTAACCCACAGTCGCAGGTATGATCATTTGTTTGCTGGCGCAAGTACCTCTGGCTCTAGTGTACCAACTCCACAAATAATGGATGATGAAGAAAGCGACCAATTCAGTGATGCTACCTCACTAGTATCAGAATTAACAAGATCATCTGAAGGTTCTAACTCTGACGCAGAAACTCATCCCAGACGACGTACTTTTTTAGACGAGTACCGAATGCTGAAGGAAAGCAGACAAGCAAAGCAGTCATCGTCCAGGTTAAGGGAGAAACAGGACAATGCGGGGAACAGTCGCAGAGGAAGACCAAGGGGTACCAACACAAGAGGAGGAAGAAACTCAAACAGAGGAGGAGAAAACAGCAGAGGCAAAGGACAAGAGCAAGTGGGATACAAAAAAGCTCAAACCTAGAAGAAATAACTATGTATGATGAACAGGTAAACCAAACCATAGTTAACTTATCAATGAAAGAGATAAGTAATAAAGATAAAAGAACATTATATCTAGGTTTGTCCTTTTGCCCCGCTACACCCATGAATTATGCGGACAATAACATTGATATCTTCAGATTCTGTAGGAAATTGAAGCTGAAGAAATGGCACAAATTGAAACCTACAAAAAATAAATCTCTAACCTCTACTAATAAAGGAACTCACAGTGATGAACTGATTATAGGGGATATCAATGCCATGATGGCATTGGACGCATTGGGCATTGAGAATGATGACCCAAATGAAAACTCGGAAGCATTACGCATCCTAGATGCAATGGAAATAAGGCAAGATCTATCGGCCTGTACCGATTTTCGCATGAAATCTACTTTCATGCCTAAGATGAATCATGACAACATTGACACTTTTCAGGATGTTGTGGGGAATGAATTATTGGAACTGAGAAGTAAGAACTGGCCTAAAAAAATGAAAAAGTTCAAACATAATCTGACTTTGGTGCAAAAAACTGCAATGTGCGAATTAGCAGCAGATGAGTGTGCTAATCAGACCCGCCGGTAAAGGCGGAAACATTGTTATCTTACGAAGAGAACTGTATATAAAAGAAGCCAATCGACAATTAGGATGTAACAAGACATACAAAAGATCTAATCGAACTGAATACAATCTCAGTATCAATGAGATATGGGACAGGTTAGGTGAATGGAAGGATAGAGAACTTATTGAGTGGGAGGAGTACTGTTTCCTCAAAAGAGATCATCCTAATTCACAAATGTAGAATAGATCCCCATGGAAGACCGATAATTTCATCTATTGGAAGGGTATTGGAAAACGTTTCCCGGTATGTGGACCATTTCTTGAGAGACTTTGTGATTGCGTTACCCTCGTATGTGAGGGATACCAAAGACTTTTTAGACAAACTGAGTAACTTAACATGGGAGAATGACTGTCTTTTAATCACAATGGACGTGAATTCCCTTTATACGTCCATAGAACATCAACAAGGAATGGAAGCATGTGCCAGATTTAAAAAAAAAAGGAAACTCTGTTTTTTGGATCATACAACTATGATCTTGGACATGATGATGCATTGTTTGACTAACAATTGTTTCCTTTTTTATGATGAAATCTTTGTACAGTTGCATGGCACTGCAATGGGTACATGCTTTGCCCCGAGTTTTGCCAATTTGTTTATGGGGGCATGGGAAAATGATATACAAAATGACAGCAGATTGATTGAGGACTTCCAAGGGTGAAGGTTTGGCTACGATATATAGACGACATTTTCGTCGTCTGGAAAGGCACGCAAGATCAAGCCTTAGACTTCATAACCAAACTGAACAATAATAGTCTCAATACCTCTTTGACCTGCAATGTAAGTGATAAGGAGGTTGATTACTTGGATACCAAAGTACAGATTAGAGAAAACAGCATATACACGGTTTTGTACTGAAAAAGTAATGGCAGGCAATAGCCTCCTACGTGGACAGAGTAGCCACCCGGAAAATCTGAAATGGAGCATTCCTTATGGTGAGCTACTCAGAGCCAAAAGGAACTGCAGCTCTGAAACTGACTATCTTTTGGAAGAAAAAATCATGTCCAAATGATTTGAAGCTCGAGGATACCCCAAGGGGGTTATCCAGAGAGCGAGTGATAAGGTCAAACATATCAAACATGAAACCTCACTGTATACCATTGAATCACAATGTTCGGATGATGGCGATGCAATTGAGACTTTCATCATCTTGAATTACAATGGAAATTCGGATATGATCCGTAAGATCCTCATCAAAAACTGGAACACAGTGAAGGGGGATCCCATCATAGGATCCAGTTTACCGGAAAGACCCAGAATCACATACAGACGAGGGAAGAACCTTAAAGACCTGCTGGTGCATAACGACATAAGCAGTATGAAAGCAAAAAGATGTATTGACCCATGTGGATTCTATCCATGTGGGCACTGTAAAGCCTGTAACAACATCCACATGGTAAAAGAATATTGGTGTGCGAGCTCCAATAAGATGATGGAGATCAAACAATTTCTCACATGTACTAGTATGTTTGTCATTTACGTACTAGTTTGTTCCTGTGACCTCAAATACATATACAGCACGACGCATATGGCCAAAAAAAGAATTTTAGAACATCTGAGAGCCATAAACAAAAATGACAAAGTGTACCCTGTAGCTCGTCATTTTGAGAGTCATCATTTTTCCGATCCCACTAAATTGCCCTATTTTATTGTAGAACAGGTGATACAGGGTCCCAAGGGTGGGAATCGTATCTTAAAACTAAGACAATGAGAATCCAAGTATATCATCAATCTATGTACACGCTACCCCAAGGGACATAATATGGACGAAGAAATGATTAGACATTTACATGTAGAATAGACTGTAATGTGTTTAACTTTGGTTCTACATCACTGTATAAACATTATGTTTTTATGATGAGATAACCCTTACTCCATCTAATCTTCTGTCTATCTCTCGTTCTTTCATAGGTAGGAAGCAAGGGACCTTGCCGCAGGCCTGTGACAAGAGATACCCTAATCCTTTCTCCATGTTTCATCTCTGATCTTCCATAAGATGTAATGTACATTTTTATGATTTTAACTGAAGCACTGTTTATATTTGCACAATTGGACTTTGTGGCTTGGATTACAGGAGGTCAATGAGGTGCTGTTATTATATGGACCATTTAAGAAATGGACTCTTTTTGTTATGATACTTTTCAGACACATAACCTACATTAGATAGCAATACGTGAATGCTATGCAGTGAGGTTGGGTTATGAATCAATATTATAAATGCACTAACTAGCGATTAATCAACCCACTAGGACACTGCACACATAGAGTTAAACTTGGTTTATTTGCCGCCTGGCGCCTGAGTAGGGACTTGTTATGGGTCATTTGGGATTTGATAAATTTGTACTTGGCAATAATCAGCCATTAATTTTTTGTGGAGTCCCAAGCTCAAACGCCAATTTTGTCCCTCCCCTTTTTTACACTTTTTTACACGCAATGTATAACATGTCCTTTAGGCTGTTTAGATCTGTATTTACAGTGGAATTGATGTGCAGCCCGTAAAATTAACTACCGACACCAGAATGGACCTCGGTGGCTTTTGCGATATTGACCCGGAATAAATATGCGCTTTTAAATTGTTATCAACCGCGCTTTAGTACGAGGGTAAGAATATCGTTATATGTGTCTGGGTATACAATTTAATTGTTTAATCTGAATGTATTTTGGCTGTGACAAATGTCTAGTTTTACTGTAGTGTTGCTGAAATATGGCTGACACGCAAACAGTCCACTTTCTATGTTTTCTGATAACCGGGAAATGTTTGTGTCCATAAAGCACGACCATTTTCAACAAAACTTTGTGTGAACAAACGCTTTGTAAGCGCGAAGCGCGTCGCAAAGGTTTATGAGTTTAATAAACCTCTTGTCTTTGGCATAGAACCTGGACTTCTGTGATAATTTAAGCTGAGCGCTTGACGGTACTCTTTTGCTTGGTGATATATATATATATATATATATATATATATATATATATATATATATATATATAAAACTATATAAAACTCCAACGAGTCGCCAGCTGCAGCCGTCAGCCAGCGCACAGGTACACAGACTCCAAAATGATTACCGCAAACCAGTCTTGTGATTTCGAGAATTATTTATTCCATATAATGGTAGTGGTGGTGCCAGTCATCAGACGCGTTTCGGACATGCATCCTTGCTCACTGATGAGGGGATAATGCGGAGGTCATACATAAAATGGTTTGGAGCACATTCAAAATTCGCGCCTTTCCAGGCAATGATGAACATAAAGAATGGACTAACATTTCAAGTCTCCTTCCAATCCCATTTCGTGGGCGCCATATTACAATGGTCAATAATATGCAATGAATGTTTTCCCTTTCCATCACATCAAAGGTACTGCAGTACATTAATGTATTTTGTTAGTCAGATGTTTCTAACATTTCAACCATCACAAAGCATTACCAATTTTCAGAATGTTAATGCAACACGCGCTATATGTGCCCAAAAGGTAAATATTATGCTCATTGTCACAAGGTAACCCCCTTGCAAATTTCATATATAGCGATAGTCAGTTTGCCAATCATCGCGTGAATGCTTTTTGGGTGCAGTAGTTTGTGATTGCAAAATAAAAACAATGCTCTATTTTGTTGCACTAAACCTTAATGTGATACGCGTTAAAGCGTTAGTTATTTATGTTGAAACATAAAAAATGTTGGGTACTATCTGTACAAATGCACAAAAAAAGTCATGATACATAAGAGTGTAAATGAGCTCTGTGTTCTCATGAGGTCTGCCATGGAGCCAGTCCCACCTATATACTGTACCATCAGGTACCTCGGGACAAGACTGTTCGTGAACACTCATAATAGTTCATGAGATATAGGGCATTACAATAATAGTGTGGTCAAAAATGATCAACACCTCCTCCTATATTCCCTATTGTTTCAGACAATCAATCTTAATTGTAGATAAGCCCAACATTAACTGACCTTAAGGATGGCAGTATAGTTCCTTATTTGACACTACATGCATGAGTGAAGGCTAAAAAAGGTGCATCTCATATAAATAACATGAGAGCCTTAAAAGTGTAAGATACGTGCAAATAAAGTGCTGCAATATTAAAATTAATGATTAACTCGTTTCAAGAACTCTTACTGCCCATTTTTACTATATCATCATATATATGGCTCTGGGTACTGGTAAGCAAAACCTCAAAGAATACAATGATTCATGGTCACCCTGAGATGTATATCATGCGTCCAAAACATAACTATGTAATGGGTTTAACTTTGTTCAAATTCTGCTCTTCCCATTCACAGATAACCAGGCTCATTCAGCCAATCATATAGGATGTTTATAGGCTGCATGTATCTACAGGAAATTGCGAAGGTCCTCCCCTGTATTCAACCCCCCCGGATGTTTGCTATTTAACATGACAATGTACTTGGACTCTAATTGGCGTAAACGTTTCTCATTATCCCCACTTTTTTTGCTCGGAAGGATCGCATCAATAACAAAGTACTTCAGATGGTTTAAATTCTGTTTGTGTACCTGTTGGAAATGACGGGCAACCGGATACGTGGGGTCCGCATTCACTATTGCCCTCAGGTGTTGGAGAATGCGCAAATAGACTGCTCCCTTTGTGCTTCCCACATATATGAGATCACAACTGCATTTCAATACATAAACCGCCAACTCCGTGCGGCATGTATAGTGGGATTTAAGCATTATTGGTTTTGTGTCGAATGGTGTCAGGCAAGATCTGGTGTTTACACCGAACTTGCAAGCACGACAACTAATACAGCGAAAAAATCCCTTACGGGGAGATAACCAATTATCCAAAGGTGTCTCCGGGCTACTGCTAACCAAGTCATTGCGCATTGCATATGCCCTTCTACATGTAATTGTGGGGGAATGTGGCATAATGTCTTTAAGGACATTGTCGGTTAGAATAATGGGCCATTCGCGTTTTATTATTCTTGTAATTTCCTTTGCCTGACGGCTGTAACCAGTTATGAGACGGATGGTATTGGTTTCATTTTTCTCATTGGGAGAGGCCTTGAGATTGGATCTAAGGGTATTAAGAAGTTCTTGACGATCTATTCTATTAGCTTTTGTCATGCTTGAAAGTAACTTCCTGTTGTCATAACCCCTCGCTAGGAGCAGGTGTCTACACTCCTCTTGGTGATGGTCTCTCTCCTCTAATGTACTACATGATCTGTGTATTCTTAGGAATTCTCCATAGGGGATGGCAGCTATGGTATGTTTAGGATGGAAACTTTGGGCGTGCAAGATGGTATTCCCCGAGGTAGATTTCCTATAGAGGCTGGTTACAATTTTACCCTCATTTATTTTTACATGCACGTCCAAGAATGTTGCTTCATTCTTCCTAATATCTGCTGAAAATTTAAGATTTAATTGATTGTTGTTGATATCGGCAATATATATATATATATCAAGCTCCTGGTTGACACACGCAGTTTGGAAGGCACACGAGCAGCGGCAAAAAAGTGATTTGCATTTATTTTCTGCTTGCAGGCAGATGCTGCCCGTACCAGTGATTCAAGGAACAGGTTGAGCCTTATGCAGCTGCTCGCGTGCCTTCCAAACTGCATGTGTCAACCAGGAGCTTGATGTTTTGGCAGCTGCACGGCCGTCGGAAGGGCACCACCCCGTAAACATTGGGGGCCATAAGGCTTTGTATTCACCTACCTGATCATGGGGCAACTGTGCTGGATTGAGGACAGTGACGCTTGTGGGGGCTCATCCAGAGCTTAAAAGAAATGTGCTTCCATTTGCGGATTAATTTCGGACACTCCAATTCCCAGAAATCTCCACAGTTTCATTCGGACAGCCCATCTGGGCGTAACAGATGTTAAATAGACGTTAAAAGCGATGGGGGAGTGTTAATCATGGTATTGCCTCTGAAGAAGTGAATAAACGAAATGCGTCAGGCAAAAAAGTGATTTGCATTTATTTTCAGCTTGCAGGCGGATGCTGCCCGTACCAGTGATTCAAGGAACAGGTTGAGCCTTACGCAGCTGCTCGTGTGCCTTCCAAACTGCGTGTGTCAACCAGGAGCTTGATGTTTTGGCGGCTGCACGGCCGTCGGAATGGCACCACCCCGCAAACATTGGGGGCCATAAGGCTTGGTATTCACCTACCTGATCATGGGGCAACTGTGCTGGATTGAGGACAGTGACGCTTGTGGGGGTTCATCCAGAGCTTAAAAGAAATGTGCTTCCATTTGAGGATTAATTTCGGACACTCCAATTCCCATAAATCACCACAATTCCATTCGGACAGCCCATCTGGGTGTGGCAGATGTTAAATAGACCTTAAAAGCGATGGGGGAGTGTTCATCATGGTATTGCCTCTGAAGAAGTGAATAAATGAAACGCGTCAGGCAAAAAAGTGATTTGCATTTATTTTCTGCTTGCAGGCGGATGCTACCCGTACCAGTGATTCAAGGAACAGGTTGAGCCTTACGCAGCTGCTCGTGTGCCTTCCAAACTGCATGTGTCAACCAGGAGCTTGATGTTTTGGCGGCTGCACGGCCATCGGAAGGGCACCACCCCGCAAACTTTGGGGGCCATAAGGCTTGGTATTCACCTACCTGATCATGGGGCAACTGTGCTGGATTGAGGACAGTGACGCTTGTGGGGGTTCATCCAGAGCTTAAAAGAAATGTGCTTCCATTTGAGGATTAATTTTGGACACTCCAATTCCCAGAAATCACAACAGTTCCATTCGGACAGCCCATCTGGGCCTGACAGATGTTAAATAGACGTTAAAAGCGATGGGGGAGTGTTCATCATGGTATTGCCTCTGAAGAAGTGAATAAACGAAACGCGTCAGGCAAAAAAGTGATTTGCATTTATTTTCTGCTTGCAGGCGGATGCTGCCCGTACCAGTGATTCAAGGAACAGGTTGAGCCTTACGCAGCTGCGCGTGTGCCTTCCAAACTGCGTGTGTCAACCAGGAGCTTGATGTTTTGGCGACTGCACGGCCGTCGGAAGGGCACCACCCCGCGAACATTGGGGGCCATAAGGCTTGGTATTCAGCTACCTGATCATGGGGCAACTGTGCTGGATTGAGAACAGTGACGCTTGTGGGGGCTCATCCAGAGCTTAAAAGAAATGTGCTTCCATTTGAGGATTAATTTCGGACACACCAATTCCCAGAAATCACCACAGTTCCATTCGGACAGCCCATCTGGGCGTGGCAGATGTTAAATAGAAGTTAAAAGCGATGGGGGAGTGTTCATCATGGTATTGTCTCTGAAGAAGTGAATAAACAAAATGCGTCGGGCAAAAAAGTGATTTGGATTTATTTTTTGCTTGCAGGCGGATGCTGCCCATACCAGTGATTCAAGGAACAGGTTGAGCCTTACGCAGCTGCTCGTGTGCCTTCCAAACTGCGTGTGTCAACCAGGAGCTTGATGTTTTGGCGGCTGCACCGCCATCGGAAGGGCACCAGCCCGCGAACATTGGGGGCCATAAGGCTTGGTATTCACCTACCTGATCATGGGGCAACTGTGCTGGATTGAGGACAGTGATGCTTGTGGGGGCTCATCCAGAGCTTAAAAGAAATGTGCTTCCATTTGAGGATTAATTTCGGACACTCCAATTCCCAGAAATCACCACAGTTCCATTCCGACAGCCCATCTGGGCGTGCCAGATGTTAAATAGACGTTAAAAGCGATGGGGGAGTGTTCATCATGGTATTGCCTCTGAAGAAGTGAATAAACGAAACGCGTCAGGCAAAAAAGTGATTTGCATTTATTTTCTGTTAGCAGGCGGATGCTGCCCGTACCAGTGATTCAAGAAACAGGTTGAGCCTTACGCAGCTGCTCGTGTGCCTTCCAAACTGCATGTGTCAACCAGGAGCTTGATGTTTTGGCGGCTGCACGGCTGTCGGAAGGGGCACCACTCCGCGAACATTGGGGGGCATATGGCTTGGTATTCACCTACCTGATCATGGGGCAACTGGGCTGGATTGAGGACAGTGACGCTTGTGGGGGCTCATCCAGAGCTTAAAAGAAATGTGCTTCAATTTGAGGATTAATTTCGGACACTCCAATTCCCAGAAATCACCACAGTTCCATTCGGACAGCCCATCTGGGCGTGGCAGATGTTAAATAGACCTTAAAAGCGATGGGGGAGTGTTCATCATGGTATTGCCTCTGAAGAAGTGAATAAACAAAACGCGTCAGGCAAAAAAGTGATTTGCATTTATTTTCTGCTTGCAGGCGGATGCTGCCCATACCAGTGATTCAAGGAACAGGTTGAGCCTTATGCAGCTGCTCGTGTGCCTTCCAAACTGCGTGTGTCAACCAGGAGCTTGATGTTTTGGCAGCTGCACGGTCGTCGGAAGGGCACCACCCCGCGAACATTGGGGGCCATAAGGCTTGGTATTCACCTACCTGATCATGGGGCAACTGTGCTGGATTGAGCACACTGACACTTGTGGGGGCTCATCCAGAGCCTAAAAGAAATGTGCGTCCATTTGATGATTAATTTCGGACACTCCAATTCCCAGAAATCACCACAGTTCCATTCGGACAACCCATCTGGGCGTGGCAGATGTTAAATAGATGTTAAAAGTGAGGGGGGAGTGTTCATCATGGTATTGCCTCTGAAGAAGTGAATAAACGAAACGCGTCAGGCAAAAAAGTGATTTGCATTTATTTTCTGCTTGCAGGCGGATGCTGCCCATACCAGTGATTCAAGGAACAGGTTGAGCCTTACGCAGCTGCTCATGTGCCTTCCAAACTGCGTGTGTCAACCAGGAGCTTGATGTTTTGGCGGCTGCACGGTTGTCGGAAGGGCACCACCCCGCGAACTTTGGGGGCCATAAGGCTTGGTATTCACCTACCTGATCATGGGGCAACTGTGCTGGATTGAGGACAGTGACGCTTGTGGGGGTTCATCCAGAGCTTAAAAGAAATGTGCTTCCATTTGAGGATTAATTTTGGACACTCCAATTCCCAGAAATCACAACAGTTCCATTCGGACAGCCCATATGGGCCTGGCAGATGTTAAATAGACGTTAAAAGCGATGGGGGAGTGTTCATCATGGTATTGCCTATGAAGAAGTGAATAAACGAAACGCGTCGGGCAAAAAAGTGATTTGCATTTATTTTCTGCTTGCAGGTGGATGCTGCCCGTACCAGTGATTCAAGGAACAGGTTGAGCCTTACACAGCTGCTCGTGTGCCTTCCAAACTGCGTGTGTCAACCAGGAGCTTGATGTTTTGGCGGCTGCACGGCCGTCGGAAGGGCACCACCCCGCGAACATTGGGGGCCATAAGGCTTGGTATTCACCTTCTGTAGTAGGGGATCTCTGTGTATAGTCATAATCTAGTGAATAGTCCCGCCCATGTGCGTGGACCCCGGAGCAATCAAAAATAATCTCTAAAGTGTCGAAAAAATGCAGAACTGCACAGACACTTAAGAGAGAATTTAAAGACATATAATGCAGCCTAAAAAGGCTACACTGTCCAGTACTTCAGCTAGAAATTCCACCAAAAATCCACAAAACAGCAAAGCCTTCCAGATTTCCCTTGCCTTCAGCAAAAACCCCTCTGAATGATAGAGAGGAAGACATGGACAGACAAGCCCCATAGGCTGCCATTATGTGGCTCAGAATAGGATACTGTGCCTTTAAGAGAACTTTCCAGAACTTCACAGTATCCCAGAATGCCCTACAGGTCTCTCTTACTTTCAGTTCTTTTTTCCGGCTCCTGCAAGCAGGACCCTGGAGCATTGAGCTCTCCCTTTTCAAGGGTTTTGTTGGTGTTTTTTCACTATTTCGATTTTGTGTACTTTTAAAGTACTTTGGTGACTTTCTTCTTGGCTTTTTGCACCCTTTTGTTGTCCATAATGCCTGCATTATTTGACAAATGCCCGGAGTGCTCCAGGAAGAAGGCCAAGACAGACCCCCATGAGGTCTGTATCCTCTGCCTTCCCTCTTCCCACATCCCTGAGGAGTGTGAGATCTGCCAAGGTTTCTCTGGCAGGACCCTGAAGGACAGACTGAAGACCAGGCTTCAGGGCCTAGAAGAAAGAAGACAGAAGACGCAAGGTGGGTCTGGAGGGGCTTCATCTGCCCATGCTGAGGCCCCTGGGGGGCTCCCCGGGGGCAGTAAGACCAGCACACGTCCCCATTCTCCGTCTGGGTCGGTGGCACCCCCAAGACGTTGAGGGGAAGGTCTAAGGCCGGCCCCCCATCTCCCCAGGGCTCTGGGTCGAGTACACGTCGTCCATCGACGTCGAGGGACCTGCATAGGCCGCCGTCGAACGCAGAGACTGTCTAATCGTCGCTGTCTTCGGCGTCGACGTCGAGCTCTCGGCGTCGACAGCATCTGCGTCGACGCACGCCGCCGAGGCAATACCGTCGATCGCCGTCAAGACACAAGGCTTCATCGTCGTCGAGGAGATCCTCGTCGTCAAGCCCGCCATCGAAGCACTCGCCGGCGAGACGGAGGCGTTCGCCGTCGAGGCGTAGGAGGTCGAGGTCGATGTCGAGACGCTCCAAGGTGACGTCGAGGCGGTCGCCGTCGAGGCGCAAGAGGTCGCCGTCGAGGCGCAAGAGATCGCCGTCAAGGCGCAGAGGGTCGTCGTCGAGATGGCCCGGGTCAACGTCGAGACACGGCAGCCGTTCGACGCCGAAGAGGAGGAGACGGTCGATGCCGAAGGGTCGTTCGACGTCAAGGGGCCGACGGTCGCCGCCTGAACGCCGGTCGGAGGCGTCTAAGGATTGTGCTGCGCGGCCTAAGGCCGTGGGGGGCTCCCCTCAGCCCAGGAAGGATGGTGGGTCACCGGGATCGGTGTACTCGGAGGTGTATACTCCAGAGAAGTCTGTTCCACCCCCTCCTCCGTTACCTAGAGGCCCGCGTCCGAGGATGCCTACTCCTCCTCCTTTGCCTCCTCCGCATGGAAAGCCTCCACCTATTCCGCCGAGGTCGGTCTCGTTGCCCGATCTCCCTACCCCTCCGAAGAAGACTCCTAACTCTAAGGAACCGCGGAAGCCCAAGTCGGCCACCCCGGAGAAACCGGTGGACCGGCCGAGGCCCAGGAGATCGAAGTCTCGCTCCAGACACAGGGAACGGTCGAGGAGCAGGCACAGGCCCTCCACCCGCTCCAGACGGCGCCATAGGAGACATAGATCCAGGACCGACACATCTTCCAGGACCCGCTCCTATTCCCCTACTTTGTCCGATTCCCCGGAGACTAGGGTGTCTCCTATCGATGACATAGGTACATTCCAGGAGGTTCTCCTGAGGGGGGCCGCGAAGCTGGGTATCACGGTGACGGCTCCTACACCTACGACGTCCGTGATATTCGAGACTTTGCACAAGAAGCACTTGTCGCGCCCTCTGCTGCCCTTGGTTCCGGGACTGGTTGAACCGGCAGAAGTACTATTTCTTACACCTGCAGTGGTGAAGGCCGCCCCGTCTAGACTTTTGAAAAAGTACAGGGCACCGGACTCAGACCCTGCCTTCCTGAGGTTGGACCCAGTCCCTGACTCAGTGATTGTTACGGCGGCCAGGAAACAGCACTCTACCTCCCCGTCCTCCACCGTGCCTCCGGACAAGGAGAGCCGCTGGATTGACTCGGCGGGAAGGAAGGCATGTGGGACCTCTTCCACCACGATGAAGGCTTCCAGCGACTCGGCATTACTGGGACGATATGACCGTGCGCTGTGGGACTCCATGGAGCAGTTTGCGGACCTTGTGCCGCGTGACAGGAGGGAGGACTTCATGGAGATTGTCAAGGAGGGGATGCTGGTCTCGAACCAGGCCATCAGTGCCGCGGCGGATATCTCCTTGTTGGCCTCACATGGCTACTGCCACGGTATCAACCAGCGCCGCCATGCGTGGCTCAGACTTACGTCTCTCAAGCCTGAGGCACAACAGCGAGTGGCCAACCTGCCGTTTTCCGGGGACACGCTCTTCGGTAAACACGCAGATGATGAGATGGCCCGGATGAAGGCCGAGGCGGAAACCCTGACGGCGGTGGGCTTGGAGAAGCCCAAGGACAAGAAACCCTACCGCCAGTTCCAACGGCGGTTCGGCTCGCAAGGGAAAGGAAGAGGACAGTCTTCGGGACAACAGCAGCAGCATCAACAGCAGCAGTTCCGAAGACCTTTCCAAAAGCGTCAGAGGGGTAGAGGTGGACAGCACAGTCTTCGGTTCATCAGCCCTCCTCCGGCGATCCCTCCGGTCAGCTCGCAGTATCAACTGCGCGAGCTCCAGGCGGAGGCCGATATTCTGTTGAGAAAAAGGGCGATAGAAGACGTACCTCTGTCTCAAAGAGGAAAAGGTCTGTACTCCCGGTTCTTTCTGGTTCGCAAAAAGGACAAGAACGAGTTCAGGCCCATTCTGGACTTGCGGCAGGCAAACAAGTGTATTTGCAGAGAAAAGTTTTGCATGCTGTCGTTGCATCAGATTTATCCTCAGTTGCAACAGGGGGACTGGCTTTGTGCCATAGACCTACAAGATGCGTACTTCCACGTGCCCATCGCGCACAAGCACAGGAAGTTTCTGCGGCTTCAAGTCGGCACCCATCATTACCAATACACGGTGCTGCCTTTCGGACTGAAATCTGCACCCAGGACATTCTCGAAGTGCATGGCAGTGGTAGCGGCACACCTGAGGAAAGACAAGGTGTTTGTCTACCCGTACCTGGACGATTGGTTGATCAAGGCCTCCTCCTTCTCAGAAGCCCAAGCGGACTTCCGGAAGATGTGCGTTCTTTTGAACAAGTTGGGGTTGAACATCAGCATGTCCAGGTCTGTCCTGATCCCGGTCCAATGTATTCAATACTTGGGGGCCACCATCGATACGCTGTCAGCAAGCGTGTCTCCTTCGGAGGAGCGACGGAGATCGATCCTTCGGAAGGCTCAGGCTCTTATGACCGCTCCATCTACAACAGTGAGGACGGTGTCTTCTCTACTGGGGTCGATGGCCTCTTGTATCTTCCTCACTCCTCACGCACGACTACACATGAGACCTCTGCAGGAGTGCTTGGAGGACCAATGGGACCAGAGGAAAGGATCTTGGGACGACAAGATACGACTGTCTCTGCATGCTCTTCAGTCTCTGAAGTGGTGGTGTTCAGCGGAGAATCTCCTCAGAGGAGTTCCCTTCCACAAGGACATCCCTACTCAGACAATCGTGACGGATGCTTCTCTCCAGGGCTGGGGAGCGCATTCGGGGGACTTACAGATCCAAGGCACGTGGTCTCCGGCGGAGTCCACGTATCACATCAATTTCCTGGAACTCAGGGCTGTTCACTTGGCACTGAAGGCTTTTCATCCGTCCTTCCGGACCAACTCTCTGCTTGTACAGACGGACAATACGACCACGATGTATTACCTCAACAAGCAGAGGGGGTCGAGATCGCGCACCCTGTCTCGGGAGGTGCAGACGATCTGGCACTGGCTTCTGGTGAGAGGATTGACGATAACGGCTACACATCTGCCGGGTGTGCAGAATGTTCAGGCAGACGCACTGAGCAGACTGATTCTGGAAAATCACGAGTGGGTCATAAACAACGACGTACTAGGGGAAGTCTTCGCAAGGTGGGGGACTCCAGACGTAGATCTGTTCGCCACCGCCGAAAACAGCAAATGCCGAGACTTCGCCTCCAGGTACTTCTAGCAAGGGACGCTGGGGAATGCACTCTGGATCAACTGGTCGAACAGATTTGTTTACGCTTTTCCGCCCATCCCTCTGATTCCGGCGGTGCTCATCAAGCTGTCCCGGTCCAGGGCACGAATGATCCTGATTGCCCCGGAATGGCCCAGACAGTGGTGGTTCACGGACCTTCTACACCGGTCCCTCCTTCCACACATACGGTTGCCGTGCAGGCCGGACCTTCTCACGAAGTTCGGGGGCAGATGGTGCACCCCAACCTCTCATCCTTGAGTTTGGCGGCATGGCTCCTGAGGTAGTGCAATATGGCCATTTGAATCTACCAGAGGATTGCATGGACATACTGAAGGAGTCTAAGAGGCCCTCCACTCGGACGTCCTACGCTTACAAGTGGAAGAGGTTTTGTATCTGGTGTGTGTCCAGGAACTTTGATCCTACTACGTGTAAGGAAGATGTCATCCTTCCCTACCTTCTACATTTGGTGCGATCTGGCCTTAATGTTCACTCTATTAGGGTTCATGTGGCTGCATTGACTGCCTACAGGAAAAGCCCTTCACAGACTTCCTTCTTTCAGATCCCTGTGATCAAGGATTTTTGGGAAGGCTTGAAGAAAGTGTTCCCTCCTGTCAGGCTTCCTTCGCCTTCATGGGAATTGAATGTGGTACTGTCCAGACTGATGAAGGAGCCTTTTGAACCTATTCATAAGGCTTCGTTGCAGCACCTGTCCTGGAAGGCGGCGTTCCTCGTGGCCATTACATCGGCCCGCAGGGTGAGTGAAATGCGGGCGTTGTGTTGTAATGAACCTTATACTGTATTTCATGCTGCTAAGGTTGTTATGCGTACTCACCCTAAATTTCTTCCCAAGGTTATTTCTGACTTTCATGTCAACCAAACTATAACTTTGCCTACGTTTTTTCAGAATCCTTCATCTCCAGCGGAAAGGTCCTTACATTCCCTGGATGTTCGGAGGGTGTTGAAATTTTATCTGGATAAGACTAAAGATATTCGTAGGTCAGACCAATTGTTTATTAATTACGGATCAGTCAGGACGGGTCTTGCGACCTCTAAGCAGTCCATTTCTAGGTGGATTGTGTCCTGCATACAACTATGTTACCAGAAAGCTAATAAGACCTTAGGAGGTAAGCCTAAGGCTCATTCCACCAGGGGCAAAGCTGCCACGACAGCCTTGCTCCATAATGTGCCGATTGCAGAAATTTGCAAGGCCGCCACTTGGAAGTCGGTTCATACCTTTGCTAAGCATTACTGTCTGGACACTGATGCCAGGGCAGATGCTCAGGTGGGACAGGCTTCGCTGCGGAATTTGTTCGCACAATAGTGGTGTTGGTTCTCTTTTCTCCACCGCCTTTTTGGTGTGGGGATGGGCTTGCCATTCTATTCACTAGATTATGACTATACACAGAGATCCCCTACTACAGAAGGAGTAGTTTCTTTTCTGTAACTCCAGTTCTGTAGTAGGGGTATCTCTGTTATAGTCATAAGCGCCCGCCCTCCTCCCCGGTGGAGACAGATGTTCATGTACGGAATGCTACAGGTCTGGCGTGTTACGCCTTCAAAAAGAACTGAAAGTAAGAGAGACCTGCAGGGCATTCTGGGATACTGTGAAGTTCTGGAAAGTTCTCTTAAAGGCACAGTATCCTATTCTGAGCCACATAATGGCAGCCTATGGGTCTTGTCTGTCCATGTCTTCCTCTCTATCATTCAGAGGGGTTTTTGCTGAAGGCAAGGGAAATCTGGACAGGCTTTGCTGTTTTGCGGATTTTTGGTGGAATTTCTAGCTGAAGTACTGGACAGTGTAGCCTTTTTAGGCTGCATTATATGTCTTTAAATTCTCTCTTAAGTGTCTGTGCAGTTCTGCATTTTTTCGACACTTTAGAGATTATTTTTGATTGCTCCGGGGTCCACGCACATGGGCGGGACTATTCACTAGATTATGACTATAACAGAGATACCCCTACTACAGAACTGGAGTTACAGAAAAGAAACTACTCCTACCTGATCATGGGGCAACTGTGCTGGATTGAGGACAGTGACGCTTGTGGGGGCTCATCCAGAGCTTAAAAGAAATGTGCTTCCATTTGAGGATTAATTTCGGACACTCCAATTCCCAGAAATCACCACAGTTCCATTCAGACAGCCCATCTGGGCGTGGCAGATGTTAAATAGAAGTTAAAAGCGATGGGGGAGTGATCATCATGGTATTGCCTCTGAAGAAGTGAATAAACGAAACGCGTCGGGCAAAAAAGTGATTTGCATTTATTTTCTGCTTGCAGGCGGATGCTGCCCGTACCAGTGATTCAAGGAACAGGTTGAGCCTTATGCAGCTGCTCGTGTGCCTTCCAAACTACATGTGTCAACCAGGAGCTTGATGTTTTGGCGGCTGCACGGCCGTCGGAAGGGCACCACCCCGCGAACATTGGGGGCCATAAGGCTTGGTATTCACCTACCTGATCATGGGGCAACTGTGCTGGATTGAGGACAGTGACGCTTGTGGGGGCTCATCCAGAGCTTAAAAGAAATGTGCTTCCATTTGAGGATTAATTTCGGACACTCCAATTCCCAGAAATCACCACAGTTCTATTCAGACAGCCCATCTGGGCGTGGCAGATGTTAAATAGAAGTTAAAAGCGATGGGGGAGTGATCATCATGGTATTGCCTCTGAAGAAGTGAATAAACGAAACGCGTCGGGCAAAAAAGTGATTTGCATTTATTTTCTGCTTGCAGGCGGATGCTGCCCGTACCAGTGATTCAAGGAACAGGTTGAGCCTTACGCAGCTGCTCGTGTGCCTTCCAAACTACGTGTGTCAACCAGGAGCTTGATGTTTTGGCGGCTGCACGGCCATCGGAAGGGCACCACCCCGCGAACATTGGGGGCCATAAGGCTTGGTATTCACCTACCTGATCATGGGGCAACTGTGCTGGATTGAGGACAGTGACGCTTGTGGGGGCTCATCCAGAGCTTAAAAGAAATGTGCTTCCATTTGAGGATTAATTTCGGACACTCCAATTCCCAGAAATCACCACAGTTCCATTCCGACAGCCCATCTGGGCGTGGCAGATGTTAAATAGACGTTAAAAGCGATGGGGGAGTGTTCATCATGGTATTGCCTCTGAAGAAGTGAATAAACGAAACGCGTCAGGCAAAAAAGTGATTTGCATTTAATTTCTGCTTGCAGGCGGATGCTGCCCATACCAGTGATTCAAGGAACAGGTTGAGCCTTGCACAGCTGCTCGTGTGCCTTCCAAACTGCGTGTGTCAACCAGGAGCTTGATATATATATATGAGGTTAAAAAAAAAACATCTTGCCTGAAGCCGTGGGGTCCGTCTTCTTCTTTCGACACGCCGAGTGGAGGTTTGAGGAATTTCTTGGATATATATATATATATATATATATATATATATATATATATATATATATATAAATATATAGAACAATCCTCAACAACCTCTCGCCCGGAGCCCAATGCAGGAAACCGCTGCGCAGGAAAGAAGACGGAGACCTCAGGTGCAGTGAGCAATTTTCATCTTTATTGTACCCTCGAGGAAGCGGCACACAGCATGACGTTTCGGCCTACACAGTGGCCTTGATCACATGACGCACGCTGGGAAAAGGCAATATTTAAAGTGCTAGTGTTAAGTGGGGATACATTCCAATTGGTCAGTCTGTGGTCACATGTTGCACCTAACAATGGATACTGAGAACAGACTTTATATTTACAACCACATCTCGGGATAGTCCCTGGCTGATCACCTGTCGTTCCGGTGACAAATGTATCGGTAAAGTGCATAATGTCATTCATATAAATACACGTAATGTAAACAATGATAACTGGATAAATCCAACTGTGCAAATTGCAAACGATGTAAACGATGTAAAAAGTGCAATGTGCTACACATAATGTGTACAAAAATGACTGGATAAATCCAATTGTGCAAATGGCAAATGATGTAAACGATGAAAAAAGTGCAATGTGCCACATGAAGAAACGACTTCACAGTAGTGTACTATATATAATATATACATTCTGTACACAAGGTCATGAACAGCATCTCAATGAGTTAATAAATGCAAAAATATATCCTAAATATATAAATATATATATATGTTAAAACCATGACCTTATATTGCAAATATAATAAATATGCAAATGAGCACAACATCGTTCCTTTAGGATGAGATCTATAATGTGCAAGATTAATCAAACAACAAGGTGTTAAAATACTCAGATCGCAGCATCCTATAAAATAAATGCACAACATTGTCTACGCGTGCAACGAGCTGGATAGAGGACGGGCAGAGGAGAAGTTGACCCCTTACGAAAAAGAAAGGGGAAAACCGTCGCAGCCTCTGCCATGCGCCCATCCACTATACTCTTTAATTACTTAGACCAACCACAGCTCGGAATTGGAAGTACCATAGTGAATAGTGAATACCAAAAAGATAACCAAGTGCACTATTTTTGTGTGAAATTTTTTTCAACTGGTTTTTTAGTGACTTTGTGACATTGTTTTCTCTTAATCATGTAGATAGAGCTGAAAGGTTCTTAAACAAGTGAGCAAAGTTCTTGGTACATCTTAGTGCAACCTAAGCCTAGGCTGCACCCCACTATATGGAACCATCCAACCCTCTGGTTTATACAGTATTGACAGCACTGATCTTAATTCGAGGACAGACAAGTAAATTACAGCACAGGAGCAAATGCCGAAGCAATTACTGCTCAACAGGAGAAACAGAAGAAGTATATGACAGTGTGGAATTGTCATAAACATGTGTAAAAATCTTCTGTGGAGTTCAGACCCCCCGGAGCTCGACAGTCCATATCCAGGATGTACCTGGTTTCCAGTTTTCTAAGGGCACCGTCCCTGTCACCCCCTCTCCTATTGGGACCCACACAGTCGATCGCATAGTAGCGCAGAAGGGAACTGTCATTATTATGATGTTCCTTGAAATGACGGGCCACCGGATATGCCGGGTCACTGGTATTAATCGCCCTAATGTGCTGGAGTATCCTCTTGTGCACCTGCAGTTTGGTACTCCCAACATAACGCAGGGCACACGGACACTCCAGCACATACACCACATATTCACTCTTACAAGTAAGTTGTTGTTTAATCTTGCGTGCTTCAGGAGTGAATGGAATAGTGTACTCTGTTTTGTTCACACCATGCTGGCAAGCCTTGCAGGATGAACATTTCCTGAAGCCCCTACTTTTGCCAAGCCAATTTTTACTGGTTAAGATTTCAGGGCTTGACTTAACCAGGGCATTCTGCATAGAGTACGCTCGCCTGTATGTGATGGAAGGGGTACTGGGTATTTTGTCCCCTATCACTGGGTCACATTTTACTAGGCTCCAGTGTTTGGAAATAATCTTCCCCAGCGCGGCCTGTTGCCTATTGAAGGCCCAGATCAATCTAACTGGTTGGGTGTTAGCGGAGGTTTGTTTAGTGTGAACTTTAGGCTGCAGGGCCTGGCAACGTGGGATAGAATTAGCTCTAGCTATGGCTTTGTCCACCATTGCTGCCTGATATCCCCTTGCCAGGAATCTGGACCTACTGGCTTGCTGTGCCCGTTGGCACTGGACTTCTGTGCTACTTAATCGTCTTATACGAAGCATTTCTCCATATGGTATGCTTCGTATAAGATGAGCAGGATGATGACTGCTGGCATGGAGGATCGTATTTCCTGCCGTCTCCTTGCGGTATAGCCTAGTTTCAAGACTAGTTGCTCCTGGTGTTACCGTCATGTCCAAAAAGTGCACCTGATCCCTGCTGATGTTAGAGGTGAAATGCAGATTATAGTCATTATCATTTAAAATCTCAACAAAGTGTTCAGCCTCCTGACGAGTGCCCTTCCAGACAAGGAACACGTCGTCAATATAACGATACCACCTAACAATAGATTGTCTGGAAATGTCAGCGTGCGTGCCATGGAGAACCTGCCTCTCCCAGTAGCCCATGTGAAGACAGGCATAACTGGGAGAGAAACAGGCCCCCATAGCCACGCCCCTGACCTGTTGGTAATATCTATTGTTAAACAAGAAAAAGTTGTGGTGTAAACAAAATGAAATCATAGATAATAACATGCGGTTGTGGTCAGCCATGATGATAGATCTCTGTCCTAGGTAGAACTCTATGGCTCTGAGTCCGTCTTGGTGGTTAATGCTGGTATATAAAGACGTAACATCTAGAGTTATGAGCCACATGTCCCCACCCCACTCAATTCCCTGTATTTTTCTTACAAAATCATTGGAATCTTGTACATACGATGGTAGCTCCTGCACAAATTCCTGTAAGAAAGAGTCCACATAAATAGTAGTCTTCTCTAACAAGCCCCCACATGCTGCAATTATTGGTCTTCCTGGGGGCTTGTTAGGATTTTTGTGGATTTTCGGGATTAGATAAAGGACTGGCATGACAGGATGGTTATTTTTCAGATATTTCAACTCATCCATGCTCAAAAGACCAAAAGATCTCCACCCCATGAGTAAGGAATGGAAGTCCTCCTGGGCTTTTCTAACCAATGAAATGTCACTATGTCTATAGCAGTTAGGATCATTCAATTGGGAGAGAGCTTCTTCAAGATATAATTTTCGCGGCCACAAAACTATATTCCCTCCCTTGTCAGCCTGTCTGACAATGACATTTTCATTGGCTTGGATTTTTTGGATAAGGCGCATGTATTGATCATTTTGTGAATATCTCTTTCGTTTGGAGTGGAGCACTTTGGAATGTAATGACTTAATGTCTTTAACCACTGCATCGTGAAAAATGTCCAGATTGTCATATATCATAACAGGTGTGAACGTTGAGCGCGGTTTAAAGGACGTTAATCCCCCCACCCCACTTGGCTCACCTCCAGATGTAACTGGTGAAGATGACTGCTCCGTTCTGAGTGATTCAAGGGCTTCCAGGCCTGGTAAATCACGTGCCTGCAATCCATCTTCTGCAGCCACAGCCCTTGTGACGTTGTTACGGGTCTTGCTCCCAGCAAAATGCTTTAATAGCTTGATTTTGCGAACAAATCTGTAAAGATCAATTCTTGTGTCCGCATAATTTAGATCGCATGGCGGACAGAAAGTAAGACCCTTGGACAGGATGTGAATCTCAGAATCCGACAGGACCATGTCGGTCAAGTTAACAACAGAGGGGGCAACGTCCTTCGCTCCAGATAGTGGGTTCACTTCCTGTTCCATCTTTTTGCACTTTTCTTTTTCCTCTTCTGCTGATTTTGCTCTTGCTCTGGATCTGGCCTTGCGACGTTTGTAGCGTTTTGCGTTGCGCTTTTTGTTGTTCCTGGGCGTGACTGCGTTCTCGGGCGTAGGGTTCCTCGCCAGTCTTTTCTCACACAGTCCAGCTCCTCCGCTGGCGTGAGCTTTGTAAACCCCAATTGCCTTCCTGATTGGGCAGAATTGGAGTCGGAATCGCTGTTGACGCTTGAACTCAAGTTGGACTCAGATGAGTCATCTTGTACTGTAGATCCCTGAGCCCTGTTGGAATGATCCGTGGAACTGGCCAATTTCTGGCCACGTGAGGCTTTGATGGCATCGTACTTTTTCGCAAAGGTGAAAATGCGACCTTCAGCATAGTCCGCCTTGTCGCGTTGAAACTTCCAAGCTTTCCTTTTGCTGATGGATTCCTCCTCCTTCTGAATCCTTGCCATCATATCCCCTCTAAATTTGTTACATTCATCAGGGCAGTCTGTACTGGCTGCTTCAATGACCAGGTTGAGCTCTTCGATCTTTGCTTGCGTTTTCAACCGGTCACTCTCTGCATAGCGAACCAGTATTTGTACTAATTTGCGTGACGATTCTAAATTACAGTCTGCCCATTCACGGAGCATTTCCGGATCCGGATCTTCATAGCTCGGGGCCAGCATTACCCGTAAGCCACGAGGTATCCTATTCACTTCTAGATAACGACTGAGTGAGCGGTGCTCCCACCACTTAGAGAGTTCTCTCTTCATCAATTTCTCAAGTTTTTTGAAATGTTCACGCACGCTAACAATTTCCGTCGCTGGTGCACTAGAGCTGGATGGTTCCACTGACCCCCCAGCCGGGGAGTCATCAAACGCATTAAGCGCTGCCTGTTCCCTCGCTTTCAATGCGTCCGCTGACATGCCGCTTCCTCTTAGTTAATAGTAGCGCGTGATGCGCACTCACAGCTGCGTTGGAGATTGCTGTGAATTACAAGCCTCCGTACAGCAGAGCACACTCTCTCCTCACCGGTGTTTTCTTTTCTGCACTGCTACGCTGATCCCACGCGCAGAGACCTAGCCCAAACAGAACGCTCGGCAGACTCCGCGTCGGGTTCGCTGGCAGCGCTGTGTAAACAGCAACCGAGGGCAGGAACAGTTACTCCCTACCGGGAGAGACAAACGACTTCCGGGTCAACAGAAGTCTCGGCTTCCAGCAGTTCCGTATATATATATATATTACCTACTGGCTGTCGCCAGTAGGTATATATAGTTAGGATTATTTCTCTATGGAACTTTTGAAAATTCTATGTCTAATAACTTTGGCGTTTGTGGACGGAATCGGCTGAAATTTTCAGGAAATTGGCACATTTTGTTTCTGAGCAGCCCCCGAAAATTTGGGGGGGTTTCGTCAAGGGGGGGCCGAGAAAAAAGGGGGGTCCCAAAACACGTTTTTCCCATGTTAATTTCCATAGGGCCTTTGGCCTCACTTTTAGCTCGAACGGCTGAATGGATTTGCACGAAACTTGGCAAAATTGTAGGGACTGTTAGCCCGATGTGCCTTTGCTAGGTCTCAATATATGTGCTCCAGTGGATTTTGAGAAATTAACGTTCAAAACAAGATATATATCTGTAACAGCGCTCCGGGCTGCGCTCCGGTTCGCTTACTTTTCGCGAAACGGAACTTTGCGCGCAGAAAGCTGATTGGCTCTCCAGTGTCTGTCAACATTCTAAACAGTCCGGAGCGGCCGCCATCTTATCTCTCGGTAGGATCGAGAGAGAAGAAGAGGTGAAAAACGAAGGGGGAATTTAATGAAAGGGGGCAAGGTATACCTCTCTTGACCCTCTAGGAATGATGTTGGGGTAATTAAAGGGTCCCGTGGGGAAAATAAAAAAAAAAAAAATTTCACGGTGGAAGCGCTTCCCGGGCCGCGAACTGGGCCGCAAACTGGTAGCGAAACGGGAATTTGCCATTTTGTGTTTTGTTTTAATTAAATTACTAGGTATAAGGGGGTGCCGAAGACGTATCCTGACCCCTTATGTTTTCTGAGGGTGGCTGAGGAGGCTCATATATGTTGATACATGTCTTCCAGCGGCTGTGCGTGAGCTTTTTTTTTTTTTTTTTGCTGCGTGACGTCTGTTAACGTTCGATTCGATGGAAATCAGGAAGTGTTGAGCACCATTTTGTCACTGCGAGTAAATATTTTGTTATAAATGAATCCTTATTGATAAACATTGTCTGCGCCATTTTGCCTTTTTGTCCAATGCCACAATTTTGTCGTGCATGGCAGCCATTTTAGATGCCTTGACCAGACCCACTCTCTGCACGCCGTCGATTCTCAGCACGGCTCCCCACCCTCGAAAGCATCTCCCCCACGCACTGGTCACCCCCGCTCTCTCTCTCTTGCATGGGCCATATACCTCCCCCCATCTGCGCTGCTCTTCCCTGAGAATCACACCCTGTGCCCGCCCGACACCTCCCTTTCACCCTATTCACTACCGCACCCTCTGACACTCCTCTTCCTCTGTGTCCGATTGTCCAGGCCGGACCCAGGCTATCACCTAGCCCTGCGGATGTACTTTATGGCCCCAGCTGTAGAGAATCCAGACATACCAATCCTCCCGATTCAGGCGTGAGACTACTGATTTCAGTGCTAGTCTTCCGCCTTCCGATTCCTGCAAGGAAAAACCCGGGGGCATATTACCAACAACTAGCGATAATTTTTGTCTCTAACTTGTTTAGAGACAAAAATTATCGCCGCACATCGGCGAATTTTATCGCAGATAAACCTTGCTATTAGCAAGGTTTATCGCAAATGCGATAAAAAACGGCCGCAATGCATGAATATCGCTGAAAAGTCAGCGATATTCATGCATTATCCAGCAAATGCTCTTAGCCATGTTATCCACCTTCCATTGGATAACATGGCTAAAAACTGCTCAGGGCAGGTGTTAGCTTTTGGAGATATTCGCACTTAGCGCGAATATCTCCAAAAGTTGGTAATAGGAGATAGCGATGGTTAGGGACTGTTTCCAGTCGCTAACATCTTGGCACGCCCACTTTGCATGTTATTAGTGATAAATATCACTGACATGCAAAGCGGGGCCCAATGAATCCCTATTGATAAACATTGTCTGCGCCATCTTGCCTTTTTGTCCAATGCCACAATTTTGTCGTGCACGGCAGCCATTTTAGATGCCTTGACCAGACCCTCTCTCTGCACGCCGTCGATTCTCAGCACGGCTCCCCACCCTCGCAAGCATCTCCCCCATGCACTGGTCACCCCCGCTCTCTCTCTCATGCATGGGCCATATACTTCCCCCCATCTGCGCTGCTCTTCCCTGAGAATCACACCCTGTGCCCGCCCGACACCTCCCTTTCACCCTATTCACTACCGCACCCTCTGACACTCCTCTTCCTCTGTGTCCGATTGTCCAGGCCGGACCCAGGCTATCACCTAGCCCTGCGGATGTAGTTTATGGCCCCAGCTGTAGAGAATCCAGACATACCAATCCTCCCGATTCAGGCGTGAGACTACTGATTTCAGTGCTAGTCTTCCGCCTCCCGATTCCTGCAAGGAAAAACCCGGGGGCATATTACCAACAACTAGCGATAATTTTTGTCTCTAACTTGTTTAGAGACAAAAATTATCGCCGCACATCGGCAAATTTTATCGAAGATAAACCTTGCTATTAGCAAGGTTTATCGCAAATGCGATAAAAAACGGCCGCAATGCATGAATATCGCTGAAAAGTCAGCGATATTCATGCATTATCCAGCAAATGCTCTTAGCCATGTTATCCACCTTCCATTGGATAACATGGCTAAAAACTGCTCAGGGCAGGTGTTAGGTTTTGGAGATATTCGCGCTTAGCGCGAATATCTCCAAAAGTTGGAAATAGCAGATAGCGATGGTTAGGGACTGTTTCCAGTCGCTAACATCTTGGCACGCCCACTTTGCATGTCATTAGTGATAAATATCACTGACATGCAAAGCGGGGCCCAAGATGGTCGCTATCTCCTTTTAGCTGTCACTAACTGGTGTTAGCGACAGCTTGGTAATAGGGAGATAATTTTATCTCCTTTTTTTTGGCTTTTAAAGCCAAAAAAGCGGAAATAAACCCCCTTGATAATATGCCCCACGATTCCTCGGGGGTTTCAGCTGACAGGGCTTGGTATTGTGTTACGTGCTAATTCTTCCAGGAAACGTCAGAGGGTCGATGCAGGGGTTCTAAAAGGGGTGATAAACCATTTAAGCCTCATGAACAAGCGCATGGTCTTTTAAAGATTTGTGAAGTACTCGGGGCGGCGGTGTGTGTGTGCCCTCTTTCAGGAGCGGGCGGGTGGGCACTGCCAGCAACTTGCCAGGCCAGGCAGTGTTCAACACGTGCATCACCCTTTCTCTGCCTGCTATTGCGCTCCATGCTTCGGAAAGGTAAGAAAAAGAACGTGCATTTGAGTTTGAAATGTCCGATCCTGTAGCAGTACACTTGCAAAGCCCACACATGACAATAACCCGATTCAAGGCCCCATTCACCCGATTTTTAAAAAAAAAATAGTACTCCAAGAAAGTTGGATTATAAAACGTTATTAACTTTTAAATATAACGAACGCAACAAAAACTGTAAATATATTTAAACATTTTTTGATAAAAAAAAACAACAATGGTCAGAAGCTGTCTTTTGTGCGAATAGTCCCAAGGTAGCACATCATGCTGAGTTGCGGAAGGCACCCAGGTGAAGAACCATCCCTTTTTTAAACCCCATGGTGACCAACTATAGTTTCAATGAGTGCTATGTCCCAGGTTTTACATAAAGTAGTGTTTACCTAGAGTGGTGCTGTGTAGGACACTCTGAATGGAAATTAACCAGAACTATAACGATAACAACAACAACAACAATAATATAACTTTTATGCCTAAATTACGCAAACATTTAGCTAATCTGCTAAAGGGGGGAGTCGCCATTTCTTTACAATAATCAATAATGAAAAATCAACATCAATAGGGTTGTCCGTATTCCCGATGCAGCACTATAGTGCAACATACACAGCACCTGGGGTGTCAAGAGTGAACAGGTCCTAGCTGCTTAACCAATGACTGACAAATGCTATATTAAACACTTACTATGTATAATACTTGCGTTCACAATAGTTTTACTTTACAAAACAGAACAAAAGATGTCCCCTGTAAGTACACCCATATTAGCTGTTTCAGTTATTGAACATCCTAAGGTTTTATGACATGGGGAACAGTGGTGATATCCTGGGCGGGTGATGGAACTGGGATTGTTAATGGAAAAACAAAAAACAAAGAAAACTATTTGTGAATTATACTTCTCCGGAAACTATAACGATAACAACAACAACAACAATAATATAACTTTTATGCTCAAATTACGCAAAGATTTAGCTAATCTGCTAAAGGGGGGAGTAGCCATTTCTTTTGATAATTTATTTATCCATCCGTAGCCTCTCTAATCTCCATTACAATATGTTTCTTGCTGTCGCTAGCTGATGAAAAAACTAAAGTGATAACTTCCTCATCCTTATTTTATCTTTCTTTGTTCCTTAAGATGTTATCTGTGTCAACCTCTTCCGAGAATGCTGATGCGTTAGGGATTTCCTTGTGTTTCTTAATAGCATTGGTGTCTGCACACTTCTTTGTCAATTCTTTGAACATGATAACTGCTTCATAAACAGACGATATCTTTGTTTAGTCATTAGTGTTAAGTGTGTCTGAAACTACAGTGCCCTTCTGTTTTTCTTTCTTCAGGCTCTACAGAGTTTTGTGTGTTGTTCTTTTGAGCGACAATTATTCCAGAGGTTTCAGGTTCACTTGTTTTGTCCTGCAGTGAGTTAACAGCTTTAGAGACTTCATGTTTATTTGCTATGTCCTGCTGTGCATCAACTGCTTCAGAGACGTCAGCCTCATTTGTTATGTTTGACTAGATCCTGGTCCTGCCCAGCCGCGCCCAAAATGGCGCCGGTGTAAATGGGACTCGTAACTGCTTGTTGTGTACTGGTTGCCCAACCTTGATATCATGAGATACGTATGCAGTTTTGAAGCACATGGCGGAGGCTCGTCTGCTGTAGTGGGGCGCCCCTTTATCGTTTCAGTCGCCATTCCGCCCGCTTTTGCTACACTGTGCCTTTTCCGCCATTCAGCTGTTTACCGCCCGCTCTTACGGCTACAGCGTCTCGCTCACCATGTAGTTGAGTTGCTCCCACTCTTGCGGTGCAGCGATAGGCGGCTGCCACAGGACTCTTAAAATGGCGGCCGGCTCTTCGGATTTGGGCCTGGTCCAGTAAAATGGCCCTGGGACACCTTGGAACTCGGACGCTTGTCTGCCAGGGCTTGGGTCCCATTCTCGAAAGCGTCCCCTCAGCCTTGAAGATTGTACAAAAGTCTTGGGGGCCCTCGACTCCCGCAGGCTTCCGGTGGGGAGCGGCTGCCATGATTGCTTGCGGAATGGCCACGACGGAGCTACGAGATGGTGGTGCTCTCATGGTGACGCCAGCTTCAGTCTGAAACATCCAGAAACAAGGTGGGGCTTTCATCGTTTGGGAAAAAAAATGTTTTAATCCAATGAAAAGTGTTATTTTTAGGTCACATGACCTAGTCTTACATCATTAGGAAAACGAAAGTAAAATGAACCAATGAAAAGTTTTATTAACAAGTCACATGACCTGTTATGCTTACGTTACGCGCTGCGCGGCGCGCTCTGGATCGTTTCCGGGAAGCTGCGTCTTGCGCACCGGAGCACTTCCGGGTGCGCTAACGCGGCGCGTCATATTGACGCATTACGCGACAACGCAGGTCCAGAATATAGTCAAAATGTCTCCACCAACCAGCGGTCGGAATACAACCGCTTTCAGCAGTCCAAAAAGTTCGGTTAAATCTTAATAGCGGGAGCAACTCAACTACATGGTGAGCGAGACGCTGTAGTCGCAAGAGCGGGCGGTAAACAGCTGAATGGCGGAAGAGGCACAGAGTACCAAAAGCGGGCGGAATGGCAACTAAAACGGTAAAGGGGCGCCCCACTACAGCGTGTCTTCAGGTCAAACGGATTGTGGGACAAGGTCCAGAATGGAAGAGTCATCAAAAGGGAAAAAATTCCGCCGGTCCCCGGGAGCCGTCCGCCTATGTCTCAGTCCGCGCCATCTCACCGCCCCTCGGGGGCCTCCGTCAAGCGGTTTAGGGAGGCACCGTATCACATTGTTTTCCAATGCAGTCAGGTCCACAAACGGACCCCACTTACTTTGAATAGTGAAGCTGCAGCAGGTGCAAATAAGGTTTAAACAGTGTTACAAGCGCTGCTTAGAACTCTGAAGTATGGCACTCAACATCCAGGACCTATGCCATTTGTGTAAGGCAGTGACATCGAAGCAACTCAGGGACAAAAAGCATGAACGAACATTCACGTATGAAAATCTTATTTGGGGAAGGGGCAGGATCCAAACGCCCCCTCCCAGTTCGCGCCACTACACCGTATGTGGAAAATCTGAAGCCATCGTTCTACAAACTCTCAACGCTTGCTATCAGTGCATGAGTTTCATGCTCGATCAATTGAGCTAGCCGGATCGGGCAATAAAAAGTATAAAATAGTTATGTAAATAGTTATTTAATAAAATGTTTTACCCTGTTTCTTTGCTGGTGTGTTGTCTATATTTATAATATTTGCATAGGGTTTGTCGTTATTTTGGGCGGGGTGGGTGGCGGAGTCGAGCTGTCTTGCAGCCCTCATGGTGTGGAGCTCAGTTCATTTCACTATTTTCGTATTTCTCATGAAGGGTTGTTCCTAATGTTTGTATTTTACCGAGGTCAAAAAGAGATCGAATTAGTGGTCTACTGATTTTGCTCGATTACTTTTATTTTTTACACGATTTTTCACTATCTGCAAAGACTAAACAGAGTATTGCGACTTTGTGCTTGTTTGTTAATAGAGAATGATCCAAAGAGAACCAATTCTAAAACAGTAAATGCTTGGATAACAATCAATCAAATGGAGAGACAAGCAGGTACGACGGATTACAACGGGGGTAAAGGTCTGCGTTAACTACCGTTCACTATCTGCAAAGAGAGAGTACTACTAAGAGAAAAGAGGGGAGGGGGGGGCAGCGTTCAAAGCACATCAGCGTGCATAAACACGAAAAAGTTTTTACCTATCACGTACTTGACATTTGACAGCTTTTGATATTTGCTATTAAAAAACCATTGAAATTCAATGAAAAAAACATAGGTTATAGTCCATATATAGTTAGGAATTTGCATTTACAAAACCTTGAAAATTCAATGAAAAAACCATTGGTTATAGAACATATATAGTTAGGAATTTGCATTTACAAAACCTTATTTTACTCGCATAAAACCATTGAAATTCCATATATAGTTAGATGCGCTAACTATATATCGCGCACCCGCAATCCACTGCTGATGATGTCACATATTACATCATTCATGACATGGTCAGTGACATTACTGATGACATCACTGATGACATCTCAAATGACATCACTGATGACATCACTGATGACATATCATTTGACATTACTGATCACATCACTGATGATATCATTCATGTGATAATACAATGAACCTCTTCAGACTCTAATATAACCTTAGATACAATCAGTGTAAACAGACACTCACAGACTGTCACTCATCCATGGAGTTACTCACACACCTAGTCAGTCATGCAAAGAATCAATCACACCTCCATTTCCTCAACTATACAGTTATACAAACTTTACTTATTCAAACATATACTAACACATATTTACTCTCTTATACAATCCCTGATACAAGTTCACAATGATCCATTCAGCCACTCACACATTCACTGGCTCTTATGCACAGTTATTTATATATGTCAACTCTCACATGTACTGTGTTTTACATATGTACTTACTTTGACATGTAGCACTGAGATATCCATTCACTCACCAATACACTCATGCAGACAGTCAACCGCCCGTACAGCTGTTTCCACATGCACTTTTGAAACCATACATCTAGTGAATCAACTGCTCACGCATCTATGCACAGAGTCATACACCTCCCAGCCACCCACACACACACTCAGTCTCCCATACAAATACTTGGGCAACCAATCAATAGCCCATATAGTTACTCATATAGCTACTTTTCAACACATGCAACAGTTTACAGAACAACAGACATAATGATGCACAAATTAAGACAGTTTAGTCACTAACCCATGCACTTAGTGACACACATTTAATCACTCTCTCATACAGTCAGTCATGCACCTACTAAATGCTTCATCCAGACACTTATACATCCACTCATTCTTTAATATGTAAGACATATTTTAACTTTACAGAAACATACAGTCACTGGATAATGTCATCAGTGATGTCATCAGTGATGTCATTTGAGATGTCATCAGTGATGTCATCAGTGATGTCACTGACCATGTCATGAATGATGTAATATGTGACATCATCAGCAGTGGATTGCGGGTGCGCGATATATAGTTAGCGCATCTAACTATATATGGAATTTCAATGGTTTTATGCAAGTAAAAAAAGGTTTTGTAAATGCAAATTCCTAACTATATATGTTCTATAACCAATGGTTTTTTCATTGAATATATATATATATATATATATATATATATATATATATATATATATATATATATATATATATATATATATCCATCAAGCCAGGAAGCACAAGTTAAGGAAGACCGCAGTCAGCTTGACATGAGTTTTATTCAATAAAATCGAACTCTTGCCAGCAGTCTTTAAATCCTCAAAGCAGGCATCTTTGTTAATTTCATCAGCCAGACGCGTTTCTGGAATTTGGCATTCCTTCATCAGTGGCAGTTAGTAGAAGGTGAAAGCATCGCTTTATAAAGTGCATTCATTTAATACACCTGCCCTTATGGGCGTGGCACTCCCACTGCCTTCTGGTGCTTGTAGTCTCGTAACCCCAAGTGGGGGCGATGTAACCTCTTTCCCTTCAACAGAACATGTAGCCCCAACGTGACCCGGTAGAGAAGAACTTGCCCTCCCCTCTTTGACTGATTGTTCTTGTTGCCTGTCCCTTCTCTTGTCATTTAACAGAACTTTTTGGACTGCTGAAAGGGGTTGTATTCCGACCGCTGGTTGGTGGAGACATTTTGACTATATTCTGGACCTGCGTTGTCGCGTAATGCGTCATATGACGCGCCGCGTTAGCGCACCCGGAAGTGCTCCTGTGCGCAAGGCGCAGCTTCCCGGAAACGATCCAGAGCGCGGCGCGCAGCGCGTAACGTAAGCATAACAGGTCATGTGACTTGTTAATAAAACTTTTCATTGGTTCATTTTACTTTTGCTATTCTAATGATGAAAGGCTTGGTCATATGACCTAAAAATAACGCTTTTCATTGCTTTCGAACATTTTTTTTTTCCCAAATGATGAAAGCCCCACCTTTTTTTTTCTCACTCTGACTTGTAAACCAAAGGACCCAGATGCATTTATAGTTTATCACTAACAATGTTCCAGGCTAATGTATTTTCCCGGGAAGTAAAATATTCCTTTTTCGAGAAAAAGGGCGTTTCTTCGTCCCATGAGGGAGCCGTTGAGCAAAAGAGGCTCGGCCTGCTGTCTTAGTCGCTGATAGGCATGAATATCAGATTCTTATCGATCACTTTATGTTGCAGGAGTAGAAAACACAACAGCCCTTGACCATTTTTCTTTACTGCGTTCCTGCGTATTATACCTTTTAACAGTCATGTAATTGGACTGCTTTATTTCACTTGCCTTTTACTGATTCGAAAACAGTGGCTATTATTCAAAACTTTACCAATGTAGGTACTACTACCATTTTTTTTTAAAAACCTTTATTGTGAAAATGTCAGTATACAAATACGGGCCTATAACCACGTGGGCCAGCCACGGAGCAAACTGGAATCGTATATGATGAGGGCACATATACACTGTAGAAGAACGTAACGGGCGACCCATTAGATTGCAAGAACTAAGGTGTCTAACATTTGCGGAATCGGTGGACGTACATTTTATAATTAAAGTACGACAGGGCCAGTTACAATAAAATTATCTAGATATACATTTGCGGGCAAGTACCATGGGTGACGTTAATTCAAACTTTCAATAGTACAGTAATCAATAACACATCAGAACTTAATATCAATAGGGATGTCAAAATGTTCAATCAATTCTCGTCCCTGCCCGCCATGTGCTTCAAAACTGCATACGTATCTCGTAATATCAAGGTTGGGCAACCAGTACACAACAAGGAGTTACGAGTCCCATTTATACCGGTGCCATTTTGGGCGAGGCCGGGCAGGTCCAGGATATAGTCAACATGTCTCCACCAACCAGCGGTCGGACCAGAACCATTTTCGGCAGTCCAAAAATGTTCCGTTAAATGCCAACAAAAGAAATAGGCAACTAGAACAATCAGTCGAAAGAGGGGACGCTTTCGTGAATGGGGCCCATGCCCTAGCAGGCAAGCGTCTGAGTTCCAAGGTGTCCCAGAGCCATTTTAGTGGACCAGGCCCAAATCCAAAGAGCTGGCCGCCATTTTGAGAGTATTGTTGCAGCCGGCTATCGCTGCACCACAAGAATAGCCGCAATTCAGCTAGATGGCGGGTGAGTCACTGTACCGCAAAAGCGGGCGGAACTCAGCTGAAAGGCGAGTGAAACGCTAAGAGACACCCCACTGCAGATGAGGTGCATCCACCTGGGGAGGAGGGAGAGGCCCGTTTGCGCTGCCTCCGCCCCCCCCCCCGGCACCCCACACCGTCTTTCGGCGCAGCATTGTAGGATGGCCACACCAGTGAAACTTGCTGGACACCACCTCGGTGCCATCCGGATCTCGGCGCGTTCGAGTCACTGTACCGCAAGAGTGGGAGAAACTCAGCTGGACACACCGTCTTTCGGCGCACCATTGTAGGATGGCCACACCAGTGAAACTTGCTGGACACCACCTCGGTGCCATCCGGATCTCGGCGCGTTCGAGTCACTGTACCGCAAGAGCGGGAGAAACTCAGCTGGACACGCCGTCTTTCAGCGCAGCATTGTAGGATGGCCACACCAGTGCGGAAACTTGCTGGACACCACCTCAGTGCCATCCGGATCTCGGCGCGTTGTGCTGCCTTCGGCCTACTGTAGCAGCAAGTGCGGGCGCAACTCGGCTGGACGGCATGTGAAACGCTAAGGGGCGCCACACTGCAGATGAGGTGCCTCCACCTGGGGAGGCGGAAGAGGGCCTTTCGCGCCGCCTCCCCCCGGGCACCCCACGCCGTCTTTCGGCGCAGCATTGTAGGATGGCCACACCAGTCCAACTTGCTGGACACCAACTCGGTGCCATCCGGATCTCGGCGCGTTGTACTGCCTTCGGCCTATTCGCACATCGGTCCGCTACTGACGCCGCCTCATGGGCCAACGGATTTTGTACGCTTTTTATAGCCCAAAGCCGCATAACAGGTCATGTGACTTGTTTATAAAACTTTTCATTGGTTCATTTTACTTTTGGTTTCCTAATGATGGAAGGCTTGATCATATGACCTAAAAATAACACTTTTCATTGGATTAAAACATTTTTTTTTCCCAAACGATGACTCGGCAATCAAAAAAGGTTCCGTTAGATGACAACAGAGGGGACAGGCAACAAGAACCATCACTCAAAAAAGGGGAGGGCAAGTTCTTCCCTACCGGGTCACGTTGGGGCTCCACCGGAACTCATCGAATTGATAGTCTACAGTGTTTCTGGATGTTTCAGACTGAAGCTGGCGTCAGCATGAGAGCACCACCATCTCGTAGCTCCGTCGTGGCCATTCCGCAAGCAATCATGGCAGCCGCTCCCTACCGGAATCCTGCCGGAGTCGGGGGCCCCCAAGACTTTTGTAGAATCTTCAAGGCTGAGGGGATGCTTTCGAGAATGGAGCCCAAGCCCTAGCAGACAAGCGTCCGAGTTCCAAGGTGTCCCAGGGCCATTTTAGTGGACCAGGCCCAAATCCGAAGAGCCGGCTGCCATTTTAAGAGTCCTGTGGCAGCCGCCTATCGCTGCACCGCACGAGTGGGCGCAACTCAACTACATGGTGAGCGAGACGCTGTAGCCACAAGAGCGGGAGGTAAACAGCTGAATGGCGGATGAGGCACAGTGTAGCAAAAGGGGGCGGAATGGCAACTGAAATGGTAAAGGGGCACCCCACTACAGCAGACGAGCCTCCACCTGGGGAGGCCCGTTCACGCCGCCCCCCCCCCCCCCCCCCCCGGGGCGCCCCACGCCATTTTTCGGAGCAGCATTGTAGGATACCAAAACCAGTGCGGCAACTTACTGGACATCACCTGGGTGCCGTCCAGATCTCAGCGCGTTCTGCAGCCTTGGGACTATTTGCACAACAGACCGCTACTGACGAGGCACAGTGCAGCAAAAGCGGGCGGAAAACCGCTGAAAGGCAAGTGAAACGCTAAAGGGGCGCCCCACTACAACAGACGAGCCTCCACCTTGGGAGGCCCATTCACGCCGCCTCCCCCCTCCCCCCCCCCGGGGCGCCCCACGCCGTTTTTCGGAGCAGCATTGTAGGATACCAAAACCAGTGCGGCACCCAGGTGACATCACCTGGGTGCCGTCCAGAACTCAGCGCGTTGTGCTGCCTTGGGACTATTCGCACAACAGACCGCTACTGACCATTGTTGCTTCTGTTTTAAAAACATTTTTTTAACGTGTTTACTGTTTTTGTTGCGTTGTATATATTTATAAGTTATTAAAGTGTTATAATCCTACTACTTTGTTGGAGTGCTATATATTTTTAATGTGACACATAATTGTGAAGACTTTGATGTACAAAAAGGCATCCCTGGAATCTTCCGCTTCAGGCTCGGTCCCACACACCCTCACAGTGAGAATCCCCTCCCCAATCACAATACAGGATGGTTATAAGATAGTAGGAACACGTGTGGTGTGACGGATCTCATTGGGTGGGGGCCTTGATCTACTGTAACTCCTTTGAAGAGGGGTGATTCTTTACAGTTGAGGCCATAAACTACATCCGCAGGGCTACGTGATAGCCTGGGACCGGCCTGGACAATCGGACACAGAGGAAGAGGAATGTCAGAGGGTGCGGTAGTGAATAGGGTGAAAGGGTGGTGTCGGGCGGGCACAGGGTGTGATTCTCAGGGAAGAGCAGCGCAGATGGGGGGAGGTTTATGGCCCATGCATAAGACAGAGAGCGGGGGTGACCAGTGCGTGGGGGAGATGCTTGCGAGGGTGGGGAGCCATGCTGAGGATCGGCGGCGTGCAGAGAGTGGGTCTGGTCAAGGCATCTAAAATGGCTGCCGTGCACGACAAAAGTGTGGCATTGGAAAAAAAGCAAGATGGCGCAGACAATGTTTATCAATACGAATTAATTTATAACAATTATTTTTAACAATATATTTACTTGCAGTGTCAAAATGGCGGTCAACACTTCCTGATTTCCTTCGAATCGAACTTTAACAGACATCACGATCGGCGGCGTGCAGAGAGTGGGTCTGGTCAAGGCATCTAAAATGGCTGCCGTGCACGACAAAAGTGTGGCATTGGAAAAAAGCAAGATGGCGCAGACAATGTTTATCAATACGGATTAATTTATAACAATTATTTTTAACAATATATTTACTCGCAGTGTCAAAATGGCGGTTAACACTTCCTGATTTCCTTCGAATCGAACGTTAACAGACGTCACGCAGCAAAAAAAACCCCCAAAAATACGCTCACGCGCAGCCGCTGGAAGACAACTATCAACATATATGAGCCTCCTCAGCCACCCTCAGAAAACATAGGGGGTCAGGATATGTCTCCCGTACCCCCTTATACCCAATTCTCACATTGTTGTTCCTCCATCTTGTAATTTAATTAAATCGAAACACAAAATGGCGAATTCCCGTTTCGCGTCCCGGTTCACTACCCGGTTCGCGAACCGGAAAGCGCTTTTACCGCAAAAAATCAATATGTTTTTTATTTGCCCCACGGGACCCTTTAATAACCCCAACATCATTCCTAGGGGGTCAAGAAGGGTCAACCTTGCCCCCTTTCATTAAATTCCCCCTTCGTTTTTCTCCTCCTCTTGTCTCTCGATCCTACCGAGAGACAAGATGGCGGCCGCTCCGGACTGTTTAGAATGTTGACAGACACCGGAGAGCCAATCAGCTTCGCTACGCAAAGTTCCGTTACGCGAAAAGTTCGCGAACCGGTGCGCTATCCGGGACGTTGTCACAGATATATCTGTTTTTTAAAATGTTAATTTCTCAAAATACACTGGAGCACATATATTGAGACCCAGCAAAGGCACATCGGGCTAACAGTCTCTACAATTTTGCCAAGTTTCGTGCTAATCCATTCAGCCGTTCGAGCTAAAAGTGAGGCCAAACGCCCGATGGAAAACTCAATGTTAAAAACGCGTTTTGGGACCCCCTTTTTTCTCGGCCCCCCCTTGACGAAACCCCCCCAAATTTTTAGGGGCTGCTCAGAAACAAAATGTGCCATTTTCCTGAAAATTTCAGCCGATTCCGTCCACAAACGCCAAAGTTATTAGACATAGAATTTTCAAAAGTCCCATAGAGAAAAAATCCTAACTATATATACCTACTGGCGACCGCCTGTAGGTAATATATATTTATATATATATATATATATATATATATCCTTTCACCACAAAACTCCTTCTGGACTTCACCGGACCCCTGGAGAGTAGCGAGTGACGCGCACGCCTGCGGAGTAGAGCAGCAGTATTAATTTGTCACAAAAAAGCAGCCAATCAGCTCGCTCTCAGATGTGCCAGATGCAGCGATGTTCAGGAACCTGTAGTTTATTCACAACGCGTTTCCCCTCAGCCTAGGCTTGATCACGTGCAACAGGCAAGTGAAAACCACCAACCATACATAGTATGTAAGTAATGGGAATCAAAGCAAAAGAAGACTGTCGAACCTCTTACTGGCAGACATGTTAACACAGTAAACTGGTAAGTAAACATAGTCAGCACACAATGAAATCAATCATAATGCATCCAATGAAGCTCAGCGAGTTTCCCAATCATAGCCATAAAGATTTTTTAGCCATAAGCATTAATACATCTAAATGACATTGCAGCGGAAAAAATGTGTACTGCAGCGGTGAAAAGAATATGTTGGCCCTCGTTACAAAGGTGACATGTTGCCTATCTTGACACATAAGGTATCATAAATGTTGCTGCATGGGTAGCAGTAATATGACTCTGCGTGGGAGCCCAAATTTTCTGTGTTGATTAATAAAGTTGGTGCAGTTGCGCGTTCCTCGACCGTCAAAGAACCACGCATCTGGCCTATCTCGTGTTATCACCAGCCTTCAATAAAGTTACAATTAAGGCGGTCTCTATTGTGAGACATACCCGCATTGTCTGGTGTTTGTGACCATGCAAAAATCAGTAAATCAGGAAGGGAGGAACCACATGTCACTAGCATGTTGTCACACAGTGTTAGCAAGTGCTACTGTTGTCCTTATTGACTCAAAGGTGAAAAGTCATCCTGAATAGTATTACCAAGTGGTCACATTGTTTCTCATATCGTATAAAGTTTGCATCACACACACCCAACTTTCATCATGTTGTGGTTGCCCGTAAACAGCAAAAGTGTCCCAGTGCTCATAAGTGGAAAAAAGTGAAGAGGAAGAAGAAAAAGAAGAAAAAGGGTAGGAAGCCCATGAAAATAAGTGCTGTTGATGTGGGTCCCTTCCTTTCCTCCTGTAAAATAAATGAAAAGAGAGAAAACAAACAGTGATTAAAATAGTGTCATCTGACCTAGTACCATACTAAATCCAACATATCATTACAATCTTCATCTCTTGGGCACAGCTCGCACTTAAACAAATGGACGAGGGCAAAGGTTACTCTTTTAAATGTACAGATAATTCTTCCTCCTGGTTCAGACCGCCTGGTGTCTTAGTTTGAAAATCAATAATCAATTTTGACTCTCTATATGTCTATATTTTAGAACCCTGGCCCCACCCCAGGGATTCTTGTTCACCTGTTCGAAAATAATGTAGCTCAGGTGCTTAGTATTGAAAAAATGTTTCTCCCTAAAATGCCGTGCTACAGGATATTTGGGATCAAAGTTGGTGATGGCTCTGCTATGCTCCAAAATGTGCTTTTTTGCCATCCATGTTGTGCTCCCTATATACCAAAGTTTGCATGTGCATTCTATGGCATATACAACGCACGTCGAGCTTCAAGTGAGAAATTGAGTGATGACTTTATTCACTCCATTGTGACTCACCTGCTTCCGAATGGTACTGTTAGAGCAAGCCTTGCAGTGGCCACAAGAGAAGAAGCCCTGAAGACCTTGAAAGTCGCTGCGAGGATATGTGGTTATGTCACTGTGGATGAGCATATCCCTCAAGTTCTTCCCTCTACGATAAGTGATGCTTGGTCTATCTGGGATACTTACTCCAATGACAGCATCACTTTTGAGAATACCCCACTTTTTGTTGACTATGTGTTTGATGGTTTGGGAATCTGAGCTGAAAGTTAGTATCAATCTGGTGGTGCTTTCCTCACTCTCCTCTGTGTTGGTTTTCTCAGTGAGGGTCTCTGTCCTGTCAACACTAACTACTCTGGTAAGGGCCTTTTTGATAACCCAATTGGGGTAGCCCCTCTCTTTAAATCTTTCACTAATGGTCAGGCTTTCCAGAGTGTAGGCCTCCTCTGTGTTGCAGTTCCGTTTTGCGGACATGTAGGATGCTGTTGCCTGCGGTGTTTTTATGATGTAGGGAACTGTGGACCTTGTTACCCTTGATTTCCAGCCTGACATCGAGATATTTTGATCTCCGTCCTGCTGATGTTACCACTGAGGATAATGTTCTGATTGTTGACATTGAGTTTTTAAATAAACATGGAGGCTTCTTCCTCTGTACTCTTCCAAATAATGAACACATCGTCGATGTAGCGCAGCCACATCAACAGATGTCCAAAATCCTCTTGGAGGGTCGAATCGTGTTGAATGTTTTCCTCCCAGCTCCCCATGAAAAGCTTGGCGAAGCTGGGAACAAAACACGATCCCATGGCGTGCCATTCACCTGGCGAAACAGAAAACCGTTGAACAGAAAGATGTTATTCATCAAACTATACTCTGTCATGTCCAGCAGCATCTGTCTGTGTTCTCGGAACCTGGTGTGTCTGTTCTCTAGATAGTGTCTACAGGCTGCTAAACCCTGTTGATGATCAATGATGGTGTACAGGCTATGCATATCAAGCTTGATGAACATAGAATCTGTATCCCATTCAAGATCCTCTATCCTTTTAAGAAAATCCTTAGTATCTTTCATGTAACTGTCCAGACCTGCCACATATTCTCTGAGGAAATAGGTCAATGTACTAAGAAACATTCTCAGCCACACTGCGCCTGGATGACACTATGGGTCTACCTGGTGGTCTAATGGGGTCCTTATGAATCTTCGGCAGGAGGTACAGAACTGGGAGGCCTGGAAAATCTTGCTTCAGATATCAGTGTTCCTCCCATGTCAGTATCCCCATATCCTTCCACCTCTTAGGAGCATTTCTGAGAGCGAGCTGATTTGCTGCTTTTTTGTGAGATATATATATATATATATATATATATATATATATATTCTAACAGCCCGTCCCGACGTTGTTCGGGTATGAATTGCTGCCGGCCAGTAGTATATTGTTTTGTAGGATTTCGTTTTGATAGCATTTCTTACCTGTGACAGGCCTGTGAAACGCCCCGATTCACAGTGCACTGCTGATGCACTTAAGAGTGCGCATTCAGTAGTGTGTGAACTCGAGTTTCCCTATTTTATTTTTCCTTGCAATATTGTATAGCGCGAACTTGACAACATGGCATGAGCACAATTTACATTACAGAAGAACACATTCATTTGTGGTAGGCACGGGGAGACAAAGCGATTTGCCTGGGATCACAGGATGTTGAGCTGATGTCGAGATTCGAACGTAGCTCCCCAGCTCTAAAGTTTGCAATTCTAGAACTTGTGGCGGGAGGCGTGTCTAAAAGTGTATGTCGGTGCTGGCCATCAATGAGAGAGAACAAACAAAATGGAATCCACTCAGAGTGGTGGTGGTCCCTAAAGTGATGGGGAACACACAGTGTTGTTTAAATGCCCCTCACACACCAACAGGCCCCTTGGTGTCATGCTTCATCATCGGGGCCTTCGCACCCCTCTACGGGATTCAGCGTGCTACGACTCACGACTGCGTAGGAGCACTAAGTAGTGAACTATGTGAGGGGTGTGTTTCTAAAGGAAAGTGTGAGTGAGGTGAAGTGAAGGTGAGTTACTTAAAAAATACCTGGCACGTAGGAAAAAAAAATATTTTATTAAGTCCTCGGCTGGTATTATTAAAAAAGTGCAGAGCGGGGTTGTAAATATACGTATTAGGGTATTACAACCACTTCAGAGTGTCAACATGTTTCGGAGCTCAAGGGCTCCTTCTTCAGGACAAGGATAAGCACATATCCTCACCTTACTCACATGTAGATATAAAAGTGTTTTTTTAAAAATTTACAACAATGTGTAATGTACCTAACAATGTTTATGTGTAGGTGAGTTTTTGTTGCGCCCAATTGGCGTTGAAGAAAACTTATTGTTCTTAAACTCTAAGCCTCATGAGCCTATGCGTGGTATTGGGGGGATCCTTCCTTACTGTTCAGCAAAGCAACTGTTACTGCAAAGCTAGCTTTGCAGTAACAGTTGACGGCCTTTGGAAGATGGAAATAGCGATGTGGCAGTGAAAGTGTGTTCCCAACCCCACTGGGGAATTATTTGTACATTGTTGGAACAGTAGGGCGGCTTGGCACTACATGGACCAAGAGGCCACGGGGTGGCCACGCCCACATGGGCGGTGAACCAACAAGTTCAAAGGTGTCGCAGCTGCCAGTTTCATTCAATCCCTGAAACCATGACTAAGTGCCAGGAGACACGAAACGCGTCGGGGGAAGAATTTATCTGTGTGAAGCACTGAGCTGTCTATGGAGCTTTCTTTTGGATAAATGATGGCAAAATCAATGCACCTTGTTTGGCTCCTTGAAATACAGGCAAACTGTGTGATGGATTTTTAACGGCTCCGCCTGAGTCGCTGAAAGAGCCACGCTGCACCTCGGTGCAGTCCCACCGCTGTGCCAAACGACGTGGTGGCTTTGGGAAGGTGACGGCCTTTGGAAGATGGAAAAAGCGATGTGGCAGTGAAAGTGTGTTCCCAAACCCACTGGGGAATTATATGTACATTGTTGGAACAGTAAGGCGGCTTGGCACTACATGGACCAAGAGGCCACGGGATGGCCACGCCCACATAGGCGGTGAACCAACAGGTTCAAAGGTGTCGCAGCTGCCGGTTTCATTCAATCCCTGAACCCATGACTAAGTGCCAGGAGACACGAAACGCGTCGGGGGAAGAATTTATCTGTGTGAAGCACTGAGCTGTCTATGGAGCTTTCTTTTGAATAAATGATGGCAAAATCAACGCACCTTGTTTGGCTCCTTGAAATACAGGCAAACTGTGTGATGGATTTTTAACGGCTCCGCCTGAGTCGCTGAGAGAGCCACGCTGCACCTCGGTGCAGTCCCGCCGCTGCGCCAAACGACGTGGTGGCTTTGGGAAGGTGACGGCCTTTGGAAGATGGAAATAGCGATGTGGCAGTGAAAGTGTGTTCCCAAACCCACTGTGGAATTATATGTACATTGTTGGAACAGTAAGGCGGTTTGGCACTACATGGACCAAGAGGCCACGGGGTGGCCACGCCCACATAGGCGGTGAACCAACAAGTTCAAAGGTGTCGCAGCTGCCGGTTTCATTCAATCCCTGAACCCATGACTAAGTGCCAGGAGACACGAAACGCGCCGGGGGAAGAATTTATCTGTGTGAAGCACTGAGCTGTCTATGGAGCTTTCTTTTGAATAAATGATGGCAAAATCAACGCACCTTGTTTGGCTCCTTGAAATACCGGCAAACTGTGTGATGGATATATATATATATATATATATATATATATATATATATATATATATATATATATATATATATATATATATATATATATATATATATATATATATATATATATATCACTCAGGAAGTCAGCCTTACAGCGTGAAGAAGGACGACAGCGGACCCAGAAATTTCAGGTGCAAATTTTATTTAGTGCAAAAAGCGCCCCCGCACCATAGCCATGACGCCTTTTGGGTCTTCCTCGACCCTTGATCACATGACAGCGCTTTGGAGTGATGATTCAAAATTTTAAGTTTCAGTGCACAATGGATAATCCACGTCATAATCGAGATAGACAAAATACTATACAAGCGTCATAAGTTCATATACTTATTTTTAACAAAGCAGCAATAAATATAGTGTTTTAAAATAAGGTTTAAAAGCATTTTCCCAAATAAATATATACGATAAAAATTATTTAAAATATCATATATAAAAACATCATGTACATGTGCAAAATATTGCTGCTATAATAGCATATGACAACTTTCCACAATTTATCTACAAACTGATGTCACACTGGGGAAAACCTCCTCGGGATACTAACTGTAAAATACAGGTTTTCTAACCAAAGACCCAAATGCCTTTCAGTATAGAATTTAATCCCAACATAAAACGCTGATTTAAGAAGTATTTCTTAATGTATAGTTGTCGGAATATAATCCAATGTGCAAAGCAGTGCAATGTAAACAATATAGGTTACAACCCGTGTATAAGTGCAAAAGTGCAAAACATGACTTAATAACATTTATAACACAATAAATGTTAAAATCAAATTCAAAAATATATTTGTAAAAGGATTAAAATGTCATTATCCAATAGCTACTACAAATTCAATATAATCGTGAATTTTTGCAACCTGGATCAGAGTGTTATCCACTGACCTGTAATCAATACAATACTTGAAACCTTAGATTTTAATGAGTTGAATAAACATGATTGTTTCCCCTTACAAACATGTATAGAGGTCCTCCTCTGCATTCAATCCATTGGGATGCTTACTATCTAAGTTCAAGATGTAATAAGTTTCAAGTTTGCGGAGAGCCCCATCCCTGTCGCCACCTCTCCTTAGGGGCATAACAGCGTCTATAGAATAGTATTTCAATAGACTGAAATTTTGTTTGTGATACTCCTTAAAACTTCTGGCAACAGGGTAACTCTCATCACAATGTATGATAGCTCTTAAATGTTGAAGTATTCTCTTATGAACTGGAAGTCTCGTGCTACCAATATATCTGAGCCCACAGGGACATTCAAGAACATATATCGCGAACTCAGTTTTACAGGTTAGATATTTTGAGATGCAAATCTCTTTCTTGAAAAATGGAGAGGTATAGGTTTTCTTATTAACCCCATTCTGACAGGCTTTGCAGTTAGTACATTTAACAAACCCTTTCCTGCTATTTAACCAGTCTGTCATCACTAGGATTTCAGGGCTGCTACTAGTCAAGCTAGTCTGCATTGAGCCTGCTTTCTTAAACGTAATGGTTGGAGCCTTGATCGTTCCCATGTTTAACACCGGGTCATTCTTAATGAGATCCCAGTGTTTGGTCATAATTTTCCTGATGTCTTGATGTTGTTTACTATATGTAATGATCAGTCTTATAGTATCCTCCACAGGAACCTCCACATTGTTCTGTTTCATCGCTTTAGTAATTAGGGCCTCCTCTCTATGCAGTAGTTGCGTGCGTCTTATGGCTGCCCTAATACTTTTATCCGAGTACCATCGAGCTAAGAAGCGTTCCCGACAGGCAGATTGGGCTTCCACCATATCTTCCTGTCTGCTACAAATCCGTTTAATTTGAAGCATCTCCCCGTAGGGGATGCTCCGAATTAAATGTCGTGGGTGATTGCTAGTGGCATGAAGCAAGGTATTGCCTGCTGTAACCTTCCTATGCAATCTGGTGTGGAGTGTCTGTTCATGAGTAAATACTTCTACATCCAGGAAGTTAACTGATGTTTTACTGATTTGAGAGGTAAATTTCAAATTCAAACAGTTTACATTGATTTCCTCAACAAATGCAGCTGCTGATGCTACTTCTCCCCTCCAAATCAGAAATAGATTGTCAATGTACCGATATATGTATATGATGTTGTTATTCAAGTTTTCAGCAAACTGTTGTCCGAGCACCTGCTTCTCCCACAACCCCATGTGCAAACATGCGTAGCTGGGGGAGAAGCAGGAACCCATCGCCACCCCCCTAGTCTGCTGAAAACATATCTTATCAAACATAAAATAGTTGTTATAAAGGCACATTTCAATCATCGCCATAAGCATGTTATTGTGAGCATGGCAGTGTAGGGGTCTATTGTTCAAAAAATGTTTCACTGCTTTCAAGCCATCATGATGATTGATGCTGGTATACAGGGAGGTGACGTCTAGCTTCCTTAAAAATTGCCAGTATCTTGGATAAATGTAGGCAAGCCTTTCATGTGGTCCTGCAGAAAGAAGTCAATATATTTTGAAGTATTTTCCAGGAGGCCACCACACGCAGAAATGATCGGTCTTGCTGGTGGGTTCTGGGCATCTTTGTGGATCTTAGGAATAAAATATATACAAGGTATATTCGGGTGATTGTTTTTTAAAAACTTAAGCTCATCCGAACTTAACAAACCCAATCCTTTCCAAGCTACTAGTTTTATGTAGAAGTCATTCCAAAATGCTTTTATAATTGCAATATCTACACGTTTGTACATTCCTTGTCATTAAGATGCCTCCAGGCTTCCTCCATATACTTCTCTCTGGGCCAGATAACAACGTTACCTCCCTTATCGGCCTGGCGAATAATCACAGTCTTATCATTTTGTAGTTTTTTAACAAGATCATAGTATTGTCGATCATTATTAGTATAGAAGTTTCGTGCCACCTTATGTTGCAATTTCTTAATGCCAGTGGTTATCAAGTCATGGTAATAATCAATATTGTCTTTCACCATAATCGGGCAGAATGTTGATTTGGCTTTAAAGTTTGTTAGGCCAGCTCCCATAGTTGGTTGCATCACATCACTGGCGGCCAATTGAGTGATTTCACCCTGTAGATCCACAAGGTCCATTCTGAGGGCCATGTCTCCTGCAACTAAGGCACCTGGTCCATCATCAATAACCATAATGTCACTCATGGCTGATTTGTCCTTAGTTTGTTTCGTTGCAAAGAACTTCTTTAGTTTTAATTTTTGCACAAATTGAAACACCTCCACTCTTGTTTGTGCATACTTGAAGTTGCTGGCAGGACTATACGATAGGCCTAAGGATAAGATGCGTGTATCAACATCACTCAGTACAATATTGGATAAATTAACCACTGATAAAGCCTCTGTTGCAGCTATTGCCCCTGGGTTTGTTTGCGTTTCCAGTAATTGTTGTTTCTTTTCTTTCTTCCCCCCGCATTTGTGTTTCCTGCGTTGGTGGCGCTTGAAGTTACGGTATTTGCGGGTTTCTTTGTCCTTGGTCTTAGCGTGTCGAGACGATCCTGTCTCATGCAATCGACTTCTTGGGCCAAGGTGAGTTTGCAAAACCCCAAATCATTGCTAGTGCCTGCTTGTTCATTTTCTGACCCACTCTCAGCCACTGAGCTATAGTCAGAAAGGGACGTAGATGATTCAGTTCTATTAGTGAGGACTTGTTGTAGTTGTGAGATATCATTTTGGGGGGGTGGCTTATTAGTACTTTTCTTTGCTGCTTGAAACCGCCTGGCAAATGTAAATACTTGCCCCCTCTCATAGTCCTGCTTGTCCCTTTGAAATTTGAAAGCCTTTCTTTTCCGAATAGCCTCCTCTTCTTTGCATATCCGTGCAAGCATGTCTTCCTTTAATTTGGTGTTTATAGCATTTTGGGGTTCATTGCTCAATTCCCCTTCAAGCGCCACTATTTGTTCTTCCAGTTTTAAACGGTCTATCTCTGCGTATTTTACAAGTAGAGCCATTAGATTCTTGGAGGAATGTAGGTTGCAGTGTGCCCACTCATTCAGTATATCAGGGTTAGGATTTTCATACGTGGGAACTAACATAATACGCAAACCACGTGGCACTCTATCAACTTCCAAATAGCGGGACAACGATTGATGCTCCCACCACTTGGCTTGTTCACCTCTTTTTAGTTTTTCAAGTTTTTTAATTTTGTCACGATATGTAGCATCAACCACATTTACTGTGGCTGCGGGTTGATTCACGGGTGCTGCCGCCGACGGTTCATCGCTGAACATGTCCATTTAGGCTTCTTCCCGACTCCTTAGCGTGCCGGCCATGGCGCACTCGGGGGGCAAATGAAATTAACGCACCAGTGCAACTACTTAACGGACAGCTGTCCTTCGTTGGCTTACCCGCACTTTCCTTCTGCCGAATATTTCAATGCTGACGGGCTTCGCAAGGCTGGTCTGTTCCCCCCAGGGTCCTCCGACTTCGGTGTCAGCTCCACTCCTTCCGCCCACACAATGCACTTGATTCGGGGGCTGGAACAACAGGAACTCCCGTGTAGGAAACTTGGAACTGCTTCCAAGGTCAAGCCCCGGTTGCACGGCTTGAAAGGTGTTCCGCCCAGCAGCAAAGGAAGGGTTCCGCTTGAAGCCGAGAAAGCCAATCGGTAGTAGATCACTCAGGAAGTCAGCCTTACAGCGTGAAGAAGGACGACAGCGGACCCAGAAATTTCAGGTGCAAATTTTATTTAGTGCAAAAAGCGCCCCCGCACCATAGCCATGACGTGTTTCGGGTCTTCCTCGACCCTTGATCACATGACAGCGCTTTTGAGTGATGATTCAAAATTTAAAGTGGCAGTGCACAATGGATAATCCACGTCATAATTGAGATAGACAAAATACTATACAAGCGTCATAAGTTCATATACTTATTTTTAACAAAGCAGCAATAAATAAATAATAAAAGCATTTCCCCAAATAAATATATACGATAAAAATTATTTAAAATATCATATATAAAAACATCATGTACATGTGCAAAATATTGCTGCTATAATAGCATATGACAACTTTCCACAATTTATCTACAAACTGAGGTCACACTGGGGAAAACCTCCTCGGGTACTAACTGTAAAATACAGGTTTTCTAACCAAAGACCCAAATGCCTTTCTGTATAGAATTTAATCCCAACATAAAACGCTGATTTAAGAAGTATTTCTTAATGTATAGTTGTCGGAATATAATCCAATGTGCAAAGCAGTGCAATGTAAACAATATAGGTTACAACCCGTGTATAAGTGCAAAAGTGCAAAACATGACTTAATAACATTTACAACACAATAAATGTTAAAATCAAATTCAAAAATATATTTGTAAAAGGATTAAAATGTCATTATCCAATAGCTACTACAAATTCAATATAATCGTGAATTTTTGCAACCTGGATAAGAGTGTTATCCACTGACCTGTAATCAATACAATACTTGAAACCTTAGATTTTAATGAGTTGAATAAACATGATTGTTTCCCATTACAAACATGTATAGAGGTCCTCCCCTGCATTCAATCCATTGGTATGCTTACTATCTAAGTTCAAGATGTAATAAGTTTCATGTTTGCGGAGAGCCCCATCCCTGTCGCCACCTCTCCTTAAGAGCATAACGGCATCTATAGAATAGTATTTCAATAGACTGGAATTTTGTTTGTGATACTCCTTAAAATGTCTGGCAACAGGGTAACTCTCATCACAATGTATGATAGCTCTTAAATGTTGAAGTATTCTCTTATGGACTGGAAGTCTCGTGCTACCAATATATCTGAGCCCACAGGGACATTCAAGAACATATATCGCAAACTCAGTTTTACAGGTTAGATATTTTGAGATGCAAATCTCTTTCTTGAAAAATGGAGAGGTATAGGTTTTCTTATTAACCCCATTCTGACAGGCTTTGCAGTTAGTACATTTAACATATATATATATATATATATATATATATATATATATATATATATATATATATATATATATATTCACTGAAAAAAACATAGGTTTCATACCAGTTATAGTTAGGGATTAGTATTTAAAAAACCTATGAATTCACTGAAAAAACCATAGGTTTCACACCAGTTATAGTTAGGGATTAGCATTTAAATAACCTATTAAATTCACTGAAAAATTCACTGATAAAACCATTGAAATTCCACTTTATAGTTAGTTGGACTCACTATAACTTGCGCGCCTGCAATGCACTGCTGATGACGTCACATATTAAATCACTCATGACATGGTCAGTGACATCACTCATTACATCACTGATGACACCATCCTTGTGATAGAGTGACAGACCTCCTTTCAGTGTAAAGTGACCCTTGAAACACATATTCAAAAATAGTAACTAACATTTTCAAAAAAGTGGAGATACCCATACCAGTTACAACAACCAATTCAGGGTGAGGTAGGGTGATAAAAAAGAAGTGAGGTTAAAGCAAAGGGTGATGACAAACTAGATTTTTTAGTCACACTTACTATATAATTAAAGAAAACTTAATTGCATGTTTAAACTACCCTTTATATCTGTGAAAGACAAAAGAAAAAAAAAGTTATAATTAGTGAGATATATATTTTAAAATAGAAGAAACAGGTCAAGAGGTAAAAAATCAAAAAAGTGTACTAAGAAATAAAGCAAGAGTGAAGCATACAGAAACGGAAATAAAGTAATGTAGAAAGACAAAAAAGAGGGAAAAGAAATAGAAGGAGAACAAATTACTGAAGGTAAGTAAGATACTAAAAGAATGCGTGATACCAAAACGAAATCAGGAAAGAGAAGTAAGTAAAAGGAGAAGGAGTGAAAGGGAAAGGAGTCTAAATGAGGATCCATTTACAAGAAAGAGGAATGAAAGATGACTGACAGTGAGTGAAGGGGAGTCACAGAGTGAAGGGGTTGAAAGGAATGAGGTTAATATAGAACGATAGAGGAAAAAGGAGTGAGGAAGTAAGTACACAGAAAGACAAAGGGAAGGGCTGAGTGAAGTGCAGTACAATGAGTGAAGAAAGGAAAAAGAGTAAAGGAGCAAAAGAAGTAAAGAGAGAGGGAGAGAACTAAAGTAGTGGTACTGAGAGAATGTGAGAAAGTTGAAAAGTGGTGCAAGGGAGAGAGGAAATGCAGACAGTTGAAATTGGATTGAGGAGTTGTGAAAGAAGTGGAGTAAAGGAACAGCGATGAAACAAAGTGAAAAACCACTGGACAGACTTTCACCAAATATAGAATACACCCTACTACATACCAGTCCCTACCATTATCCCACTTTTGATGGTATTCCATTGAGCCATTTGGGCTGTAGCCCTGTCTAAATATCCTGACGTAAATTACATGACAAAAACATATATGTAAGTGTTGGAATTTACAACCAATTAAAATATTACTTACATTTTGTACTTTTATGTGCTGACATTTGATTGGTTAAGTACACGAATATATAAGAAAAATGACAGGGAAACACAGCCATTTTGACTAATACTACCTGAGGTACATTTTGACAGAAAACTTCAACTACTTTGAAAAAGGTAAGTTGTTAATTTGAAATGGGAGCTATGTTTTGCACTTTGAGTTAATTTGGGAAAACGTTTTCTGATAGTTATATACTATCCCTGTGTAATTGAGATAGGCTTCTCTGGTATAATTATGAATTTACTTAGACTTCATCACATGCACTTTTTAATAGTTCTACTTCCTGCCTGAAAACATACACTGCCCAAAAATTACTTCACTGTTAAAAACAAAGAAGTACCTGTCTAAACTTAAACCCAACAGTACCCTAACTCTACTAATATAGTTAATTTTTATGCAATTTTCAGAAAGAAAATGGAAGGAGAAAAACAAGCAAATGTTACTTCTATCGAAGTAAAGGTAGAAAATCCAGAATAGCAAAAAGATAAAGTTGATTTCATGGATGACTCTTTGGACCAACAGTTAATAGAATGTTTGGAACAAATGGAATCATGTACTTATAATTATGAGGAAATACCGGACAATATTATGTTACAAGTTTTATTAAATTATGAAAAAGAATCAGAAGAATATATTTATATTTAATAATTTTAAATTGTTTGAGACAATATTCATTTTTATATGTAATTCATGAAGTATTACCAAAATGATTATATTATAAAATGAGACTTATAGTATACTGTGCAACTTTTTTGTGTTACATAGTAAGTTTACTCATAGTTACTACATTTCTCCCACTATATTATCTCCTATGTGTATTTTACATCTCTTTTTCATCATAACGGAGCAGGATAGACTACCCATGATCCCCTAGGACTTCTCAGGGAGTGCTTAAAGGATCTGTTTCTGCTTTCCTGACAGACTATGTTATGGATTCCATATACCACAATAACTTCTATAACAACATGCAAGATATCTACAGAGGAGACGGTGTACATTAAATTTAAGTCTCTGCATTGGTACCTACATGTAGGTACTTAAATAATTTAAAAAAACAACAAAAAGAATATGGTACCTACATGTAGGTACTTAAATAAAAAAATAATAAAACAACAAAAAGAACATTTCTTTAAAACAGCTACTTTTTTTTAAAACTGTCATTCTTTTTCCCCATGGTACGCTCCCCGGTGCGCTCCTCCTCAAAAAGAACATTTCTTTAAAACAGCTACTTTTTTTTAAAACTGTCATTCTTTTTCCCCATGGTACGCTCCCCGGTGTGACTCACTCCTCTCCTCGAGCCGAGTGGTCGCTCCCAGCGTCCCCTGCTGGTTCTGGTATCGTAGCGCTGCTTTGCCTGTGCATCTGCCGACTACATTTGCCTACTGCCTGCCTCTTTGCTTGATTTACATTGTTTTACATTGTTTGGTGATTGTCACTGCTGCTTTGCGCGTCTAACTGTAGCGCTCCGCTCTGCTCCCCCCTCCGCCTCCATTTTGACTGTTGTTGTTGTCCTCGTGTGCCCGCCCCGCCTCCCAGCTGAGACGCCCTCCCACTGTCCTCAAAGAGCGCTTCTCCACCTTAGTGCGCTGTGACTCACTCCTCTCCTCGAGCCGAGTGGTCGCTCCCAGCGTCCCCTGCTGGTTCTGGTATCGTGGCGCTGCTTTGCCTGTGCATCTGCCGACTACAATTGCCTACTGCCTGCCTCTTTGCTTGATTTACATTGTTTTACATTGTTTGGTGATTGTCACTGCTGTTTTGCGCGTCTAACTGTAGCGCTCCGCTCTGCTCCCCCCTCCGCCTCCATTTTGACTGTTGTTGTTGTCCTCGTGTGCCCGCCCCGCCTCCCAGCTGAGACGCCCTCGCCCCTCCCCCTCCACCATCCATATATGACAGGAGTTCCCGCGTGCAGCGTTCACGCGCAGCGACCGCGCCCAACCCGCGCCGAAGGTGCGCCAAAGGTAAGCCCGTCTACGCCCGTCCGCGCCTGGACCGCGCCCAGCGCCAGTCCCCCTGCCCCTCGCGCTGCCCAGCCCCCCCGCATTACCTACGATGCCGCCACCCTCCTAGCCCTTAACCCCGGTCGCGCTCCCAACTGCGTCCAAGCCGCCCCTGGACACACCCATGGACCTTTCTCTTGCTACTCCTGCAAATTCATCGGCACCGACAACATCCCCGCTACAACCACAACACAGATTCCCGACCCCAACCACCTACAATGCATCCTTCTCAACACTCGATCGGTCCACAGACACGCCATTGACCTATGGAATCTACTAGACACCATCTCTCCAGACGTCGCCTTCCTAACAGAAACATGGATGAACGCTTCCTCCGCCCCAGACATCACCATTGCCATCCCTGAAGAGTATAAGATCACACGCAAGGACCGCACCGGCCACACAGGAGGAGGAATCGCTATTGTCCATAAGAAATCAATCCGCATCTCAACCAGCTCTGACGCCAACCTCGCTAACTCCGAACACCTTCACTTCCAGATCCACATCGACCCCAAGACCACACTCAGAGGCACCCTCCTCTACAGACCACCAGGACCCCGCGCAAAATTCAGTGAAGACATCACGGACTTCATCACCCCACACGCACTCCCCTCCAAAGACTACATCCTTCTGGGAGACCTCAACTTTCACCTTGAAAAGATCAACGACCGCAACACCACAACCCTCTTAGACAACCTCGCCAACCTCGGACTTAAACAACTAGTCACTTCCCCCACCCACATCGCAGGTCACACACTCGACCCCATCTTCACCTCCAGCAATCATGTCTCCTTCAGCCACACTTCGGATCTCCTCTGGACTGACCACAGCTGCGTTCACTTCACCTACAACAAACCAAAACCCACCAACCACCTCCAACCAACTCTGCAAAGAAACTGGAACAAAATCACTACGGACCAGATCTCCGCATCGCTCCTTCTAAACACCCCAGCCCACTCTTCTAACGCAAACCAAGCCGCCACCAACCTCACCCTATGGTTATCCAACACCGCCGACACCTTAGCACCACTGAAAAAACGTCAAAGCAAACCTGGCAGCAAGAAGGCCTCATGGTTCAACGATGATCTTAAGAAGTCCAAGAAACTCTGCCGCTCCCTTGAAAAGGCCTGGAAAAAAGACCCAACCACTAGCACCAAGGACGCCTTCAAAAATGCCACCCGCACTCACCACCAACTAATCCGAAAGGCCAAGAAAACAGCATTCAAGGATCGACTTGACAACAACGCCCATAACAGCAAGGAACTTTTCAACATCGTCAAGGAATTTTCCAATCCCTCGGCCAACTCCAACGACATCACCCCCTCTCAAGCACTCTGCGACTCCCTAGCCTCATTCTTCCACAACAAGATTGCAGACATCCACAACAGCTTCGACAACCAACCCGGAGACAAACCCCCCCTACCATTTGCTGAACATTCTCCCCCCATGAACACCCTCAACGACTGGAACCCAATCTCCACTGAGGACACAATCCGCCTGATGAATTCCATCCACTCAGGATCCCCCACAGACCCATGTCCTCACCACATCTTCAACAAAGCAGACTCCATCATAGCACCGCACCTCTGAGACGTCATCAACTGCTCCTTCAACTCCGCCACCTTCCCGGAAGACTGGAAACACGCTGAACTCACCGCCCTTCTGAAAAAACCAACAGCGGACCCCACCGAACTCAAAAATTACCGCCCCATCTCGCTCCTTCCATTCCCATCCAAAGTCATCAAGAAAGCTGTCAACAACCAGCTCGCCGCCTTCCTCGAAGCCAACAAATCCCTCGACTCCTCACAATCTGGCTTCCGAGCAAAACACAGCACTGAGACCGCCCTCATTGCAGCAACAGACGACATTCGAACTCTACTGGACAATGGAGACACAGTCGCCCTCATCCTCCTCGACCTCTCTGCAGCATTCGACACAGTCTGCCACAGCACCCTATTACAACGCCTCAATAACATCGGAATACAAGGAAAAGCACTTGAATGGATCACCTCGTTCCTCACCGGAAGAACCCAGAGAGTCCGCCTTCCACCATTCAGGTCCGAGGCCACTGAAGTCATCTGTGGCGTACCACAAGGATCATCACTTAGTCACACCCTCTTCAACGTATACATGAGCCCCCTTGCGGCCATCGCTCGCCAACACAATCTCAACATCATCTCCTACGCGGATGACACTCAACTGATCCTTTCTCTCACCAAAGACCCTATCACGGCCAAAACCAACCTACACGAAGGAATGAAAGAAGTTGCCGAATGGATGAAACAAAGCCGTCTGAAACTGAACTCAGACAAAACAGAAGTCCTCATCTTAGGTACATCCCCCTCTGCATGGGACGACTCTTGGTGGCTGGAAGCCCTCGGAAAAGCACCCATCCCGACAGACCACGCACGGAACCTAGGCGTCATCCTGGATTCTTCACTCTCAATGAACAAACAAGTCAGCGCCGTATCCTCATCCTGCTTCAACATTCTTCGCATGCTCAAAAAAACATTTCCCTGGATCCCCACCGAAACAAGGAAAACAGTCACCCATGCTCTGGTCACGAGCCGTCTGGACTACGGAAACACCCTCTACGCAGGTACTACCGCTAAACTCCAGAAGAAACTTCAACGAATCCAAAACGCCTCAGCCAGGATCATATTAGACATCCCACGCAACGAACACATCTCTGGTCACCTTAAAGACCTCCACTGGCTACCCGTCAATAAGATGATCACTTTCCGACTGCTAACCCACGCACACAAATCACTCTACGACATCGGACCAGAATGCCTCAACTCACGACTGTCCTTCTACACCCCCTCCCGCCAACTACGCTCTTTCCAGCCAAGCCCTCGCCACTGTACCTTGTATCAACAAGACCACCATGGGAGGCAGATCCTTCTCATACCTGGCTGCTAAAACATGGAACTCACTCCCCGCTTACCTTCGCCTTACCCAGAACCACCTAGCATTCAGAAAGCAACTTAAAACGTGGATATTTGACAAGTAATCCTCCTCCCCTCCCTAAGCGCCTTGAGACCCTCTGGGTATGTAGTGCGCTATATAAATTCTCTGACTTGACTTGACTTGACTTGGCTCCCCGGTGCGCGTACCGGGCGCTCCCCCACATCAAACCTAGGGGGTCAGGGGGTCTACTCTGCCCCCTTATGGTCAATTCCCCCTCTGTTTTTGCCACCTCTTGTGTCTGGACCCTACCGAGACTCAAGATGGCGGCCGCTCCGGACAGTTTGGAATGTTTACAGACACCCTAGAGCCAATCAGCTTCCCGCACGCAAGTTGCGTAGCGCGCCCGGTACGCGCCCCGGTGCACGTACCGTGGCGCTGCCATAGATATATATATTTTTCTGAACCTAAATTACTCAAAAACCACTGGAGCACATATCTTGAGACATAGCAAAGGCACATCAGGCTACCAGTCCCTACAATTTTGCCAAGTTTGGTGGAAATTCATTCAGCGGTTCGGGCTAAAAGTGAGTTCGACCGCCCTATGGAAATTAACATGGGCAAAACACGTTTTGGGACCCCCCTTTTATCTCGGCCCTCGCTTCACGAATCCCCCCCAAACTTTCAAGGAAGGACCGAAGCTCCGCGAGGCAAATTTGAGGACATTTTCAGGCAGATTCGTCAACCGGCGCCAAAGTTATTCACAATACAATTTTGAGATTTTGCATTGAAAAAAATGTATATATATATATATATATATATACATATATATATATATATACATATATATATATATATACACTATTAACATACAATCTAATAAAAAAACATTATATTATAAACTAAAACATTAAACTATTTAAAAGTCTTTAAACTTACATGTTAATCACTGGATGGGCGAAACTCGTAATCTACCATGCTGAGCAAACATTTCGCACTTACCTGGTGTCTGTGTCCCGCTTTTCGACTTAAAACTGGAATAGTCATGGGAATCCTGGTGTTACATGTATATATATATACACTAATAAAATAAAATCTATTTAAAAAAACATTATATTATAAACTAAAATATTAAACTAGTTAAAAGTCTTTAAACTTAAATGTACCATTCCAGTGAGTGCAACAGTAGGGAAAGTGTTGGATAGCGGAGGGATAAAAGTTACTATTCCCACTCCAGTGAGTGCAACAGTAGGGAAAGTCTTGGATTGTTAAGTGGTAAAAATTACTAAAAATTACAATTCCTACTCCAGAGAGTGCAACAGTAGGATAGCGCTCAGCTGCCCCGGCAAAGTCCCAGTGCTGAAGTAAAAAACAGCAGAACAATAGACAACATACAACAGTCTATAGTGGAGGAAAAAGGTGCATTTACGGAAAGCCAGGTAACTTTCCGTACTACGAATGGCGGTGGGGAGCGCATTTCAAAGTCTTGCTGCCAATACACCAAAAGAGCATCCACCAGCGCGAACCCTCCTCGCCCGCGGAACAACTGCCAAATGGTGGCCCATAGAACGGAGTTGGCGGGATGGGGTGTAAGGTGTAAGCAGATTGACCACGATGTCTGGAGAGGAAAGATTTAGGATTTTAAAAGACATACAACCAATGTAGCCGATGGATAGCACTGGAAGTGGGGCATGTCCTGGGCAGACCTACAAGGCTCTAGCTGCAGTGTTCTGGACCCTTTGCAGTCTTGTCATTTCTGCCTTATTGACTCGAAAGTAGAGTGAGTTGCCATAATCTAATCTAGACAGAATGGATGCCTGGACAACCACCTGCAGGACCTCAGACTTGTTGGCATTTAACCGAAGACAGTTGGCAGTCATCCATTGAGATATGATCTCCAGATCCCTCTGTAAGTTCCAGAGGGATCTGGAGATCATGCCGGAGTCATCTGCGAGTGTCACTACCAATTGTGTGTCATGTGCATAGGATACTACTGTGAGCCCTCTGATTTTTGCCACTGCTGCCCCTATAAACCTGACAACCCACACCTAAAAATCATTGCGCAATTCCCATGATTCATTTTAAAATAATAAATTAATATCAATTAACAACTACTTAATAATTAATTAAAAATAAATTACTTTCCACCCTTTACCAATATAAACCCCACAACTCACATCTAAAACTAATTACACAATAGCCATATTTAATTTGTAATTAATTAATTAGCATTAAATAACAAATAATTATTAATTAACTTAAAATAAATTACTTCCCACCCTTTACCCCTATAAACCCCACAACCTGCTGCTAAAAAATGATGACGCAATTAACATAATTAATTACCAAATAATTAATTAGTAAGGATTAACAACCAATTATTAATTACTTAATAATACATTTCTTTCTACAATTAGCACTATAAAACCTAAATTAAGTACATTTTAAAAATCATTAATGTATATATATATATATATATATATATATGTATATATATATATATATATATATATATATATATATATTACTTACCACACTCTAACCCTATAAACCCCACAACCTGCTCCTAAAAAATAAAACAATTACCATAATTAATTAATTAATATCAATCAACAACCAATAATCCCCTATGAACCCACAACCCACTATGGAACAAAAAAAAGCTAAATTTAATTAAAATAAAATTGATAACTACTAAACATTTAACACTTATATTAAAAAACAAAAACAATACTTAATCAAAAAAAATGATCACATACATTTAAAATACATACTAAAATACATAGCACTAATTAGAAAATCGATATTATAAACAACTATATTTTTGCAAATGATATTAGTGACTTTGATATATTAAAAAACGATATTTCCTATTTTAAAGTCGCTATTCTTGACCACAATGTTCTTGCTGTCGATATTTCTCTATCACAAAATTTCCTGCTCGATAAGTGTTCCTTAACAAAGCGGCTTGTGATGAGGCCCTTTACCTGGGCCGCAGCACAAGCTGCAGTGTAAAGGAGCACTTTCCGACTGCCACCACGACTGTCATAGCGTAATCAGGCCGTCTCCTAAGCGCCGCAACAAAAGACGGTAGTCTGACCAACCAATATCATAATCAGGCCCTAAATGTTGTCAGGACGGGTCATCCTGCCAGGATGGGTGGGCTGACCTGTTCCCTGCTCCTCTCACATTTCAAAGGGCTGTCTCAAGCACACTCTCAAAGGAACATGACACCAGCTGTTTGACACTCTTGACTACTTGGAACCTCGGCAGGGGAAGGAACTTTCCAGAACAAGATGTGAGGGTAGTCTAAAAGATTCCCCAATTTCAAAGGCAGGCACTAGACATAAATATTGGATCCTCAGACCAACTCTTCAGTACACTCCTGCCCATGCACAGGACCCCCAGAGGGTCTGCTTTCTACCCCAGAGGGCTGCACTGCTGCTACCAGAGGATTGCCCTGCTGCTTGAGGCCTGACTTGCAGCTTGATCCCAGAACTACCAGAGTGGCACCAAGGGCTAGTTAGTTGGCCTCCTGTGTGACCTACAGGGACTTGTCAAAATCTAAAAACTTTGAACACTTCCCCTTGGCTTCTGCCTGGAATGAGCCCCTGATCCCTAAGAGGTGCCTTCCTAGGCCCTCTACCCTTGGCTGGCTTCAGAGTTCCACTCCTCTGTAAGAAATTGAGAAACCCTGATATTTTGAGCTCTTGATGACCAAATATGTGCATGACCGCGCCTAGACTCTGCTGCCCATAAAGACTGCCAATGCTAAACGCTAGCAACAACTGTCTGCAACACCCGACCAGATCTTCGCACTACAACAACGATTATCCATGACGGTAGGCAGGCTCATCGTGCTACAGTGGTAACCATCTGTAACACTCTCCCTGCTGTGAGAAGGTAACTTTTATAGCTGAACTAACCTAGTCCCTGTGTCTAGGCTGCGCTCTATCGCAGTTAGCCTGAACTTGTGATCCCCCCCTCCAGGTCTCACATTACCATATTGGTGTTTTGGGACTTTAGGCTTTATATCTCACTAACATCTTGAAATGACAGATCTCTGATTCTACTATGGATTTTTATTGTTCTGGTATCATTTTATTTGTTCAACGTTACTTCATTTATTTACATTTCTGTGGGATTTTTCTTGTGTTGTGTTTTCACTTGATTACTTTTTGAACGCTGCATAAATAGTGTATATGTTGCCTCTAAGTTAAGCCTGACTGCTTTTGTGCCAAGTTACCAGAGGGTATTGCACTTGTCAATTTAGTGACTTTTGTGGTTCATCCTGACTAAGATCGTGGTTGTTGCTTGAGAAGGATTTTCACTCTCCTTAACAAAAAAGTAATTTTGCACACCTTTTTATTATCCCGTAATGCATTTGTCAATATTTATTATGAATGAGACCTTATCTTACGGACTTTATTCAGGAGAACTTCTTACAACTGAAAACCAAAAATCAGTTTATAATCATTTGAGGCTGATAAAACACGTGCATGGTGCAAGAACAGTCTCAGAGTAATGAGCCTATAGAATGATTGGAAAGAGTGAGTAATAAGAGTAAATAAGAGTAAATTAGTTGATGACAAATGTATTTACTATGCTCGTGCCAAGAGTGCTTATTTTAACCTCACACGAATTAGGGTGGGAAGCTGTTATCTTCCTCTCGTCTTTCCTCTAGTGTAGTGTAGCATGTGAACAAAATGAATGAGAGTGATGATGCTGAGGGGTGAGTTTGGTGTTTTGATTCTACCTGTTGGAGAGGCTTTAAATTCTGGGGAAATTACAAAGATGTCTACTCTGTTGTGGTGGTAGTCTTCTAACACTGCAAGAGCATTACCACAAATTAACGATGAGCTAATGGCAATGCATTCAATGGTATGGAAAACTTGTCTTTTGTTAGATGTTTTACTTGCAAAAGGGGTCAGAGTCTGTTGTGTGTTGAAGGCTCAAAAGTGTTGTTATGGACAATAGTAAGCTTATTAATTACTACCATGGTATGATTACTGATATATCGTGAGACAACGGTTGTTCAAGAACATGGACTGGGGGAATCCGTTTGAACCTGAAATTAATTGGAAAAGGTGGATGAGTGGTGTGCTTAGGAAGATCAGTACACCACTAATAATTGCTTTTATCTGTATTATTCATTTGCTGGAACCAATCTGCAGTAAGGGTAGAAAGTATAACTGAAAAAAAGGTGACAGCAACATTTACGATGAAGAGAAAGTGAGATGAAATTGAGTAGGAGAACATTGAAGCTTGTGCCTATGGTGAAATTTAGACTTTGGAAGAATCAAGACAAAAGAAGCAGAAGACGTAACAAATTGTAGATGGTACTTAGTTCATCATCACAAGAGGGGAAACATTGTTAAAATAGTTTGCTAATAAATTATATTTGCTTAGTACCATGAAGAATTTGTATTAAAAATGACAATGGTTCACATTACATAATTGTGTTTTTTGTCTGGCTTTGACCAAACTAGGCCTAGTCTCCATTCTGCATTTAAAGGAAGCCATGTTTTCATCTCTAATTCTGATGCTGCACACAGCAAAATGTGCAGTAATGCTTTGTGATGGCACACTGCTCCAAGTAAATCTCGAAGGAAACTGTCTTGCAACTGTACCAATTCAAGGTCCTTCCTGCCTGTATAACTGAAGGCCTATTCAAATTATTAGTCAGTTATTGTTTGTGTATAAAAAGGTTTGTACTGTCACATCCAATGACATTAGGTCAAATGGGTGCTCACTGTATGTTTATTTAAGAGGTGTGGTTAGTATAGTGTTAGATAATGATGTATTAATGCTGTACTGTTATTCATCAAATCATGTTGTTTTTCACTCAAATCACCATAATTTTTATTATTAAAAGCCATAAACCTGGAGGTGAGGTAAGGTAAACCTTTTTGACTCAGACTTTTGGGAGCAGACCGATTCCAGGCTGTCTCATTCTTAGGGCTTAGAATGTTTTATTAGAATTATGCTGCTGCTTTTGATTAAACTGTATGTTATTTCCCTACATTGACTGATTAATCTAATTTGTTAACTCTGGAATGAACTTTGATATTTTAATGACCCTTCATGGTTTTCACTGTTACCCAATCCAGTAAGGCTTATTCAATTGAAATGATGCTTTAGGTAGTTGGTTTACTGACCAGAATTAGATTCCTGTAAAGATCGCATTACCCCATCTATTCTTGAGAATAGCACTACCCTGATCATGCAAAGGCGGCTCATCTTGAATAGATAATCAAGTAATGTGATGACAATAAAATAAGTGGTGTCAATAAGACTTGACTTACTCCTCTTTTGCAGCAATAACAATAAGGGCTTGACCTCTACATTGACAAACAGAAAAAAACGAGTGATCATTTTCAAGTTGCTTTTAATGTCACTGCATTTATCATTTGCCTCTGGGTGCCATTTCCTCCCTGGATATGACTCTCAAAAGGATTGAGAATGTGGTCTGAACAAGCAAACTAGGGAATTAAGACTTCTAGAAGGAATTGAGGGTAGCAGAGCTGATATAATTGAAATGGATTATCTTTTGGATCAGTGTTCACATTACGTAAGATGAGACTGTTTTAGAGCAAATAAAATGGGGTAATGGACAATGGTGTGTAATTCACAGCAACTTTCAATTTGCCAGTGTTCGTGTAGTCATGATGGAGAAAGGAGCACTAATAAAAACAGGTTTCAGTGATGCATAAACTCTTGACTGGTGGTTATCTAGTAGTATATGCATTCTCCTGTATGTGTGTGAATGAGCGTCCTTTTTGATAAATATTTCCAATAAAATGTCAATTTGCTGTGCATTGTTGCTTCTAAAGTGGAGAGATTGATTAATTTACCTAGAGATAATGATAAGATTGTGTTCGACCCGGCCCTTTTTGGCAGGTTCACCCCAAAACTTTTTGCTTTTGCCTAGCCTGTTTCTGTAACCTGGTGTTAGTGATTTTAGGTCTTTGCGCACTTTTTCACTGTGGTCCAGTATAACGTGCGTGCGCTCTCTGTGTGTGTGGTGAGTGACCTGCCCTTCAATAGGAATGCATGGGGAATATGTGTGACCATGGTAGTTCCTGATGTGTGGGGAGTGCAGGGTCGAGTTTGGTATGTGCGAACTCGTGAGATTGAATGCTGCGCAATGATGTATGCGGCATGATTGTGTCTAGTGTAGAAGTGCCACTTCTGGAAGTTGGCATGTGTGTGTAGTGAGTGTGCTGGCACGTGATTGGCTGGAGCTGGCTGGTGAGCCTGTCTCCAAGAGTCTGGGGGGTTCTGCCACGGTGGTGAATGGATTGATTAGCATGCTGATGTGAGGGAGGGGTACACCTGGGACCTGAATAGGGCTGTGTTTTCCCTCCATAAGGCTGGCTCCACCCCCTGTGGTGCGTCTGATGTCCCTAGCCTGGCCAGTGAAAGGTGTTCCCCATAACCAGTTGTAGCTGGTTCTCACACTGCCTGCACCCTGCTAGACAAAGGATTTTGGGTATAAAAAGGGGCTGTGTCCCCTTACAAAATGTTCTTGTTTCTGACTGGACTCAACCTAGGGTGTGCTGCTGGGAGCGCTTTATTCTTTTCTGGGACTTTGTTACTGGTCTTTTGGGCCACCAGCGCCTGGGAGCACTTTGTTAGTCCACTAGCGCTTGGGAGCGCTTTATTCTCCCTTCAGCGCCTGGGGCACTTGATTTGCCGTTTTTTTGTACCCCTGGCAGGTGCCCACCCTGCCAGGGACCTGGTGCCGTTTTTATGCCCCCCAAACGAGTGCCCACCTCGCTTTACTATTGATTTCCAGGGTCTCCCCGAGCTGGCCTGCATGTGAAAAGCACGAGCCTATCCTGCATTGTGGCCGCTCATTTGGTTTAATCGAGGGTGGCCACCCCTCATTTGGTGCCAGAGAAATCGCCATCTGCAACCCATAGCCACGATCCGAGAACCGGAGGGGCCTCGCTCTGATTGGGCTGTTGTTGGGGACTGGTCCCGTGGAGCCGTGCTCTGATTGGGCAGCATGCTGAAACTGCCCGGGAGAGAAGGAGCATGGCGACCGAGGGTGCAGGCGGGGCTCTGGTGGTTGAGGAGAGCCCCGCGCTGCCCAAAGGAGACCTGTGATGCAGCCGCCGACGACGGTGAGGCTCTTGAGAGTGAGAGAGCCCCGCTTGCTGCCGCCATGGAGGAAGTTGCCGCCCGGAGGAGGCCCAGCCAGGGAACAGCACGGTGAGTGAGGGGCTGAGGGGGGAAGCTCCGGGCGTGGGCGTAAGTGCCTGAGTGAGGCACTGTAACCGGCCGTGCTAGGAGCGGCTCCGTCTGTGCAGCGGGCCGCTCCGCAAAAGGCCTCACTGATATCAGGAGCCCCGAGTGGTTCCACCATGGGGTCCTGTCTTGTGTTAGGAGCCAGTGCACTCTGAAGAAGGGGCAAGTTGTTTTTGAGCCCCGAGGGGCTCCTGGGCATTTTGAAAGATTCTGAGTCCCCAGAGAGGGGACTCCAACGATGGGGGCATGTTTGTTTAAGGAGCTGAATTGGCTCCCCCGCCCCCTTATTTTGAGAGGAGCCAGGGTACTCCAAGGCCCACAGTGATTTTAGAGTCCCCACGAGGGACTTGGGGGCATTATGTTGTTGAGGAGCCGGAGTGCTCCAGAGGGCCCATGTAGTGTGTGCAAAGCCTAGAGGGCTCCAACATTTTTGTGTAATATGCATGTCCAGAGCCTAGAAGGCTCCCAGTTGGCGCAGGTTTGGTCCCTGAGGGCTAGTGAGAGCCCTTTCGCAGTTCTGCTTCACAGCTGCCCAGCAATTAGTGGGAAGCTGCACCGTTTAGGCGCAATTTGAGTGAAAGTCCCTAGGAGGGACAGAGATGGCACAGTGGTGCCAGGCCTTCCACAGCTGTGCAGCACTTAGTGCCAGCTGCAGCGTTTAGGCCCTTGGGATTGTTCTCAGCTGCCCAGCAAGTAGTGGGCAGCTGCAACGTTTAGGTTTGCGCCGTTGGTGCACCCCTGACTGGCGCTGCATTGGCAGCGCGCCCTGACATTCTGGATACAGGGCATTTAAGCCCCTTCTTGAGATGGCCAGTTGGCCAGGGGGCTGGTATGTGGGTAGGGTGCAAGGCCCTAATGTGATTATTGCGTGATGTGATTTTACTATGTTAATGATAGTAATTGCCTAAGGTGATGTTTGCGCAATGTGATTATGAGGTTATTTTACCTATGTAGGTTTATGCTCGTGAGATGTTTTCACTCTGTGAGTTACGCCCCTAAATATGATTTATTCTTAGGAGGCAGAGTCTAATGTGTTTAGACTAGTGAGGAGATTGCCTACTGTATTTTTACCAGTTAGGCCCAAATGTGAGTTATGCGTAATGTGCTATGCCATTATGCCTGTGACACCTCTGAATGTGTTTTATGCATTATGTGTCTTACCTACACCTCTGAATGTTTCTATGCATCATGTGTAATGCTTCTGACCGATACCCCTAAATGTATTTTATTCTTAGGTGGTTGTGTTTTGTCTAGTGTAGTTTATACTAGAGAGGTTATGTGTCCATGCGTGATCTAGGCCTATGGAGATTAGTACTGCGTAGTGTGTACCTACCTCATGCCAGTGGTTACTGGTTGTGACCTATAATTGTTATTTTGTGCTACACTTATTCTAAGTTCTAGAAGTACTATTTCTGCTAAGTGTTGATTCTGACAGTGGCCCAATGTGGCCCTGTCCTGATGTAAATAATCCCTTGTGAATATTGCCCGTGCCAGTTGGCACAATGTATATTGTGTGATTACTATTTGATGTGGTTTGACAATACATAAGTAATTTTTATATAAGCTTGTGTGGAGTTCCTTTTGTGGTGTGCCTAGGATGTTGTTGCTGTTGTGTGCGTGGGCAAATGCTTTACACATAGCCTTCAGGATAAGCCTGTCTGCTCGTGCCAAGCTACCAAGGGGGTGAGCAGGGGTTATCTTGGCGTGTGACTCGCTGGCCCTGACTAGAATGGTGGGTTCAGCCTGGCTTTGGCGTAAGCCTTAGCCAACCAGAAATCCCAGTTCTAACAGATTGGGTCTGTTTGGCTAGTGTTATTTTTCTTTGGGACTTTTTCTAGGGCACACAAGAATGAAGCACATGGTGTTGGCACATGTAGTTTATGACCGATGTATTCTGGAAATGTATTTGTATAAAATAAATGAAGGCATGAGGCTAGTCATTTAATAAAACATTAGTGCTGTCTATCAATACCCAATCTTAAGTGATGTTTTTAGTAAATCTATTGATATTGTGCACAATTACTAATCAGTAGTGCTCACTAGCTGTTAAGGAACTAGAATTGCAGTCACATGTTAGCTTTTAATCCATTAAAAAGCATGTATGTAATCATCTGAGCAACTTTGAGTGGGAAAACCACTAAGCTCCTCTTTCATTTTCCTAATTGTGCCATATAAAGAACAATCTAATTTTCAAATCAAAATTAGAATAATGTTTCACAAAACTGAGCTGCAGGAGGTTTTCTTTTTTATTGCACCCACATAAAAAATACATGGGATTAACTACACATGTATTTACTATAACTGTTAGTTTTGTGTATTGCCAGTTGTCGCATATTGCCAGTTACTAAACTACATTAGCTAGCAAATATTGTTGAATATTTATATGATTAAACTTTGCCGTTTGTTACTAAATATTAAACAATGTTCCTAAACCACCTAAAGTTAGACTTGGAATCAATACTGTGGTGAAATTAGACATAGACTGTAGTTGTTTTTATGTTGCTGTAGTCTGATTTAGGGGCACACTCATTTTTCTTCATGATCTCCTGTGTTTTGTCATCTTTGATCTCATTATGAAAATCATTTTTGATGTGGGAGGTTATCCTGTAAAATGTAGGGGCCCAGTCGTGCACAGTGATAACTTCCTGCCCTAGTGCATTTAGCTGATGGGAGTCTTAAGGAGTTTGGACCTAGAATACATCGAAGTGGATGAATGGAGCTTCTATCAAGGTTCTAGAAGACAGTGGAGCAATGTGTCTCTTCATTGTAATAGATTCTGTTTGTCATCTTTTAGTCATTGTTATATAATGTGTTTGGTGCCACCTGTCCTCCTTTCTTTATTGACCTTGGGCTCATCCATTTTAGGCTTGTATTGTATTAGTACATTGACTTACTGTTTTTATTGGTATTTTAATGATCATTGTATTCTGTGTATATCTTTTATGATCTTTTTATGATCGAAATAAAGATTTGAAATTGTATATTGACCTTGTGGCTTTTAGTACATTTATCCTTGCTGGTCTGACATTTTCTGAAGGGGTAGGCTACTGTGCAAGACAAAGTGCTACACATGCTCAGGGAGTCAATTCAGTTGTCAGCTTCTCTCTTAGTGTTTGTATATACTGTTTTTTGAGAGTGGGCATGGAGAATTGAAAAAGAGGACCAGACAATAGTACTGGTGGTGTCAGACACCTGCAAGTAGGGTATATGAGTTTGAAGTGGATTCTGTTGATGAGGATTCACTATATTTCTTCCTGGGTCTGCTTGGTAAATATATCATGCACTTGTAAACGAATAAGTGAGTTACTTGCAGTCCTCTATTCATTGAATGTATTCATTTACTTACTAGAATGTAAATTGTTTACATGGTGATGAAATGACCCTAAATATGTGAGAAAAACTTGTGGTTGCAGGTTTAGTCCTGTAGCCCTGAAATAAAATAAGAAACAGCACCCAAGGGGGCAAAGCGAGCTCGCCCTGACCCAAAGGCCCATTTGGGGAGTCCCAAAGAAACCCTTCAATAAGTTATATTTAAAAGAAAAATGTGTTTGTGTTGACTCTATCATATCATATAATCCAAAGATAAAGTTCCTATTCAGAATTGGGCGCTGTTGTTAAGAATATACAAGGACATTTGGCCCATCATAGATTGGATTATCATCAAATTAAATGGAAAAATTAATGCAGCCTTCATGTTATGTTAAAATCCACGAAGATGTATTAAATATTTAAAGTTCATTATAGAATAAAGAATACAAAATACAGTTATTCTCAAAATCAGGCAAAATGCATAGTAAATTATGCAAGTGTAATTAACATAAGATTCTTTAAATTTGCAGAAATGAGTTGCCACTGCCAGATAAAACTGACATTTAAGCTAATAAAAGAAGCAAGAGAGTTAGGGTCTCTCTCAAGAAGAGTTTGGAAATTATTTAAGTCCAGAGTATGTAACTGACCAATGTGAGTCTGTTCTCTAAGCATCAGGAAAGCAACTCTGGTTCATCTCCAAAATTAACCCTCTTTATTGGAAAATCAACAGTAACATTCATACAGCCAGCAAGAGATCAGCACAATGTTGCGTGGTCCTAGCCAGTCCCAATGCCATCGGATGTGACAGCTTAAATCTAGTTACATCTAAAACAATGGGAAACTTATGAAATTAATGGGCTCACTGGGCTCAAACAGGAAGAGACATTTGAGAGGAAGGCTTCCTCGACACCTTAGAAAGAACAATATTTTCATTTATAGAAAGCAAGCAGAGCTACGAAACTTAATACATTTAAATCATGTTTCAGTGCACATTTTTCTGCATGTGGAGAGAGAAGAAATGAAAACATGGTCCCATTTAGGAATCAAAACGGAGTTTGGGAATAGTTTGGCCAATTTACGCAAAACACAATTGTTTAGAATGAATCACATTTGTTTCATGTGGAAATAATTTATGCCACTAACTGTCATTTTTTGTTCATCAAAACTTTGCTATAACATTTGTGATAACCTCAGTTTCAAAAAGTGGACCTGTGGTACCCAGTGATACCTCCTGAGTAGTACTACAGGCCAAACCCGGTACTGCAGTACTAAAATAAAATGTACAAACAATTTGAAGTGACTGGCCATAGTCCAGACCCTACAGGTACCCGCCATTGTGCAGGTCTTCCGCCATGTGCATTAGGGGCTGGCAACCTGCAGTAGGTTGGGTGCAAAATCAAATAATTAAAATTTATAATTGAAAGCTGTGCGCTACAGGAGGTTGGTTGTCAGCCCAAGGTCTGGTTGGCTATCCAGGGTGCTGGGCAAAGTGTCAGGTGGGATGCCAGGCCCTACAGTAATCGCCCATAATGCATTGTCAAAGGCTCTGCACAATGGGATGCTTGGCCTCCCATAGAGGGTTGGGCCTAGGGTCAAGCAAATTGTCAGACCTGTTTCCAGCCCCGCCCTGCATAAGGTTTTCCCCAAGATCTTCACATAATTTGTTTTTGTTTTAGTCCTCCGGAAACAATGAATTGTCAGGATTACACACGGCGCATAATGCAGAACTAAACTTTTGGAATTGTATTAATTGTGAAATAGGCCTGATTTATTTTTGGGAAGATGACCCTTCCTCCGCCAGGGCTACAGAGTAAATTACTACATCACCCTGAAGGAGGTGCCACCAACCAGATTATGAAATGTCCACTGGCCCACCAGACATTTCAAGCATTGACAGGAACTACTGTCACAGCAATTCCTGCCACTGTATTGTAACATTCCATATGGCTACGTCAAACATGACAGAGCCATACGTCAAAGTTAAAAACAAATGTATTTCCTAAATGAAAATTCAAAAGGGATCAAACAAAAATCAATGCCCCCTTGCCATTGGACTTTCCTCTCATGACGAGGGAGGCATTAAGAGCCTTTCCATGCCCTATAGTTCCAGCTGTTTCCTGGCAGTGGCGGGCATTGAAAAACAGCTATATGACCGCCCATCTAAATTAGCCGGGCGGACATATAAACAAACCTTCCCCTGCCTTTACTCCATATGGAAGAGTTTGACCATGGCAGTGAAGGAGTAGTCTGTCATCTTCAATCTATGGTCTACCCGAATTTAAATCAGGGAAGCAGACCATAGAGATGGAGTTCCCTCCCTGCAGCCCAATTGTCTCTTAGCTGTTGTTTGATAAAAATATAGGATGTTGCTGCCTTCAATTATTGTCCAATATATAAAAAACAACATCAGTATGAAAAGAGAGATTACATATTGGATCTAGTAACTGAACCTTGAATGGGGCATACATGAAACAGCAAATACATGAAAAATATATTGTCTATTCAGCTTCATCCATGTTTATGTTAAATTGTCATTCGCATTTTGCGCCCTCACACTGCAGCACATTGCATGTAGCAGTCAGTTAGCCCAGTTTAGCCTCCCGTGGGCGTCCGCGGGGGGGGGGCAATGGGGCGATTGCCCCCCCCCCCCCCTGCAGACGCCCATGAACACCTTACCTTCAAGACGGGGTTCCCACTCTCTTTCCTCTCCTTTCTTTTCTTTGCTTCACTGTGAAATGGATCCAAAAAAGAAGAACGCTTTTGCTGGAAATGTCGTATTTTTCTGACATTTTAATTCAAAAGTACAGCAATGGGAATAAAAGGCTAAAAATATGAAAAAAAGATAAATAACTAAATAAAGTAAGACAGACTGGTAGCAAACTGGCCACATTGATTTATTCACACTGGAACACATTATCACCACTTTTACAGAGTTTGCCAGTGAAGCTTTATTTTTGTTTTCTTGTCTTTGTTTTCCCTGGACTTGGAACTAGTGCACCAATCCTGGAGGTACTGCAATGTGTGGATTGGAAAACAAAATGTGTGCTGTGGCTCTGCGTCCAGGGATGTGGTCTTTTTACCATACTGCTTACATTTTGTAAGGATATAAGAAATGCCCATTGAAATGGGTCCATTCAGGGCCCTGTAGTCTTGTACTTAACTTTTCAGGCAAAGGCACTCACTGATTTCTGAATAGTGAGTGTAAAATCATTAAGGTAACCATGTTGTTCCTGCTTACATTTCCCATGGTTTGCGAAATTTCGCATTCCCTATAAGAGTTTGCTTTTTCCAGAATGTTGTTACTTTATTTTGTCGTAGGCCGCATATTGCTCTTGTCTAGTGCGTAATTTCAATTGAGCCGCATCCAGGAGTTTATAGCGGGCAACAATTGTGTTGTCGTTGAAGACAGTGGGAGTTTTTCTCAGTGGGGCAGTACGGTGTTCAGTGGGGGAGAGGATGTGGCACTATGGTCAGAGCTGCTGAATTTGGAACTCGGAACCAGGTTCAGACTTAAAAACCAGTCCACCAGATCACTCTCCTGCAAGAGCACAATAACATGCTAGAACTTAGAAGGCTATGCAAGACCTTAGAAGTCCTGGTGTTTTCACACCAGCAGGTGGACCCTAGCATGACAAGTGTAGGTTAACCTTCAAGGCTTGTCCACCACTATCCATACTGAAGTTCACTTCCAGTCTTGCGGGCAGGCCTATGAAGCAGCACACCCTAGAACAACAGTCAATGAGGTCACAGGACCCTTGAGAAGGGCCAGCTCTAGGGCGGTGCAACCAGTGTGACATGTTTGCAAGTATATTATGGTTTTAAAAACGCTTGCTGCCTCGTTCCTGGCCTCCAGCAATTTTCGGCGACAATAAAAATGTTATGATGACTCTGGTGATTATTGTTCTTCCTAGAGAGAGATCAGAATTTTGTCCAGTGGAAGTTTTGACTCATGGAAAGGTAGCTCAGAGGGTTAAAGTATCAGCTGCAAAGAACATGCGCCATGCAGATCACAAAGTGCACATAATGTAAATGGGGCAGTGGGCTACTGCTTTTGTCAGAGAGATACTTTTGTTAGTTGGTTACTTGCAGTTTATAAGTTAAAATCCTAACTCAGAACAGTGACCTATTAACTGTCATCTAAGAGCTGCATACAAACTGCAAGGTATAAATTAGAGCGTTATGTTGCCCCCCACCCCCAGTCTTTGATTATCCTACCCAAAAAGTGTTCTTTTGGACAGAAATCAATTCTGATTATTAAGCAGAACCCCCAACCATGGTGTTACGTTTTAAATTCCGGGTATTGTGTTTCTCCAGACCAATCACTATAAAACTATACAGGCTACTAGTATGGTTGTCATGTGACTCCTACACCTTGTAGTCCTTAGTCTTATGTAACATTTTCTATGCAGTGATTTACACACATATTGATTGTCTCTGTGTAATGTGTGTGAAGTAAAGTGCTCTGACACCCTACAATGGTATGAGTGGCGCTGTAAATCAATTTAAATGCATCTGAGAAAGAGTGGTTATGGAGACTTGGGGGGCACAGTTAAAGGGTGGTAGTGAGGAATCCATGGCAGAGGTGGTCATTGGGGGGTACTAACAAACATTAATGCACAGGACACTACCAATTCTATGGCTGGCCCTGCCCTTGAGGCCAGTCTGCCTCACCCATAGGTACCTCCATTGGCCTTGTTTCAACAGTAGTAGCTGCAACTCACCAGGGATTGGCAATGCAGGATTTGCATGCGCACCAAACTAAGTTTGCAAACTTCACAGTCTCCCTGCTTCATTCACAAGCACTTTTAACATGTGCTGCCTGCTGTGGGGCCACTGGAATTAATTATGCAGCAAAGGATGACAACATTATGCCGTAGTCTTGACTAAATGATGCATTAAAAAAAAGGCTGCAGCGTAATGCAGTATATTTCCAGATATTTTATTATTTTGATGTGTGTACACATGCTAACAGTCTCTGGAAAGATTTTGCCTTATTAGTACCAGTGTAACATACAAACGCAGCAGTGAGAAAAGTGACCAGTCAACCTTTGCAATAGGCCATCCACTCCGCAGCAACACAAGTCACATTTTATATTAACGTTTGATATGTTTGAGCTACAAACAATTTATTAGTTTAAATGATCCTTGGATTATTCCCGCCCACTTCGACCGCTGTGTAAGATTCAGCATCCCTGGACCTGTGATGTTCCGCCCCCGCGGGAGTCGCATGTGCCCCACATTTACGGTGCCGGGCTTCCTCATAAGGGAGTTGGCCATTATTGTATCCCTAAACTTGCACACGTTGTCGGTTTGCCATTGACTACACGTAGAGGGACTCTAAGTTTCTATTCAAAAATATAACTAACATTAGGACCTATACATTTTATTTTGTATAAATTAATTGAATGTGTGTAAAATTTAGCAATGCCCGGGGAATTCTAGTAAAGGGAGCACCCATTGGTGTATCACTAGAGTGTGTGATTGCTGTATTACTTATTACTAACTTTGACGTTGTGCTTTAACTTTGGATAAAAGTTATCATGAATTCTAGCACCAAAAGCCAATATTGTTAAATCTGTGCGCTACAAATAATCCCTAACATACACTGTGCATACAGTATATTTAATCTGGTCTTTAATCATAGGCTGTTTTAAAGTATTCTGATAAAAATCGAATCATGCTGAAGAGAGCCTTGATTGGTGTTGGATCGAGGACCCTGCACACCTAGCAGACAGAGATAAAGCAGCTTGTCAGAAAGTTTAGCGTTTTCCCTACAGGCGTTGTTTGTTGGCCTCTGGCAGGGTCAGTCACATGTCATGGATTCCTGGCATTTAATTGCGTCTATCCCAGTACTGTGCCCCAGTGTTTCTTGTGCCCCACCTGGCACACATCAAGTTGGAGGATGGTGATGACGTTAACATTTTGCCCCCCCTGAAAAAATGTCTGCGGACGCCCAATTGCTCCCTTCACTTTGAGTGACTGCCCAAAAGCGACAGACATTGTTCACATCCTCTTAAAAATAGCCCTCTGTCTTTTGTGGCAACACCAGTTCAAAGTTTTTGTCGTTGTTGTTTTATTTGTTTTTTTTAATTTCCTTTAAATATCAGCTATTTATCTTGCCTGCATCTTCAGTGCATGGTTGGTTGGTGATGTATTGTTGTCTTCATCACAAATATTAATATTATAATGCGTGGTACAACTGAAAGACTTGTTATTTCAATTACATCATTAGTAAAGCGGAGACATGCGTTGGCATATTTCAATTTATTTTGAAGCATCTGCTCATTAAAAATTAAACATAAATTAGCCATAACACCAGCGAAGCCCAGACCTATTGTCTTTTCCTATGCTTATTTAGAAAGATGTTCAGTGTCCACCACTATCCATAATTTCTATTGATACAACAAAATGTGGGGAAAAGTGTATAGTGCTTGACCGTTTTGGTCTGCACCCATTTGAACGTCTTCTGCTTCTGACAAAAAATGGGTCCATCTGGCATTTTGCCCTTCAACCAGTGGACACTTTTACTGTACACTTACATGTAATCAGTCAATTGTGAGATTAATTTTTTATAAACGAAGCTAATTAATTGAAAATAATATTTTTCAACATCCTTGGGTCATGGCGCTAGAATCAGTGATGCTAATTTAGTCTTAATCCATCCTCTGCGTTCCAAGTTGGGGGACGTAAGAAACTATACGACATGCTACTAATAAAATGCCATCTCAAGTAATTAAATGCGTGTTGCCTGAATAATATGTACATTAAAAAGACACAAAACGAAGAACAGTGCATCTATACTCCATAAAGAAATAATTTTCCTAATTTATAATTGCATTGGGTAGCACAACAAACTCTTAAAATATACATAAATCAAGAATGAAATCAAATGGGCAGAAATATTTACTGACAGAAGCTATGATCAGGAATGAAAAAAGGCAAAAACTGTAGGAGCTGCTCTGTACTATCTGGTGCTACCTTGATTTGGCAACAGACTTGTGCTTTCTGTATGTTTCCCAAGGACCTTACGGCGATTTAATATATTGTTATCATATTTAAATGTGTTACCGACATTAATGAAACATAAAGCACAATATGCACACACTCTTGATCTAAAATGTTGATGATCAACAGTTCAGTTGACATTGTCAATCAAGCACTCCTACACATTAGAAGTAGCTTTAGAATCAGTCGTAATTTCAGTAATGTTTATATAAAATGTTTAGCCATGTCTGATGATAGCTGTCATTGATGCCACTAGAAACAAATTCCAAACATAATATCCTTATCGAAGGAGCCCATTCCTTACTGAAAGCCGAAAAATAACATGAAAGCTGATGATGAGATTATGAGGATACATAATTTTCGACATTTCAGAAATTGACATTGAATTTTGGTCATAAGGTGTAATGAAATATAGAAATTATTCTGCAACTGTTCTGTATAATGTCCTCATTTCAGGGCTATGAACGATTTGAATTGTAATGTATTTTGTCACTTACCATTCCATTTTGAAGTATTATTTTGGTATGCTTCCAAGCTACTAACATACACATTAAGAGAATATTAAATAAAAGGGCCTGGGGCTAGTGCATCCCGTGGATTGCATCAAAATGGGCTTTGATCATCGTTTGAAAAGGCTCAGCAGTACTTTTTCTGTTCTGTTTCATTTCTGCAGTTGTTTGTCTCAAAAGAAAGGTCATACTGTGAATATCTTTATTCAGACGGAGTTTTCAATGTATGTCACTTGAATACTAGATTTATACAATTTTGGCTGCTCCACACAAGGTAAGTTTAGTGAACCCGCCGCATGTTATTCAATTTATTTGTGAACTAAATGTTGTTAACATTGCAATACATCAGTCACACCATGTGATTTTTTTTATAAGTATATTTTTTAAACTTAAAAAAATATATAGCCTATTAGTAAAAAATATTACTGGCATTATGCACTGGGTGACTCATTCAGAACCCTAGCTCGGAAGTTCAAATGTTCACAGCAATAGCGCGAGTGCACCACTGCAGTTGTTCAGCATTATACTTTTTTTTTAAATAACTTGTAATTGGAGACCACCTCAAACCTGATAAGTTTTTCACGTCGATATGAAAATGTAATATTAATTTTTGCCAAGGAGAAGTTACGATTTGACTAAACTGAAATTAAAAGCGAGCTTCACCTACTGAGCATAGCTTTTCCTCGGAAGATTTTCATAACAGTGTCATGAAAAGTGAAGGCACCTATATAAGATTACTCTCTTTTAATAAAAGACTGATCTGGAAAGAAGTCTTCAGGTTACTAAATGAAGCATTCGAAACTCGATGTAAGACAAAAACTTTAGAAAGGGGCAAGGAGCCAGAAAAGGTTGGTTGCATATTTTTGAAACAATAGTAAACAGAAATCTGATTGTGGGTTGTGGGATAGAGCTAACTACAGGCTTCCTTAGCCTTTTGATGATTTTAAAATGGATTATATTATAATCTACAAACTTGAGTGGAGTTTACTCAAAATGTGGACATCACTTTGAAAAAAACTTTGCATAGGGGTACCAAACATTTGATGTATTCTAACAATTTAAACAATGTGGATCAAATCACCACCAATGTTTTTCAGCATAACAAGGCAAAAACTACCCTTTGCATGATTGGTACACGTGTTGTGCACCGTTGTTTTCTTATATGAAAGGCATATTTACGAACCCCTTTATTTCTCCTTGTTTATTCCTCTTTCTATGTGTGCTATTCTGCAGCACACATTGAAAGAGGAAAACACCTCTAAGGATTGTTTTTGTGCAGGAAGGTGCCCCTTCCTGCCAGTGGTTAATTTGCAAAAAAATTAAGTGCCAGGGCCCTTTTGGAAGACCATTGCAGCCTGCACCGCCCATTGCCCATGCCAGCACTGCCAATAACAGTACAAACATAACACCTAACCATAGCATTCCTAGAAGCGTGACAGTTCAGACTATTTCAGGCAGCATAAAGCTATAATAATGGCTTGCGAGGCTGGTATTATGCATTTTCAATGTGAATTGACTTAATAAGCAGTTATTGTGCTCCTTTCAAAATTAAACAGTCCACCACATAGTTGTAATGTCTTTAGTTAGTGTCAGTGCTGACAATTAAGTGCTGGTGCCGAGCACTGGAAACCGGGAAACATCCATTACAATGAAGTCATTACAATGCACTACCATTACAACGCAGCTGTTACAATGCAACAGCCTTTACATTGTATGCCATTACAACACAACCTTTACAACGCATGTCACTACAACGCATGCCATTGCAATGCATCATAAGGTAAGTAATGGGGATTTTTTAAGTTTTAGGGTGGGTATGGGTTTTGGGGTACATGGGAATAGTGATTTTCACCCCATACTCTATCCAACACGTATCCTTCTGTTGCACTCACTGCAGTGGGAATAGTACTTTTTACCCCTACACTAGCGAGCACGTACCCTACGGTAGCACTCACTGGAGTGGGAATTGTAAGTTTTACCCCTACACTATCCAACACTTACCCTACTGATGCCTTAAAAGTATTATGCATTGTAATGGTATGCGTTGTAATCAAATGCGTTGTAAATGTTGTTTCTAAAAATGCATTGTGATGGCATGCGTTGTAAAATCATGCATTATAATGGATGTTGCGATATAAATAAACGCATTGTAAAAGCATGCATTGTAAATGTTTGTGTTTGTAATGTGTCCTATTCCTGGAAAACACCTGCTCAAATTAAGCACTGCTTCCTGCACAAAAACAATCCTTTGGACATCACAGCCACCTTTGCACCATGGCCAAGGGTGCCTACGTGGCACTAAACTGCAGAAACAACTCCAGTGCTGGGGGAAAGGACATAAATGCACTGTATTAGATAAATGTGGTGAATTCCTGCCCTTCTATTTTGATGTAGGGCAGCATAGCAAGGTGACTTGCTGCGCTGCTCTTCATCTAATCTGCATAAATAAGGCCCTTTGTGTATTAAAGCAGACATAGCTTTCCTTTCGAAGAAGCACAATGAGGAACATGCCTGTGTTGCTGAAGATTGCACAATAATTTGCTTTTGTTTTATCCACTGGGGAAATCTCATGGTGCCCTATCTTTAGTGAAAGCTCCTCCTGCTAGCTCTCTTGTCTGCAGGGTGGTTGGTGATTGTTGGTACTCTGCCACCAAAACATTTCCCTTAGAGGCACCTCACAGGGAATAGCTCTCAATTTTTGCACAAGGTTTCCAAACTATAACGTTTATAAATACTTCATTCATTTTATATGTTTCCTATTTTTATGAAACCTGCTTTTCAATCAGATCTATTGTCTACTCTAAAGAATTTTCATCATGTTTGAGAATATAATGCGCTTTTCTTTTTATTTACTCTTCATGCTGTTTCTCTGTATGTGGAAAACCGAAATGTTCCCTTCTTTTTTACACACTGATCACGTACATAATCCCTCAGAGCCCAAGTGGCTCACCCTGGCTGAAGATCAAGTGGGTAGGACCAGACTGCCAACCGTTTGGGTTCTCAGGGGACTGCCTTGCCCAATATCTTTAATTTCTTTTAATTAGAAAAAAACTACTAGCCCACCTCCCTCCAAGCCTTCTAACACTGAAACAAGGCAATATATCAAGTAATTGTACGGGAAGAGCCAGTGGCATTTGACCAATCTTTATGGAATTTTCCCAAAAAGTGTCAAGGTAGATTCTGTGTGTCATGGAAAATTTAGGGTGAACCCTGCAGGGTGGACTGAAAAATCAGGACCTTTCTTCACCACTCTGCTTCCTGGGGCACTACCGGTTGGGAGGTGAAATCCACTTTACTCCTAAGGGAACTTGGGGGCCAAGAAACCCTCCTGGTGCCCCCCGTAAGTCCTACACAGCAGGTTTCCTGAGAGCTGGTCAGTGGCCCAGCCCCCTTTCTCCACCACTATTTAAAAAAACATAGAAATGTCTGCATGGGTTAGTGAGTGTGTGAGTGAGGGGCTGTATTGTTTAGTGAGTGTGCGTATCGCTGTGTGGGTGATTGGATGTGTTAGTGGTATATGGGTAGGTAACTGTATGTGGGAGGCAGTATAGGTGAGTGATGGGGTATATGAGTGACTGTATGGGTAAATGAGTGAATGTGAAAGTAGCTGTATGGGTGAGTGTGTGCCTGCATCAGTGACTGTATAGATGAGTGAGTATGTGTTAGTATCTGTATGAGTAAGTGAGTGCGTGTGCAACTGCATGGGTGAGTAAGTTACTTTGTGATTGACTGTATGGCTGAGTGAGTAGGTGTGTAATTATCTCTAGCCAAGCACGAATGGTGTGCCTGCTGACACGTGTCAGGCTATGAATACATAGCAAGCGCCAGCAATTACAACCAGCACTTATGAGCATTCATTGTGTGGAGTGCAATGTGCAGCATGATGTAGGGTAACGTGGACGCTGTTTTAATTGTGAAAATGTAACTTTACCCTTTCACAGAAAATGTTGACATACAATGGTGGAAAAGGAAGTGCCGCCATTGTGCAATGAAGTGCTGTGCATCCCATTTTCAATGTGGACATTGCTACGGAGCGGTGACATTGAGCTCACGGTTTACCATTATTTTTCTAAAATGTGTAATGCGCACAGCTACCCCAAGGGGTTTCCCGGTGCCAGGCAAGGGTAGGGAAAAGAGAGGGAAGACAGAGAAATCCCAATTAGAACAGCCAGGTCCTTAGACCCTTGTTGAATGTGAGAATAAATGTTGCATCTCTCAGAGACCCAGGGAGGGAATTTCATAATGTCAGCCCAACATAGGAGAGAGTCTGGCCTTTTTTATGGACGAGTCGGGTTTTCAGAACCACAAACCGGATCTGTCGAACAGAACGCAAGGGGCAAGAAGGATGATATAGATGGGCCAAATGCATCAAATATTTAGGGGCCAAACCTGGTTTGACCATGAACACATAGCACAGAGCTTTGAACTTAACACAGTTCGACACATTCAACCAGTGTAAGTCACTCAGAATCCATGAGAATGAGGCTAACTTGGGTAGGTGATAGAGAAACCTTGCTGCTGCGTTCTGCACCATTTGCAGTCTATATATGGTCAATTTATCAGCTTGCAGATACACAACGTTACCATAATCTAGTCTTGAAATCACAAGAGCCTGGATCATCGTTCTCTGTCCTTGGAGGGTATCATCCATAGGATCTTTTTTAACCACTACAAGACTGCAAAACAGGTAAATGTCACATAGGCTACTTCTTGTTTCAGAGATAGAGATTCATCCACAACGAATTTCGAGTTCTTCACACTACTCTCAGGTGCAAGAAGAGCTCTCAGTAGGGGGCCAATGCTAAGGCCCCCAAAGATCAGGTCCTTTGCCTAAGATCATAACGTTGGTTTTATCACCATTTAGATTGAGCAGGTTATTCTCCATCCAGAAGGAGACTTTGCTCACGCCCAAGCTGAGGTCTGAGGGCTCGTGACCATGTGACAAAGAGAGGGGGAACATCATCTGTTTATCGTCAGTGTAACAAAAGAGAGACAATCCTGCATTAATGACTAGCTCTGCTAACGGGCGGATATATATATTAAATAGCAGAGGACTCAGCACCGAGCCCTGTGATACTACAGAGGGGAAAGGATGGGAGTTTGAACTGGCAGTGACAGAAAAGACCTGGAAGGTTCGGTCATTAGGATAGGAGCGAAACCATTCCAAGGCCATTCTATCAAGGCCCGATATCTGCAAAACCACAAGGAGAATATGATGTGACATCATATTGAAGGTGCAACTGAGATCCAACAGGATGAGTGCCGCAGTTTCACCCTCATCAAGGATGTGTTGTAGCATTTTCTGTAACCACCAGAAGGGTGGATTCAGTAGAGAAGCCAGCTCTGAATCCCGATTGGGAGGAATGAAGAAAAGTTTGGTTTCTACAAAGGACACTTGGTCATTAACATGCTTCTCCAGAATTTTAAAAAAAGGGAAGCTTTGAGATGGGGCAGAAATTGGACAGGATGGAGGGATCCAAATTTGCTTTTGTTAGGAGAGTGAGGACCGTTGCATGTATTCATCTTTGGGTGACTAATCCCTCCTTCAGAGAAGTATTAGGAAGCTCCAATGCCATCAGTAGTGTGGAAGGATCAAGCTGCGCCAACACATGTGCGAGTAGGAGATCGAGTGGGGAACCTGTTTTGATGGTGAGGAGAATGCGATTAAAGGAAGTAATGTCCTAGGAGGCCCAGGTGTCCAGTTTAAGTGGGGGGCTGATGCTATTTTTGGAATTGGCTCGTAAGGGTTCTGCCTAATGTAAGGCGGGTCTGCTACCTCTAACAGTGCATCCTGTGAGCATTTGCTTAACAGCTGGGAGTGTATTGTCTCAACTTTGTCAGTTAAGAAAAGAGCGAGTTCTTCACATTGACTGTGGGAGAGGGCTGGGGAGGTGGTATATTTCCCCGAGCAAGATACTTCCTTTACAACTTTGAAGAGACTTTGGCCGTTTTGAGCCTTTAAAATCTTTTGGGAATAAAACTCAGCACAGGCGGCTTTACAATGACTATTATATTTTTATAAGTAGATTTAGTTTCTTCAGTGTAAAGTTTACTCCAGTGCCTTTCCAATGTTTTGCAATGAGTTTTGTCACGTTTTAGCTTTCCGGTAAACCAGGGCGATGGGGTCAGGCAGCGACTTGAGCGTTTAATCGAAATAAAGAGGCATGTTTCTACCGCTCCCATAAGCCAATTGTGTATAAGCGCCTGATCCATAATAGAAATTTGTTTAAAGTCAGGCCTGCTATCTCCCAGGATCTTATTAAATGTTGGAACATTCAGCTTAGTCCAACTACTGGTTTTCTGTTTTGGGGTTGGACAGGTCAGCGGAAGTGGGACACCACTTTCAGCATAAAAGGCTCAGCAAAATGGCCAGACCAGGATAGAGGCAAGGGGGGAAAGCTACTTCCCTCTATCCTGGAAGTAGACAAGTTGGAAGAAATAGGATCCAACAGATGTCCAGCCACATGTGTGGGGTTAAAATTACACAATCTCAGATTCATTACCTCAAATCCGCTGTAAGCAAATTACTTTTGGTACACTTAGGGTCTTCTAAATCGAGATTAAGGTCACCCGGAATTGTAAAATTGGCAAATTTGACAATGTAAGGAGCTACTAAGTCTGGAAAAGAGAAGCCCCATTTTCCCGATGGGTCGGGAGGAAAAAAACCAGAATGCCCGAAAAAGTGAATTTGAATGTAAGTGCAAGTCTGAAGATTAAGGCTTTGCAGTCAGGAGCTGTGAAGTCTTCAGTCTTGCCTGTCCTTTCTATAATAGCATAATTAGGCAGGAGGGCAGCTCCTACATCGTGGGCCAAGTCCTCATGGAGCCAGGTCTCTGCTAAAAAAAAAAGCATACAGCTGCCTGTCCTTTAAAAAACTCCAAAATGTGTGGTAATATATATATATATATATATTCACTGAAAAAACCATAGGTTTCACACCAGTTATAGTTAGGAATTAGCATTTAAAAAACCTATGAAATTCACTGAAAAAACCATAGGTTTCACACCGGTTATAGTTAGGAATTAGCATTTAAAAAACCTATTAAATTCACTGAAAAAACCATAGGTTTCACACCAGTTATAGTTAGCTGGAAATTTTACTGATATAAAACCATTGAAATTCCCACGTTATAGTTAGTCGGACTCACTATAACTTGCGCGTGCAATGCACTGCTGATGACATCACATATTACATCACTCATGACATGGTCAGTGACATCACTCATGACATCACTGATGACATCTCAAATGACATCACTGATGACATCGTCCAGTGAATGTGTGTCTTTCTGAAAAATAAATATATTTTATATATGTATATGTTAAGATCGATGGAAGAATAAATGTTTAAATAAGTGTCTAAATGGATGTTTTTTTAAAAAAATTGATTGGTTAACTGGCTTATTAAGTGTATCTTAGTGAATACATATATTAGCGAGTAATGTTTAAATATTTAAATATATGTATCAGTGTTTTACTTTGTGTATAAGTGGCTGCATGGGTTGGTGAGTAGCTACATGTGTGTGTATATGGGTTATTAGATGTTTTTTTAGTATCAGTATGAGTGTCTGTATGGTTTGGTGGGGCTGTTACTTAGCATATAGATGCATCAATGACTGACTCACTGTTTGTATGTGTTTTGAAGACAGCATTTGTGTAGGATTGTATGGGTGGATGAGTGTGTATATGTGTGTGTTAGAGAGTGAATGCCTCTCTCACTAGTGTCTTTATGAGTAACTACATATGTTTTAATCTTGTATATATGAGAATTGATGTATATAAGTAAGTATATGTGAGAGTGAGAGATTGAAAGAGTTCCTGTTTAAATAAGTATGTGTTTCTATAAGTGATTGTTTAAGAGAGTAAGTATGTGTAAGTTTACTTAGAAGTAATGTGCTAATGTGTGTATAGTTGTATATGCAAATAAATGGATGTTTATTAGTTTATTTGCATGTGTGAGTATATGTATGAGTAAGTTTTTGATGACTGTCAGTGTGTAACAGAATGAATAGGGGTATCACTACATATGATGAGTGAGTATATGTATGAGTGAATACATAAAACTGTTGGTGAATGTGTGAATTTGTATATAGATGGTGAAATTACTGAATTGGTTGTTGTAACTGGTATGGGTATATCCACTTTTTTGTTAATATTAGTTTCTATTTTTGAATATGTGTTTCAAAGGTTACTTTACAGTGAAAGGAGGTCTGTCACTGTGTTACAAGGATGGTGTCATCAGTGATGTCATGAGTGATGTCACTGACCATGTCATGAGTGATGTAATATGTGATGTCATCAGCAGTGCATTGCACGCGCAAGTTATAGTGAGTCCGACTAACTATAACGTGGGAATTTCAATGGTTTTATATCAGTAAAATTTCCAGCTAACTATAACTGGTGTGAAACCTATGGTTTTTTCAGTGAATTTAATAGGTTTTTTAAATGCTAATTCCTAACTATAACTGGTGTGAAACCTATGGTTTTTTCAGTGAATTTCATAGGTTTTTTAAATGCTAATTCCTAACTATAACTGGTGTGAAACCTATGGTTTTTTCAGTGAATTTCATAGGTTTTTTTAATGCTAATTCCTAACTATAAGTCTCACTTTATAAATAAGACTGTTAGCACTCTAGTTGTTCTTTAGAACACTCTGGTACATTCTGTCATTGGGCTACAGTTGGGCTACATCTAGTTGAAATTTGGGCTACATTTACATTTTTTGGTCTCTGGTGGCCATCTTTGGGCTACATTGGGCTACATTGGACTACATTTGGGTTACATTTTGGCATATATATATAGCCCAATGTAGCACAATATATATTTTATCAAAGTTAATTTTCGTAAAAACCACTTAAGAATAGGGCTACCAGTCCCTACAATTTTTCCCATTTTTTATTTTTTTATTTTTTGCTTTGGAGCGCTCCCGGTGCGCTTCCCGGGGAGCGCCCCGAAAAGCGTACTTTTATAAAGCGCCCCCGGGCGCGCTCCGAGGAGCGTCCCGTAAGCGCCAATATCGCGAACGAAAACATGATCATGACGTATCGCGTAGCCGCGTCCGCGTGATACGCACGGCGTAAGCGCACCCGGAAGTACTCGAACGAATACGATCGCGCAACGTAAACATCCGACGCGCTTACGCTACGCGACCCAAAGCGCCCCTGGGCGCGCCCCGGGGCGCGTAGCGTAAGCGCGTCGGGTCATGTGACCTGAAAATAACACTTTTCATTGGTTCATAACAGTTTTAGTTTCATAATGATGAAGCCCCTGGTCTTGTGACCTGAAAATAACACTTCTCATTGGTTCAGGACAGTTGTTTTTCTAAATGATGAAGGCCCCACCTTTTTTCCTTATTCTGACTTTGTCCTTTGACTGAGGAAGACCTGTTTGTACATCTCTGTACCTTTTTGATATTAATAATGGCTTCAGTAGCAGCAGCAGCTGGTGCATCTGCCCCACCACCACCACCACAACCACCAAGAGGACCACCTCAAGATTATATTGGTGGTCAAGAACAGGAGGAGGAGGAAGAGGAAGAGGAGGAGGGGAGGAGAAGATGGCTGCCTGAAGAAAATACCCCATACAAACCCAAGCCACACATTGTATGGGAGTTTTTTTCAATCCCAGAGGGCAAGAAAAAAGTGAATGCGCCCAAGGTAACTTGCCTAATCTGCAATGATGAACTTTCACGGGGCAACCCAAACAAAAAATATTCATTTGGTAACTATACCATGATTCGTCATATGACCAGAAAGCACCCAAACAACTACTCTCGTGCTGAGTTCAGGGAACTGGCCAGTAACCTCCCCCAGTCGTCAAGCACCACCTCCCAAACAAACCAACACACTTCATCGGGACCAGAAACATCCGAGATGATGCCTTGCATTCAGCCAAGATTTGCTGATTTTAAAATCACTTGTTCTGCATGTGGCAAGCTTATCGCCTATGGTGAAAAAAGCGTTAAGCTCAATGTCCTTGCAGGTGATAATCACAAGTGCCCCAAAAAGAAGTAATTTTTTGGGTTTTTTATTTTTTTGCTCCAGTTGAGCCAGTTTCAATTCCCTTTTTTTGTTTCTCCCCCTAAAAAAATACAAAAAAAATATAAAACTGTTTTGAAAAGCCAAAAAAAGTTCAAAAAGTTCAAAAAACACAAAAAAATATAAAACAACAAAAAGAAGAAAAAAAAAGTTCTTTTTAGAACTACCTCAAATTTCTAAATAAAAACTTCATTTTTTAAAAACTCTGTCATCTTTTTCCTTCATTTTACGCTCCCCGGTGCGCTACCTGGTGCGCGTACCGGGCGCTTCCCCCGCGCAAAACGAAAAAAAAAAAAAAAATTAAATGCCCCGCGGGGCCCTTTTATAGCCCCCACATCAAACCTAGGGGGTCAAGGGGGGGTCTACCCTGCCCCCTTATGGTCATTTCCCTCTTTGTTTTGCCCACCTCTCGTGTCTCGATCCTACCGAGACACAAGATGGCGGCCGCTCCAGACTGTTTCGAATGTTTACAGACACCCGAGAGCCAATCAGCTTTCTGCGCGCAAGTCGCGTGGCGCGCCTGGAGCGCTCTCCGGTGCGCGCACCGGAGAGCGCCTATAGATATATATATTTTTTTGAACCTAAATTACTCAAAATCCACTGGGGCACATATCTTGAGACATAGCAAAGGCACATCGGGCTACCAGTCCATTACAATTTTGCCAAGTTTGGTGGAAATCCATTCAGCCGTTCGGGCTAAAAGTGAAATCGACCGCCCTATGGAAATTAACATGGGGAAAACGCGTTTTGGGACCCCCCTTTTATCTCGGCCCCTGCTTGACGTATCCCCCCCAAACTTTCAAGGAAGGACCGGAGCTCGACGAGGCCATTTTCAGGAAACTTTCAGGCAGATTCGTCAACCGGTGCCAAAGTTATTCCAAATAGAATTTTGAGATTTAACATTGAAAAAAATCCTAACTATAATTACCTACTGGCGATATATACATATATATATTACCTACTGGCGGTCGCCAGTAGGTATATATAGTTAAGATTTTTTCTCTATGGGACTTTTGAAAATTCTATGTCTAATAACTTTGGCGTTTGTGGACGGAATCGGCTGAAATTTTCAGTAAAATGGCACATTTTGTTTCTGAGCAGCCCCTTAAAATTTGGGGGGGTTTTGTCAAGGGGGGGCCGAGATAAAGGGGGTCACAAAACGCATTTTTCCCATTCATTTTTCCATAGGGCGTTTGGCCTCACTTTTAGCTCGAACGGCTGAATGGATTTGCACGAAACTTGGCAAAATTGTAGGGACTGTTAGCCCGATGTGCCTTTGCTGGGTCTCAATATATGTGCTCCAGTGGATTTTGAGAAATTAACGTTTAAAAAAACAGATATATCTGTGACAGCGTCCTGGGTAGCGCTCCGGTTCGCGTACTTTTCGCGTAACGGAGCTTTGCGAAGCAAAGCTGATTGGCTCCCCGGGGTCTGTCAACATTCTAAACAGTCTGGAGCGGCCGCCATCTTGTCTCTCGGTAGGATTGAGAGACAAGAGGAGGCCAAAACGAAGGGGCAAATGACCATAATGGGGCTTAGTAGATCCTCCCTGACCCCCTAGGTTTGATGTGGAGGCTTTAAAAGGGCCCCGCGGGGCAAAAAAAAAAATCATTTTTTTTCGTGGGGTGCGCCCGGTGCGCGCACCGGAAAGCAGTCCGGGGAGCGTACTATAAGGAAACAAGAATGATTGACTTTCAAAATATTGTATGTTTATTGATTGTTCGTTTTTTTTTTTTTTTTGTTTATTTTTATTTACGTAGCAACATGTAGGTACCAATGCAGAGTCTATAAATAAATAAACACCGTCTCCTTTGTAGATATCTTGCAAGTTGTTTCTGAAGTTTTTGTGGTATATGGAATTCATACCATAGTCTGTCTGGAAAGCCGAAACAATATGGAGGTAGGAGATGATAAAGAGATGTTAAATACACATTGGAGATAATATAGTGGAAGAAAGGAAGTAACTATGAGCAAACTTACTATGTAACGCAAAAAAGTTGCACAGTATATTTTGACGTTAAAGACTTTAGTGAAACAGGACATTTCTAAGATCAATTTCCGCAAAAAGACTCATAAGAACATCACTAACAAAGACTTGGATACCCTTAAAAACATCGCACAGAATCCCTCCATCAAATGCTTGAAAGAAGATAAAGGAGGCGCTCTCGTCATCCTCAACACTGAACTGTATAAACAGAGAATCACAGAACATGTTACGGATTCTAATGTCTACTTGCCCCTTGATGGCAATCCTACTAATGAGTACAAAATGGAACTTTTATCTATTGTTGATAAAGCCAATGCTGATGGAATCATTGATGATAGAACTAAGAAATACCTGATCACTGAACATCCTCGGAGCCCATCTATCACTATGTTACCCAAGATACACAAAAACTTGAGGGATCCGCCGTTTCGTCCAATCGTCTCGACCAGAGGTTAGATTCACGAACCTACAGGCAAATTCATAGACCGCTACTTACAACCTATGGTTCAAAATTTACCCAGCTACATCAAAGACACCACACAGCTGTTGAATAAACTTTCTGCAATGGAATTCCTTGAGAATGAGAAACTTATCCTTTGTACAGCAGACGTGAGAAGTCTGTACACTTCTATCCCCCATGAAGGAGGGATCAACGCGGTGGAACAAGCCTTGCTCTCATCTGAAATTAGTGACTCTTTGAAACCATTCATCCTTGAACTCATGGTATATACCCTGTACCATAGTTACTTTAAACACGATGAAACCTGGTACTTACAAATGTCCGGAATGGCTATGGGCAATTGTGCGGCTCCTACCTATGTGAACCTATATATGGGCAACTTTGAATTCAACCACATTTACCAGAACAAGATATGGATGGACAACCTTAAGCTCTACGTACGCTACATCGACGACCTACTCTTTGTTTGGAAAGACTCTCAAGCGAGCCTAGAACTCGCTTTAACGGATCTCAACACCAAAGATGATCGTATTGACTTCACTTGGACAATTAATCAGCAAGAGATTGCTTTTTTGGATGTCCTTATTAAAATACCTCCACAAGGTGTACAGACAGATCTTTTTCGAAAGATCACAGACCGTAACAACGCTCTACTCTTCAGTAGTTTTCACCGAAACTCTTTAAAAAGACATTTGCCTTACAGCCAGATGTTGAGAGTAACCCGTATTGTTTCCGATCCAGACACTAGGATGAACCAAATCGCAGGCATAGCATCCAGATTTCGCTGCAGAGGTTATCTAGAGACAATCCTTAAAGAAGCTATGGACCGCACGTCCTCCACCTCTCGGACAGAAGCTCTCAAGAGCAAACCTAAGACTGATAGCCAGAGAATGGTATTAGTTTCTAGATACTCTACCTCAAGCAACAAGTACAAAAAGATCATAATGAAACATTGGCGCATCCTTTCATCGGAACCAGACTTCGGGAATCTCTTCCAGGAGAAATTCTATCTAAGCAAACAATTGTGGGCACCTCAACTACCCATACTGGCACACGACCATGTCATCATTGCAGCAACTGCAATAATGTAATCAAGGGAAATACCGTCTGTCACCCCATGAGAGGCTTTAATATCAAACTAACTGTAGACGCCACTTGCGACTCTTCCAATCTGATCTACCTCCTAAAATGCCCATGTGGCAAAACCTACGTGGGCAAAACAAGCAGGAAGATAAAAACGAGATTGAACGAACACAAATCAAACATAAGAACCAAAAACACCAAGTCTAACATTGCCATCCACTTTAATGAAGCCAACCATAGTGTGGCCCAACTCAAATACATGGTTCTCGAGATTGTCCCTAAAGTTGAAGGCAGAGACAATAACAAGACTTTGTTGCAAAGGGAAACTGCCTGGATTTACAGGCTGCAATCTCAGAAACCCTGTGGTCTCAACGACCGGACTGAATTAAGCTGTTATCTTTAATGCCGATTCTGGGCATCGATTGATGCATTACTACTTTGTTTTGCAGTGTGTATTCATTTATTGTCCCTGTTAAAAACACCTCTTTTCCTGATCTTTCCTGGTATCTTTCGGTATTTACCCTCCCTTCCAACATGGCCACTTCTTTTATCCACCGCTTCAGTGCACTATCTGTTACAGTCCTTCTTCCACTCTCATCACTTTCCCACCACCCACTTCAACTCCGCATTTGCTACGCGGAGTTTCACTTCCCGGGAACCCGTTTCACGGCTTCGCCACACAGGCAGACCCAGTAAGTCTCTCCACATTCTTCCGCTGCTTTCACAGCCTACAGCCTTCAGCTTCACCATTATCAGTAATTTCGTTAACTTCGGCGATCCTATCTCCCTTTAGGATCACCGAGTATTTCACAAGCTGTACACGTAAGCTTTGAATTATGCTCGCTTGAGCCGATGGCTTCACTTTTTTACTTTTTTCTCGTCAATCAACCACTCCCCAATTATTTCACTTGTCGATCAACCACCCGTCCTATTCCGTCACGTCTTAAATCTCCTCATGTTTTCTTGCATGTTTTTAAACCCGCGTTTAAACCACTTCGGTAATTTTCCCTGCCTCGCACCACCCTCACTTTCCCTCACCCGTCCTTTCGTTCTGATTGAGGCACCATTCATTTTGCACTTCTACCATCTCGCTATTGGGCGCATGAGGTTTACACGCTGAGTCACTGATGTAATCTTGAAAATGCTTTACCCATTTTCATACTGCGTGCATTGATTTGGTTTTATATACTCTCTTTGTTCTAGTGCTCCTTGAGAAAGGACACTTTTGTCCGAAATGCATCGGAGCCACTTACAGTAAAACGATGGATTAAATCGATGGTCTGCTAATTCATATGAATCAAATATGAGATACATTAATGAAAGACTTTGATTAAAAACGTTGAAACCTTCCACCAGTTGAACTTTATTTTGAATGAACTTTTTGGAAACCGCTGTGTTGTTTCATTACACACAGTCCCATACAAGTGTGCCCATCACAGGGATGCGCCTACACCTTAGTAGCGCACTCAACCCCTCAATCCTTTAGGACGTACTAGTGAACAGTTACGCACCTGCAGGAGCACCTTAAACCGATACCTTGTTTACCTTTCCCACCTACTGTTGAAAACAACCACGCTGTGCGCCACGCCCAAGCACCTTAGTCAAACTTACTATGTAACACAAAAAAGTTGCACGGTATATATAGTCTGACTTTACATTATAATCAATTTGGTACTAGTTTACAAAATACATATAAAAATGAATAATGTCTCAAACAATTTTTGAATTATTAAATAAAAATTTATTTTTCTGATTCTTTTTCAAAATTAAAAAGAAATTCTAATAATTCATTATCAGTTTTTTTCATTTTCAAGTAGGAAATCTACTGCTTCCACACATTGCAGAAGTTCAAAGTCCCCTGAATCATCATAGAATTCAGAGTCAATTTTTGTATCTGTTTTGCTTCCTGCAACAATTTCCAAGTTATTTTTCTGTTGTCCTTCCATTTCGTATGCTGTAAAATGAATTTTAAAAAAATATATCAGTACAGATAGGGCACTGTTGGGTTTAAGTACAGACAGGTAGTTTGGTTTTTTAAACAGTGATTTTTTCGTTGGGCAGTGTATGGTATCAAACTGGAAGTAGAAATTTGAATAAAATTATGAAATAAACTCTAAGTCTAACTCCATCCATAACTAAAACAGAGAAGTCTATTTTATTCTATAAGTATTACAGAGTGATAGAATATAACTATCAGAAAATGTTTTCCTAATTAGCTTACAGTACAGAACATACTTTAGTTTTTAAAATAATATCTTACCTTTCAAATAGAACTTGAAGTTATCAGTTGAAATGTAGTTGATATGTACTTCAAGAAGTAGTAGTCAAAGTGGCTGTGTTTCTCTCTCTTTCTTTATATATATTCAGGTACATAACCAATCAAATGTCATGATATAATAGTAGAAATTGAAAGTAACATTTTAATTGGTTGTCAATTCCAACACTTCAAATATTTTTTGTGAAGTAATTTACCTCAGGGAATTTAGAGAGTTCTACATGCTAAATGGCTAAATGGAATTCTAACCAAATTTGTGAAAATGGTAGGGATTGGTATGTAGTATGAGCTAATGTTTAATTGGTGAAAGTGTCTCTAGTGGTTTTTCTGTAAATTACTTTCCCACCTTTTTTGAGTGAGTGCTTGTCAGTGCGTGTCCCGGTACGCGAACCTGCAGCGTTACGGGAGTCCTCCATTTTGTGTTTCGGTAGAATTGAGATACAAGATGGAGAGTAAATAATGTTCAGAATGGGTAGAAGGGGGTACTTTAGACGTATCCTGACCTCCTAGGTTTTCTGAGGGTGGCTGAGGAGGCTCATATATGTCGGGAAAAAAAATTGAATTTTTCGCGCGGTTAGCTGCCGGTACGCGAACCGGGTAGCGAACCGGGAAGCGAACATAAGTGAAAATTAGTGAAAAAAGGTACATTCGAAATTTCAAAAGAGTAAATAAAGTTAAGGTAGCTCTGAAAAGAGCTTTTGTGTTCTGTGTAAGTTCTAGGTACTTATAAGTAGGAACCAATACACATTCTTAAATTTTGTATGAAAACTCTGTTTCCCTCATCTGAGAAGTGCACGCCATCTCCTCTGTAGATATCTTGCATGTAGTAACGCAAGTTATTGTTGTAGATGGAGCCCATTCCATGGTCTCTCATGTAAGCTGAAACAGACTTATTTACATGCTTCCTCGATTTCTCAATTTGTGGACAAAAATTGATTGGACCACCTCCATTTTTGTCTTTGGCATATATTGAAATATACCAAGGCAGTTTGAGGAAAAAGTGTCATCAATTGCTCAAAGGTGTCTTTTAAGAGCATTTCCAGACCTACCCCAGTCAAAGTGCCCAAATCATTTCCTCCACAGTGCACTATTATGAGGTCAGGGTTTGGCAAATGTAAAAAGGTTTTCACCAATGGTATCAATTGGTGACATTTCAATCCTCTTCGGCCAATCCATTTGATTTCCACATTTTGTAAATTGAGGTTGTGTAAATTTCTGTTATCAGCATACCTGTGAGCCCAGTGGGTGTAGCTATGTCCAAGAATCCAGACTGAAAACATGGCTAGAGGAGTTTTTGCTGCAGATGAAGTGTGGGAATGAAATGGCAGTTGAAATAGTGAAGTTTGTAATGAAAAAAAACTGTGGAGTTTGAGTGCAAATGATTCATAAGTAGTGATTGGTGTATTTCCATTGCTGAAAACAGAAAGTTAGGGTGCATGGATGTGTTCTTTGAAAGATGTAATTTGAATGGTTAATTAAAAATGATGTTATGAAAGATTGCAGTGGATTAGCAGGTGTACTGAGAGTTCAGAGTTCATTTGAAACATTGTTGTGTGAACTTGTAAACATGAGAGGTCTGGCAGGCGGTAGTTGCTATGGAAAAAGGGCAGAAAGGGCAGAGGGGGGAAGGGTGTTGATTTGAAAATAGTGAGGGAAGAGTTTTGATTGGCTGACATGAGAGATATGTGTGATGAATATCAGCATTTCAGTGCCTTTGTTGGTTGCAGCCTCTGGAGTGCATACCTTTTATTCTGCTAAAGAAAAATTGGTGTGTTTCTGAGACTGTTTTGAAATTAAAAAAGCATTTGTAAAGGTGAGTTATCGTTTCAATATTTTAGATAAAGACTAGTATGCTTTTTTGCGTAAATAAGAAAGCCAGCTGTGTATTTAAAATGATGTTTTGAGTCAAGTGTTTGCATTATGCTTTCAAAGACGATTTTGCATTCTTTTAGCAATTGTAATTGCAGATAATGTAAAGTATTAGTACTGACAAGGTGTGGTTGTACATAGGAGCTGTGCTGTGTTTTCAAATTATGATCAGAAAATCGTTTTTAAGGAAAAGGAATGGTTTAAAAAATTATGAGAATGTATTTACTTGTGATGTAACTCCTGCAATGGGTCGTGTTGTTATTGCCCCATGCTGCTCTACAGTGTACATGTAAAAAATGATGCATAAGTGTTGCACGGGCATTGTAAATACTCTCCTATGTGTGTTTAGCCATTTCAAGTCACTTCCCCCTGGTTCAAGGGCCTTGCAAATACGTCCCCATGTGTGTCTGGTCATTTGTAGTCACTTTCCTCGTGGTGCAAGGCCCTTGTAAATACGCCCCCATGTGTGCTTGAAAAATTTTGATTTTGATTGTTTGAGTTACATAGCTATGTTAAAAGTTATTGAAAAAAAGGTGCAAGGACCTTAAAAAAACGTTTTCATGTGTATTAGGGCATTTTAAGTCAGTTCCCTATGAATGTAGGTATATAATTGTTTTACATAAAAGGTTTAAAAATGTTTTTTGAAATCAATTAGGTTTCTTGATATGTACTGCTAGTGTTTCATAGGTTGTTTGGGGCATATTTACAAGGCCTTTGATGTAATTTTTCCAATTTTAATTTAAGACATTTCCCCTGGAGCAAGGTCCTTGTAAATACGCTCCCATGTGTGCTTGGGTAATTTAAGTATTGATAGGGTGTGCTTCTACATAGGACGAAAACTACATCTGCATAATGAGATAAGTAAGCTGAAGAAATACAGGTGATGTGATTGTTAAATGTGTAAAAATATTTTCACGTTGTTCAATTATATCATTGTGTTTCCTAACATTAAGAATCACATTGTGCAGATGATATTTAGTCATGTTCAGGGAGAAAGAGGAGGTCTGGCCTTTGTTCAAGAGTGCAGTGGACATGATTCACTTCTTTGGTAGGCATGTACATGTCTTATCACCTCTGTACTCTTCAACAAGTCTAAATTTATTCTGCAACCCTGAGTAGGCCTCACCTCAAACAAACTTCTAGATAGTCCACACCTTATTGTCATCCTGAATCAATCATTTAAAGTGTAAGGGGCAGATTTATGATGGTTGTGCGCCTATTTTGTGCTGCTGTTGCGTCACTTTTATAATGCAGTAGTGATTTACAAGATGCACCATGTTGCAAGATAGCAGCCGCAGGTCTTGGAGGGAGTTACGGTGGGCAGTGAGGCGGGGAGGGGGAGGGGCAGGGTGGAGGGACCTAAACACTGGCATACGTATTATTGCAGGTAAGTACACAATTTAAAGTGCGTAAAGTTTCATGTGGGCTTTTTGTTGCAGGGTGTACAGTCATTTGCATGAAAGCCCTGTAATATTATCACAATCACAGTAAAATTAAGAACATTTCACTGAATCATCTTTATAGCATTGCTGAATCAAATCCTTACTGTTATTGATTTACTGTTTGGTAACAGTGGTTAATTAAATTTTTTATTATATTTTACCACAGATTCAACTGCAGATTATTTAGAAATTAGACAATGCCGTCTAAGGATAGAATCCGAAAGGCTACGAAACGTCAAAGACAGCAGATTACTAAATGCTTGCAGCAGTCCTCTACATTAAAATCACCTCAACGCACGAAGAAAGCTCCGGGTAAGAGAACGAAATCATTCCTTAGAAACATTTGTAGAAACAAAAGTATAACTACAGAACAAGTTTTAGTCCAGAAAAAGAGAGCCAATTTAAATGGAAAGGAAAAGCCCGTCAAAAAAGTTTCTGCTAGAGCAGGAGATAACTCTGTGCATGGCAGTAGAAGGGAAAATATATTCAGGGACATTCGTAGGCGAATGTTCCGCAACAGGGTAATTGTCAATTTGGTAAAACAATTTAAGAAAGGCCAACAGAAAGTGGCATTTTATAAGAAAAAGAAAAATGTAGAGAAAATTATTGATCAGGCTTTCGAAATTAAGCGAAAGTTATATATTTTGGTAATTAATAGAATTAGGAAACTAAACAAGGTAATTTATGTTTTCAAATCAAATAGTAGATGGAAGAGAGTAGTTAATCGAAGTAATTTTTATGAAGTTTTCTCAGGAGAATGGATGCATAGTTCAAATACTGAGGCATTTTTTAATGAGGAGAGTTATTTTCAGGACAATGATTTGGTGCATGCAGTTGACAGCAGTGGTCGAGCACATGAGGTAAAAGATGGTTGTCCGGTTGAAAAAGAAAAACTTGTGTCTGCAGAGGCAGAAGAGGTGTTAAGTGATGAGGTTTTAGGGAGACGTCCTAAGGGACCAGTGTACACCTGGAAGTGTAGTTCTATTTGCTTTGTGATTTTATACGGACATTTATTAAGAAAAGTTTAAAACAAAAAATAAAGTTGTTGCAAGAATTAGATCCTTGCAGAGTGAGACAAGTGACAGGTTTGCATGGTCATTCATTGGCTTGTCTTTCCAGGAGAGTATGCCAGAGTGTTTTCATCATTTCAGGATGCTAGCAGTGCATCATAATAAAGTGAGGAAATTAGTTAGAATGTTGTATTATGCTAAGAGTCCAGCAATTATGCTTAAACAATTAAGCAGTGCTCTTTTGCATGGATCTGAAGTAGATGTGAAGAATATTTGTCAAGAAATTGAGTTCCGTTACTTTGCTGGTAAAGAGAACAATGTTGAAATTGACCCACTAGAAGAAGGTAATGTGGAAGAGAGTGTACAGATTTTCAGTACAGATAAGTTTCACAAGGAAATTTCCATGTTTAGGGTGAAATCAAGTGAGAGGCCTAATTTCACTTGTGTGTGTTGTCGACGGACTTATTATAAGAATCAGACTAAGTTAGTGGATTTATATGCAAAAAGTGATATGGAAAACAATAGTGAATGGAAGGATTTTGCCAAATACTTGATGATAGAAAATTGTTTTGATTTGGGAGCGGACCAACGTATGTGTACTTATTTTTATAACAAATTAAACCAAAACTAGATGCCTGCTAGAGCGGTTTATAATAATCTGGAATTGGTTGACATTCCTTCTGAATTGAAGGATTTAAATACTTATGAATCTATTTTGATTCAAAGTGTCCATCCCTTCCAGGCTATTGTACGAATGGAGCCAAAGACAGGGAAATAGCCTCCATCAGATTTACAGAGAGGATTAAAGGGAAGAGTTGTTTATTTGCCTTTAGATTTGAAGAAAAACATTAATACAATTGGAGTAGAGAAAGTGGAAGAGGAACCTCTGGTTATCATAGTTAATGGTGTTCCGACAAAGAGTAAGAAAATCTGGCAAGATTTAGTGGATGTTAGGAAAGTCAAAAAGGCAACATTGTATTTGATAAAAAATAATGAGTACCACAAGAATGTATGTGTTGCAGAAGAGGAAGTAAGTGAAGAAGAGGACAGCGATTTGTGTGCTGGACAAATTAAGAAAGTAGAAGCCTCTAAAAATGAAGAAATATATGAACATTATAGTGTTCATCCTTTGCATTCCAAGGAAGTCATGGGGAATGCTATTGAGTTGTTTCAAATGAAACAAGCCAAAGGGAGTCCCATTAGTGTTTGGGAGGAAAGTTTGGAAGCTCGATGTTTCCCACAGTTATTTCCCACAGGTCGAGGAGGACGATATGATGAGCGACCTGTTCAAATTCCTGCTTCAGAATACCGGACTGTACGATTGTATGCAGAAGATCCTAGGTTTCGTCAATGCATTCCCTATTTATTTCATCTACTGTTTGAAAGTGATCTCTCTGGATTGTCTTATGCAGTGAACCACATCTTGAAAAGTGGTGTACAACTGCGAAATATCTCGGCAAGGGACTTTATGGATAAAGTCAATGTGCAAGACAGTATTTTGGATTCTCACCTGATTAATCTCATGGCTTGTCAGCGTGGTACTAATGAGTATTGGTACCGCCGTCATGGTGATTTAAAATGTATGCTCAGGAACTTAGGAACTCCCACATGGTTCCTCACTCTCAGCTGTGCTGAGTATAGCTGGGAAGACTTACTTGAATTTCTACGAGAGGCAAATAGAAACATTGAAAATATCGAGTTCAAAACACCCGGAGAACTGTGCTCTTTAGATCCAGTGAATGTAGGCAGGTACTTCAATCATAGATTTGAAGCTATGATGTCTTTCATCATGAACAAGAAAAATCCACCTCTTGGAGAGGTGTTGGATTTCTTCTGGAGAAAGGAGTATCAAGCAAGAGGAGCTCCTCATATACATATGCTGCTATGGATCAAAGATGCACCCAAATTTGGAACAGATCCGGATGATTTAGTGATGAGTTTCATAGAACAGTATGCTACATGTGCTGTTCCAAAGACAAACGAAGATAAAAGTCTAAGAGAACAAGTTTTAGGGTTTCAAAGCCATCGTTGTGGAAAGTACTGTCGTCGTAAATTCAGAAACAAGGACAAGTACTACACCAAATGTCGTTTTGCATTTCCACGGTCGGTGATATCAAAAGGAAGAGTTAACAATTTGATGTCTTCGCTGCGACATAATGTGACGAGGAAATCACCCAAAAACACATACAATTTGAAAAGAAACAAAGAGTCCAAGTACATTAACGACTACAACCCAGTGATTTTGTCCATGTGGAATGCTAACATGGATATACAGTTTGTGGCTGACAACTGTATGGCTGTGGCTCGGTATGTGACGTCTTATATCACCAAAAAAGAAAAGACAGAACTGAAGGATATGTGGGAGGATATTTCCCATGAAAGAGCCTCAGTAAGAAGTTGTACAGTTTCAGTCTGAAGATGTTGTTGCATCGAGAAATCGGAGCTTACGAATGTTCTGACCGGTTATCTTCAGCAAGTCTCTATGCCAAATCTAGGAGTATCATTTGGGCGAGTCTTTGTCTTGCTGCAACGCGTAATTGAGGTCTGAAACCTGTACGGGAAATTGAGTATTTGGCGGAGCAGGAGCCAAGCAGTACAGATATTTTGAAGACCAACATGTTGGATACATATTATCCAAATAGAAGCTGTCACCTGGAGAATGTTTGTCTATATGATGTTCTACAAAATTACGTTTTCAAGAGGAACATCAAAGAAGATATTGATAAAAGAGTGTATGCTGTAATTGGAAGTGAGGGATGTCTGGTCAAGCAAAGAAAATGTCAATTGGTAAATCATCGAAAATTGAATTGCGAATCTCCAGAAAGAAAATAATTTTTCAATTTAGCTCTTTTGCAACTTTTCAAGCCTTGGCGTGCAGAAGAGGAACTGCTTGGAGATTTCCTCTGTTACGAAGACTCTTTCAATGCAGCCAAGGAGTCCATAGAATGTCCTGTTTTTCCAAAATATCTAGAAATGTTGAATGCAGAAATCGAGCAGGAAGCAACAATTGCAGCTGAGATTGCTAGAGACAGTTCTCAGGACAGTCAGAGTTCTGTTTCATTGAGTCAGGATCCACTAGGAGAACCAGTTATCGAAAATGAAGCTGCTACAGCCATGATTGAAGTGGAAAGAGCCATGGCACATGCTCAGGAGGATGCAGTTAACTTAGAAGATTTGGAAGGACAACTCAACGTTGAGCAGAGGAAAAGTTACCAAACAAATTGAGCATGGATTAAGTCATGAGAAGAAAGAGTGCTCATGTACGTCGTTGAAGCCTGTCCGACTGTACGTGAGTGGAGAAGCAGGAACTGGAAAAAGTTTCCTCATTAAAGCACTTTCATGTTATCTGCAGAAAAGGACTGAGTCATCGCTGTCTTGTGTTGTGACCGCTCCAACTGGACTGGCAGCACATACCATTAAAGGGATTACTTTGCATCGGCTACTGATGCTGCCAGTGGAGCATGATAACAAATTACAATACCACAAGTTATCTGGGGATGCTTGTTGTGAAGTATCTAGAGTCTTGAAGAAGATGAAACTTCTTATCATTGACGAAGTAAGCATGGTTTCCAATGTCATGCTTGCCTTTGTGCATTTGAGAATGCAGGAAGTTCTTAAAACAGAGTATGATGTGTTATTCGGTGGCAACCACAACATTGTTTTCGGTGATCTTCTGCAGCTGACACCAGTGAAAGGACAACCAGTGTTTAAATTGCTTACACATGAAGATACCAGGAAGTGCCTAGGGAGCATTGGCAACGTTAACATATGGTTAAACTTCAATTATGCTGTGCTGCGTGAAAATATGCGTCAAGCGAAGGACGAAGATTACAAGAATATTCTACAAGATGTAAGAATCGGGAAAGTGACTGAGCGTGGGAAAGAAGCTTTACATGCACGATTACTGTCAAATTTGTATCCAGAAGAAGACGTTCTGCCAGAGGATATTTTTCAGAAAATTACTGAGAAGAAATCTGGAATATGTTTGATGCCAACTCTTGCAGAATGTTCCATCTTCAACAACAAAATGTTGAATTTAGAAAACCAAGAGATTGTGAAACTGGAAGCTATTGACAGAATAGAGCATATGGGTACAACAATTGTTTTGTCTGAGAATTTGAAAACTAAATTGGATTCATTAGAGAAGACTATATCTAAAACTGCGGGTTTTGAAAAGACTCTGAATGTGTGCTTAAATTGCCGTATCATTTTGAGAAGGAATTTACATGTTGAAAGAGGTCTGGTAAATGGATCAATGGGTAATGTTGTTGATTTTGAGAAATACAGAAGTAGAGATGGAATTGAGTTTTTAAAAATTAAATTTGATGGCATTGAGGAAGTACAGCTAATTGGTCGTTGCACAGCTAGGTTTTTGCTTGTAAAAGACCTATATGTTCGCCGTAAGCAGTTTCCTGTTTGCTTGGCATATGCGGTGACAATTCATAAATCGCAAGGTTTAAGTGTAGACACTGCTTTAGTGAATATTGGCAGTTCTGTGTTCAAAGAGGGTATGGCTTATGTAGCATTGTCACGAGTCAGAACTTTATCAGGATTGTACTTGATTGACTGTGATGTCACAAACATTTGTGCGGATCTAGATTTTGTTAAGGAATACAATAGGTTAAGAAGAGAGTATGCGCCACATTTGCCTCAATATCCTTTGTTTGAGAAATGTGTGGTAGGCCGGAAATGAAGAAATATCAGTTATAGTTGGGAGGTTGAAGCAAAAAGACCAAAAGTCGATGAACCAAAAATTGTAAGCAGGAATAAAATGAATTCTGTTGAAAATGTTGTTGGTTTTGAATTTGAAAATAGTTCTGGTGTCAACTGCTATGCTAATGTAGTGGTTAATGTTCTCTTTTCACTAGAGACTTTAAAAGAACAGATTGTGATCAATTCGGAACAAAGTTTATGCTGTTTGTTGAATTCTGTGTTAGAGAAATGTAGCGCTGATAGAACAAGAGTAGAAAGTGTGTCTGAAATTCGTTATCTGTTAGACGAATGTTCAGGTCAAACACAATTCTCTGAAAATATTCAGCAGGATTGTCAGGAGTTTTTAATGTATATGCTTGATGTATTGCAAGATGAAGGTGTAGATGTAGATTATCTGTTTGGCCTTTCTTATCAATGGCAGCATGACTGGGAGAACTGTAGGCTGTGTTATGTTATGTTATGTTAAAGAAATTTGTAAGGCGCAGCTAACACCATTAGGTTTCTTGGCGCCAAAGTACTATCAAGTACTACTAGTGTAGACTCAGAAAGATTTATATATTTAACTTTGCCTGACAGTAAATCAGTATCCTTCAATAAGCTAGTAACGGCAGCCGATCAAAACATGGAGTGTAGCCAATGTAAGTCTGCAATGCTGTCCACGTTAATTTTACGAAGTTGTGGCCAGTATGTCATTTTAATGTTCCAACGATGTAGGCCTGATGGAACTAAATTGACAACTTTAATTAATAATTTTGTGGCTTCGCAGTTGTCAATATCAGGAAGGACTTTTGTAACTACAGCAATTCTATATCATGACGGTCCTTCAACTACTTCAGGACATTACACAGCTTATTTAAAATCTGGAAACGGTTGGTCATTCTGCAATGATTCTGTTTTAACTTTCAAAAAAAGATTGCCTTTCCACCTTCAAAATTCTTACCTGGTGTTCTTACAACCAAAATTTTAGGAAAGGAATCTTGGGATTTGTTCAGAGGAATTTCAAAAGGTTCTAATGGCTCCTACTCTATATGGCCTTGTGGATAATTGTAGTACAGAGCGAAAACTGTTTGTGTTTATAAGCTAATTCAAGCAGCAGATCAAAATAAGGAGTAGAGGAAATGTAAGTCTGCAATGTTGTCCATTTACAATTTCAACTACATAAACTGGATGAAAAAAAGTTGTTAAGTCTAATTAAAAATGTTTTGGCTACACAGTCATCGATTTCAGGAAGAACATTTGCAACTGCAGCTATTATATTTTAAGATGGTCCTTTGACAACATCAGGATATTACACAGCTTATTTGAAATAAAAAAAGGCTAGTCTTTCAGCAAACATTACCAATTGAGTATGAAGCAATGTTGCCTTTTGACTTGTTTTCTGAAGTGAGAATTTAGGGTAGGTAACTGGACTATAATGATTCTAGGTGTTGCTGTAATTTAGTGTGCTGTTTTAAATTGCTTTGTATGTCTCATTTTTCTTAAATCAATGGAGTTTATCTTTCAGAAAGTGGCGGGCAGAAAATAGTAACAGCACAACAGAGTATAAGCTGTTCATAGGACATCCTTTGACGTCATAGAATGTAAGTTACTTTTGAGGAGTTCTGATTTCTGATTAGTTATATTATTTGGGTTTTTTAAACACAATCATTTTGATTGTGTTTTTTTCCCCCTGTTATATGATGAATACCTTCAACTCACTGTTTTCAGTGAAATTTGATATATTCTGAGAACAGCAAAAATAAACCATTAAATATGTATAATTAATTTTGTACTTTGAATTGTGATTTATAATATGTATTCATCTTGTCTCAAGCTCACTCTTTTTTTACTACCTTCTATTAATTTAAAATTTTTTGTTCTTTCCTACACAGATTAAAAGTATAAAAATGACAATTGACTACGTTTACGACAATTATAAGGTAAGTGTTTAGTACTCTTTACGTTACATCTCTATCAAATTTAACTTTTATTAGTTCCACTGCTTCATTTCTTTACCCTTCAGTTTCCTGCCTTTGCTACTACTCTCATTTTTTTTCAATTACTTACTTATACTACTCTTTCCACTCCTTTTCTCAGTTCCTCTTTCAACAGTGTCTGTGTGTTACTCCCTCTATTTGTCTTTCTTTTAACATTACTCTCTGTTTACTTACTCTTGTTTTTTAAAAAAAAAAAATTTTAGTTCGCTTCCGGTTCGCGTACCGGTGAGCGAACCGGGAAGCGAATCAAAAGGAATAGAGGTTGCTAGAGTGCTAAACATTCTAGCAATTTTTCATAAAGGGAAGGTAGTTCTGAAAAGAACTTTTTTTATTATTTTTGTTGTTTTTTATTTTTTTTATTATTTTTCTGAACTTTTTTATACTTTTTTTGTATTTTTTGAACAGTTATATATTTTTTGGGGGGTTTTTCAGGGGGAAGAACGAAAAACAGGCATTAGAAACGGCTCAACAGGAGCAAGAAAAAAAAATCACTTTCTGGGGCGTTTTGAGCACTTGTGATTTTCAAATGCTCTGTTCATTAATGTAAAGCTCATTTCGCCGTAACAAAGCAAACCCCCACAATAAATGCACACCAGCTTGATATGTTGAAAATTAGTTTGAATAGCGGGGACCATCTCCTTCGCCTCTGGTCCCAAAAGACTTTCATGGGATGAGGTGGTGGCCACAAGAGTTGGTGGATTTTCACGTGGGTTACGCACCTCTGCCATACTATAATTTATTGGATGCCACCTTTGCATGTGGCGATGCATTGTATAGTTTACAAAGCTATACTTTTTATCCATGCCTCGAGACAGAGGTTCTTTACATATCAGGCATTCACCTTTTTTTGGCCTGCAGGAATTGAAAAAAACTGCCAAATAAAATTGGCCTTGCGGTGTGATTTCCGGGGCTCTTCAGGGAAAAATTTTATTTGATGTACATCTTGTTCTTCTTCTTCCTCCTCTTCTTCAGGGTTGGGAATACACTGGGGAGGTGGTCCATCCTTCCTAGGAGGTTGTGGTGGTGGTGGGGGTCCACCAGCTGCAGCTGCAATTGAAGCCATCTTCCAATAATGAAAATAGTTCTTCCTCTCACAAAGTTGAAAGTCAGAGTGAGAAAAATAGGAGGGGCTTTCATCATTTTGGAAAAAAAAATGTTCTAAACCAATGAAAAGTGTAATTTTTAGGTCACATGACCTAGCTTTACATCATTCAGAAATAAAAAATGGAATCAACCAATAAAAAGTGTTATTTTCAAGTCACATGACCTGTTATGCTTACGTTAAGCGTCCCGTAACGCGACCCGGATCGCTTCCGAGTAGCTGCGCTTCGCGCCTTGGTTCGCGTTCCAGAACGCATACGGGTGCGCTAATGCGGCGCGTCATAAGACGTATTACGCGGTAACACAATACGTCGCGCTTAAGCGACGCGCCACAATGTCGTTTTCTAACGCGGTGTTTGCGCTAATGGAACGTTTACCGGTTCGCGTACCGGGTCGCGGAACCTTATTAAGCTAACAAATAAATATAAAAATATTATTACAAAAATATAAAATATATTTTTGAATTAGAATAAGAATACATTTTACAGCTTTTGATATTTGCTATTAAAAAACCATTGAAATTCACTGAAAAAAACCATAGGTTATAGACCATATATATTAGGATTTAACATTTACAAAACCTTGAAAATTCACTGAAAAAACCATAGATTATAGACCATATATAGTTAGGGATTAGCATTCACAAAACCTTATTTTACTCGCACAAAACCATTGAAATTCGCATATATAGTTAGTTGCACTAACTATATATCGCGCACCCGCAATCCACTGCTGATGATGTCACATATTACATCATTCATGACATGGTCAGTGACATCACTGATGACATCACTGATGACAACATTCAGTGACTGTATGTTTCTGTAAAGTTAAAATATGTCTTACATATTGAAGAATGAGTGGATGTATAAGTGTCTGGATGAAGGATTTAGTAGGTGCATGACTGACTGTATGAGTGAGTGATTAAATGTGTCTCACTGAGTGCATGGGTTAGTGACTAAACTGTCTTAATTTGTGCATCATTATGTCTGCTGTCAACCTCAACATAATCTCCTACGCCGACGACACCCAGCTGATCCTCTCCCTGACCAACGACCCCGCCGCCGCCAGAGCCAACCTGCACGAAGGGATGAAAGAGGTAGCCGAGTGGATGACGACCAGCCGCCTGAAACTGAACTCGGACAAGACGGAGGTCCTCATCCTGGGCTCCTCACCCTCCACCTGGGACGACTCCTGGTGGCCTCCCGCCCTGGGCACCGCACCCAAACCGACAGACCATGCACGCAACCTGGGCTTCATCCTGGACTCCTCCCTCTCCATGACCAGGCAAGTCAACAACGTCTCCTCGGCGTGCTTCAACATCCTGCGCATGCTACGTAAGATCTTCCGGTGGATCCCCACCGAGACCAGGAAGACGGTCACCTACGCCCTCGTCACCAGCCGTCTGGACTACGGCAATGCCCTCTACGCCGGTACCACCGCCAAGCTCCAGAAGAGACTCCAGCGGATCCAGAACGCCTCAGCCAGACTCATCCTCGACATCCCACGAACCAGCCACATCTCCGGACATCTGAGAGACCTTCACTGGCTCCCCGTCAACAAAAGAATCGCCTTCCGCCTCCTCACCCACGCACACAAAGCCCTACACGACCAAGGCCCGAGCTACCTCAACAGCCGAGTCAACTTCTACGCTCCCAAACGCCACCTCTGATCCGCCAACCACGCCCTCGCCGCCGTCCCCCGCATCCGAAGAGCGACTACAGGAGGAAGGTCCTTCTCCTACCTTGCCGCCAAGACCTGGAATTCCCTCCCGACCGACCTGCGCCTGACCCAAGACCACCTCTCCTTCAGGAAGAAGCTGAAGACCTGGCTGTTCGAGCAGTAGCGGCACCCCCTCACCCCCAGCGCCTTGAGACCCTACGGGTATGTAGCGCGCTCTATAAATGTCATTGATTGATTGATTGATTGATTGCTGTTCTGTAAGCTGCTGCATGTGTTGATCAGTAGCTATATGAGTAACTATATGGGTTATTGATTGGTTGCCCAAGTATTTGTATGGGAGACTGAGTGTGTGCGTGTGGGTGGCTGGGAGGTGTGTAACTCTGTGCATAGATGTGTGAGCAGTTGATTCACTAGCTGTATGGGTTCAAAAGTGCATGTGGAATCAGCTGTATGGGCGGTTGACTGTGTGCATGAGTGTATTTGTGAGTGAATGGATATCTCAGTGCTACATGTCAAAGTAAGTACATATGTAAAACACAGTACATGTGAGAGTTGACATATATAAATAACTGTGCATAAGAGCCAGTGAATGTGTGAGTGGCTGTATGGATCATTGTAAACTTGTATCAGGGATTGTATAAGAGAGTAAATATGTGTTAGTATGTTTTTGAATAAGTAAGGTGTGTATAACTGTATAGTTGAGGAAATGGACGTGTGATTGATTTTTTGCATGACTGACTAGGTGTGTGAGTAACTCCATGGATGAGTGACAGTCTGTGAGTGTCTGTTTACACTGATTGTATCTAAGGTTATATTAGAGTCTGAAGAGGTTCATCGTATTAGCACATGAATGATGTCATCAATGATGTGTTCAGTAATGTCAAATGAGATGTCATCAGTGATGTCATCAGTGAATTCATTTGAGATGTCATCAGTGATGTCATTTGAGATGTCATCAGTGATGTCATTTGAGATGTCATCAGTGATGTCATCAGTGATGTCACTGACCATGTCATGAATGATGTAATATGTGACATCATCAGCAGTGGATTGTGGGTGCGCGATATATAGTTAGTGCAACTAACTATATATGCGAATTTCAATGGTTTTGTGTGAGTAAAATAAGGTTTTGTGAATGCTAATCCCTAACTATATATGGTCTATAACCTATGGTTTTTTCAGTGAATATATATATTGCCAGCCCTGGCAACCGCCACATCCCCGGGCAATTATAATTTATGCACGGGCACACGGCCCCCCAAGCCCCAGAAACCGCCACCTCCCCAGGCCTAAAATAAATAATAAATAATGTGTGGGATTGCTTTAGCCCCCTCACACTGCCTCAGGGACCACCACCTCCCCGGGGCTTTAAAAGCTTCGGAGGGGGGCCTCGCGGCCCCCCTCCTGGAGCTCTTGATGGCCCTGGAGACCACCAACTCCCAGTCCCTGCTCATGCAATGTCCCAGAGTGCCCACCCCCGGGACATTGTTGTTTGCTATGGCAGGGGGAGTACGGCTCCCACCCTGTCATAGAAAACTCTGTTTGGTTTTTTTATGCTGCTCTCACTTTCAAAAACCAAAGCAGAATTGCTTTTGTACAAGGGGAGCTGCATGTCAGTAGTTCCCCTTGTGCGAAAGCAATGCCGGATCCCGCAGGAGGTGGGGAGTTGGCGGGACCAAGGGGGAATTGGGGCTCCACCCACGGTCTCCAACGGTGAGGCCAGGCCCGGGGGGATGGGGTAGCTGCGGCCAAAATTGGCCAGGGGAGGGGGGCCGTGCTGCCCCCCTCCCCAAAATTAAAATAAAATAAATAATGGTCTATAGTTGCCCAGGGAAAGGGGGCCACGCGGCCCCCTTCCCTATAATAAACAAAAGCAGAAGGCTGGCCCATCGGATGGGGTCCTTGGGACCATAATTGGCCTGAGGAGGGGGGCCATGTGCCCCCCAAATTTATTTAAAAAAATACAAGTCTGGCCATGCCCCAAGGGATGGGGTCCGTGAGGCCTAACATGGCCTTGAGAGGGGGTGGCACGCCCCCTTCCCATTTTTTTTAAATAAAAAGGGGTCAGGCCCTGGGGGATGGGTGGGGTCCCCAGGGCCCCATAAATGCAAAATAAGGGGGGCCACACAGCCCCCTTCTAAAAAAGAATATTTAAAAAACAGCCGGCATCTCGCTGGAGGCCCCACCCCCTCTTTGCACCACTTTGCAAACACGCCCCCTGGCACGTTGTAAGTTGGGGAATTAATTCCCCTTGAATACTGAGGGTCCCTGGGGGCCAACTAGCCCACCAGGTACCTCCAGTAAGCGCAAAAGAGCCGGATTGCAGAGAGGTGGTCGGAGTCCACGTCCCTTTTTGCACCATTCTCCAAACACGCCTCTTAGTGCACTTCTAAAGCACAACTAGAGCGCTTACAGTCCTACTTATTACAAAGGTATGGCACACCTGAAGCCATCTTGATTGGAATAAAGTGGTAACTCTTAAAACATTTAATTTAAAAAAGAACAAAATGAGGGGGTATATTTTGCCATAGAAAGTATGAATAGTGCTGCGGAAAGAAAAATTAGGGCACATTTTGAGTGACTTCTCAAATCCTCTTCTATTTATTAAAAAATTCGGACATGCAGTCTCCCAAGATGGCCACCAGAGACAAAAGAGCCCAAATGTAGACCAAATATTACCCAGATGTAGCCCAAGTATAGCCCAATGACAGAATGTCCCAGAGTGCTCTATAGAACAACTAGAGCGCTAACAGTCTTACTTGTCACAAATGTATGGCACACCAGAAGCCATCTTGATTGGAATGAAGTTGTAAGTCTGAAAACATTTAATTTAAAAAGGAACAAAATGAGGGGGTTCATTTTACCATAGAAAGTATGATTAGTGCTTCAGAAAGAAAAATTAGGGCACATTTTGAGTGAATTCTCAAATCCTCTTCTATTTCATTAAAAGATTCTGACATGAAGACTGAAACATGCACGTTCAATACCAGCAGCAGACTTCCCTGGTGGGCAGTAGCTTTACTACAGTGATCTAATAAGCAACTAGAATGCTATCATTCTGAATTTATGGCAAATGTGTGACACATCTGAATGCCTTCTTGATGGAATCAAAGTAAAACTGAAAGTATTTCCTACTGAGGAGACTGCAGTAAATGAGGAATTTAGGAAACTTCATAACAAATAAGTATCCCAAGATGGCCACCAGAGACAAAAGAGCCAAAATGTAGCACAAATATCACCCAGATGTAGCCCACATGTAGTCCAATGACAGAAGTGTGCAAAAAACTTTATATATTTTGTGTTTTTGCAGTTTTATATAGTGCAGATTTGTCAGGTATTGGAGTGATTTAAATGAGCATTGGTTACATCACTCAAGAACACATTCATTTTGGTTGTAGCCATGGGGAGATTAAGTGATTTGACCAGAATCACAGAATGTCGAGCTGAAGCAGAAACTCCAACCTATTTCCCCAGTTTTAAAGTCTGCAGCTCTGGAAGTAACACCCCATCCTCTCCCCTAAGTGCAACATTTAATCAAGTGGTCAACTGGATAAAAAAAGATAAAGATAAAAAATAATTTAAAAATGCTTTGCCGCTATTTGAAAACACAGAAAATATGTCCTCATTTTAGTTTTTTAGAGCACTAGCCATAATTTTGATGCAAATAAGACCCTCTCATATATGTCATTTCTAATGAAAATTCTCTTGGTATTTCAGTTTTGATTACATCAAGATGACTTCAGGCATTCCACACTTTTGTAATAAATATAGAATGTTAGCAATCTAGTTGTTCATTAGGATACTGTTGAGAGGCAGGGGCAGGGACTCTGAAAATTGAAGGCAGGTAGGAGGGTGCAGAGGCAACAATGTGACCACACTGGGTAGGCAAGAAGGGCAGTGGCAGCACAACAGACCATGGAGGGCAGTGGACAGGTGGGCAGGGGCAACAAACCAACAATACAGGACTGGCAAGAGAGGCTCTGGCAATATAATAGACCATTGTGGTCAGAAGGAAGAGTCAGTGGTAGTACAACTATACATGCCAACAGACCCGATTCAGCCAGGAAACGTCTTTAAACCCAAATGGGCTTTATTTAATCTGATTCCTGTCTACAATCTCCTTTTTTTCAATGTAAGTCAAAGGGGAAAATCAATGCCCCAGTTTTTCTTCAAAATCTCCTTCTTACCAAGCTCAAAATGTTACCAAGTATGGTACATTAGATCATGGAAGGTAGGAGGAATTGGGGTAGGGACATGGACTCGGATAACAGAGGACAGGAAGTACATGAAGAAGTGCACCAAACTGACCCTACAGGGCTGGCATCACGGTTTGCAGCAACACACTACACCACACAGGGCATGCGGGACGGGATTGCAGCACAACAATCCATAGAAAGCAATAGGAAGGGGACAGGACCATGCACATGGACAACAGAGAACAGAGGGGAAAGAGGCAATGGTAGCTAGCTGACCATAATGGACAGACAGGAGAGAAAGCTGCAGCATAATGGACCATACATGACAGGAGGGACTTATCAGGGGCATTACAATGGGACAGACAAGCCAGGAGGGAGGGAATAGGGGTCTTCACATGGAAACAGCGCTTCCAAAGAGTAAAAATAAAATCCTTCACTTCCGATACTCTCCCCGTGACCAGAGGGGTCCCCCAAGGATCTGTTCTTTCCCCTCTTCTGTTCAACATATATATGGTTCCCCTCACCATCATACTGAAGAAAGCCAACATCCCTTTCCATCTATATGTGAACTACACACAGATCTACATAGAAACCACTTCCTACATCGACATTCTAAGACTCAATGACACTCTAAAAGAAATCCATGTCTGGCTAGGGACGAATTACCTCAAACTCAATCAAGGAAAAACAGACATCCTCCTCATCTCCAATAAAGATGACAACCCCCAAATAACTGAATGGGTGAAAGCCATTGACGCCCTCGAAGGAAATCTCACCCTGTCCAACTCAGTAAAATCTCTTGGAATCACCCTGGATCAAAAACTAACTATGTCTAACCACATCAAGAACTCCACGAAAAGCGCCTTCCTCAACCTGAAGCTCCTCAACAAAATCAAACCACATATCCCACAAAAGGATCTCCAACAAGCCACCCAAGCACTGGTCCTGTCCAGACTGGACTAAGGGATCGCAACCCTAACCGGCACAGCCATATCCCACCTAGCACCACTGAAAACCACCCTCAATGCAGCAGCCAGAACGGTCTCAGGTGCTAGGAAATGTGACCACATATCCCCCGCACTCAAAGATCTTAAACGGCTACCAGTGGAAATGCGCGCAAAATTCAGAATGGCCTGCCTTACACACAAAGCCCTACACACAGGGAAACCGGAATATCTAGCCTCCAAGCTCAAAAAAGCGGGTCAATCCAGAAACCTCAGAAGTTCAAACTCCCTACTACTGATCCCCCTGAAAACAAGGAAACAAAAAACTGCCTGCCGCTCTTTCGCCGGCAACGCCCCCAAAAATCTGGAACTGCACCCCAGTGGACATCAGAACGACCCCGTCCTTTCCCGAATTCAAGAACCGTCTAAAAACGCTCTACCTCAACCTTGCGTTCCTGAACTCTACCTCAATTGCACATCATGGAACCATGACTACCTCAAAAACACTACCTCATAACCGCCCCCGAGGCGGAAGATCACTTTGTTAAACACTGAACTTATATGAATCCGGCGAAATTTTTTACTATACCATTTCACACTTGTTACTCCCAATGTAAAGCGCTCCGATACCCTCGGGTCTGGCCAGCGCTATAGAAAACTCCCCCAAAAAATAAAAAAATAAAAAGGGGCTGGACAGGAACAAAAAAGAGGACCATGGAAGTCAGGCAGGATGGGCACCAGAAGCAAGACACACCATGGAGAGGAACAGTGAGACTATAATGGCACACACACAGACCATGGAAGGAAGGTGGGAGTGGGTCATGGGCAGCTAGCTTACCACTTAGGGAAGGTGGCAGGGGCTGTGGCAGCACAGAAGACCATGCATGGCAAGTGGGAGGGTTAGTGGCAGCACAATGGCTATGATGGGCAAGAAGGAGGGTGCAGGGGGATGCACAAAGGACCATGAAGGATAGAAGAGAGGGTCAGGACCTGGGCACGTACAAGATAGTTCAGGGGAAGGGGCCTCACAACAGACCACGCAGGGCAGGCAGGAGGAGCAGTTGCAGCACAACAGACCAGGGAGGGCAGAAGGGTGTGGCAGTAAAATGGACCATGGAGGATAGGAGGATGGTGATAGGGGCATGGCATGTGTACAGGCAGGGTAGAGGTGGCAGGGACATGTTACAGTCATCTGACAATGCTAGGCAGGTGGGAGGGGAGTGGCAGCTCAACAGAACAATCAGAGTAGATAGGAGTGGCAGGTCCATGGAACATGGTGAGCAAAAAGGATGGAGCAGGGGCATGCACACAGACATCGGAGGGCAGGGGGAAGGAGAATAGGGGCAGCAAACTAAGCACGGAAGCTAAGCAGGAGGTCAATGATATGGCATAGAATTGGGCAATGGAGGGCAGGAGGAGTGGACTGGTACATCATGCTAACTGGAGGGCAGTGGCAGTACAACAGACCATGCATGGCAGGAGGGAGGAGGCTAGTCCATGGATTCAGACAACAGAGGATAGGGAGGAGGTGGATTGGGCAGCAAGCTAACTGTTCAGAAAAGTCGGGAAGGCCAGTGGCAGAACAATAACCACACAGGGCTGTAATAAGGGAGCAGTGACATGGACTTGGAAAATGGATGGCTAGGAGGAGGGAAGGCAGGAGCAGCAAGCTTGGGTGGGGGCAGCACAATGCCAAGCCCTGCTTCTAACCCCTTACCATCCATTGTGACGTTAAAAAAAACTAGAAATTTGCTGAAAAAAACAAAGAATACAGGGACGGTATAGTTAGACTCAGATTTCACTCATACACAACCAGTGAAATTCAACAGTTATAGTTACCTGAGCTAACTATAACTTACGCCCCTGCAATGTACTGCTAAGGACCTCAGATATTACATCATTCATGACATGGTCAGTTACATTACTCATGACATCACTCATGACATCTCAAATGAGCTGTGAATGGAATGGAACTATAATCGCTAGAACTTTATTTAAGGATAGTGTGTGTCTATTAACACCACATTTTTTCTTTTCTGTTGTGTAAGAACCATTATAATACTCAACGTGCCCTGATTAATATGGCCGATAGGCTTTCACTTTAAAGTAATGTGTAGTCCATTGTTTATTTTGATGTTTGCAATCTTAAGTATGTTTATTATGAATAAGTCATGTTGACGAACATACAGGTATGGCGGTCATGGGGCAAGATATGCTGAAATGACATTGTGTACATATTAACACTTGTTTTCTTTTCTTTATTGTATCAATTCCTGAATTTTCACATTGTGACCAGGCCAATATGGCGCCAACTTTTTGGATTAAAGTAGTTTGTAGTCCTTTGTTAATGTTGGCAACTGGAGGCATTTGTACATTTAAATAAGGATGCTACAATGACATCTTGTATCGTTATCAAGGTTCGGACGAGCCGAAATGCGTGGACCACATCCTTTGGAGATAAAATGCTTCCAAACCACAACCTGAGTGCTGATTCCTTCCTAGTAAGAGTGAGAGGAGATTAAATACATATATATAAAATTCACTGAAAAAAACACAAGTTTCAGGGGCATTATAGTTAGAAATTAGCATTTAAAAAACCTCCGAAATTTACTGAAAAAACAACAGGCTTCATGGACGTCATAGTTAGTTGGACATTTCACTCATACAAAACAAGAGAAATGCGGCCGTTATAGTTAGTTGTTCTAACTATTACTCGCGCCCCCGCAATGCACTGGTGATGACGTCACATATTACATCACTCATGACATGGTCAGTGATATCACTGATGACATCACTGATGACATCTCAAATGACATCACTGATGACATCATCCACGTGATCATCTGATGCACCTCCTAACACCCTAAAATACAGACTACCATTCTCGAAACCACAGACACACCAATACTAGTACAGCTACAATATTCTGTGCACTATGCATGCAGACCTCTAATCAGGTATACAACATTGATACAGTCTTTTAAATACTCAGTTAGTAGCTATGCAGTCTAGAAATCCTTCTGTCTGTCCCATGCCGTTGTCCATTCACCCATCCAGCACTATGTACGTATCCTATCACTCTGCCAATACCTAAGCACTTATAAATTTAGCATGCACTCTCTTTGCAGCACTGACATTACTCCAGTTATTAGTCATATACTTAAGGAATGGCCTAGCCACTAACCCAAGCACAGGTACAATATTTTGTACACTATGCATGCAGATCTCTAACAAGCTAAATCACCCATTCAGCACTATCTACATATCCTATCACTCGGCCAATACCTAAGCACTTATAAATTCAACATGTACTCTCTTTGCAGCACTGAAATTATTCTAGTTACTAGTCATGTACCTAAGGAATGGTCTAGCCAGAAAAACGAGTACAGCTACAATATTCTGTGCACTATGCATGCAGACCTCCAATCAGGAGGTGTCCCTTCCTGCACAAAAAAAATCTCTGCAAAACACAGACATCCTTGCACCATGGTGCAAGGGTGCCTGTGTCACTGCATGGCTGCAGTTTGTGCAGCAGTGTAGAGGGAAGCACAGAGTTGCAACATGGTCATGTACATATGTCACATCCCTGTGCTTCGGAAGTGCCACAGTGCAGCGCAGCCAAAGAGCTTGCAGTGTCACGCTGCAGTACTCCCTCATAAATCTTCACCTATAAATTCACCATACACTACTAATGCATTCTTTCAGTCAATCATGCTGTATACATTTATTCAACTAAACGTTCACATATTACCTTGCAATAATAGATCTTTCTTTAACCAGATAAGGTAGTTCTGATAAGAACTTTTTTTCTCTTCTGTATTTTTTTGGGTGTTTTTTCAAAAAATGAACAAAAAAAAGAACGAATAAAACAGGAAACTTTCGGAATTACTTACCATTCCAAAAACAAAACAAAAAATTAACAACGATGGTTGTGTTGTGCAGCACAAACTGCATCCACCGACTGCTCACCGAAGCATATACGTTTCTTACACTTCACGCAGGGTTGCTTGAAAAAGGCGAAATCTGGCCTAATGTCCATTGAAGGTGTTCCTTAGGATACTCCAGACGTACTTGCCACAGCAGGTGAGGGGTTTCAAGCAGGTCACCTCATTTCCTCCCGAGTAAGATTGAGAGGATGTGTGGTCCGGAGATTCAGGTACATAGAAGTAGTGCCTCAAGAGTATTTTTTTTCACTGCCTCTTGACAGGACTCGGTCACAAATTTTGCACGTCACCTTTCTCGCATTTACTTTCTTCTCTCCAGGTGGAAAAGTGAAGAATTTCCACACGACAGATTCCGGCCACTGTGGACGTGGCGCCTCCTGCAAGAATTCTTCTTCAGAAGATACTCCCTCCTGCTGCAGCTGCTACCCAGATGCCATTTTGTTTGATATTTTTTTGAAAAACACCAAAAAAACAAGCAAAAAGGGTTCTTGTAGGAAAAGAGATGTCTCTCTAAAGATGCTCGAACAAGAATGACTAAAATGGGTGGGGTCCTTCAATAGTTACAGTGGGAAATGTTATGAATCAATGACATTTTTTTTTTGAGGTCACATGGGACCCGCACACTCTGCGCTCACGATGTCCGCACCGACTCGACTTTGCGTAAATATATTTAAAATTAAGTAGAAATATATTATTTTCATGAATATCTTAGATAATGTCTTGCCCTAATATGAATATTAAAGACACATACATATCATTTTAGAACAAAAAAAAAGATTTTCTGGAGTCGCGCACCCAACGCGCCCCAGCACGTATATGACATCATGCGGTAGCCGCCACCGTGCACGCGTCGTGTACTTTAATGTGCATGTGTCGCAAATGCGTGGGAGCAGGAGTCGCGGACTGGTTGCATACGTGGAGAAGTGTGGGTCAATGGTTAGAGCGGCAGACCCTGATGCAGAGGTCTAGCCCGGGACCAGGGTTCAATTCCCCGCCTCGGCAGGTCTTGGGCTCAAAATTCCACGGACCTGATAATTCTCGCCTTGTGGCCTATTCCAATCATGGAGTCCTACTCTGCAACTCTGGGCAATAGCTTGCTTACTCTCCACAACGGCCCCCACAACGCTAAGGATGCCTGGCCTCCACCTTGGGGTGCCCAGGAGTGGACGTCTCACAGGGAAAAACAGGATGGGTTCCACAGCGGTATTCGTACAAGCGCCTTGAGACCCTTGCGGTGAGTAGTGCGCTATACAAGTATCAATTTACATTACATTACATTACATACCAACCGCGCACATCACGTAATATTGAATGTTTATGATGTAACTGAAAAACATGCAGCCGTCGCACACCGTACGTGGATCCTTCACAACTTTTGTAAAATGGCGTGTAGAATCCGTGCACCCACCGTGATGTGTACATTTGGGGGCACAACTCAGAAGGAAAAAAAAATACAAAAATAAATAATATAAATATAATAAAATAAAAAAAAATACATTTATCAATATTTAAGTTTGAATTATTTTTGCAATTTTCAGAAAAATATATAATGTTATTTAAAGAATAAATTACTTATAAATAAACAGTCAAAAATCTGTAGAAAATCAGTACAAAAAAATAGGTATAACTACTATTACACTTAAAAATTCGCATTTGAAAAACCTTTGAAATTCACTGAAAAAAACATAGGTTTCAGAGACGTTATAGTTAGAAATTAGAATTTAAAAAAACCTTAGAAATTCACAGAAAAAAACATAGGTTTCAGGGGTGTTATAGTTAGCTGGACATTTCACTCGTACAAAACCATAGAAATTCCTCTTTTATAGTTAGTTCTGCTAACTATAATTTGCGCGCCCGCAATGCACTGCTGATGATGTCACATATTACATCATTAATGACATGGTCAGTGACAATACTGATGACATCACTGATGACATATCAAGTAACATCACTGATGACATCATCCAGTGAATGTGTTTTAGTTGACCTTCAAATATGTATTATATATATATATACATATGTATATATATGTTACCTACTGGCGGTCGCCAGTAGGTATATATAGTTAGGATTTTTTCTCTATGGAACTTTTGAAAATTCTATGTCTAATAACTTTGGCGTTTGTGGACGGAATCGGCTGAAATTTCAGGAAAATGGCACATTTTGTTTCTGAGCAGCCCCTGAAAATTTGGGGGGGTTTCGTCAAGGGAGGGCCGAGAAAAACGCGTTTTTCCCATTCATTTTTCCATAGGGCGTTTGGCCTCACTTTTAGCTCGAACGGCTGAATGGATTTACACGAAACTTGGCAAAATTGTAGGGACTGTTAGCCCGATGTGCCTTTGCTGGGTCTCAATATATGTGCTCCAGTGGATTTTGAGAAATTAACTTTTAAAAAAACAGATATATCTGTGACAGCATCCCGGATAGCGCTCCAGATCGCGTACTTTTCGCGTAACGGAGCTTTGCGAAGCGAAGCTGATTGGCTTTCCGGTGTCTGTCAACATTCTAAAGAAAGGGGGCAAGGTAGACTCCTCTTGACCCCCTAGGAATGATGTTGGGGTTATTAAAGGGTCCCGTGGGGCAAATAAAAAAAATTGATTTTTCGCGGTAGAAGCGCTTCTCGGTTCGCGAACCGGTTCGCAAACTGGTAGCGAAACGGGAATTCGCCATTTTGTGTTTCGATTTAATTAAATTACAAGATGGAGGAAAAGCAATGTGAGTATTGGGTATAAGGGGGTATGGGAGACGCATCCTGACCCCCTATGTTTTCTGAGGGTGGTTGAGGAGGCTCATATATGTTGATGCTTGTCTTCCAGCGGTTGCGCGTGAGCATTTTTTTTTTTTTGCTGCGTGATTTCTGTTAACGTTCGATTCGAAGGAAATTAGGAAATGTTGACCGCCATTTTGACACTGCGAGTAAATATATTGTTAAAATAATTGTTATAAATTAATCCGTATTGATAAACATTGTCTGCGCCATCTTTTTTCTTTTCCAATGCCACACTTTTGTCGTGCACAGCAGCCATTTTAGATGCCTTGACCAGACCCACTCTCTGCACGCCGCCGATCCTCAGCGTGGCTCCCCACCCTCGCAAGCATCTCCCCCATGCACTGGTCACCCACGCTCTCTCTCTCATGCATGGGCCATAAACCTCCTCCCATATGCGCTGCTCTTCCCTGAGAATCACACCCCGTGCTGAGGAAAATTCAGCCCAGATTACAACCGATGCCCAGGCTGCTGGCACAAGACGCCACTTAGTTCCCATCTTGAACGGCTACCAAATAAAGAGACGGGCGCTGGAAGCAGAAACACAAGAACAGAGTTTTATTTTTCATGAGGAGAGCCTGTCATTTCACTCTACATATCATACAAGTACCACTCAGCCCCCTGGCCCCCTAATCCTGAGGCAGAATTGCCACTGCAACAAAGGACTTAAACTCCTGCAAAGAACACCATGTAACGTTTAATATCATTTACCACCAATGTTTTCATATATCAGTGTACACCCAATCCTATGTGGAAGTGCTTATATTAAACATGACATTGCTTTAACCAGGATAGACAAAGAAATGACACAGTGATGTAAAAGTTTCTGAAAGAAATGCCAAGAACGTCCCATGTGAAAGTGAATTTTATCTGGCAATTTTTTTCTTTTCCTTCTCATGAAAAAAAAGTTAATGCCAGGTTCGTTACCTGCCTCATCTGCAAAAAAAAACTCTCGAGAGGGACCGAAAAAAAATATAGCTATGGTAATCATACCATGCATCGGCACATGGAGAGATGGCACCCTCTTAATTATTCTAAAGCACAACTTCGAGATTTGGTGGATAACCCCCGACCGGCAAAAACATCCACCAATGACTTAGCAATAAGTGAGTCAGAGGCAAGGGAAATGGTCTCAAATATGCAAAAGAACTTTGGGCAGATGAGATTGACTTGTGTAGCATGTGGAAAATTAATTTCATGCGGAGAGATGAGTATTACTTTAATAAATAGATCATATGAAAATCATCAATGTCCAAAACGTCCTAGAAAGTAATTTTTGTCATTTTTGAGGAAGAGAGATAACCTACAGTGGTATGGGGTCATTTTCGTTCGTACTAGGGGGGCCAGGTGACATTCCTTCGGGGTGGCTTAGGGGCATTTAAAACAACTTCCATGATACAGGTAGCATATAAAGTAGAGGCTAAATACCAGGATCTTTATCGATTGCTTTATGCTGTACAAAAATGAAAAACACATACAACAAACCTGGACCATTCATATTTTCAATGTTTCTGCGTACTATACTTTTTAACCCTTAACTAATTGAGCTGCTTCATTTCACCTGCTTTTTAAAAAAAAAAAAAAAAAATCGGAAACAGTGGCCATTTATTCGAAACTTACCAATCTACGCGTTACAACTACGTTTGCTTTTTCAAAAACCTTTAATAAAAATGTTGGTGCCCAAGTACAGGCCTACAACCCCGTGGGCCGGCCACGGAGCAGGCTGGAACTGTAAATAGAGGGGAAGGGGGGGGGGGTGATTTATTTGTGGAAAACATAACAGAGTCAGTGGTCGTTGATTTCATAGTAAAAAGTGCGACAAGTGCAACAAAATCATATCGATAATTCATTGTGAGCAAGTACCAAAAGTGTCGACAATTCGAACCTTCAATAATAAATACAGTAATCAATGATGCATTAGAACTTAATATCAATTCATTGTTCGAACGTGTAATCAGTACCCGTCCCATGTCAATTCATTGTTCGAACGTATAATCAATACCCATCCCGGATCAATTCATTGTCCGAACATATAATCAGTCTTATCCCATATCAATTCATGTGCTAAAAACTGCATACATATCTCATGATATCAAGGCTGAGCAATCGGGGCACAACAAGGAGTTGAGAGTTTCATTTGTACCGGCGCCATTTTGGGTGAGGTCAGGAAGGTCCAAGTATAGTCAAAATGTCTCCACCAACTCGTGGTTGGACCGGGACCTCTTTCGGCAGTCCAAAAGTTTTAGTTGAAGGGTAGCAGAGGGGACTGGCGACATGAACCATCAGTCAAAGTGGGGTGGGAGGCAACAATCTCTCCTACCGGGTCATACTGGTGTTCCACCGGAATTGATCAAGTTGGTAGTCTTGCAAGATTTTGATCATTTCAAGACTGGGGCCGGCGCCGGCATGAGCGCGCCGACGTCCCTCGGCTACGTCGTGGTCGTTCCGTGGGTGATCATGGCAGTCATTCCCCATCGGGGGTCGGGGGCCCCCGTGGCTCTTATAGAATCTTCAAAGTTGAGGAGAACGTTTCTGGACGCAGGACTCATTTTCTAGCTGAACTCAAAAGCGTCGTTGTACCGCAAAAGTAAACGAGACCCCCGCTGGGTGAGCGGAGCATCATTGCCTCGCAATAGTGGACGAGACCTTTTGTTGGGCCAGTGGAGCGCCGCTGCATCGCAAGAGTGGAGGAACCCTTGTCGGGTGAGTGGAGCGTTAGGGGTGCAGCTGAGGGGGAGAGGCTCGTTCGCACCGCCTCTTCCTCCCAGCGCACCCCACGCCGACACCTGGCGTTGATATCCGTGATGTTCGGACCAGGCGATAAGAGGGGGGGTCGGAGGCAGAGGCAAGACATCCCCCCCCGTGGCCTGCAGGGTGCCGCTTCAGGACCGAACGGGGAGCTCATACAAGCCGGGGCCAGACCAGGAGATACGAGGGGGGGGGGGGGTCGGTGGCATGTGCAAGACATCCCCCCCAGTGTTGTTGCAGCCATTATTGAAGAAAGAAGAAGATCCCGTCGGCCTCGGCTCCTCTCCTGGTGCACCTTACGCGACGACCCTTTTGTTTGGTGAGTGGAGCGTTGGGGGTGCAGCTGAGGGGCCCCCACCTGTGGGGGTGGGAGAGGCTCGTTCGCGCCGCCTCTCCCTCCCAGCGCACCCCACGCCGACACCTGGCGTTGATATCCGTGATGTCCGGACCAGGCGAAAAGAGGGGGAGGGGGTCAGAGGCAGAGGCAAGACATCCCCCCGTGGCCTGCAGGGCGCCAGAAGAGAAAGGGAGGACCAGTACATTCCGGGCCGACCATCCCACGACTTCTCAGGCTGATGGTGGCTAGTCGGGCCCCGCCCTGCACGTGTCGAGGCCTCATCTTCCGGATGGGCGTAACCGTGGACCTGTTGCACTTCGGGAGTTTCCGGAATGGGGGTAGGTATCTGCTGATTTGTATCTATTTCATGTTACCGTTATTGGGCGTGGTGGGCGGTGGGACAGACATGCTTGGAGCAGTGGGGGGGTGGCAGAGGTTAGCTACCTCGTGGCTGCCATAACGTCAAGCTTGGCTTCTCTCACCACTTTCATGTTTCTTATTTCTAGCGAAGTCAAAAACTCATCAGTGGCCTACTGATTTTGTTCGATTTCTTTCCCTTCCTTTTCAAGTGTGTTTCATGCTAAAGTTTCTGTTTAACAGGATACAGTGATTACTTCGTATTTTACATATGTCTTCTTTATTAGGGGTACTCTCCGGTTGAGCCAGATGATGTACCTCTAATAAATGGTCCGGGTGGAACTAGTTTCTCAATCAGTGGGGAGTAGATGGGCATGACAGATTACAACGGGGACAAAGGTCAGCATTACCCACCCTTCACTACTTGCAAAGACTAGACAGAATATTTCTATTCCACCTTATTTGCAAACAGAGAATACCTCGAAAGAACTATTCCTTGAACAATAAATGTCCAGCCAAACAATCAATCAGTGGGGAGAAAAACAGGCATGACGGATTACAACGGGGGACAAAAGTCCGCATTACCTATCCTTCACTATCTGCAAAGGGAGACAGAATATTCCTATTGTTAATGGAAAAAGATCTATAGAGAAAGCTATTGGTGAATTATACTTCTCCGGAAATTTAAAACTCACAAATGTTTTATTTGTGTAATCGTTTCAGGTCAAACGGATTGTGGAAAAATGTTCAGAATGGAAGAGTCACCAAAAGGCAAAAAGTACACTCATGTATGAAAATCTTACTATTAATGCTTGACTGAGGCCAAGGAGATCAGAGTGCATGAGTCTCATGCTCGATCGATTGAGCTAGCCGGATCGGGCAACAAAAAGTATAAAATAGTTATGTAAATAGTTATTTAATAAAATGTTTTACCCTGTTACTTTGCTGGTGTGTTGTATATATTTATAATATTTGCATAGGGTTTGTCGTTATTTTGGGTGGGGTGGGTGGCGGAGCCGAGCTGTCTTGCAGCCATCATGGTGTGGTGCTCAGTTCATCTCACTAGTTTCGTATTTCTCATGAGGGGTTGTTCTTAATGTTTCTATTTTAGCGAGGTCAAAAAGAGATCCAATTAGTGGCCTACTGATTTTGCTCGATTCCTTTTATTTTTTCAAACGATTTTTCACTATCTGCAAAGACTAAGCAGAGTATTGCGACTCACTGACCATGTCATGAATGATGTAATATGTGACATCATCAGCAGTGGATTGCAGGTGCGCGATATATAGTTATTGTATTTAACTATATATGCGAATTTCTATGGTTTTGTGCGAGTAAATTAAGGTTTTGTAAATGCTAATTCCTAACTATATATGGTCTATAACCAATGGTTTTTTCAGTGAATATATATACATATATATATACATATATATATATATATATATATATATATATATATATATATATATATATATATATATATATATATATATATGTATATATATATATATATATATATATATATATATATATATATATATTCACTGAAAAAACCATAGGTTTCACACCAGTTATAGTTAGCTGCAAATTTTACTGACATAAAACCATTCAAATTCCATGTTATAGTGAGTTGGACTCACTATAACTTGCACGTGTAATGCACTGCTGATGACGTCACATATTACATCACTCATGACATGGTCAGTGACATCACTCATGACATCACTGATGACACCATCCAGTAAATGTGTATCTTACTGAAAAATATATATTTTTTATATATGTATATGTAAAGGTCGATGGAAGAATAAATGTTTAAATAAATGTTTTAATGAATGTTATTTTTTTTTAATTGATTGGTTAACTGGCTTATTAAGTGTATCTTAGTGAATACATATATTAGCGAGTAATGTTAAAATATTTAAATATATGTAGCAGTGTTTCACTTTATGTATAAATGGCTACGTGGGTTGGTGAGTAGCTACATGTGTGTGTATATGGGTTATTAGATTTTTTTTATTATCAGTATGAGTGTCTGTATTGTTTGGTGGGAGTATTACTTTGCACATAGATGCATCAATGACTGACTCACTGTTTGTGTGTGTTTTGAAGACAGCAAATGTGCAGGACTATATGGGTGGAGGAGTGTGTATATGTGTGTGTTAGTGACTGAATGACTGTCTCACTAGTGTCTTTAACAGTAAAAACATATGTTTTAATCTAGTCTATGTGAGTATTGATGCTTATAAGTGAGTATATGTGAGATTGTAAGAGTTCCTGTTTAAATAAGTATTTGTTTCTATAAGTGATTGTTTAAGAGAGTAAGTATGTGTAAGTTTCCTTAGAAGTAAGATGGTAGTGTGTGTATAGTTGTAAATGCAAATAAATGGATGTTCAATAGTTTATTTGCATGTGTGAGTATGTGTGTGAGTAACTTTTGGATGACTGTCGGTGTGTAACAGGATGTATTGGTGTATCACTACATATGATGAGTGAGTATATGTATGAGTGACTATATAGAACTGTTCGTGAATGAGTGGATGTGTATATAGATGGTGGTATTACTGAATTGGTTGTTGTAACTGGTATGGATATCTCCATTTTTTTGAAAATATTAATTTCTATTTCTAAATATGTGTTTCAAGGGTTACATTACACTGAAAGGAGGTCTGTCACTCTGTCACAAAGATGGTGTCATCAGTGATGTCATGAGTGATGTCACTGACCATGTCATGAGTGATGTAATATGTGACGTCATCAGCAGTGCATTACACGCGCAAGTTATAGTGAGTCCAACTAACTATAACGTGGAATTTCAATGGTTTTATGTCAGTAAAATTTGCAGCTAACTATAACTGGTGTGAAACCTATGTTTTTTTCAGTGAATTTAATAGGTTTTTTATATGCTAATTCCTAACTATAACTGGTGTGAAACCGATGGTTTTTTTAGTGAATTTCATAGGTTTTTTAAATGCTAATTCCTAACTTTATATAAGGCCCCAAACCTATGTTTTTTTCTTTGAAGTTCAAAAATTGGTTAATAGCAAATATCTATAGCTATGAAATGTAATATTTTTGAAAATGAATGAATCCTATATTTTATTTGTATTTAAAAAAAAAAAAAAAAATTATTTTTTTTACCCTGGAGCACTCCCGGGGCGCGCCTCGGTGAGCGCCCCGGAGAGCGTAGTCGTTTCAAGCGGCCCGGTGCGCGAACCGGGAAGCGTCCCATTAGCGCCAATGTCGCGAACGAAAACATGATTGTGACGTATCGCGTTGCCGCGTCCGCGTGATACGCACGGCGTAAGCACACCCGGAAGCACTCGAGCGAATATGATCATGCAACGTAAACTTCCGACGCGCTTACGTGACACGACCCGGGGCGCACCCGTGGGCGCGTCGCGTAAGCGCGTCGGTCATGTGACCTGAAAATAACACTTTTAATTGGTGCAGAACAGTTTTGCTTTCATAATGATGAAATCCCTGGTCTTGTGACCTGAAAATAACATTTCTCATTGGTTCAGACCTTTTTTTTCCCAAATGATGAAAGACCCAACCTTTTTTCCTTATTCTGACTTTGTCATTTGACTGAGGAAGACCTGATTGTACCTCTCTGTACCTTTTTCATCTATATAATGGCTTCAGTAGCAGCAGCAGCTGGTGCATCTGCATCACCACCACCACCACAACCACCAAGAGGACCACCACAACAGTACATTGGTGGTCAAGAAGAGGAGGAGGAGGAAGAGGAAGAGGAAGAGGAGGAGGGTAGAAGATGGCTGCCTGAACAAAATACCCCATACAAGCCCAAGTCACACATTGTATGGGAGTTTTTTTCACTCCCAGAGGGAAAGAAAAAAGTGAATGCGGCCAAGGTAACTTGCCTAATCTGTAAGGAACAACTCTCAAGGGGCAACCCAAACAAAAAGTTTTCCTTTGGTAACAATACCATGATTCGACATATGATCCGTAAGCACCCTAACAACTATTCTCGTGCAGAGCTCAGGGAACTGGCCAGTAACCCCCCCAATCATCAAGGACCAGCTCCCAAAGAAACGAACCCACTTCATCGGGACCAGAAACATCAGAGATGATGCCTTGTATTCAGCAACGATTTGCTAATTTTAAAATCATTTGTACTGCATGTGGCAAGCTTATCGCCTATGGTGAAAAGAGCTTAAAGCTCATCGTCCTTGCAGGTGACAAACACAAGTGCCCCAAAAAGAAGTAATTTTTTTCTTTTTTGTTTTTTGCTCCAGTTGAGCCAGTTTCAATTCCCTTTTTTTTGTTTTTCCCCCTAAAAAAATACAAAAAAATATAAAACTGTTTTGAAAAGCCAAAAAAAGTACAAAATGTTCATAAAACATTAAAAAAAATATAAAACAACAAAAAGAAGAAAAAAAACAGTTCTTTTCAGAACTACCTCCAATTTATAAAAAAAAGGCTTCATTTTTAAAAAACTCTGTCATTCTTTTTTCCTCATGGAACACTCCCCGGTCCGCTCCCCGGTGCGCGTACCTGGCGCTCCTCCCGCGCAAAACGAAATAAAATAAATAAAATTTTGCCCCGCAGGGCCCTTTTATTACCCTCACATCAAACCTAGGAGATCAGGGGGGGTCTACCCTGCCCCTTATGGTCATTTCCCCCTTTGTTTTGGCCACGTCTTGTGTCTCGATCCTACCGAGACACAAGATGGTGGCCGCTCCGGACTGTTTCGAATGTTTACAGACACCCGAGAGCCAATCAGATTTCCGTGCGCACCTCGTGTGTCGCGCCCGGGGCGCACCCCGGTGCGTGTACCGGGGCGCTGCCATAGATATATATATTTTTTTTAACCTAAATTACTCAAAATCCACTGGAGCACATATCTTGAGACATAGCAAAGGCACATCGGGCTACCTGTCCCTACAATTTTGCCAAGTTTGGTGCTCCGGGCGCGCTACGCGACTTGCGCGCGGAAAGCTGATTGGCTCCCGGGTGTCTGTAAACATTCTAAACAGTCCGGAGCAACCGCCATCTTGTGTCTCGGTAGGATCGAGACACAAGAGGTGGCCAAAACAAAGGGGGAAATGACCATAAGGGGGCAGAGTAGATCCTCCCTGACCCCCTAGGTTTGATGTGGGGGCGTTTTTTTTGCGGGGGAGCGCCCGGTACGCGCACCGGGAAGCGGACCGGGGAGCGTACTATGGGGAAAAAAGAATGATAGAATTTTTAAATATTGTATGTTTATTGATTGTTCTTTTTGTTGTTTTTATTTTTTTATTTTTATTTAAGTAGCAACATGTAGGTACCAATGCAGAGTCTGAAATGTAATATACACCGTCTCCTTTCTAGATATCTTGCATGTTGTTTCAGAAGTTATTGTGGTATATGGAATTCATACCATAGTCTGTCAGGAAAGCAGAAACAATATGGAGGCAGGAGATGATAAAGAGATGTTAAATACACATTGGAGATAATATAGTTGGAGAAAGGAAGTAACTATGAGCGGACTTACTATGTAACGCAAAAAAGTTGCACAGTATATTTTGTCTCACTTTATATTATATCTTTTTGGGTACTATTTCATAATTTACATATAAAAAAGAATAATGTCTCAAACAATTTTAACTTTTTAAATTTAAATTTAAATTTATTGTTGTGATTTTTCAAAATCTAAAAGAATTTGCAACATTAATTCATCTGGTATGTTCTCCTTTTCATTCCATGATTCAAAATCTTCAACACATTTAATTAAGTCTTGGTCTACAGTGTCATCCAAAAAGTCTATTTCTTCTGTATCTTCCTTAGGATTGTTTTCCATATTAATTTGAAATGAAATATTATTTTCATTTTGTGCATCCATTTTCTTGCTGTAAATTGCATAAAAAATAAATATATCAGTAGAGATAGGGCACTGTTGGGTTTAAGTTCAGACAGGTACTTGTGAGTTTTTAACAGTGAAGTTATCTTTGGGCAGTGTATGGTTTCAGGCAGGAAGTAGAACTATTAAATAGTGCCTGTGATGAAGCCTAAGTAAATTCATAATTATACCACAGAAGCCTAACTCAATCAATAATTTTAAAAAATAAGCCTTTCTCAATGTCTAACTCTTATAGAGGGACAGTATATAACTATCTGAAAACGTTTTACAAAATTAACTTAAAGTGCATAACATAGTTCTCCTTTCAAATTAACAACTTACCTTCTTCAAAGTAGTTGAAGTTTTCTGTCAAATTCTTTTCCAAATGTACCTTAGGTAGTGTTAGTCAAAATGGCTGTGTTTCCCTCTCATTTTTTATATATATTCATGTACTTAACTAATCAAATGTCAGCAAAATAAAGTACAAAATGTAAGTAACATTTTAATTGGTTGAAAATTCAAACAGTTTCATATGTGTTTTTGTCATGTAATTTACCTCAGGATATTTAGACAGGGCTACAGCCCAAATGGCTCAATGGTATACCACCAAATTTGGGTAAATGGTAGGGACTGCAATGTAGTAGGGCCTATTCTATGTTTGATGAAAGTGTCTCCAGTGGTTTTTCTGTAAATTACTTTCCCACCTTTGTTTAGCGAGCGCTTACCGTTGCGTTCCCCGGTACGCATACCGGCAGCGTTACGGGAGTCCTCCATTTTGTGTTTCGGTAGAATTGAGACACAAGATGGAGGGCAAACAATGTTGGGAATGGGTAGAAGGGGGCACAGTAGACACTTCCTGACCCTCTAGGTTTTCTGAGGGGGGCTTAGGACGCTCATATAGGCAAAAAAAAAAATTGCGGGGGAGCGCCCGAAACGCGCACCGGTAAGCGTACCGGGGAGCGTACTTTGGTGAAAAAAGTTAGAAAAAGATAAATGTTTTGAATGATCAGAGGTAGGGTAGCTCTGAAAAGAGCTTTTGGGTTATGTGGCTGATTTAGGTACCTACAAGTAGGTTCCAATGCACAGTCTTAAATTCAGGAGAAATATTCTATTCCCCTCATCTGAGGAGTGTACACCATCTCCTCTGTAGATGGCATGCATGTTGTAACGCAAGTTGTTGTTGTATATTGAACCCATTCTAAAGTCTCTCATGTAAGCAAAAACAGATTTATTCACATGTTTCCGTGCTTTCTCAAATTGTGGGCAAAATTAGTTGGACGAGTTCCATTTCTGTCTTTGGCATATATTGGAATATACCAAGGCAGTTTGTGGAAAAAGTGTCATCAATTGATGAAAGGTTTCCTTTCAAAGCATTTCCAGACCAACCCCAGTCATAGTGCCCAAATCATTTCCACCACAGTGCACTATTAAGAGGTCAGGGTTTGGCAGATGCATAAAAAAATTATATTAAATACATATAAAATATATTTTTCCTTTGAAAGAAGAATACATTTTACAGCTTTTGATATTTGCTATTAAAAAACCATTGAAATTCACTGAAAAAACCATAGGTTATAGACCATATATAGTTAGGAATTAGCATTTACAAAACCTTGAAAATTCACTGAAAAAAACATAGGTTATTGACCATATAAAGTTAGGAATTAGCATTAAAAAACCTTGAAATTCACTGAAAAAAACTATAGGTTATAGACCATGTATAGTTAGGAATTAGCATTTACAAAACCTTATTTTACTCACACAAAACCATTGAAATTCGCATATATAGTTAGTTGCACTAACTATATATCGCGCACCCGTAATCCACTGCTGATGATGTCACATATTACATCATTCATGACATGGTCAGTGACATCACTGATGACATCACTGATGACAACTCAAATGACATCACTGGAACACTACGGCCAGGGTGCGTTTCAGCACAGAGGGGGGGCGAACTGAGCCTTTCCCTTGCTCAGGAGGCGTAAGGCAAGGATGCATCCTTGCACCTTTTCTCTTTTCATTATATATCAATGGTCTGGAAAGTAACCTCACTTCCCTTGCCCTGGACTGCCCGAGAGTAGGGTTGCGTCAGATCCCAGTACTATTATATGCGGACGACGCGGTCCTCTTGGCCTGCACATCGAACAGTCTACAACATCTGGTGAATGGCTTCGCGAAGTTTATGGCCGACCTGGATCTTTCGGTAAATTTAAAAAAATCATTTGTTATGGTGGCCGGCAAGAAACCAGCCAAGAAGCCTGTGTTTAAAATAGGGACACACTTGTTGGAAATAGTTAAGACCTTCCCCTATCTGGGCCTCTTGCTGGATGGCGATATCCATTTTAAACCATTGGTGGAGGAACATTGCTCCAAACTGGTGTCTTCTAATGGGGCAATTCTAAGTTTTGCGCACAGACTGGGTCGCTGGTGTCCGGAACAAATAATGACCCTGTACAGATCAGTTACTATGCCAAAGGCACTATATGGTGCAAAGGTGTGGAGATTCAGGGACGTGAAAAAACTCTAAATCGAAGAAGACAAGTTTCTTCGCAGAATTCTTAAAACCCCACCTTCCACAGCCGCTGATATTGCCCATTCAGAACTGGGGACCCAATATATCTCGGATCAAGTGAAGATTAGGCCAATTATGGCATGGATCAGAATATGGACTAACCCAGAGGCTGAACTGAGCAGGGAAATCATCAAAGACTGCTTGCAAAGGGACAATGTAATGCAAATCCCCTGGTTAAGATATGTTAAAAATACTCTGATAAATATTGACCAGTCTCATGTGTTTTTCGACCTGTCGCAAATTACGAACAATTGTAAGTTTACTATAAAGGAATTGCTTCTAGAAAACTTTGAAACAACCAGAGCAAATGCGTTAAAAGCCAAGACATCAGTAAATGCATATAGTTTAGTAGCCAATGGGTTGGGCATGGAGCCTTATTTGTTCCTGATGCATAACCAACAGGCGAGATTTTTAGTGTGTAGTTTTAGGCTCAATCTTTTACCTAATATTTCAGCCTATCCGTCCGGTTTTACCACAACGATTGAGCAGAAGGGTGCCTGTGGCTGCGACAATAGGTCTCCACAGGACACCCTTCACTTTGTACTTTTATGTTCATTTTATCAACTCCCTAGGCACTGATTCCTGGTCCACATCCTTAGAAAACAGAAATTACATCATGCGAAAGCAGCACTGCTATACTTACAAAAAGCAAATGATATGTATACCCTGTGTGCCATTTCAAGTTTTTTAAAAGTAGCGGTTAGACTGAGAAACACAAGAACCTGATCTAACTGTGAACTTGAACTCCAGTCTACTTTTTTTTTATATGTCCTGCTGCTGGTGCTTAATCTTATCCAATTGTTTTTAAATACTAGTGTAAAGTTCAGAAATGTAATTTAATGATATTTTAAGGGTAAACGAATTGTTATAATGTATTGTTACTATGTATTTTCATGATGATTTTTAATTGTCAAAATAAAAACTAACTGAACTGACATCACTGATAACATCACTGATGACATCATTCATGTGATAATACGACGAACCCCTTCAGACTCTAATATAACCTTAGATACACTCAGTGTAAATAGACACTCACAGACTGTCACTCATCCATGGAGTTACTCATACACCTAGTCAGTCATGCAAAGTATCAATCACACCTCCATTTCCTCAACTATACAGTTATACACACCTTACTTATTCAAACATATTCTAACACATATTTACTCTCTTATACAATCACTGATACAAGTTTACAATGATCCATACAGCCACTCACACACTCACTGGCTCTTATACACAGTCATTTATATATGTTAAATCTCACATGTACTGTGTTTTACATATGAACTTACTTTGACATGTAGCACTGAGCTATCCATTCACTCACCAATACACTCATGCACACAGTCAACCACCCACACAGCTGTTTCCACATGCAGTTTTTAACCCATACATCTAGTGAATCAACTGCTCACACATCTATGCACATAGTCACACACCTCCCAGCCACCCACACACACACTCACTCTCCCATACAAATACTTGGTCAACCAATCAATAACCCATATAGTTAATCATATAGCTACTGATCAACATATGCAGCAGTTTACATAACAACAGATATAATGATGCACAAATTAAGACAGTTTAGTCACTAACCCATGCACTCAGTGAGACACATTTAATCACTCTCTCATACAGTCAGTCATGCACCTACTAAATCCTTCATCCAGACACTTATACATCCACTCATTCTTCAATATGTAAGACATACTTTAACTTTACAAAAACATACAGTCACTGGATGATGTCATCAGTGATGTCACTGACCATGTCATGAATGATGTAATATGTGACATCATCAGCAGTGGATTGCGGGTGCGCGATATATAGTTATTGCATCTTACTATATATGCGAATTTCAATGGTTTTGTGCGAGTAAATTAAGGTTTTGTAAATGCTAATCCCTAACTATATATGGCCTAAAACCTATGGTTTTTTCAGTGAATATATATATATATATATATATATATATATATATATATATATATATATATATATATATATATATATATATATATAAAGATATATATATACATACATACATATATATATATATATATATACATACATACATACATATATATATATATATATATATATATATATATATATATATATATATATATATATATATATATATATATATATATATATATATATATACCAATCTGTATTGAAGATTGAGTTGATATATAACGGATTTAGTAGCTGTCTGACTGTCTGTTTAAGTGTCTCAATTAATACAGATGTTTTTCTCTATCTTCCCTCTGAGGATGCTGTACTTTCCAGAAGCCTTCTGTTAACTAGTGAATAGGCAAATAGGACACTTTACATTGCATGCATTTACAATGCATGTGATTACAACGCGGTCATTACAACAACCGCATTGTTACATCACAGTCCATTACAACACAAGTCGTTACATCAACTTGCTGTAGCGGGGTGTGCTGGACTTAGGAATAGTGTACTTTACTGTTCCAACTCCAGTGTGCGCAACAGTAGGGAAGATGTTGGAATAGTAAATTATACTATTTCTCATGCTAGCGCGCCCCCTCCAGTATGTCGATGTAACAAATTGCATTGTAAAGTACTGCGATGTAACAAAGCAGTTGCTGTAACAACCGTGTTGTAATTGCATGCATTGTAACGCATGCAATGTAATGGCTGTTCCAGTATAGGCATTTGTTATGTGTTATACAACTGATAGTAAGGATCTCACTGGGATGATAGGAAGATACCAGGAGGCATGACTTGTGAAAAGAATTGTCTGAACCACAAGACTTTGTTTAAACAAAAAAATCAAGGACATAGGGCCATATGTATCAAAGGGTTTTACCCATTCTGTGTCTATGGGAAAAAGTGTTCATACATATGGCCCATAATCATGTATGAATCATTATAAAGAAGTGAAACTTGGGAGTTTACCTGCTTCCAAAGTTTGATGAAGGCTATTTGGTTTGCAGGAGTGATAACGGGGAGAACTGTTGTAACTAGAGTTTTTGTTGAATAATAGCAGGGCGTGTTCCTTAGATTAGGAAGGGCAGATCTCAGAGATGCTTGCTGACTTTGAGCTGAAAAGACCCTTCTAGCCTCTACAAATCTCTACTGCCTGAGTGCTAAGGCTTCATGCCTCTGCATCCCTATTCTCTCATCAGAAACCGTCATTTGATTTTCTGAAGCTACATAATTTCCTCAATTTAAATGTAATTTTCACCCAAAAACTACTCTAATTTAGATTAGGGATTCACCTTTATGGAACACATTTATTGCATATTTTGCATTTTATTTGTAATGCTTACAAATGAGCTATTTCATCTTATTTTAAAATATTGAGTTTTACACTGTTTGAATCTGTAATAATGATAAGTAAATTTGAATACTTAGAACACTAATGATCTTGTCTGAACAAATTTGTTAAATACATGCCTTTTAACTCACTTCAATTCTCCTTGTCGTTTCCACTTAAGTCATAATTGATCTTCACTGTTGAGGTAATTAATGTAAATGATAGCTCCTTATCCCCTCTCCTTGTTGACTAACAAATATCAGTACAACCAATGGCGGGGTTATTAAATGATTATACTTGATGTCTGAGACACAAAAATCCCCGCTCCTGCAAGTGGTAGCAGAGAATGGTTAATGTCACAGGAGAATAGGAACTAGAATAATTAAACTTGACCCAGTTTAGAATTGCATATGTTCTAAAGTCCATGGCCCAAACTGGATGATTAAAGGAGTTTTGACAGTTACAAAAGAATTTGCCGTGGTGGAGGAGTTAACAGGGTTGTGTAATGAAATCATATATTAAACGTCTGTCTTTTGTGTTCTAGTGATGTCTATGGTTTAGTTGGGTAAATGTATACACTCATTTGTTCCCGAGCAGCTGAAAATCTTATCAGGTATATTGCAGTCCAAGATCCTGGGATAGATACAAGATATTGTGGTATTACTGGCCTACTAAGATTTGTGGTGTCTGTTCATGAGGTACTTTGGGCCACTCAATTAAGATAGGAGCAGTAACAGATTGTTGTGAATGTACTAATTGTGCTTGCTGCTAGTAGCCCCTATTGTGCAAAGAGCAAGCAGCATCAGCCAGGGTGATTTCTGTTGGTTGTGATTTCCTTTGTGTGTGTGTGTGTGTGTGTGTGTGTGCGTGTGTGTGTGTGTGTGTGTGTCCTGGTAGCTGCCCCAGTTGATTCAACTTTTATTGGGACTGTTCCTACACCAATGTCACAAATCATAGCATCTCCGACACTAGTAATTCCTGTTGTATCAACATCAGTAACCCTTACTCCGAATCCTGATGTTATAGGAGTTGTAGGTAGAATTGCTGCAACAAGGTTTAAACAAATGTTGCAAAATTCCCATTAGTTGTTTGGATCCCACCACAAAATATCCAATCTGTTTGAGAATGAAGAAAACTTGTTTCACATCTCCTATTACTCAAGGGGGAATAGGAGCATTTTATAATGAGATTTTACCCCCATAATTTGAGGAAGCCACAGAGAGTAGAGGAGCAGGAAAGACCTCTATACCTACTACAAGTCAAGGAAGAATCACACCCTTAGATGTACCAAAATTAAAGGTGGAATCGGAAGAAATAATTTGCAAATGTTTAGATATCTGACATCTGAATCAATATCAGGAAAATTAGCTGATGTATCTGGGTAAAGAGATTACAAGGCATGCAGTTACAACACTTGAAAAAATAGTGGCTAGAAAATGAAAGTTAGACCTCTCTAAGAGTCTTCCCTTGCAGAAAAATGTCAGAGCAAAACTAGCTGATAAAGCGATAGCATGCGAACTTCAGGGGTGAACTTACACATTATTGAATTGGGTGAATGCACTCATAAATAGAGTGATTTTTACAGATTGGAGAGAAAATGGGAGAAAAAGCAGGGAAAGAAACAGACAGCGTAGAGGTATATGGCAAGCAATCTCCAGTACTCACAGATGAAGATAAGGCCCTAACATTCCCTATGAGAGAAATACCAGGTGGAGGGTATCTTTTTGGGTCAAAGAGTCCATGTGATCTTGCGACATTCACAAACAATTTTCCTAAACAAAGCGAGTCCTGCTCAGGTATATATTTAGGTTAAGAGATATGTGAACATTTCAAAGCTTTTGTGTACAGATTTGATTACCTGTTTTGACATTGTGGAACAGAACTATTTATTGGTGAGTGTAGGATAGTTATACCGTGGCTCATGCAGATACCTGAAGAGATTCACATATTTATGTGCTGCATCCTATGGTGATGACAAAGTATGATGAGGTGATTATTTGCCTGAAGGAAAGGTTCCAGCAAAGGATATTGATTGGTTGAAGAGCAATAGGATGACTCAAGAAGCTGAAGAAATAGTGCATGCTTATTATGAATGATTGTTGCAGGTGTTTAAACAGTACAGTGCTTGAGCAATTGCGGAGAGGGGAAATATGGGAAGCTTTGAGTCACAGTTCATTTTTGGGTTGCACCCAGAGATCAGTATGCACATACAATAGAATGTTATTTGCTGGCAGATTAAAACGTTAGATGAAATCCTGAAGTATGATGAGGACTTTAGAGAAGGGATGAAGCAGAAAAAACATAAGGATTAGTTCATGCTTATTCAAAAAAAGTTGACACAGAAAGGGTTTTTAAATCAGCCCTATGTGGGAAACTTTGGTGGAATGCATGGTTTTGATGACCAGAATGGAGCTCAAATGATGCAAGGTTGAGGTGTTTCAGTTGATCCACATTCTGGTGTAGATATTGCAATATTCAAGAGATCTACTCCTTGTTCTTATTTTGACAAAAGTAATTAGAAGAGGGTGTGCCAACAGAATCCTAATAGAGTATTCAGTGATGGGCAATTCAAAATGTTAATTCCACTCAAATGCAGAATGTTCCAGTTCAGCAAATGCAAAATACAAATTAGTCACAAGCCCTAATGATGCAGGTCCCGCAAGCTCTGATGCCTCTACAGAAAGTGAGTAATCCTAGATTTAATTTGTGAATCAAGTACCAAGAGCATATCCAAATCCTTTCTAACAATTTCCCATGTTCAAAAATGAATGTTTTGACTCCAACAATTCACAATGAAGGGGCCTGAGGGGGAGTAGGATTGCATACTAGGCACAATCTTAGAAGTAGACAAGAGTGGTCAATTTGTAGAAAGTGAGTTGAATGGCCACCAAATGCCATTTTTATTTGACACCAGTGCTACCCGTTCCAGTGTTAGTACAACAAAAGTCCCTGACCTGCTCCTTTTGGGAAAGAAGAACCAAGTTGTAAGTGTTACAAATAAGCAAATTAACAACCCCCCTCTGAAACAAGGTCCCTGTATGAATAGGCTTTTTAGAAGAAGATCACCAGTTTGTTGTATGTAATTTGAGTCCTGTCAATGTTTGAGGGAGAGATCTAGTGTGCAAACTCAATTGCACGATTTACTGTACACCAGATGGTATTGAGTTTCAAAGGCATAATGAGGATGTTGAATTCAAAATGGCCAGACAAAGAAGTGCAGTTGGACTGTTCCCTGTGAGAACAGTAGAGGGCTTACCTCCTGATTTGCAAGATATTTTGATACCTAAAGTGTTGGAATTTTCAGGTAAAGTCATCAGACTTATTAACCCTTTCCACACGTTGGACGGCCAGGAGCCGTCCGCGCTACAGTGCTCATGAGAGTCGGATGGCTCCTTGCCGTCCACACACATGGCACAGGAAATCCCTCTGGTGCAGGCACCAGAGGGATTTTTTTTCAATCAAAACAGCCTCAGGAGCTGGGAATGAGCTTCCCCAGATCCCGAGGCTGTTCTGGTTGCTTCACTGAAATGATGAAAAGTTGCATGTCACATTGACATAATTTCAAAAATAAATGTCCACAGTCTTTTTTCTCCCCAGGAGGCAGATGGGGCAACAGACTCTAATCAGAAAACCCACCAAGCATCAGGGATTATGCTTTTTTTTATGTGTAGAGGTGGGGGCACTGGGATGTCCATTTTGGGCAGCCCCCACCCCTACTAATTGGATAGTCTTTGTGCCCCCAATGGGGGCAGATGGGTTTAATAGCCCCAGATCTATCTCTCGGAGGGGAGGAGAAATGACCACTAGGCAGCCAGGGACTATTTTTATGTAGTTGAGGGGTTAGGGCTGCTCAGAATGGGCATGCCAATGCCTTCAGACCCTAAACAATTTGCCACAGTCTCTCCGCACCCCTGGGGGGCAGATGGGGCAGAAAGTCCTCTAGGTATCGGGGATTATGTTTTTGTATACATAGGGGTGGTGGCTGCCCAAAATTGTCATGCCAGTGATCCCCAAACACAAATTGGACAGTTTTACTGCTCCCTTTGGGTGCCAGATGGGGGTTATATCCTCCAATGTGAACCACAGGGGAGCAGAAAGCCCACTAGACAACAGGGATATGCTTATGTGCATGTCAGAGAGTGGCTCCTTGGACAAGGGTCACTCCCCTATTTTTTCTAGGGTCACATTTTGGCAGTTTCAAGCAATGTTTCCAGGTTCATCTGACCCCATGGAGGGGTGAAAACTATGAGATAACAGGGAAAGTGTCTGTGTGTAAGTGAACTTGAGTTCTGCTGATAGTCTGCATGTACTGGTGTTTGGCTGGCTGTGTGTGCACTGGCATTTTCCTGGTGGTGTGTGTGGACTTGCACTTGGCTTTTAGTGTGTGTGTGGAATAGTACTTGGTGGTGTGTCTAGACTGGTGCTTCCTTGGCAGAGTGCGTGGACTAGTGCTTGGCTGGCAGTGTGTTTGGACTGGTGCTTGGCTGTCGGTGAGCAGGGATGATGCTAGGCAGGTAGTGTGCGTGTATGGTGCTTGGCTAGTGGCATGCATGGATGGCATTTGCCTAGCAGTGTGCACAGCAGCGGCCTCTCCGCTATGGCAGAGGAGCATCGTCCCCCCAAAAATGTCAATAAAACAATGTCAAACTTGTGTTTTATTTTTCCTGTCTAGCCCAGTCTTGGGGGAAAGCCGGGGGGGGGGGGGGGTGGGTGGGTGAGTAAGAGGGTGGAAGATGCATTCCCTTCACTGCGCATTATGGTTTGGCAGGCAGTCTCGGGTCCACCAAACCGTCATGTGCAGGGAAAGCTCTCTCCAACCCAGAAATGTGGCTGGGTTGGAGAGAGCAGGCACAGACTCACAGCCTGTTCTGGAGAGTTAATCTAGGCTAATTAATATTTTGATCAGGGGAATGCTGCTTGGTAGGAAATTTGTGCCAGCACAGTGATTTTACACAGAAATGGGAGATAATGTAAATTTTTTTAGCTAAATTTCAGGTTTGCAGGGGGCGTGGCTTGGCGGGCGAAGATGGCGGTCGCAGCCTTGTAGAGCTCCCGCCGGCCCGGACTTAATCCGATCATTTATCCTGACCCCCGAGCCCGCTACTGGTACCCAGTGTTTGCTTTTGATCGGGTGGGGTCTCCTGCCTACTTTGGTGTGCCGATCCTACATTTCTACCCTTCCTGTGATCGGAGGGAGGCGGCGACGAAGTGCGGCCTGGTGGCCGGCCGGAGGCCGGGGTCCTCGAGTTTCGCGACGCCTGGCGGTGGTAGCGATCTAGCGTGTGCGGGCCGGCCTTGGCTCGTCTCATTGACTGCACTTGCCTGAAGGAGCGAGACGGTGCCAACGGATCCTACCCATCAGTTCTTTCCCTGTGTGGCCTGCGAGCGGAGACGGCGAGGTGTGGCCCCACGACAACCTGGAGGCGGAGGTCCCTGAGCCCCGAGGCGGCCGGTGACGACCCGGCAGACGGCAGTGGCATCGGATCTGCCCATCCTGGCCTAGCCCATTGCTGCGGCGGTCCACAGATCACGGACCCGCAGCTTCTTCAACAGGTACTTTGGACAGCTGCCCGTGGGGACGAGCGCGGGTGCGGCCTGTCCCGCCTGGGTGACGCCGGGACCTCGATTTTCGAGACGCCCGATTCCTGTGGCCGGCCCGCCTTTCTCTCTGGGGCCTCATCTGGGCCGTTCCGCTAGAGCCTTGTGACAGTGTCCGAAGACACGGAGGTGGTGTCCGCCCTGCCTGGCGTGTGCCATGACCAGGGACAGGGGAGGTGGCCCGCCTAAACATGGCCCTATCGACAAATTCACTGGGCCGAGTGGTGGCGCCGGGGCGGCCGGTGGCAGCGGTGGCCCTGGGCCGGACAATGCAGCTCTACTGGCGGCCATCACCCAGTCCCGAGACACGCTCGATGCCAAGATTGGGGCGGTAGGGCGGATGTCACGCTCCTGCGCCAAGACCTCCGCAACGCTGTGGAGCGGATTGCTGGGGCCGAGACCCGTATCACGGAGACCGAAGCGGACATTAGTGGCCTCAAGAAGCGACTGGCGGAGGTGGAGAGCGTTCAGAAGACGCTGGCGGCCCGGGTGGAAGATGCAGAAGGGCGCGCGCGGCGCAACAACCTCCGCTTCATCGGTTTTCCTGAACGATGCGAGAAGGACAGCATGGAGCGGTTCCTGACCGGGTGGTTGGAGAGCTGGCTCCCCGAAGGGGCGCTGTCTACGTGCTTCGTGGTCGAGAGGGCACACAGGGCTCTGACCCAGCGACCACCGGAAGGCGAGCGCCCACGGCCTGTTATCGCTCGGCTGCTGAACTACCATGACCGAGATGTTATCCTCCGGGAGGCAAGGAACAAGGGCTCCCTCGCCTTTGAGAATCACACCATCATGATTTTCCCGGACTACACGAAGATGGTTCAGCAACAGCGGCAATCCTTCATGGACGCTAAGGCTAAACTTAGGGGCCTCAAGATTCAATACTCGCTCCTGTATCCGGCTCGCCTGCGAGTCATATATCAGTCTCGGACCCATTTCTTCGATTCGCCGGAGGAGGTGTTCCGCTGGACGGATGAATCGGTGCGGCTCAGGCCCCATGCCCAGCCGGGGCTGGATCCAGGCAGGTCCCAGGGTTCGTCGCCGGAGCGCACAGATCGCCCGAACAGGAAGGGCCGCCATCGGAGGTCCCGCTCCAAGAAGAGATCAGCCTCTGCCAGCGCGACGCGGCCGGGTGATGCCCGGGACTCGGAGCACTCCGACGCAGGCAGCTGAACTTTGCTGGATCCGCACGAACTTTCTATGTTCCAGCCTGAACTGCCCTGCTTTGGCCGGTGAGACTGTTTCATACTGTCCTTGATGTGCCGGTTAATTCCCTTGCGATGACTTCAGTTGCTGTCATGGGGATGCAGTGGGGCTTGGGGGGTACCACTTGTGGGCCTCTGACCCTCACAGATGTGAGTGTTGTTGGGGGGGGGGTGTGTGTGTCATTGCGGGGTTGTTGGGATCCATTGGTATGGTGGGTCCTGGGTCCTCTGTTTGGGACCCGGGTCTCTCCATGCCGCGACAGATACTTCAATGTTTTCTGAGGTATTGGGGTGGTGGGTGTGGGGCGTGGGGGGGGTGTTGGAGTTGTACTTGTTGGGGGGGTTCGGGGTCGGGAGGGGAGCGCTGTGTTTGTGGGTTGGGGGGGGGGGGTCCACACATGTCGGAGGCTTTGATTTTTGTCGGTTTGCGGGTGGCACCAGGGTGGGAGGGAGGGCCAGGTTTTGGACTGTGTATCGATAATGGCTGATTCTGCGCTTATGTCTCCTTCGAAAACCCTGCGGGTGGTCACATGGAATGTGCGGGGTATCCTGGACAAGATCAAGCGTGGGGCTGTGCTGCGATGGGGGAAGAGGGAGATGGTGGATGTCCTTATGCTCCAGGAGACTCATATGCTGGGCTCCAAGGCCCTCAGCCTCCAGAGGTTCGGCTATCAACAGGTTTACCATGCTGGCTTTGCGAGGGGTTCACGGGGGGTGGCCATATTGGTGCATCGTAGGGTGGCCTATGTTCATGAGAAACAGTGGATTGATCCTCAGGGTAGATTTGTCTTTATTCAAGGCCTGCTGGGCTCCGAGCCGGTGGTGTTTGGAAGTGTTTACGCCCCTCCCCCCCTGCAGTGGGCATTGTCTGAGCGGTTGTTTGCGCTGTGGGATGAAATCCCCGAGGTCCTGACCATGGTGGGGGGTGACTGGAATGAAGTCATGGATGTGAGCCTGGACCGCCAGCGACGGGTGCATGTGGTGCCTGATCCCCCTCCCGCGGCTGCTCCCACCCGGTTGTATGCGACAGTGCGTAGTCTGGGCTGGATTGATGTGTGGCGGCATTTCCACCCCGCGGAGCGGGCCTACACGTATGTATCGGCGGTGCATGGGTCCTTCTCTAGGCTCGACTATTTGTTTGTACCGGGTGCCTGTCTGAGCCGTGTCAGGGACGCAGCGATACTCCCCAGGGGCCTCTCGGATCATTCCCCTGTCCTGGCCACCGTGACCCTCCCCTCTAAACGGCAGCCATTTCGATGGCGCATGTCCGCCTGGCAGCTACAGCGGCCGGAATACGTGACGCATATACGCCAAGCGATCGACCATTTTTGGCGCGAGAACCTGGTGGGGGGTGTCGATGCCATTGTTGTGTGGTAAGCGCTGAAGCCTACGATACGGGGCATCGATATAGCTTGGTGTGCGGCCGCTCGGCGGGAGCATCGGGAGGCCATTGTGACCGCCGCGGCCCGAGTGGAGGCCCTAGAGCAGCGTAGCCGGCTCGGGGGCGACGAGGGTGTCGTGCGACGGCTCCTGCAGGCCCAGCAGACGTATGCCTCGGTTCTATACGAGGAGGCCCGACAGGCGTGGCTCGCCACGCGTAGCAGGGTGTACCAGTGGGGCGACAAGTCCTGCACCATGTTACATAGGCTTTGCCAGGCGACCTTCCAACCCCTAGAACTGCCCGGCCTTGCGGCGGAGGACGGGTCGGTCATGTCCGACCCGGATTTACTGGCGGCGAGCTTTGCCCGCTATTACGCGGCACAATATGCTCCCCGAGACCCAGTGGTGGAGAGCGACATAGCCTCATATTTGGATGACCTTCTCCCACGGGCAGTCCCGGATGAGACTAGGGCGGCCCTGGAGGCCCCGCTCACCTCCGAAGAACTTGGAGAGGCCCTTGGCCAGCTGAACACCGGGAAGGTGCCCGGCCCGAGCGGTTATCCTGCCGAATTCTACAAGAAGTTCCACGTTCAACTGGGACCCCATTTCCGCAACGCTCTGGAGGCGGCGAGGTCTCGGGGCGAGCTGCCACCTGACTGGCGCCACGCCGAGATTGTGGTCTTTTTGAAGCCGGGCAGGGCGCCGGATCGGCACGACTCCTACAGGCCGATCTCTCTCCTCAACATAGAGGCCAAGGTTCTGGCGAAAGCCCTTGCGAACCGATTGCTGCCCCACATTGCTGACCTGGTCCACCCTGACCAGGCCGGGTTCATGCCGCGCAGGGCTACCCGGCATAATATCCGACGGGCACAGGCAGCGATCGACGCTATGGGAGACAGGGATGAACAGGCCGCACTCCTTCTTGCGGACATGGACCGGGCCTTCGACTCGGTGAGTTGGGCATATTTGTTCACCTTGCTGGCCCGCCTCAATATAGGGCCGGTCTTCCTGTCCTACATTCGCCTCCTGTACACCAATGTCACGGCCTCGGTCCGTGCCGCCGGTGCGGTCTCTGGGCGCTTCCGGATCGGCCGTGGTACCCGACAGGGTTGTCCACTCTCCCCCTACTTGTTTGCCCTGGCCATGGAGCCCCTGGCGGCGCGGGTCCGAATGGATGCCCATCTACGTGGCTTTGTCTGGAATGACCATCTAACTGATAGGATTGCACTCTATGCTGACGACGTCCTTCTGTTCCTTACTGATTTGCGGCGCTCGGGTCCCCGAGTCTTGGAGATCATGCGTGGGTTTGGCGAGGTCTCGGGGCTTCATCTTAACTTGTCTAAATCAACCCTGTGGGTTCTACGTGGCGGAGTGGTTGCCGATCCTTGGGCCGCCGACTTGCGCGTGGCGACGGACGGCCTGAAATATCTGGGCGTCTTCCTCTCGACTTCACGGGCAGTGGCCTGGACACGTAGTGTCTTACCGGTCTGGGACCGAGTCCAAACCGATGTCAAAACATGGTCCAGGATGCCCCTTACAATCTATGGGAGGTCGGCCATCTTTAAGATGGTGGCGCTGCCGAGGCTGCTGTACCAACTCCAGAACTTCCCACACCCTATTGGCATGGAGTGGTTCCGTCAGGTGAACTCGGTGCTGGGCCGCTTCCTGTGGGATGGCGGGGCTGCCAGGGTGGCCCTGAGAACGTGCTTTCTGTCCACATACTGTGGGGGCTTGGCCACGTCCGACCTTCTCTCCTACTATCAGGCGTCGCACCTCCTTGTCCTCAATGATTGGTGGTATGGAGACAGGGGGGATCCGGCCTATGCCCTAGAGAGACACCTAATGGGAGACCGCACACTTCACACCATTCTTTACTCAGCTCGTATACGCCGTGGGTTGCCGTCGGTCACTAAAGTGGTCTTTGCCGTGTGGCGGCAGTCTCTGCGCCGTATGGGTTGGTGGGGCAAACTGACAGCCGAAACGCCGCTGTGGCACAATGGCATGCTCCCGGAATTGGCGGCAATAGCCGGGTTTGAGGGCTGGGAGGCTATTGGAATTACACAATTGGGCCAGGTCATGTCGGGCACCGCCCTCAAGTCCTTTGAGGACCTCCGTGCGGAGTTCCAGATGTCTCACTCCCAGTTCTTCCGTTACCTCCAGCTGAGGCATGCCCTGGCCCCGAGTATCGCCGGCCTCGACTCCCTGCCCGAGTTCAGCCCCATTGAGGCGAAAGTGTTTATGGGTGACTTGGGAGATAAGAAGGTCTCTAGGATCTATCAGTCCCTTGTTACACACTGCTCCTCCACTCTCAGCTCCCTTCGGGAAGCGTGGGAGGTGGATGTGGGCGCCCTGGACGAGGATGATTGGAGGGAGGCACTGGAGTCCCCACGTGGCACCGCTGTTGCGGTTCGGCTCCGCCTGATACAATTCAAATACTTGCATCGTGCCTACTACACACGTGAACGCCTGTGGAAGGCTGGTTTGATTGCGTCCTCGGAGTGCCTGCGTTGTGGGGAGGTGCCTGGCTCTTTGCTGCATACAGTGTGGTCGTGTGGTCGCCTGGCTGGCTTCTGGAGGGGAGTATGGAGTTGCCTGGCTGAGGTCCTGGGATGGGATCTTCCTCGTACCCACTGCTTAGGCCTGCTGCACGTTATGGAAGGGGTAGGGGGTAACGTCTATAAGCGCCACCTGTTGCTCCTGGGCCTGGTCGTGGCCAAGCGTGACCTGGCTCGGGCTTGGAAATCTGTAAGGGCTCCCCCCCTGTCTGCATTGAAGGCTGGGCTGGACTACTTCATGGGTCTTGAGAAGCCAGTCTTTGAGGCGCGAGGTTGCCCGCGCAAACATTTCAAAATCTGGAAGCGGTGGGCCGACTACCGCGGCCTGTCCTTGGAACCCCCGGCGGAACAGGAGGAGGACATTTGATCGCAGTGACATTTCTGGCCCGAATGGCAAAGCCCTGGTTGCATCGTACCCGATTCTTTTATGTGTACCGTCTTTATGTTGCCTCTGTACATGTGTGGTGGGGGGGGGTGTTGGGTAGGGGTGGGGGAGTAGTTGGGGTAGGGGTGGGCAGTTAGGACGTCTTTAAAGCTGAGCTTCATCATTTGATTCATGGATTAACGAGTATATCACTGTGCATTGATATTGTTGTGGGGATCTTGGTATGTGAAGATACCACATTCTTGACACTCTTTTGCTCAATAAAATTGGTTTTGAAAAAAAATTTCAGGTTTGCAGGGGATTCTGGGTAGGAAAACATTGAAGGATCCATACAGTTCATACCTCCCTGGACGCCCCGAGTGTCTAGTTTTTAGAACTGTCTGGATTTGGAAGTTTTCTCTATATGGACGCCGAGCCCGGGACCAAAAATGCAGGCGAGCCCTTTGCAAAACCAGGTTGTTTGGTGCTAGATAATTTTGATGTCTGCACAATAGGTTTTGGCCCCTTTCCTGTTGTGGATACTTGGGCCACCCACACAAGTTAAGTCCCATTTTTATCGGGAGACCTAGGGGAACACTGGGTGTAAGGACATTTTTTTCAGCCCGGTTATCCCATAAATTTCCTGCACAGAAAGCTGAGGAGAATGTAATTTTTTTGTTGCTAAATTTGAGGTTTGTAGGGGATTCTGGGTAGGAAAATGTAGGGAGATCAATGCAAGCCACACATCCCTTGACTCCCCTCTGTTTCTAGTTTACAGAAATGTCTGGGTTTGTTAAGTTTCCCTAGATGGCCGCCAAGCCCGGGACCAAAAACGCAGGTATCTTCATAAAAAAACAAGCCTTTTTGTGATGCATAATTTGGAAACCTCAATAGTACATTTTGGGGTGTTTCCTGTCACGGGCACTAGTCCTACCCACACAAGTAAGGTACCATTTCTATTGGGAGACTTGGAGGAATGCTGGGTGGGTGGATGTTTGTGGCTCTCTGCAGATTCCAGAACTTCCATCACAGAAGTGAGGAAAATGTATTTTTTTTATACGAAGTTTGAGGTTTGCAAGGGATTCTGGGTAACAGTACCTGATGAGAGCCACACAAGTCACCCCATCCTGGATTTCCCTAGGTGTCTAGTTTTATAAAATGAACAGGTTTGCTAGCTTTCCCTAGGTGCAGACTGACCGAGGGTCCAAAATCCACAGCTAGGCACCTTATGAAACAAAAGGGTCAGTTTTCACTGGAAAAAGTTGATGGGCCCCAGTTGCATTTTGGGCCGTTTCCTGTCTCGGGCACTAGGCCTACCCACGCAAGTGAGGTACCATTTTTATCAGGAGATTTGGGGGAATGCTTGGTGTGTGGAAGTTTGTGGCTCCCCACAGATTGCAGAACTTTCCATAACAGAAAATCAAGGAATTTGTTTTTTTGCAAAGTTTGAGGTTTGCAAGGGATTCTGGTGAGAGCCACACAAGTCAACCCATGCTTGATTCCCCTAGGTGTCTAGTTTTCAGAAATGTACAGATTTGCTAGGTTTCCTTAGGTCCTTAGGTCCCATCTGAGCGAGGGTCCAGAATCCACAGCTAGTCACATTGTGCAACAGGGTCAGTTTTCAGTGTACAAATATAATGGTTCCACGTTGCATTTTGGCCCGTTTACTGTCGCAGACACTGGGCCAACCCACGCAAGTGAGGTACCATTTTTATCAGGAGACTTTGGGGAATGCAAAACAGTAGAAGAAGTGTTATCACCAATTTACTTTCTATGCATTTCTGCCTTCCAAACGTAAAACAACGTTAAAAAAGAAGTCATTTTGAAAAGCATCTTCTAATACATATGCTTGTATGAGTACCCACAATTTCCAAGATGTGCAAATAACCACTGGCTCTAAACTTGATGTTTAGTTACCATTTAGATAAAGTTTAGAGGAACCGCTGCACTCCAAGGTGAATTGAATTACGCTAGGTAAGGTAGGTATTTAGTTGAATAGGTGCACAGGATGTCACCTTCTAGGTCCAAAAGGTGCGTACAAATATGAGAGCAAATGCAAGCCTTACAGGTGGTAAGGACTAATCCTGGGCACTCTGGTGTGCACCACAGTGCGTGGTTATTCTTAATGAAAGTTCAGAATCGATGTTGTACATGAAGCTTAGAGATTTATTTCAACAACTCTTTCTCCATAGTGGTAGTTTGCTTTGACAGTTCAATACTTCCATCATCATATTGCGGTCATATGATCAATAGTAATTGGGTATCAGAGTTTATGTAGAACTGTGCAATCAAATAATCCCCGATGCATTTCGTGCAAGGATGCACTTCTTCAGGGGGAATCTAGAAAGTAAAAGGAAACATATGTAGGGCGCTAGTACAGGAGTCCCGAATACACAACGCATGCTTATGTGAAATTAGTGATAGCTGGAAGGTATTAAAAAACCAAGAGTGGATCAAACCACAATACAAAAGTGAGGTGCCACAAATTATCAGTAAGTAAATGGCGACAACGATGGTAAAAAGTGGAAGGGTGAGTAAAAGAGTCAAGAATATATGGTGGAGGGATTACACCAAGGTATCCAAACCCGAGGTAAACGTGTATTTAAAAAAAAAATGGCAGTACACAAGTGAATAGGTGATAGCCTGTGGTTGAAAGGGGAGTGAAAAAGAATTGTGCATTCTTACCGATTACCCAAAGTTGAGATACATTCTATCCGGTGTAACCAAAAGGAACTCCGAGAAAATGTCTGTGAACCCGGAAGACGCCGAGCATGCGCGTGAAGGTGTGCTATGTACACAGGGAGCATAGAGGGTGAAAACGAACTAACCCACGAAAGAGATGAAATACGAGTGTAAACTAACCGTAACAGAGTGAGAAAGAAGCAAAGTGTGTTCAGTAATAGAGTGGAGAGTCTAGGGAAAGCTCACCGAAAAAAAATAGTAAGCATGGGAAAAAAATGGATAGTTGAAGTAAAGTGAAAGACGTTAGATAGGAAACTGTCATCTATAATAGAGATGAAAAAAATGAGGTGACAAAGGAAAGTGAAACGCACATAGTAAATTGATGATATATAAGAGAAAAATATAACGAAGGGAATCAAAGAAAGGAAGACAAAAATACAATGTAAAAACTACAATTTACAAAATGAAAGCGACGGTAAAGTATGGTAAACAGTAATAACAATATACAATCTGAGACATATGATAAACGATGAGACAGATCAAAGGGAAGGGTGAACAGTGGGCTGCTAGGGAGATCAACCAAATCAGCAGTTCATGGTGCAAGGGATCAAGTATAATACTGGAAAAAAACTAGAGGTAACAGCTATATTCCAATCTGTCATTTAGTCCCTTAGGGTGCATGGCCAGAAGGCGGTGTATCCAGTACAGTTCACGACGCAACAAGTTTTTGTTTTGATCAATGTGTGGGTGTTTATCCACTACTTCCAGAATGAGGAAGCGAATTTGACTGGGATTGTGGCCATGTTGAATGAAATGAGCTGCTACACAGGACTTGAGATTTTTGGTGCGTATGTTGCTGCGGTGCTCCGTCAGTCTTACTTTAATTTTACGTTCAGTCTTGCCCACATATGGGAGGCCACACGGGCATTTTAGCATATATATGACATTCATTGAGTCACAGGTGGCATTGACTCGGAGGCGGATAGGCGTCCCTTGGGTGGGATGTGATACACAATTTCCTGGAATGATGCTGCTACAGTGGCCACAATTGTGGCATGGTATGGTACCTTTATAGGTAATCTGTTCTGTGGTAGGAGACTGTTTCAACATTGACGCAATGTTTTTAGAACGTTGGTGTGCAAAAATAGGTGGTTTGTCAAATATTTTGTTGAAATCCGTCTCAAGTTGTAGCATTTGCCAGTGCTTGCGAATAGATTGTTTGATTTTAACGGATTGTGTCGAATATTTGGAGACAAACACAACACGGGTATCTGAATCTGTTGGCTTTTCCCTGTGTTTCAGTAGTTCCTGTCTGAGTTTACTCGAAACTCTGTTTTTAGCTGATTCAGTAAGTTCATCGGGGTAACCCCATTGTTTGAATTTGGTGATGATCGTAGCACTGTTTTGAGCATAGTTTTCTGGTGTGGATGCAATTCTTTTGGCCCGCAAAAGCTGTGAGTACGGCAAGTGTCTTTTCAAGCTTGGTTGGTGGAAGCTCCGGTAATGTAGGTAGTTGTTCCGGTCAGTAGCTTTAGTGTGTATTGAAGTGACAAATTGATTGTTAGATAGCAGAATCTGTACATCTAGGAAAGATATGGATTTGGAATCGAAATTGTATGTGAATTGAATACGGTCATCCACAAGATTCAGTTCACTGATAGCTTGCTTTAGTTGGTTCTCATTACCTTTCCAAATGAGAAAAATATCATCGATGTATCGGTAGTAAGCATGTATGTATGGTTGCCACATCTGATGATTCAATATGTGTTGGATCTCGAATGAGTGCATGAATAGATTAGCATATGCAGGAGCTGCACAGTTTCCCATGGCAACTCCTGATAATTGTTGGTAGAATTGACCGGTAGAAACTTTGAAGTAGCTGTGGTGTAACGTATATTGCATCAATTCCATGATGAAAACTTGTAGGTCTGTGGGTTTTTGACTTTGTATCAGGGCAGTTTCGAGTGCTTCCAGTCCCAAATTGTGAGGTATTGATGTATATAGAGAGTTTACATCGATGGTACATAAGATTACAGGTTGGTTCGGTGGAATGTTGATGTTTTGAAGCTTAATCAAAAAATCTGTAGTGTCCTGTATGTATGTAGACATGCTTGTCACGGATTTTTGTAGGTGTTTGTCGATGTACTTGCCGGTGGGTTCGTGAATGGAGTCACATGTACTCACTATGGGTCTGAAGGGTGGCTTAGTGGCGTGCTTGTGAATTTTGGGTACTAGGTAGATGTATGGTATCTGAGGATGCTCTTTGATCAGGAATCTTTTATCTTTTTCTGTGATGGTCCCAGAAGCGACAGCTTTATTTACAACAGTAATCAGAACCTGTTTGAATTCGTGAGTGGGATCGGTATTTAGAGGCATGTACAGTTCAGGATTGTTCAAGTGCATGTCTAGGTTTTGGTTGTAGTAGCAGATGTCTAAGGCTACTAGTGCTCCTCCTTTGTCTGCTTTGCAAATTTTTACGTTGCAATTAGAAGAGAGTTGTCGTAGTGCTTGGAATTCATTAGTTGACAAATTAGGACGATGTTTTGGAGAGGCTTTGAATATAGTGTGTAGATCTTGTTGAACTGCTATTTCAAACGTGTCCAAAACTTTGTGACTGGTAGGCGGGATAAAATAACTTTTTGGTCTTAGTCCCATGAGTGTGCCTCATTCTTGAGTGGTTGTGGGGGACACACGTTGGTAAAGAAATGTCTTAAACGCAAAGTTCTCATGAACTTATAAAAAGAGATGGTAGTGTCAAGTTCGTTGGTGTGATACGTTGGTACGAAATTCATACCTTTTTGAAGTACTTGTTTTTGGATGGTAGTTAGTGGAGTTTGCGAGATGTTTATTACTAAATTCTGTGACTCCTGGTAGATTTCGCCGGTGGTGGTAAGTCGGTGGGTCCTGCGGGACCTCCTAGGTCTGCGGTTGGCGCTCGGCCTACTTCTAAAAAAGAAGGTGTTGAGTCTGTAGGATGCCTGAAATCACTAGGTGTGCCTGAAGTTGATGGCTGGTCTGTTCTTGGGAGGTCAGACGCGTTTGGCCTTGATCTAGGTTGGCCTCTGGTAGGTCCTGTTCTTGAAGTATCCTCGGATGATGAAGTGTCTCCGTCAGTTGATCTATTGGTTTGCGCGCGGTTTTGTCGCCTGGCGGCGTAGATTTCAGCCCAGTTATAAACTTCTCCCAGTTTATAGTCAACTGTATCTCGTTTGAATTTTCTTATTTTCCTCTCGTTTATTTCTTTCACATATTTATCTAGTTGGTTGTTGATGTCTTCCAAAGTTGTGGCAAGTTCCTCAGAGGTATGTTTTGTGCTGAAATCGTGTTTTAATTGTTTAACTTCGTTGTCAAGTTCTTCCAATAGTTTGGATAGTTCTTCAACTATAAGCAATATTAAGTCTAAGGAGCACTTATTGAGGATCCCGTACCACTTTTCTGTAAATCGGGGATTGTTTTTACACAAAGTTGATTTTAAAGGAATTCGCAAGCCTCTGGGAATACGTTGTACCCGATGGTATCTAATTAAGGTTGAAGCGTGCAGTCTTTGATTGATTTCCCCTTTGGCAGTGTATAGGAGTTGTCGAATATTGGCTTGTGCAGATCCAGTACTGGAGGATATGTATTCTGGCTCCTGTATTAGTGCATATATACGATCGGTATCATCGGTGTTAAATTCAAAAGTGTCTGCTTTATTTGTGGTTATTACAGCGATGTCAGAGTAAGACATGGTGAGTGGGTGCACGAGCGGTTTGGACCAGGAGGAAATAGATAAAGTTTAGAGGAACCGCTGCACTCCAAGGTGAATTGAATTACGCTAGGTAAGGTAGGTATTTAGTTGAATAGGTGCACAGGATGTCACCTTCTAGGTCCAAAAGGTGCGTACAAATATGAGAGCAAATGCAAGCCTTACAGGTGGTAAGGACTAACTTTCGTATCGTGGTTTGATCCACTCTTGGTTTTTTAATACCTTCCAGCTATCACTAATTTCACATAAGCATGCGTTGTGTATTCGGGACTCCTGTACTAGCGCCCTACATATGTTTCCTTTTACTTTCTAGATTCCCCCTGAAGAAGTGCATCCTTGCATGAAATGCATCGGGGATTATTTGATTGCACAGTTCTACATAAACTCTGATACCCAATTACTATTGATCATATGACCGCAATATGATGATGGAAGTATTGAACTGTCAAAGCAAACTAACACTATGGAGAAAGAGTTGTTGAAATAAATCTCTAAGCTTCATGTACAACATCGATTCTGAACTTTCATTAAAAATAACCACGCACTGTGGTGCACACCAGAGTGCCCAGGATTAGTCCTTACCACCTGTAAGGCTTGCATTTGCTCTCATATTTGTACGCACCTTTTGGACCTAGAAGGTGACATCCTGTGCACCTATTCAACTAAATACCTACCTTACCTAGCGTAATTCAATTCACCTTGGAGTGCAGCGGTTCCTCTAAACTTTATCTATTTCCTCCTGGTCCAAACCGCTCGTGCACCCACTCACCATGTCTTACTCTGACATCGCTGGAATAACCACAAATAAAGCAGACACTTTTGAATTTAACACCGATGATACCGATCGTATATATGCACTAATACAGGAGCCAGAATACATATCCTCCAGTACTGGATCTGCACAAGCCAATATTCAACAACTCCTATACACTGCCAAAAGGGAAATCAATCAAAGACTGCACGCTTCAACCTTAATTAGATACCATCGGGTACAACGTATTCCCAGAGGCTTGCGAATTCCTTTAAAATCAACTTTGTGTAAAAACAATCCCCGATTTACAGAAAAGTGGTACGGGATCCTCAATAAGTGCTCCTTAGACTTAATATTGCTTATAGTTGAAGAACTATCCAAACTATTGGAAGAACTTGACAACGAAGTTAAACAATTAAAACATGATTTAAGCACAAAACTTACCTCTGAGGAACTTGCCACAACTTTGGAAGACATCAACAACCAACTAGATAAATATGTGAAAGAAATAAACGAGAGGAAAATAAGAAAATTCAAACGAGATACAGTTGACTATAAACTGGGAGAAGTTTATAACTGGGCTGAAATCTACGCCGCCAGGCGACAAAACCGCGCGCAAACCAATAGATCAACTGACGGAGACACTTCATCATCCGAGGATACTTCAAGAACAGGACCTACCAGAGGCCAACCTAGATCAAGGCCAAACGCATCTGACCGCCCAAGAACAGACCAGCCGTCAACTTCAGGCACACCTAGTGACTCCAGGCATCCTACAGACTCAACAACTTCTTTTTTAGAAGTAGGCCGAGCGCCAACCACAGACCCAGGAGGTCCCGCAGGACCCACCGACTTACCGCCACCGGCGAAATCTACCAGGAGTCACAGAATTTAGTAATAAACATCTCGCAAACTCCACTAACTACCATCCAAAAACAAGTACTTCAAAGAGGCATGAATTTCGTACCAACGTATCACACCAACGAACTTGACACTACCATCTCTTTTTATAAGTTCATGAGAACTTTGCGTTTAAGACATTTCTTTACCAACGTGTGTCCCCCACAAACCACTCAAGAATCAGGCACACTCATGGGACTAAGACCAAAAAGTTATTTTATCCCACCTACCAGTCACAAAGTTTTGGACACGTTTGAAATAGCAGTTCAACAAGATCTACACACTATATTCAAAGCCTCTCCAAAACATCGTCCTAATTTGTCAACTAATGAATTCCAAGCACTACGACAACTCTCTTCTAATTGCAACGTAAAAATTTGCAAAGCAGACAAAGGAGGAGCACTAGTAGCCTTAGACATCTGCTACTACAACCAAAACCTAGACATGCACTTGAACAATCCTGAACTGTACATGCCTCTAAATACCGATCCCACTCACGAATTCAAACAGGTTCTGATTACTGTTGTCAATAAAGCTGTCGCTTCTGGGACCATCACAGAAAAAGATAAAAGATTCCTGATCAAAGAGCATCCTCAGATACCATACATCTACCTAGTACCCAAAATTCACAAGCACGCCACTAAGCCACCCTTCAGACCCATAGTGAGTACATGCGACTCCATTCACGAACCCACCGGCAAGTACATCGACAAACACCTACAAAAATCCGTGACAAGCATGTCTACATACATACAGGACACTACAGATTTTTTGATTAAGCTTCAAAACATCAACATTCCACCGAACCAACCTGTAATCTTATGTACCATCGATGTAAACTCTCTATATACATCAAAACCTCACAATTTGGGACTGGAAGCACTCGAAACTGCCCTGATACAAAGTCAAAAACCCACAGACCTACAAGTTTTCATCATGGAATTGATGCAATATACGTTACACCACAGCTACTTCAAAGTTTCTACCGGTCAATTCTACCAACAATTATCAGGAGTTGCCATGGGAAACTGTGCAGCTCCTGCATATGCTAATCTATTCATGCACTCATTCGAGATCCAACACATATTGAATCATCAGATCTGGCAACCATACATACATGCTTACTACCGATACATCGATGATATTTTTCTCGTTTGGAAAGGTAATGAGAACCAACTAAAGCAAGCTATCAGTGAACTGAATCTTGTGGATGACCGTATTCAATTCACATACAATTTCGATTCCAAATCCATATCTTTCCTAGATGTACAGATTCTGCTATCTAACAATCAATTTGTCACTTCAATACACACTAAAGCTACTGACCGGAACAACTACCTACATTACCGGAGCTTCCACCAACCAAGCTTGAAAAGACACTTGCCGTACTCACAGCTTTTGCGGGCCAAAAGAATTGCATCCACACCAGAAAACTATGCTCAAAACAGTGCTACGATCATCACCAAATTCAGACAACGGGGTTACCCCGATGAACTTACTGAATCAGCTAAAAACAGAGTTTCGAGTAAACTCAGACAGGAACTACTGAAACCCAGAGAAAAGCCAACAGATTCAGATACCCGTGTTGTGTTTGTCTCCAAATATTCGACACAATCCGTTTAAATCAAACAATCTATTCGCAAGCACTGGCAAATGCTACAACTTGAGACGGATTTCAACAAAATATTTGACAAACCACCTATTTTTGCACACCAACGTTCTAAAAACATTGCGTCAATGTTGAAACAGTCTCCTACCACAGAAGAGATTACCTATAAAGGTACCATACCATGCCACAATTGTGGCCACTGTAGCAGCATCATTCCAGGAAATTGTGTATCACATCCCACCCAAGGGACGCCTATCCGCCTCCGAGTCAATGCCACCTGTGACTCAATGAATGTCATATATATGCTAAAATGCCCGTGTGGCCTCCCATATGTGGGCAAGACTGAACGTAAAATTAAAGTAAGACTGACGGAGCACCGCAGCAACATACGCACCAAAAATCTCAAGTCCTGTGTAGCAGCTCATTTCATTCAACATGGCCACAATCCCAGTCAAATTCGCTTCCTCATTCTGGAAGTAGTGGATAAACACCCACACATTGATAACAACAAAAACTTGTTGCGTCGTGAACTGTACTGGATACACCGCCTTCTGGCCATGCACCCTAAGGGACTACATGACAGATTGGAATATAGCTGTTACCTCTAGTTTTTTTCCAGTATTATACTTGATCCCTTGCACCATGAACTGCTGATTTGGTTGATCTCCCTAGCAGCCCACCGTTCACCCTTCCCTTTGATCTGTCTCATCGTTTATCATATGTCTCAGATTGTATATTGTTATTACTGTTTACCACCCTTTACCGTCGCTTTCATTTTGTAAATTGTAGTTTGTACATTGTATTTTTGTCTTCCTTTCTTTGATTCCCTTCGTTATATTTTTCTCTTATATATCATCAATTTACTATGTGCGTTTCACTTTCCTTTGTCACCTCATTTTTTTCATCTCTATTATAGATAACAGTTTCCTATCTAACGTCTTTCACTTTACTTCAACTATCCATTTTTTTCCCATGCTTACTACTTTTTTTTCGGTGAGCTTTCCCTAGACTCTCCACTCTATTACTGAACACACTTTGCTTCTTTCTCACTCTGTTACGGTTAGTTTACACTCGTATTCCATCTCTTTCGTGGGTTAGTCCGTTTTCACCCTCTATGCTCCCTGTGTACATAGCACACCTTCACGCGCATGCTCGGCGTCTTCCGGGTTCACGGACATTTTCTCGGAGTTCCTTTTGGTTACACCGGCTAGAATGTATCTCAACTTTGGGTAATCAGTAAGAATGCACGATTCTTTTTCACGCCCCTTTCAACCACAGGCTATCACCTATTCACTTGTGTACTGCCGGTTTTTTTTTTTAATACACGTTTACCTTGGGTTTGGATACCTTGGTGTACTTTATCCCTCCACCATATATTCTTGACTCTTTTACTCACCCTTCCACTTTTTAACCTCTTTGTCGCCATTTACTTACTGATAATTTGTGGCACCTCACTTTCGTATCGTGGTTTGATCCACTCTTGGTTTTTTAATACCTTCCAGCTATCACTAATTTCACATAAGCATGCGTTGTGTATTCGGGACTCCTGTACTAGCGCCCTACATATGTTTCCTTTTACTTTCTAGATTCCCCCTGAAGAAGTGCATCCTTGCACGAAATGCATCGGGGATTATTTGATTGCACAGTTCTACATAAACTCTGATACCCAATTACTATTGATCATATGACCGCAATATGATGATGGAAGTATTGAACTGTCAAAGCAAACTACCACTATGGAGAAAGAGTTGTTGAAATAAATCTCTAAGCTTCATGTACAACATCGATTCTGAACTTTCATTAAGAATAACCACGCACTGTGGTGCACACCAGAGTGCCCAGGATTAGTCCTTACCACCTGTAAGGCTTGCATTTGCTCTCATAGTTACCATTTAGGAAATACATATTTTTTCCTTGATACCTATTTTTCACTATTTATATTTTACTAAATGAATTGCTATATACCCGGAACACAATAAAAAACCAGTGGAAGACGCAGCTCAAACCTACAAGTCTTATATATCCCTACAACCAGAAGGGTCCAGCAGATTGCTTTAAAATATCTACCATACTTAGAAGAAGTAACAGGTGGATATATTGCCACAATTGGCTATATTTTTAACTCAATTTCAATATTTTTTTTATTTCAACTGTTTGTTTCTATAGGAAAACATTGAAGGATCTACCAAATGACCCCTTGTTAAATTGAGACATGTGTCTACTTTTCAGAAATGAATACCCTTCTGGGATCCATTATTGCTTTCACACAAAAATTTCTACCACTAACTGGAAGGAGGTTGAAAGCACAAAAAATACTATAAAAAGCCTATGTCCCAGTAAAATGCCAAAGATGTGTAGAAAATGTTGGTTTTCCGACAAAAGCCTGCCCGTTCCTGTTCCTGAAAGCTGGGAAGATGGTGATTTTAGCACCATAAACCCTTTGTTGATACCGTTTGCAGGGGAAAAACAGACATTGGGAACCTTTAGATTGCTCAAGATGTTAGAAGAAAAGGATACAAATTTGGCATGAATACCTTATGTGGACAAAAAGTCACAGGCCAAAGCGCAAACTACCCCAAATAGCAAAAAAAAGGCTTAACACAGGGGGGGAAGTCCTAGCAGCAAAGGGGTTAAAGGTGTAGAACCTGTCCAAATAATGATTAAACCAAATGCTGAGTTTCAGAGAACACCAGTATACAATCTCACACTTGAGACAGTGGATTTACCACTCCTGTGATTGAATCAATATTACGACGGGAAATTCTAAAATAGATAGTTGGAAGTCCATGCAATTGACCAAGGATTGGCTTGTGAAAGCCGAACAGCAAATGCAGGATTATACAGGACTTCCAAAATATCAATAGTAGAGTCAGTCCACGTTGTCCTGTGGTACTGAACCAGCTACAATATTATTTCAGATCCCATGTGAATACGAATGGTTCACAGTAGTGGATCTTTGGTAGGCATTCTTTTCCATCCCATTGTGCAAAGATAGTCAGTTTTTATTCTCTTTTAAATTTCAAAATATTATTTTGGTATGGTGCCATTCTCACAAGGGTATACAGAAAGCCCATTCCTCTTTAATCAGATCTTACAATGCAGGCTCCATTACAACGCACTACTGTCACAACACATGTCTTTATAACGCATATGCCTTTACCACGAATGCCTTTACAACGAATTTTGTTGTAAACGCATGAAAGGTAAAGGTATATGTGTTTTACATGTACGTATAAGGTAAGGATATATGATTCAGGGTGGGTGTGGGTTTTGGGGTGGCAAGAATAATATCAGGGTTCAGGGCGGATATGCGTTTTGGGGTGGCAAGGGTAATTTTAGGGATTAGGGTTCGTATGGGTTGAGGGGGTGTGGTATTTTAGGGAAATGTGTGTGAATATATATATATAATTTAACAAAAGAGGGAGGTAGAGTAATGATGTAGGATTCTTACTCCACAGGCTTAGTTACGTAAACAAGGGGAATCCTACTAACAGTGACTAAGGGAAGTGTTACCCACAGTGGTGTGGGAGCACTTAGTGTTTTGTAAAATACCCCTCACACACCAAAAGGCCCCTTGGTGTCATGCTTCATCATAGGGGTCTTCGCACTCCTCTAGCGGGATGCGGCGTGCTATGACCTATGACTACGCGGGAGCACTTATAGTAATGGCTATGTGTGGTGCGTGTTGTGCAAGTGATAGGGATACTTATGTGAGTGGTGGGATTTAGTGAAGAGTTAAAAAGATACCTGGCTCGTGGGTGTATTGGAAAAAACTTTATGCACAACCCCGGGCTGGTACTACTAAAAGAAGTGAAGTGCGAGGTTTGATCTGTCGTATTAATGGACAGTACCACATGTGTGCGTCAACATGTTTCGGAGCATGTGCTGCTTCTTCAGGACGGGGTCACAACTTCCCCACCTTACTCACGTTTCACTAATTTGTAACTTAAAAGTTTTGTGTAAGTAACAAAAAGTGACAAAAATTTTATTTAAGTGTATAAAAATATAGGCTATAATGTGCCTACAACGGTTTTTGCTCAAGTTCCATGCATTTGCATGACTTAATAGGTATAGCTTGCTTGCTTCATGAGCACTCCAGAACGTCTCGGGGGTGATTGCTATTAGTGCAACAATAAACTCGGGATGAGTTGTCCTCCGTCTTACCCCACACGCTGCTCCGCCGGAATGTGTGTGGGGTAAGACGGAGGACAACTCATCCCGAGTTTATTGCACTAATAGCATCAAGTGGCCAACTGTATTCCAGGAGTTAGTCTGGGCATATCGGCTATTGCAAGGGGTCCGACTTCTTGTAAATTTTTCGCCAGGAGTCAATCACGGCTTGTATCTGGCTGTGCAGGGGGTCCAAGTTCCTCGCTTCTGGGATCACTCACCTGAGTGATGCTATTACGCCTCTCACTTCACTAAACGGACCCCTTCTGCAGCGTAGAAATAAATCACTTAGCACAAGGAAGATCCCTCCTTAGACTATCCTGCTGGTCTGTCCTGACTCTGTTGTCAGATACACCTTGGAATTATTTCAGGAAGCTCCCCAGTCCTGATGATGATCTAAAATAATATAGATCGAAACGTCGTCGACCTACCCAAGGAAATATATCCCCCCCATTGTATATATTTATGTGGTCTTTTACCTTGTTGTTGTGTGACATTGCGTTTTCACTATGTTCACTTGTGTCACGTTATGCACCTTGTCACTCATATGAGCACCTGAAACTTTTCTTGTAAATATTGAAAGAGAAAATAAATAATTCTATATGTACCTACATCCTTAGCTCCCTAGCGTGAATTATTGTTACGCTTTACTTTTGTACAGGACCTTATTAGGCCACCCTTGAACCATTGTTCTTCCAAATAAACTCTACTACCCCAGGTTCGCCTTACGGGGTACCCTTGTTCTTAAGAAATATCTAGTTGAGTTGAGAACCAAAAGTGACGGATATGCAGATAACCTAACACCTGAATTGAGGACGGCTTTAAAATATTTAAAAGAAGATACCTCCATTATAATTAAAAACAGTGACAAGGGAGGGAATGTGGTAATTATGGATGCTGAGAAATATACCCAAGAAGCCATGAGGCAATTACAGGATGTTGGGTATTATCAGGTCATTACACTTGATGAATATCGAGAGTGTGTTAGTAGATTCCAAACATAACTTAAGGGTTGGCATAATGCATGTATTCTAGATCAGGATGAATTTACCTTCTTAAGATCTGAGCATCCCAAGATTCATTCATTCTATCTGTTACCGAAAGTCCATAAAAGATTACAAATTCCTCCTGGAAGTCCTATTGTCTCTTCCAATGAGAGTTTTTTTGAAAATACGGCCATATATATTAATTTGTTCCTCTTCCCCTTTGTAAAAACATTACCATCTTACTGTAAAGACAGTGGAGATTTCCTCACCAAAATCAAGAATCTCACATGGAGTGAATCCTTTATCATGATTACTCTTGATGTTACTGCCCTTTATACTTCTATTGGTCACGATCTGGGGGTACTAGCATGTGAGTACTATTTGAAAAAGAGACTAGTTTGTTTTCTGGAACACACGTGAATGCTTTTGGAGATGATCCGTGTCTGTTTGAAGGATAACATCTTCATACATGAAGGGAGCCTGTACAGGCAAATAATGGGGACTCAAAAAACCAAAAGAGAGAGCTAGGACAGATGGACGGCCGTTCTTGTCCCTAAATGTCATTATAAACCAACTAAGATGGCCACATTAAATGACTGTTTGACACAAAAGTGTCTGGCACCTGAAAGGTTTGTTAAGAAAACCCTCACACACCAAGCTGGTTGGGGTCATGCTTCATCATCAGGTCCCAGCTGAGTAGCCGAATGCTACTCAGCTGTGTAGCAACACCTGTTTATAGTGGAGCAGGTTTGAGGTGTGGGTGAATGTGATGAAATGAGTGTGAATATAAAATTATCTCTGGGATTCTACCTATTAATTTATTCCTGGTGATCTGGGGTATATTAAAAGCAAGAGAGTGGATAATAAGTTGAGGATATTATGTGTAGCCTGTTATCACCCTTTGGTGGTCGACATGTTTCAGCCCACTTGAAAATATTAGGGTTTTTTTCAGGTCCTCTCAAATACACTGAGTGAAGTGAAAAAGTGAGTGGTAAAAAATCAACTACATGTTAAAGCATTTTTAGTACTCACGCTAAGGAGTATTATATATGCTGGGAGGACTTACCGTGTTTAGGGTCCTCACATTGGCTAATACACTAATCGTATTGTTGGCTCTCACATCTGGTCCTGGGAGGGGGGAGCCTTTTTAAGTCACATATTGGTGAAGAGGTCTCTCTGGTGGTATGACCTATTGTGGTGTCCTCAGGAACAGCCCCAGCCTGTTATACTGTTATACCTCTTTTTTTTTTTACTTAAAAAATCATGTAACGTTTTATATCTTCCCCCAAAAGTTTGTATCTTTTTTTGTTGAGAAAACTTCGCTCCCATATTGGTAGCGTACCAAGCTCCATCACCACGTGAATCCGATCCAACACATTACTAAACTCGTAAATATTACGCATTTCGTATCCGCCGGGTTCGTGGCACTGCGTCCCGCATAACATCATATACGTATGAAGTCGCCCCAGCTGCTATTTTGGTATCAGACGGGTACGTAGTACCAAGCCACGCGTGTCATGTACGCCAGGCCCTATGTTACATATGGTTTTGCGCCGGGTACGTCATTCCCTCTTTTTTTTGTCTCAAAAGTATATCTAAATAACTTTAAACAGTATATGAGAGCAAGCAATAATCTAAAATATTTTAAACATTCATATATTTCTAACTCTAATAAACTTATATTATGATAAATATATTTTCTCAAAATCGCATCAGGTGCGGTCTCCTTGCACACTCGGTCCACGATTGCCATGTGACATTAAAAAAATCATTTGATTGCTTCATACATTTCCCATTGTAACCGTTGGACTACTCCACTCAATGCCCAGGTCCCCGGAACAATTATTCACACCCCTTCGCTGGCCTGGCATACGCAAGCCCATCCCACTTTGTGTATGTATAAATAGGATAACGACGACGCCACATGTCCCAGTCCTTCCTTACTGCCTCAGGTGATATGGCCGCATCCACCTCGCATATCACAATGCGCAATAAAAAAAGGGATCCATGAGGTGTACACCATCCTGGCAATCAACATTGGTTCTAAATTGTGAACCTTACTGCCTGTCGTGTTTCAAAAGGGATCCATGAGGTGTACACCATCCTGCAATCAACACTGCAACTGAATTGGGAACACTGCTGGCCCTAGTGTTTGCACACTCAACAATGACAGCAGGTGAGCAGTGGGGCCAGGGTGCACAGGGGCTCCAATTGAGCACAATGCTGCGAGAGGGGTGGGCTGCATCAGCCTGAGTGCGCAGGTGCGAAGTTGCCCTGCGTAATGATGTGATCTTTGACCTCATTCAGTCATATGTCTGTCTCATTTTAAAGACCTACTGGACCATACTGTAGGCCTCTACCAGCGGGCAGCGCTGCCCTATAGACACGTGTTGAGAACAGTGCTGCATGAGGGGTGGGGTGCATCAGCCTGAGTGCGCAGGTGCGTAGTTGCCCTGCGTAATGATGTGATCTCTGACCTCATTCAGTCACATGTCTGTCTCATTTTAAGGACCTGCTGGACCGTACTGTAGGCCTCAACCAGCGTTCAGCGCTGCCCTACAGACACGTGTTAAGCGCAGTGCTGCGGGTGGGGTGGGTTGCATCAGCCTGGGTGCGCAGGTGCGAACAAGCGATGTTGCTGTGCGTAATGAAGTGATCTCTGACCTGATTCAGTCACATGTCTGTCTCATTTTAAGGACCTGCTGGACCGTACTGTAGGCCTGAGCCAGTGGGCAGCGCTGCCCTACAGACATGTGGCGTTGGCTTTTAGAGCACTGTAATGAGCTCATTACTAAGTGTACTGCACACAGGCTTCCACCACTGCATTACATGTGCATGTTATGCTTCTACAATGTACTCTATTCCTTTGTATGTGATTGTTGGTATAACATATTATTATTTAACCATGTGTATTCTTGTGCACTCCAACTCCTCTTTGAACCACGATTTCCACTAACAGTTGGTAGATCGTACTTCAAAAACGAAGGATGCACTCAACTGGTGTTTTCTATTAAGCTTGAAATAAACCTTCATTTACCTCCAGACGTTTCCACTATTAAAATAATTCTCCCTTTTCAGACACTGAATTGATTGATCCAAAATAGGCTGAGCGGGTGCTCATCCCGTGATGATGCCCTCGGCATTCTGATACCTTCCATCGTGGTATCAAGACACCGCCCCCGACTGGAGACCTGCTCTCCCACCCTACAAAGCTACCCGGGAGTCGGAGTTGCACCAACACGTAGTTGGACACACCGATGGTGGCAGGTGAGCAGTGTAGACTCAGTGCGCAGGACCTACAATTGAGCACAGTGCGGGGGAAGGTGCTGGGGTGCAGCACCCTGGGTGCACAGGTGCAGGCAAGTGATATTCCCGTAGCTAATAATGTAATCTCTGGCCTCATTCATAAGTTTCATTTTAAGGACTTGCTGGACCACACTCTTTCTCACAGATCCCAGCGTCCTAGACAAATGGGTGATGGGAGGTAAACACTGAGGGCTGGGTGCAGTAGGCCGGCGCTCTGTCTCCTCCTGCCTCTTTTCTTTTGACTCTCCCTTCCCTAGTCCCTTCCACCCACTCCCTCTCCATCCCATTCTCACTATCTTCCTTTCATTCGGACTACCTCTCTTTTCCTCTTCCACATGGCACACATACTTATGTTTCATTTTTGTCTTGCAGATTTTGTAGTCTGCTTCCGGAGGAGTCCCACCCATGAATTTCATGTTACACTGTTGTTTGTTCAAACTAAGTTGTGTTTCCATTTATTTGTGTTGTTTTAATAAAGGTGATTTTTTTCCAATTAATAAGTGAGTGTATAGATCTTCTTTTTCTGACAACACTTGTCCGTATTTTATTATGAAAATCATCTGTTTGTAGCAGGTTATGAGGGAAAACATTTTTAATTTTGCGGTGCACCTATCAAATATAAACCAACAGACTATTACACAAATGAAGCCTGGGTAATTCTCCAACTGCAAGGGTTCTAAGAGTGTATCACTTTATAACACCATGAGTACTGCCCGTGTTATTACAGAACCAATAAGGCACTGCCTAGGACCACTGAGGCTTCAGGGACTGCCGAGGCCCACCCTGCATATTTAACTTCAGTTGGCCTCGAAGCGCCCTGATCAATTAGTAAACAATACCCGCGAAGTTGGCGATCCCAAGGCTGCAAAACATCTCTGTGCCCTCCCACGCCTAATTTACATGTGACATTAAGATCCCCAGTACTACATAGACCCGCAATAAAATAATTGGATTGGCCACGGAACATTACCCAGCAGGGGTGGGTACGAAGGGGTGAGAATCTGCATCTTTTTCTCAATTTTTACCATCTGGATCTGCTCTATTAAAGCGATGCAAGGTTTTCCTCCTCTCGCTTCAACTAGTCAAACAAGGATTTGCTATCACAGGGTGGAAGCCATGTACCCGCCCTCTAATAGCAGACATAAATGTCCAGCGGATGCACACCCCAGTACATTGTATGAGCTGCACCTGGGAGGTTGCGCTCCCTAGGACCATGATACATTAGTTAGTATAAACGCAAACTAACACTACTTACACACGTGCAGTACAGCGACCAGAGTGCAGTGAAAAGGCAGAGGAAGCGCAAAATATAAACATATAAATCCTGCCAGAGGTCGGATGACAAAGTTCAATGAGCCGACGACTCTGGAATGAGAAGAAACAGCTACACGAAGAAAACGGGTCTTCAGCACAACGCAAGCAAGTTTGAAATATTGGTGAGTGCTGCCTTCTTTTTACCTTCTCCCACTCGTCGCCAAAGTTATGTAGTGAAGAGGCAGACAACAGTGGATCCGATGAGTAGATTTATTGCAGGAAAACATGACACCTTAAACACCCACCAACAGGAGCAGGCAGCAAGGCAACCGTCTTCTACAGCACTGTGTACAAACTCCCCAAGGTAACATTACATACTTACATTCTAGTAGAATTACATACTAACCTTCTACTATGACTTACATTGGAATACTACACAGAGTACATGACTTTGCAGCAATGAGCTCTTGGTTTCATCCAGGAGTCTTGTGACCAGTAGGGGTGAGTAGTTCGCTTCCCACTACCTGTGTTATATAAAGGCAAACTAACACTACTTCCACAGGTATACTACAGCACCCAGAGCACATCACTTTACAGCAATGAGCTCACGATTTAGGCTCACGGTTTAATCCCTGAGTAGGAGAAAGTAGTTCGCTACCCACTCCCTATATACTATAAACGCATACTAACACTACTTACACAGTTATACTACAGCGGCTAGTATCCTACAGCACCCAGAGCCCATCACTTTACAGCAATAAACTCGGTTTCATCCCTGAGTCTTCATACCGGTAGGCATAAGTGCTTCGCTTCCCGCTTCCGGTATAGTATAAACGCATGGTAGCAGTCAGTAGTTTGCTTCCCACTCCCTGTTTGGTATAAACGCCTACTAACACTACTTTCACATATACACTACAGTGCCCAGAGACCATCCCTTTATCCCAATCAACTCAGTTTGATCCCCAAGTCTTCACACCGGTAGGCGTGGGTACTTCGCTTCCCGCTTCCGGTATAGTATAACCCATGATAGCGGTCAGTAGTTCCCTTCCCACTCCCTGTATGTTATAAACGCCTACTAACACTACTTGCACACGTATGCCGGAGCACTTCATTTTACAGCAATGAGCTCACGGTTTAGGCTCTTGGTTTCATACCCGAGTGTAGCAGCATATCATCTCAGCACCATGTCACTCTGAGAAACACCATACTTTCAGACCTGTAGGAGTGACTACTTCGCTTTGAACTCCCCCACAGAGGTTACAGTGCTCCTATCCTCCTTTCCTACTATTTTTCCACTTTTTTTTCCCTTACTGACTTCAATGGAATCACAAAGTGCCGGCCAACACTTCCTAGTTGCAACGGCTCGCAGCGCTTGCAACCAATAAGCAGCAAGCTCATACTCGTAATGCCTCATTTATTTGAATTTGAATTTAAAAGTATTTATTAAGCGCACGACTACCACGCGGTTTCTTGTCGCTGAGGATACCAACCCTAGACAGAGCCTCAGCCAATCAGATGACAGAATTCCCAAATATCAATATCTGTTCTTTTCGCTATTTCTCCCAAACTACTTAACGAACTTATACCAAATAAACAATAGGGTGCTTTCCAGACCAAGACCCTTCTTCCTGCCAAATTTGAGGTAATTCCGTTCACCCGTTCGACCTGTAGCCAGGTCTAAAGTTTCCTATGGAAATTAACATGGAAATCAACAAAGTTTGAACCTTGGCGGGTGAATACAAAGGAGGCAAAGATGGCGTCCGGCTGATTGTGCCGTAGTGCAGCTCCACCAAGCATCCCCGTGTGAAGAACAATCCCAAAGGCTATGACTTACCCTGGAGCATGGTAGCATGTCGCTGATATTGGCGAATCCAAGGGATGCTGTTAACAGACTTTACCGGCATTCGGAGCACTTGCTGTCTCAAGATACGCTGGTTTTGCCACTGTGAGGATTTTTGCACCTTTCTGGTATCCTTGACTGCCGCTGCCCTCAGTGACCTCCGTCAGATCCCAGAGCTCGCATCACTGCTCAGGAGAGGAGCGGAAAGGAATCGCGGACTTGCTGTACCTCACTGGGTGACTCGGCAGCCTCGGAAAAAAAGCGCCAGCATCGGCATAGCGCTCCTACAATTCAGCCCTGGGAAGGACAGCATGATTGGTAAGGGGGGCGTGGAGGAAAGATTAAGAATGTCCCCAGCTCCTCCCAGGGAGGCACAGCACCGATTCTGATACTGCAAAGGAAGCCTGAGTCCCTGGGAGCGAGGCCAAAATGCGGGGGGATAAAGGAAGAAAGGATGAAGCTGCTAATTCAGAAGGCACTGAGTGTGAGGCGATAAAGTCTACTACTACTAAGAAAGGCACGGCGCGCCTCATCAAAAACAATACCAGCACACAACCATTATTAACTACGAGCTTTGGCACATCAAACAAAACAATGAATGCAGGAAATGGCTCCTTGGTAGGGAAAAGCTGCGTTGATGACCTGGTATTAATGGCACAAAAGGGGAAAAAAGAAACATGTGATGCCCATATGTCTCTGCCACTACTATAAGAAGATAAAAATACATTACCCCCCCTGTCAATGTTGTACCCACAGTTGTTATCACCCCTACAAATCAACAGGAGGGGGTCTGGCAGAGGGGGTGACAAAGAGCCCCGAGCACTCCGATACCCTGAACAATAGCCAACGCAGAAACTCAGTTCCTTTGACTGCACCTCATAATCTCTGTAACACAGCTCACCCCAACGCAGACTTTGAGGTGAAAGCACCTGAGAATCAGGATAAATTCTATTCTCTGACCGAAGACTCAGAATTCTCCGATATCAGCATCTCGGCTTCCAGCGGGGAAGAAAATGGAGGCAAATGGTATAGCAGTTCAAATACAGACCCTTTGAAACACAGACATGCCAATAAAAAAGCCAGGAAAAAGAATTACTGGGGTCAACGCAAAACAAAGGAATATGATTCCTCTAATAGTGATGACAATATTGATCTAAAATGGGACTATGAGGAGACTACTCTCACAGTACTTTCTAATTTTGAATCACCTTTGGATACACACCAGACTACCATGGGAAGTACCGCTAGGAGAGAAATCCTGCCTCAAGAGCACACTCAGGAACCTGCTCTAGCGGATATCTTGCAGACCATCAAGAGCTTCCAGGCTGCAGCTAAAATCGTCAGCCGCAGATCCCGCCTAGCCGCTAAGAAGTTGCAGGGGGCAGTCAGGAAAGTTGGAAAGACCTGCGCGGAGATCGCAGATTGCATAGCATCAGTTGAAGTGAGAACTGAACAACTCGAAGAGGATGTCATCAAGCTCAAGAAAACAAATGAGGAGCACGAGGGAGCTGTTAAGGACCTGATGTGGAAGGTGGAAGAACAAGAAAACCGGCAGAGACTGAACAATCTTAGATTCCTGGGGGTCCCGGAGGGACTCGAAAAGGACGATCCGAGGAAGTTTATGATTTCTCTTCTCAAAGTTACTTTTCCTGAGCTGAAGGATTGGGACTGGGACAGAGAAGTACAAAGAGCCCACCTATTTCCACTGTTCCCTAACAAGTGAACCCAGGCATCACAACAACATTCTCGGACCATGCTGGTGTAGTGTAGTTCCTAGTTTCCCACTAGGCCCTGCGCATTGGAATAACATAAACAGTAGTATCGACGTGGAACTGCGGATATTCCAGGCCTCCACTGACTATGCTAAACTTAATTGGGTTGTGTTACCAACTAGCTCAGAGGTCACTGGAAACTTTCTTCTCTGCATAGGAAGTGATCAGCTTCCTTGGCACAGACAAGAAGGGATTCAGTTTTCCAACAACCGTGCAACATGACAACTTTGCTCCTCAGATCAAGAGTCGATCTCTAGGGTCGTGTGAAACAATAGACATAGATTTCACTCAGTCAGTCTAGTGCAGTTTACTTTCACGAGATGTAGAGAATAGAGAGACGGGCGTGTATCAATAAAGGGTTAACATTTATTGAACAGTCTTTCTTCTCGTACAAGAGAAATGTATTGCCACAATTGCAATAATTGTTATTATAAAAAGTACGAACAGTAAGATAAGTATTGCGAAATAGAACTGTAAAAGCATTGATATGGTTTCTTAGCCATACAATGGTTTAAAAGTAATAAAACATATATACAGTCATATATACATTAGGCTAACATACTCAACTAGTTCGCGCTGTAGCGGCGATAATGGTAATCAGCAGCTTCACCACCACAGGATAGCAGGCTGCAGCGACAGAGTGCTAGATTTACCAACACAGGGTCATGCAGGCAGCTGGCATCAGCAACAGGCAACGAACATTGCTTAAGGCAACGTTGGTAATATTTATACCTGACAGGTGCCGGGTTTGACGCAAGTTTGCTGGACATAAGACGTCAATTAAAGATGTCACTAGGAAGTGATAGTTATCAGTTGCTCATTAGAGTTCCATTACTAATCAAAACATAGCAAGCGGGGATTTCCAGGTTTGCTAAGTTTTTATCTTGTTGAAGAACTCGGAGTGTTATCTAGGAATATCAGATAGTGACTATTGCTCTGTCATTGCACTAATTGGTCGCAAAGGAAGTGGCAGAGAGTCATGCTGGAATGTGGCTCTGTTCGTGTGAGGCCAGAGATGACTTTTCAGAAAATCGCACTTGAACGGTTATGCCAATATAGGGAATAAATGGATTTATAGCCGAATAGGGGCATAAGGTCACAGTATCGATCAGGAACCTAGATAAACACGCAACACCCACTCCACGGGTTAATGTCCATCAAAATTACTAAAACTAAAGCAATTAGATGCATGTGTAACATTGCCCACCCCAAAATACATAAATGCATTCGAAATAGGCGTACTTGTAATACATGGAATTTAGGTACTGTACGTTTTTTAAAGCATAGTAATCATTCAAAAAATTATTGCATATGAAATCAATGAACGATAATGCAAAAGGAATTACACATGAAGTATCTCTGACAGAAGAAAGGCGAGATAAACATCACATAAAAATGCATTGTAATAACATGTGTGCTAGAGGCTGGTGTAATGTTGTTATGTCTCTAGATGTGTTTAGAAATAGAAGTGTGAAGCTTCTGTTCTCTAAGAATAGTTTTTACGTTAAGCAAAGAATTGTTCGTGCCAAAAAAGGTCAATTTTAGAAAAAATGTCCAATTCAAAGAAAATAGATTTCTAAAGCTCTTGGCAGTTTTTTGTTGATCAAAACTGAAGGCCGAATTCAGAGTTCATGGGAACGCTGTGTGTCGGAAAGCTTCTCAAAAGTTATTGTTTCTCTGTGGGTGAGAACATCGTATCAGACAGGCTCTCAAAGAATTGGTCTACAAAATCAGGTGATAGTTCAACCAAATTAGATAGCGCTGTAACTTGGCAGGTGTGAGAATGATTGCTGTCATCGGAGGCAGGACCAGCAATGCTCACAGAACATTGTACCTGGATGATGTTGCTTTTGTCACTCGCTCCACTGTTACCACTTGGCTGTAGTACAGGAGTCTCCACAAATGCCGTCATCAGGATTGGTAGCCGCTGGGGACAACACAATGCGTGAGCCGTTATTGGACTGAGCAAAGTATCGACGTCCATTGGTACTGCTGATGGAAGTGAAAGACAGATGTCCAACACGCATTCATCGCCGCAAAGCATACACCGTAGCACAGGTAAAATGCAATTTTGCCATATCGGTCTGAATGAAAGGAACCAGGTCATGTTTAGATCTCTCAGCCTGGCCAATCCGAGGACGTTAGTTATCCTGTCCCTGTCGCGCATTGCTAGGATTATCTCTTCCATTCCCATGGGAGCTATGTCTGAGCCGAGGCTTGCCATAGCGTAGCAGGAGGGTCAAAAATAGAATCCCTGCAACGAGTCCCAAAAATAATGGTATGCCGCCAAAAATGGAGTGTACAAAATTAGGAAAGATTCCCAAAATTGCCTGGAAGGGTGTTAGCAGTCCCGTAAAGACTGTCTTAAATATGCCTGGGATGCTTGTTGCACTAGACATGTTAAGGAGTTGGCTGAACATTTCTACGAAATGCACGGGGCAATTTGTTGATAAAAGGTCATGAACCTCAGTAGCCGTCCTTGCGACTAGAAGATCATACGTCTCTTTAGATGACGTTATAGGCACTGTTGTCTGTAAAAGTACAGATTTCATTTTGCTTAATGTATCAATTCGTATAGAATAGAGATTCAGACGAGGCCAGAGGGGAGTCACTATGTCTGGGGGCCGCTCGGGAACAATGCTTGCATACAACATTTGACCATGGACGTTACTTGTACTAGATAACTTTTCCCTGGCGTCAGGCCACAACATCTGTGATCCGTTCTAAGAATGTAACTCCCGTTCGCGAGTTGCATAAAGAAGGGCTCTATCTGAGTTGCAGGTGTGACTAGCTGGTGGCATGAAAGGTTGTTTGAATTTCCATCACATGCTCCGTGTAAATTAATACCCTGACACAAAAGTATACCGCTTAGTGAATGTTTACAATTTTCACCACTAAGAAATACATTTTTGTCACTGTCACTATAGCAAGAATGAGTGTATGGTAATTTCCATTCGGATTTTACATATCCTTTACCCAATTGTTCATACTGGCCAGCAGGTATGTACTCAAGGCACTTTTTAAATCGGAAAGTTGTAATCGGAATTGTGATAATTCCGTGTATTATCCATTCAATGACAGGACTCTCTGACATTGTCAATGGTAATCTCTCGAGTTTTTCGATGCTCAGGATTGTATAGTCTGCTCCTTTCTGTGCCAAACTGATCTGTTTATCAGTAAGGTTAAAACTGGAAAATAATGACGTTGTATTGATTAAACGCCAAGGCACATAGCCTGAACGAAGATTTTGCAGCGTCCAGCCTAATTCTATAATAGAGCGTAATTGAGACTGGCCATGTTGTAACATTAGCAAATCTCTGTCTATCACATCAAAGGCAGAGGATACAATATTGTCCAACGAATATATTCTGGAAGACAGAGTCGTTAACCCATTGTCTACCACAGAAAGTGATTTCTCCAAATTAATACGATCAATTTCTCGAATTTTTTCAGCAGTTTCAATTTGCTTTACTTTCCAAGCCTCGTTGTAAGCAGCATAGATACTGGTCGCTATGAAACGCTTTTGACGCTGTTTGCGTGGTCCAAGAATGAAATCGCGCAAATCAGCACCATCTTTTAATAAAGACAAGTGTTGCTTAATTTCAGCCAGTGTGGACGAAGTTAGCCATTCAAGGCAGAGTTTCCCTACACTGTATGTTGTTATAATCCCTGGATGTTGTCTCTGGGAGTATCTAGGGTCTAATCTGGTCATTTTTAACCCCTGTGTTTTATTCAGGAATCTATCTTGACAGCTATTTGTGTCTGTAGGCCAGATTAACCACTTTTTCCAATCAGCATGTGTTCTGTTGAAATGTAAAATTTGTGACACGTCTAACTCAATATCTGTGGTTGTATTCTCAGGTATTGGCTTCGGTATAGACGGTATTTTAAGGTCTTTGATCTTAGCTAAGCCAAGACAAGATGTTTGGTGTATTGTGTCATTTAAAAATAACATTTGTTCAGGTATCATGCAGGTTCTAAATAGTGCTTCAATGCCTTGCACCTGCCAATCTTTTGTACCCCAAATTGTTTTCGTTTCAATATTATTTTTCCAATAATCAAAACCAAATGTCATCATTTTGTCATAAAATGCTTCTGAATATATCAATTTAGAATTTGTCAGCATTGTTTTCATTCCTGTTTTATCTAACAGTTTATAATAAAACGTTTCTGCATCACTGGTGTTAAACCCTGAGAAGTATTTGAATTTCTCAAAAAATGCTTTAGAACTGCTTTTAGGTGGTGTAGAACAATGTTCCCATTGATTATACATAAAAACATTTCTAGGCTGTGTAGATTTATGCAAGTAATGATCCCCATAATGGGTGTAACAGAATAACTGCTCATAACTAGATGAACCTTGTAAATAATCATGATCTGTGAATCTAGCTGACATTACTAAATCAGACATCATGTCATTAATACTGTTAAAGTCCCAATCATCAGAGAATGTACTAGGTGTCACAAAGTCACTTAAGGAAACCTTTAGCTGATGAGGATACTTCAGGATTTCGACCGGACCATAGATCTCATAGTCTGTTTTCTCCCATACTACCCCACCAGGTATTGGAATTGCTGTGACATTTACTGTTGACAGTTCTCTTTTCTTCACGTGGGATGATCTGTGTGATTTCAGGACTAGGTTGATGTTCTGACTTGCTGTGTCCATTGTAATATATTTTCCTTCAATGAATTTTCCCAAACATAGTACCATGATGAGCCAAAGCAGGAGGAAAAATACACCTAGACCGAACCAGAACTCTAGCCAAGGGGAAATGAGGTAGATTTCCTTCAGTTGATGAAAGAGTTCCGTTGCTTTTTCTTTAAAAGACTTTTTTGTTTCTGGCATCACTTCGGGGTCATTTAAATCTTCAGAGAAGTTGTCGAAGTTGATGAAATAACCAGAGGCAGTTCTGTCAATTGATGGGATTGTTCTTTCAATCTGTCTCTCGGTAGCACTTTCTGATGCCACATCATTGTAGACTGGTGTTGTTTCTTGACGAACTGTTTCAATCTGTGTTTCAAGAGGCACGAGTTCCATGGCATTATTGCATAGTCCTTCATTGTGCACTGCAGGCTGATCGAATGTGATTAGTCTTTCAGTTTGAACCTCTTGGATTGTTGCAAGTTTGGGTATTCTGTTGTTTCTTGGGAGTCCACTGGGCCTACTGTTGATTATAGGCCACATGCTTGTGGTTTTACCAGATCGATAGACACGATTCTGTTCTCCTTTTTACCAGCAAGGGGCGGTAGCACAACTGATCTTGTTCCGGTGACTGCCAAGACAGGTACTGCTTTTCTGTAAGAAGGCCCAAATTCCTTCTTAACCGCAATCTTTTCTCTGACTAGATCCCCAATCTTTCGAATCCAGACAGGCCTTGCTGGGGCTGTTGCGGGTGGTGCCTCGTCAGTGGTACTTGGCTGTTGCTTTAACTTTATGTTGCTTAATGATTTTCTTGTTTCATTCAGTTCCTGTAAAACAGCCAAACGGTCTTTTACATCAAAGTGCGTTGTTTCTTCTTGTACCACTGACATCTGACTATCGAGGTCCTGAACGCGCATTCTAATTCCGAACAATAGTTCGTATGGGCTGAAACCTTTTAGAGAATTTCTTGGCATGTTGTTAAGACTAGTCTGGACACTTATTAAATGTTTGACCCACCCAGCGCCTGAACCTAATACCTTCGCTGTTATAGATTGCTTTATGTCACGGTTTTTTCTTTCTACCACACTGTTCCCTTTCGGGGTATGACGGAAGAGAATACCGCAACCCAATTCCCATGCTGGCCATGGCCTCCTTATAAGCTCGAGAGATGAAAGCAGGACCCTGGTCAGAATGGAACGTGGTAATTGCGTATGTGCCGATATTGACTCGCAAATCTTTTATAACCGTTCTAGCGTCAGCCGAGCGCTGGAGGCCTCATTTTTTTAAGTGCTTTTCGTCTTAACTGTTAATAGGACGCAGGATGGGGTGTAGGCAGCGTTACGCTCTTTCTGACTGGTAGCCGGTAGCAAGGTTCGCTACTGCGATCCCTATTACAGTTTTCACTGTTGTTTGCATATATTTGGTGTTCTACACTCATTCCCGGCCACCAGAATACTGATTGTAATTCAGTCAGTGATTCCTTGATCTCTCTGTGCCTTAGACCCAAACCCATGTGTGCGTCTGCTATTAAAAATATTCTCCTGTTCGTGTTTGGAATTACTCTATCCCCCACTCCAGGGATTCGAGCAAAAGGAACGGAGTTTGCATCGATTATGTATGCATAATTGAGTGGATAGTTTACGGGTAGTGCTGCACAGTCGCCTTTTACGGTCGTTTTTACTGCCAGCATGGTTTCCCCGTCTATGTACTTATCTGTACGCTTTTTTGTGGCTACGGAAGCCGGTTTAGTTGCTTCCGCTATGGCTGTGTTAGCCAATGAATTCCCTGCAACGTGAACGCCATCACGTTGAAGACTCTGTGCGTGAATCACGTGAGTCTTTTGTAGTTCTTTGTGTAAAAGAGCTACCTCGTTCCAGAGCAATTTATGCTTTATTGTGGCACCTGTGTCATCTTTGTAGTCGTTTTCGATCCAACTCTGCAGTTTATTGTTGTAAGAATTGACGCAAAAATGAGAATCGCACACTATAAGTGTCGGGAATTCACGTTCTGCATTTTCGAGCGCCATCTTTAAAGATCTGATTTCAGTTCTTTGAACCGAACAGTTTCTTACAGATTCAGTTTTTGTTACTTTCGGTCTGAATTTACCGCACAGCCAACGACCTTTAATGATCGCACATGCTGCATCGTAGGATTTTCTCTCTACGTTGAAATGCTGTACAAAGCTATCTGTATAGATTATACATGCGTATTGTGGGAGAGGTAGAATTTCGATTGGCAGAGGATATTCTTCTTCATACTCTAAATCATTCAGTTCTTCAAATTGCGGGGCGAAATAGTATTTCACGTCTTCCGCTCCTAGAGAATCTATGCATTGTATCCATTTCGGATCCAGTGACACTGTTGACAAGTTTACTGGGCTGAATAGCGCCTCGAAGGCGGATTCCGCTGTAAGGATATTAATCCGTTTGCCGTGTGCTAGTTCTCTTTCATTTGCTAATGCGATTTGCACTGCTTTCACAGTTCTTTCTGTGTGACTGAATGTTTTTTCTGCTTGTGTGTACAAGTGAGATTTAATTGAAATTGGTACCTTTTCTCCCTCATTAGAGGTTAGGTACGTGAATCCGCATCTTCCTGGGATGACTCGGATTACAAGATCGATCGTGTTGTCACGTGTATCTAATTTTGTTTTTGCTAACATGTCTGTTTGCAGTGATCTCAAAATTTCTGTGTGTTTTTGAGTCCAATTGATTTGTTTTAAATCAGGTTTAATTAGTTCGTAGAGAGGTTTAACCCTTTCTGCGTAATTAAGAATGTAAGTTCTTCCGAAATTCAGAAAACCTAGTATTGATTGTAAATTCTTCAGCGTTTTTGGAGCTTGGAGTACAGCGCACTTCTCTAAGAAGTTGTCCGCTAGGCTTTTCCCTTCACTTGATAATTCGTACCCTAAAAATAGTACTGTCAGATGGGCAATTCGGGACTTTTTAAAGTTGAATTTGTAACCCTCTGCTGCGAACCCAAGTATAATGGTGTTCACTCTTTTCAAGTGAGTATTCAAGTCGTCGTCTGTGAGATAAATATCATCTACGTAAGATAATGCTTCATCATCATAGATTTGTAGTAACTCTGTTACCCTAGCTGAGAATAGTCCTGGGCTGTTCTTGAACCCCTGTGGGAGTCGACAGAATTTTTTTTGTGACCCAAATGCGGAGAAAGCGGTCAAATATCTGCTTTCTGGTGCAATGTTTTGACAAAAGAAGCCATTAGAAATGTCTAATGTCGTTTTATATTTTTTCCTAACTATATTATTCATTAGGGCTGCACTATGCGAGTTTTGTACTGCAAAAGTTTTGCAACATGTATTAAGATGTCTGTAGTCCAAAACTAGACGATATGAATTGTCTGGCTTGGAGACAGGAAACAAAGGATTGTTCATTTGAGAGGTGCATGTTTCAATCACCCCCTGGTACTCAAGTTGATCTAAGATCTCCCTGACCTATTTTTTAGCTTCTTGCTTTATGGGATACTGCCGTTGGGCAGTTGGTTCACTTTTTAATTGGATTTTGTGAGGAGGTGAATCCTCATCCCATCCTACATGATTTTTATACAATGCAGGTGCCTGGGCTACTGCCCATTTCCTTGCATATGTATATTTTTTGTGAATCGGAATGTGATTCGAGAAGGCAGGCATAATCACTTCTTCGCCACGAGGGCACTCTCTGACAAACTCTGGGGGCCAATCTTTTTCAGCTAACAGAATATCATAGCCTTTTGAGAGCTTATCCCAAAATAGACCCTTAATTTTCCTAGTCTTATCACCCTCTATACGCAATGTTATTTCGTATATTTTATGGGGCTCGCTAAGTCTGGCGTCGGCAGTTTCAACCTGAATGTATTCATTCGTGTCCACTGTCTCCAGATGACTCATCAAGATCTTGCGTGCTATACTGATTTCTGCTGCACTGTCCAACATTGTCAATGCCCACTCCCCGTTTTTCAACTGTGTCCTCAGTATTCTCGGCATGGTTGATTACTCTAATACTGGCTACCTTCTTTTTCTGAAATTGAGATTTCTTATTTTGAGCAGGTTCCTTGTCTTTGGACTTGGTGTGCTCTCCTGGGTCTGACCGTCCTCTTCTTTCCGAATTCTGTGGAAGAGATCGAGAGGGACGTGTATCAATACTTTGATATCTATCAGGTTTTTTCAGATTATCCCTATTTCTAAGGTTATATCTTTTCTCAGAGGGCTCCCGTTGGGGAGACTGGCGTTCTCGAGTCGGAGTTCTTTCCCTCGGTCGAGGAGACCTTCCTCTGGACTGGAAAACTTTTTCCTTGGGAGTGGATTGTTTATTTCCATCCCAGCTCTTTTTAGGAGTGTTTAAATTATTTTTAATAAATAATTTTTCCGGATTTTCGAGCAGTTGGGGCTTAACTCATTTTCCACCCAAGCTGTCTCTACCTAATTCTTCATAGCATTTTTCTATGATTTTTGCAAGCTCAACAGGATCTTTTATATCTGTTTCCCTCAACTTCTGGCGAATCGCCACAGATGCTGCTTCTCCCTTTATGTTGGCTAATAATATAGCCGTGACCTGCTTGAAGTCTTTCAGTAATTTCATACCTAGATTTAAAGCGGGCTCTGGACCGAATTCATTTTGAATCTGTTTTAGCACTTCTGGTATTACCGCCATAGACGGAACACCGTGTGTTTTTGTGTAAATGGAAGCAAAGACTGTACCCCAAGTGTCACAGTCTTCCACGTGTGGTGCGATTCCCATAGGAAGGCAGATGGTCAAGATTCTGTGTTTCTCAATAGGGGTAGTATCAGGAAATACTGCCTCTATTTGAGTGATTTTCTGTGCTAACCAGAAAGGAATTTGTTCCCGTTTTACGGGTGTTTTACCAAGACATGACTGTATGTTCTGTGGTGTAATTTTATTTGTGTTCCCCTGATGAGGGGTCAGCTGTGGTGGATTAACAGCTGGCTGGACTGATGCAGTCCGCATTACATATTGGACTAATTGCCTATGTATTTTTATTAATGTGTTTAGCTGTACTAACAGCTCTTCTCTAGACATTTTTGCAATGTCAGGATGTGGTGTGTAGCTGGCTAGAACCGGCCACGTGGCTCCTGGTCTACCTAGTGGACCGAGCCTAGTTATGTGATCATTGTGTTTTAGGGCGCCATTAAACCAGAGCAGGTGCTCTTGAAATTTAAGTGAAATTTCAATCTCCTCGAAAGGAGCGTACTCTTCCGGAGGTTTCTCTATTTTGTAATAGTGAAACTCTTTTGTTATAGCGTTTACCGCTGGAAAGTTTATCCATGAATAGAATACCTCTGTCTGCCGATATTCGTGAGCCTCTATCACGAAAATTACTGTACCACCTTGAGGTGTCAGTCCGTTTACTATAAGTTTTGAAGTTATAGATTTTCTTAAATGTGCCGGGATGATTATTGCATTCGGGTCTGTGTATTCGGGACCTTGCTGAGTCGCATCTGCTGCGGCCCCAGTGGTTCCGTTTTCTGGCATTGTAAAAATGCGAGGTTTGCAGAGTAGGTCTCCAAGGAGACAAAGATTAGATGCACAATATTTTGGAACACTGTATCCTTCAACGTTGAATAAACCAGAGCTTTACATAAGAATCTCTTCCTACTAAGGTCGGGCGGATTTTAACCTTTCACCCACTCCAGACGTCTATTGGAGTATTTTACGGGAGAAAGGGGTGTGAAGTATGCACGACTGAGTTACTCTACAAGTCTTACGTTAGTTTATCGCCTTACCAAACGTTAGGGTGCCATGTAGTGTAGTTACTAGTTTCCCACTAGGCCCTGCGCATTGGAATAACATAAACAGTAGTATCGACGTGGAACTGCGGATATTCCAGGCCTCCACTGACTATGCTAAACTTAATTGGGTTGTGTTACCAACTAGCTCAGAGGTCACTGGAAACTTTCTTCTCTGCATAGGAAGTGATCAGCTACCTTGGCACAGACAAGAAGGGATTCAGTTTTCCAACAACCGTGCAACATGACAACTTTGCTCCTCAGATCAAGAGTCGATCTCTAGGGTCGTGTGAAACAATAGACATAGATTTCACTCAGTCAGTCTAGTGCAGTTTACTTTCACGAGATGTAGAGAATAGAGAGACGGGCGTGTATCAATAAAGGGTTAACATTTATTGAACAGTCTTTCTTCTCGTACAAGAGAAATGTATTGCCACAATTGCAATAATTGTTATTATAAAAAGTACGTACAGTAAGATAAGTATTGCGAAATAGAACTGTAAAAGCATTGATATGGTTTCTTAGCCATACAATGGTTTAAAAGTAATAAAACATATATACAGTCATATATACATTAAGCTAACATACTCAACTGGTGCTTCTAACTAAGCCTACCCCAGTGTGCCTGACCTAAGCCTAACACGTGAAAGGGGAGTAAGTAAGTAGCTTTAAGTTAAGTTGGTTTTGCCAAGGTTTGTTTCAAGAATTCTCGTCTAAGGGTTTAGTCAACACCATACCTCTGAATAGAATGATGGAGGATTGGTATCTCCTTCAGGGGTCTCTCTCGATATCCCAGTCACCCGCGAGGGTAAACCGGAAGCGCCGGGACTGGATTTCTCTGCACGAGAAAGGCAGCGGCTTCTCTTCAGCGCGTCGAGGAAGGAGGGGTGACAGCGTCCGCGGGCAGCTGGAATCTGCTGGATGTCTTCGCAGAGGACGACTGTTTAGCTCCTTAAGCGTACTGCACCATAGTTCGCGCTGTAGCGGCGATAATGGTAATCAGCAGCTTCACCACCACAGGATAGCAGGCTGCAGCGACAGAGTGCTAGATTTACCAACACAGGGTCATGCAGGCAGCTGGCATCAGCAACAGGCAACGAACATTGCTTAAGGCAACGTTGGTAATATTTATACCTGACAGGTGCCGGGTTTGACGCAAGTTTGCTGGACATAAGACGTCAATTAAAGATGTCACTAGGAAGTGATAGTTATCAGTTGCTCATTAGAGTTCCATTACTAATCAAAACATAGCAAGCGGGGATTTCCAGGTTTGCTAAGTTTTTATCTTGTTGAAGAACTCGGAGTGTTATCTAGGAATATCAGATAGTGACTACTGCTCTGTCATTGCACTAATTGGTCGCAAAGGAAGTGGCAGAGAGTCATGCTGGAATGTGGCTCTGTTCGTGTGAGGCCAGAGATGACTTTTCAGAAAATCGCACTTTAACGGTTATGCCAATATAGGGAATAAATGGATTTATAGCCGAATAGGGGCATAAGGTCACAGTATCGATCAGGAACCTAGATAAACACGCAACACTGGTATTCTTTGGAAATTTTCTGCTTCGGCAAGCACTATTTGATCTGGCAAGACCCAACAACAAACGATCATTTGAAGGATTTGCTTTTTTCACCCAACCAGACTTTTCACACGCCACGGTCGAGCGAAGGTGGAAATTAAGACAGCTCTTTGACACTTTCAGAAGTTGGGGGCTACTGTATACCTGCAAAATCCTGCTAGATTCAAGGTTATTTTTAATGGGGCTACCCGTAGTTTCATCTCCGAAATCCAGGCCCAAAATAACTTAGAGGAAATTTCAGCCCTCAAACAATGATCAAATATGATATTAATGTGGTATTAATGTAAATTGATTTGTCTTAGGTAGAATTATTTGGAAGTCAAACTATATGTCTGATTCCACGCTCATGGCTCTTTTTCCGTGCCTTCTCTCACTCCATTAAATACTTTGCTAAAACATCTAAATTAAAGCACATCAAGAGATGGTTTGTTTTGCTAGAAGCAACAAGATGTATTATGGGACTAGGGTGAACCTCCTTAGCTTGAAATGATAAAACAAAAAGGGAGGTCTGTAAACTTGCTGCTTAAATGCTGGTTTTTGCTCATAGCCACCATTATAATAAAGGTCTTTATACACACGGGGAGGGCTTAGGGTGCTCACGGAGGGATTGTCCGACGGATGTCACACCCCTGGCGCTGCAGCCAGGTAACCTCTAAAATTGGTGGTGGGCGGGGTGGAGGACCCCGGGGAGGGGGGGGAGTGGGACTGACAGACAGGTTAGTGATATTCATGTCAAGAAGAAATAGGAACACGCACTTAAGGGACATAGAAAAACAGAAGGAAAGGTATAAGGATAAAAAATTGTATAAACAATGTTATAAACTGCATAATCACACTGATAGCTCTGGTACAATTCCATTAGCAATATGACTGGGTTAAAAATACTATCCCTAAATATATGTGGCCTGAACGATCTTAAAAAAAGACAAATAGTTGCAATCGGTTTACGAAATTGGGGGGCGAATATTGTATGTATGCAAGAGACGCATATCGAAGGATCTCAGAGCCAGCTGCTAAATACACCAGGGTACAAATTGGTGTGTGCTACTTCACAAGGGTCTCGGGTACGGGGGGTCACCATTCTGTCTTAAGGGAGTGGGTATGTTTTTAGCCATTCTAAAACTGACAAGTTTGGCCGATGGGCTATTACTGAATGCCAATATCAAAAAGGCCAAAAACTGACAATATGCGCTATACATGGGAGCAATACAGATGACCCAGCGGTCTTTGATGAAATCTCTAATGAGCTCTCACACTGGCCTCTCCCGTTAATGGTTTGTGGGGATCTCAACATAAACCTCCCTGCCGATTGGTCTTTGAAAGATGACTGAGTATACAAGGGACATAAACCAAAGGTACATCGCTCCCTAAGAAATATGTGTCTTGTACATGGACTTGTTGACAGCTGGCAGACATCCAACACTAACACTAACGACTCAGGGTACACCTTTTTTTCTAATCCACACCGTACACATGCAAGAATAGATTATATCTTATTATCAAATGTACTTAAAAACAACGGCCAAACGGAGAAAATGTATTATCTGACCATAATCCCTTTTTGTGTACCTTAACCATTAGATTTGCAAAATTAGAGCCTACTATCTGGACATTCGAAAAAAGCTTTATTGAGTGACCCTAAGTACTGTCTCCATATGAGAAATAGGATCCCCAAATTCTTAGCTGAGAACATCGGCAGAACCTGAATAGATATCGTTTGGGACACCTTGAAAGACGGGATTCTGGGAGACACTATGCAGTACTCATTTAGTGCAAATAAACAAGAAAGGGAAAACACGCAGAGGTTACAGGACGAACTTAGGCTAGCAGAAGAAAAACTGGCCAGTGCCACGAACAGAGGAGACACAACCATAGAAATCTCCAGTATCCTACTTCAGGTAGCAATTGGTAAAGAAGCAATCACCAACATCTTTACAGATAAAGCAATTCGGAAAGCCACAGCACAAAAGGAATTAGTATATGAAGTATTCGAAGTTAATGAGCAAGTGGGTCACCAATTAGCGGTTCTAACTTAATCAGGGAAATTAAAGATCCGGTGGTAGGACAATTAAAAGACCCAGAACATATCAGAGAAGCCTTTTGGCGGTTTTACAGCGATCTATATACCGAAGATTGTAGGGGGGACGTAGCTGAAATAGAGAGGTATCTAGAGAGCAGTGAAGGTGTAAGATTTGAGGATGATGATCAGAAGGTATTGGAGGAATCCCCTAGAATAGAAGAAATCCTAACTGCTGTTAAAAACCTTCCAAAAGGGAAAGTCACTGGACTAGATAGTATTCCTTCAGAGTTTTATGGTATACTTTTTGACCAAATCAAGCATATCTTAACTGATCTGGTTATACATATATTCTCTGGGGTCAGCCTCCAATTCTTGGTCCCGTGCTAAAATTGTTATTTTCCCTAAAAAAAATAAAACCTTGGATCATACCGCCCCATAACTCTTATCAATGCAGACTCAAAAATGTATTCCAAAATTTTGGGAAGCACCTATAATACATAAGGTGATTGCCAAGAGCCAACAAGGCTTTGTTCCGGGGAGATCAACAATAAAGCACATCCAGAGAGTTATCACGCTCTTTGACGGAACGGAAACTGCAGGAGTCCCTATGGCATTGATCCTTCTAGACACAGAGAAGGCTTTCGATAGGGTCTCCTGGCAGTTTCTCTGGGAAGCAATGGCAATGGTAGGATTCCAAACAAGCTTCCTTTAGGCCTTACAAAAATGTATGTCAACCCTAAGGCCGTAGTATTGGTTAATGGAAGCTTAATTAAGGAAATTGCTATCTCCCGAGGAACATGCCAGGGTTGCCCATGCTCACCATTGCTCTTCGCAATATATATAGAGCCTTTAATCCGCTGCCTAGAAAAGAACAATGAAATAGCTCCTATCATATTACAGGGACACTCCACAAAAATACTAGCTTATGCAGACGACATTGCTATAGTCACTACTGACCCTATGATAGCAATGCACTCCATGGAGATTGAAGCTAGGACATTTGGCCTAGTCTCTGGCTAAGCGCCCAAACAAGGGAAGACGCAAATCGTTCTGAACCATAAAAGCATGATGGACGATCCTACAGTGGTGAGGAAAGCGACATACTTGGGAGTTATCATTTCCTCGGACCTTGTGAAATTGGTGGATATTAATGTTAAGCCAATGTTGGGCTCAATACAAAAAGATTTACGACGCCTAGATAACCTCCACCTATCCATAATAGGAAGAGCAAATGCATTGAAAATGTTTTTTTTCCCCAAATTCTATATTAATTCAGGGCAGTTTGTCTCGAATTTTCCAATCAATGATTCACAGCAATTGAGCGCACATTTTCTAGATCTATCTGGGCATATGCACAATCTTTGCGAGCCTATAAATATCTCACCCTCCCTAAGGATAGAGGCGGGTTAGCTCTCTCCAACCTAAGAAGGTACTATTGGTCATCTGTATTACTCTACAGCAGGGAGTTACTACAAGATGAAAGTAGCGCAGATGAACACACAACATCTATATTCCAGCTACTGTTGGGGAACTCTAGCCGTAGTTATTTGTGGAGGCATGTACATGATAGCTACTAAAAAGGTAAATTCAAGTCTTTGTACAGTTGCTTTAAGGTATGGAAAGCTGTAAAGAAAATACTAGGAATAAGACAAATGTCACACTATACTCCTGTAATGAACAATCCAATTCGTCCACGAATTATTTTCAGGGATAACTGCATAATTAAATGGCATAGGATAGGAATAACTCATCAAGGATGCGTGTTTGCAACACAGGGGATTAAATCCTTCGAAGCCCTGAAAGAAGAATTCCATCTAGATTGGCGGGACTTTTTTAAATATCTTCAAATCAGAGACTTTTTACTACGCAAACCTGGGGTGAGGACACCGGGGGAAAGGCAACCCTGGTTGAGACAATCATCCACTCTAGGGACCACACTATCAGCGGAGTCTATCCCTCTTTGATGGCAATTTTTCCAGACGACTTATATAAAACATCACTGAAGTGGCAAAGCAAACTTGAGATTTCAAATGAGGGATTTTTATACACCTACCAGCTAGCTCAAACTATTCTTATTTCCACCAAACTTCAGGCACAATTTTATTAAACTTGTTTCTTTCTATACTACACACCCGACAAAATCGCTAAGTGGGGAACTGGTAAAGGGACTTGCCGTCCACAATGTAAAATATTCAAGGCCGACTCTATTCATATCTTTGCCTCTTGTCCTGCTCTAGCATTGTTAATACAAGATATAGAAAGGTTCTTGATGTCCGTCCTCTATAGAAAGATCACTTTGTCAAGCAAGGTAATCTTACTAGGGGCAGACGATCCAGATAATCCCGGGAGTAGCCACGAGCTCATATTTGTCACAATGGCGGCTATGCATCACTTCTGCATGGCTTGATCCTATAGCACCCTCATTTCAACAGTGGTTAGCTAGGCTATTGGCCATACATAACATTGAGATATCCATTTACAAACTGAAAGGTAAACAGCGCCGCAAAAGGGACTGAGAATTTGGACTCCTCTAACACAATGGCGCGCATAAAAAATTAGTAATATAGTGGTATTATACTATGCCCCCGCTCTCAGCTCTATTTTGTTTTCTAACTAGCTTCTCTGGATATCCTTTTTGTGGCACTTCCTTTTAACTCCTTTTTCTTTTCCTTTTCTCTCTCTCTCAAAATATACGTGATTTTGGAAATTGTATGCTGAAAATGTTTTATAAATGTTATATAATCATGGTAAATCACAATGTAATACTCATGATGACAATGTGTAGTATGGTTTATCTATCCGTCATGGAGAGCGGTGGGGGGGTTATGTAAACAATGGTTAAAAATCTGAATAAAGATATTTTTTTTAAAAAGAAAAAAGGACATTAACATGGAGAAAACATGTTTTGGGACTCCCCTTTTATCTTAGCCCCCCTTGACCATTCAACCCCAAACTTTCAACAAAGGAGCTGATATGAACAAAGAATTTGTTTTGACAGTTTCATCAAGATTCATCAAACAACGCTAAAGGTATAAGCAAAATAAAAAATGCTCTTCCTATGGAAACTTGGTCCTAACTATAACTACCTACTGGTGACCGTATGTATATATATATATGGTGTGTCATATAGGCGGAGCCAAGCCTTGCTTTGTGTCCCCTCACATTCCAGGTAAGGCATCTAACTGTAACAGTCAGGGTGGAGTGAAGACAGAGATGAAGAAGATAAGTGTGAGATATCTCGGTGAGCTATGGTGGTGCGCTAGATGGTTGAGAGGAGGTTTGGTTGCTTAGAGTATGGAAAATGTGTAGACTTATCAAATGTAGGGGGGATGCAAGGCCTAAATGGGAAAACGTTGTCAGATGTGGTACAAGAGCTCTGCTAGAGAGAAAAGCAATAAAAACGGACTCAAACATTAACATGGGAACCCATCCCCACCCACTTCCACTCCAGAACATAGCAGAATTCAAATATTCACCCCCCTCCCTGAGCCTGTTCGAACCAGGAAAACTACCCAATCTTAACTAGACTGGGTGGGCAAGGGGCAGGTGTGCCCTGTGGGATGTTCCAAGGGATGTAGATGGTAGGATAGAGCCACCCAGTACTTCAGGTAGACCGAAACACCAGCATGAGAACTCCAGTGGAAAAGATAACCAAGCACACTGTAGGCAGGTGGAAAGGAGGCAGCAATTTTTGACAGACGGTCAGAAAAGATTCAATTTTATTCAATATCATCAATGCTTCCTTCTTCCCTAACATGTGGTGATGTTCGAGCGGATCCATACTCCTTCGTTATGAGTTTGGCAAATATGAGAGCTGCCTTCGGGTCTGTGAAATAACGGATTTTACTGCCTTGTGTGATGCATAGTTTGGTGAGGTACAGCAAGGCGTATGTAACATTTTGTTTTTGCAGTAACCTTTTAGTGGAAAGAAATTAACTTTGTGCTGCCTGTAGGGAAGGCCCAGGTAGAACAACATCATGTTTCCTTTAGAGTGTATGTCTCACTGTTCTTGGGCTTGCCATATGTCTCCATCTCAGTAGTTCAGCATGCAGGCCACTATAGGTCATGGATTGTTTCTTGGGGGCAGATTGGGCACCAGAGTATGGTGGGCTCTTTCCACAATAAATACTGGAGAGAGAAATTTCCCAAATAGCTCACTGAGCATGGCCTCTACATAGTCCTCCATTCTATCTATATTTGTGTATTTTGGAACGCCAGTAATTCAGATGTTATTGAGCCTCTATCTCGGCTCCAGGTCTAAGTTTTTCGATTTAATGAGTTCCAGTAACTTATCCATATGCAGAAGATGCTCACTGGGGGGCATAGCCTGACTGTCCTCCGCCTCTGAGACTCTGGTCTTCAGGTTGTCTATTCTATCTTCATGTTCATCAACCCTCCTCTTCGTGTGGTCAAGGAGGTTCGCCATAAGGTCTTGGTTGGCATCAATGACGGGCACATGGTCAGACTGGGTTGGACACCCACTAGAAATTCTTTCAGTTCGTCGTCGAGTCCATCTGCACAGCCTGGTTTGTCAGACAGTTCATTTTGTGCAGGGTCCCAGCTTACTTGTCTAGCGTGTGTCTTGCCCTCAAAGGTAAGTTTCAACTGTCATATATCTAGCTTGCTCGTTGTCACAGGGTAAGGATGCCTCACTTAGGGCTTGTCATTGCCAAGTGGACAATGGGGTTGTTTATGAAGGCCAAATATCCCTATTCAGCAGCGTCTGTAGTCAAAGTCAAGTCCAAAATACAGAGGCTACCATTACTGTGTGGTTTTCAACTGTGCAAAGATGGTACCCGCTGGGATACAAGACGCTGATGGGGTATTTAGGATGGGCCAGCAAAGATTGGTCTCATGGCAGTCAAAAATGCTCTGAATGGGGGGGTGATTTAGGAGGCGGGCCGAGGAGCACACAATGGCTACCCCCCCACACAACCCATGGAGAAGATCAGAGCCAGGGGTCAAGAGCAGGCTGGACAGCACCAGCTAATCTAGAAGGGGGGGAGGCCCCTGAATTGCAGTGGTCGGCAATGCAGGCAGATGATGTTAAGAGCAGAGGTGCGGACAGGCCCCTGAGGCGTAGAGAGACCCAGCAGGTAGGCGGATAGTGGCGGATAGCCACCATCATTGCCGTAAAGGCTGACCCGTCATTTCACAGATGAGAATTCAAATGCAGGGTGGCCTGAACAGGCAGTACTTCACCCTCCCAGATAGCCCTAGGGTTTCTCTGGGCCTGTATGCCAGCAGTAGAAGCGCTATTTCCAGCAGGCCATGGGCAGTCCCAAAGTTGTTTAGCAGCAATTTCAAAACTATGTAGGTCCAGCAGGGCCATGGAAAGGGCCCAGGAAGGCTGAAGAGTCATAGCGGTGAGCAGGGGCCCAGTAGAGCGTGGATACATTAGCTGGTGTAGCATCAGAACCCCTCTCTCAGGGTGCCACAAGAGCAAAGCAGAGTTCCATTAGTACACCTTTCCTCCTGGGCTGGGTTAAATTGGCAAAGACTCACCGCCACAGGCCTGGGCAAGTCCGATCAAGACCCAACCGTCACAGGACCCAGCGGGGCTGCAGAAGCCACTCCGCCTCCCACTCATCTACCGGCAGCGCCACACCATGCCACACATCCTGGATCCAAGATCCACCTCAACACAATCCTCTGGAAGGTAGGTCAAGCTAGGTGGCTTACACCACTGTCCGAGGTGGCAACAAGACCAGACCAGGGCCACCGCTTCCAAGATCCGCCACACAATCAGCACATCAGCACACCGCAGCCATTCCGGGCCTCACACAAATCTGTCCTTTTCGCGCCATCCTATTGCCTTGGTCCCAGCCAGAGTAAATCATTCCAGGCAGTTTAGGGTTTATAGATATGAGCAAGATGGTAGTAAATGCGCCCATGAAAGCAGGATAAATGTCGGATAGCAACTACAGTCAGCAGAGCCGCTCTAAAAAGCAGATCTTGCTGCTCGGCCAGGCTCTACCCCCCGTAAACAATATTTTTTACACAATGGGCCTCATTTATGAAAAGTGACGCATCGCTGCATGAAAACAGCGATGCGTCACTTTTCACTGTGCCCTCCTTGCAAAACCAATGATGCATCATATTTACAGGATGACGCATCATGGTGCAAGGAGTTACAGATACGTCAATATTTCTGACGTATCTGTATGGCGCAAAAGTGACACATTGCTGGAGTGTGTCACAAAAGTGACGCAACTCCAGCAATGTGGCCTTTCACATGGGGCAAGCCCCATATGAAAGGGCCTGCGTCAGTCTTACGCCTGCTGTGAGGCAGGCGTAAGAAATATATGCATTTGTGTCCTAGAAGTGGCGCAGTGAAATCTTATAGATTTCACTGCGTCACTTCCATGACCCTTTCTTGCGTCAAAATGCCCCCCTTGCCTACATTTAATCTGGCGCATGTATATTGTGGCACAGGGTTTTACAAAGGGACGCATCTACCTAGATGCGTCACTTTGTAAATATGGCGCAACAAAGCGCATTTTCTACGCCAATGGTGTGTCACAAAAAGTGACGCACCGCGGCGTAAAAGTGACGCACAGCCTCAGAAATGAGGCCCAATATTTTTGCCAACGATATTTTTACCACAATATTGTGTCAGTTAACCAGCTAGTGAACAGGCATTTGTTATGCCTGAGACAAAAGATAGTAAGATTCTGACTGGGAGGAGAGAAAGATTCATTGAGGCGCCATTCACAGTAAGAGCTGTCTGAACTACAAGAATTTATTTATAGTATTAATTCAAGGCCACATTCATGTATGAAATTAGAAAGACATGTGAAACTGGGGCGTTTATCAGATCACTGAGTTTGGTGAAGACTGATTGGTTTTTCAGGATGTGAAAAAGTTTGGGAGGGCAGATTGAAGACATGCTTACTGACTTTTTTGCTGAGAAGACCCTTCTTGCTTTTTAAATCTGCACTGCCTGTGTGCTTAGGCTTCATGCCTATGTATTCCTATTCTCTTATCAGAATATTTGATTTGGTTTTCTGAAGCTGACATCTTACCTAATTTGCCTAATTTAAATGCCATTGTCATCCTAAACCTACTCTAATTTAGACTGGATGAGAGATTCACCTTTATAGAAGACAATTGCTGTATATTTTGCATTCTTTTTGTAATTCTTTCAAATGTGCTATTTCTCCTTATTCTGAAATATCAACTATTAGTTATTTGAATCTGTAATAATGATAACTAAGGGGTTGATTACGATGTGGTTCAGAAAGGCTCTGAATGGTATTCGGCATCTCAGAATCCGATTTGGAAGCCTTGTTTCCGAATGAATCATACACATTTCCCAAGTACCGATTGCAATGCCCGGGAACCGTTCGGGCTGTCCAAATCGGTTCTGAAAGGCACTCGGACAGCCCAAGTGTTTCAGAGTCGAATCGTACAGCTCAATGGACACGGTTTCCTAGCGAGTGATAACGATTAACAATTTGGACAGCTGTTCCGATTTGATGTGCCTGACACAGACCGGCTGTCAGAATCGGTCTTTGCAGCTCTATTGCGGACCCCCCTTCACCCGGAGGTGTCTGGTTGGTGCCAATGGGGTTACCCAAGGGACCCCTCTTTCCAACCATGCACATATGGCAGGCACCATAGAGGGCCCCCCTCAGGGTGCAAGGGTTCCCCCAACCACTCCTTTTTTCAATGGGGGCCTGTGTTCTCGTTCGGAACGCAAGCTCCCATTGAACTCAATTGGAGTCCGACCGAGTGATGCTGGAAAGCATTGTAAAAGGCGTTTGGACTTGCACACTCCATTTGTTCGGAAACAATTCAGAGACTGATTTTTTCAGAACAGTTCCAAACTACATTGTAATCGGACCCTAAGTTTCAATTGGTACTAAAGTGATGATTTGATTTGAACTGATTTGGTAAATAAATCCCTTTTAAACTCTCTTCAATTCTACTTCTTTCTTCCCGAGTCCCAATTGGTCTTCACTGTCATGATAATTAAAGTGAATGATATCTCCTTATACCCTCTCCTTGTCGACTAACAAAGGCCCACATGACCAATGGCAGGGGCTATTTGATGATTATACCTGAGGAACAAGAATCCCCGCTCTGGCAAGGGAGTTCCCTAGGGGTGACATATATATCAAAACAGGTTTTGTTTTTCTAGATCAAATGGAGGTTTAAAGCTGCACACACGGACTGAAATGACAGGCCTGAAGCATGTAAAATGAGCTTCTTAAATGGATGGCACAATCAGTGCTGCAGGCACCCTTGAAGCATTTGATTTACAGGCATTGGTAAATGTAGTACCACTTTACTTGGGACTTAAAGATTAATTAAATGTGCCATTTGGGTGTAACCCAAATTCACCATGTTTAAAGGAGACAAAAGCACTTTAGCACTGGTTAGCAGGTGTGAAGTGTGCAGAGTCCTAGGTCCAAGAAAAAATAGTGCAACATAAACAGGTGAAGCAAGGAAAAAGTTTGGGGAAAACCACCCTAAGACTGATAGGTCTAATAGTCTCACAATATGGGCACATATTACAGGTATCAGACTCAGAAAGGTACACTCTCAAATTGGTGCTATTTTACTTTATGGGGCTGTACTAATTATGCTTCTTTTACATAGACCAATAGTAAAATAAGAAAAGGTGTTATGTCGAAAAAGAAACATTTAGGAACACCTACCTCCTTGCATAATCATACATAGGAAACTAGAAAAACAATGTGACATGTATGCAACACATGAAAACAATAGACAGTGCAACTGCTTAGAGCAGATCCAGGCAAAGGCTTTAAATATATTGTAACTGCAGGAACATTCATCTGCTGCAAAACAAATATCAATTCAGGTTGCCTTTCACCTTGTCTCTAGCTGTGGCCTAGTTATGCTAACCTAAACATTTTCAAAATAAAGCATTATTGCTATTGATTAAAAGCACTCTAAGAACCACATTTGCTACATTGTCTTGACTACTCAAATGATTTTTTTGTTGCGATTTAGGTCACTTCCACTTTTATGAATTCCCTTTATACAAGGTCTCTTGCTGTCCACGGCATTCACTGATAATTGAACACTTAGGACCTTATTAGGCTGGCGGGCGGGCAAACGGGACCGCCTGCCTTAAGGGCCGGGGTCCCGGGGGTGCCATTAGGATGTGCCCGCCACAGTGGTGAGCACATCCTGTATTTTCAGCATTTGCATAATGAAAGCGGCAGGCACCGCACGGTGCCTGCCGCTTTCATCATGCAAATGCAGGGAGCACCATAGGTACCCCCTGTGTGCACCCACCTACTGTGCTTCACTTTTGGGGCCAACAGGGGGCCTCCAGAGTGAAGTCCGCCTGCCTTTCCGTGGTGGCATTGCCACCATGGAAAGGCATTAAAAAATGCCCATAATAATATGAATGGCGGTGTCTGCTTGACACCGCCACCATAATATTCCTTTTCCACCCGGGCCGCAAGGCGACCGGGGTGGAAAAGCACGGTGGTCCCCCCGCCATACTAATATGGCGGGGGGGATTTTGAGCAAGTATGGCGGGCGGATTGCCCCCGCCAGGCTGGTGGTGGATACCGCCAGCCTGGCGGGGGAAATCCCCCCGCCATCCTAATGACCCCCTTAGATTATGGGTTTCAATGGGAACTTTTGAAGAAATAACAAACCAACCACTGGGGAAAATAGAAGCAGACATACAATGCAATACAATACATCACAATAGTAAATAATTAATTTGATTGAAAACATAACTGTCATGCTCTATTGACTACGTTTCAGTAAATACACTGTACAGTCCCAACGGTAGTAACTTTTTCTTTATTGTTTAGCAGAAGCCCAAGTCTTCTATATAGCTGTTCTTCGTTTTTACAGAGACATTTTTACCTTCCTATTCAAAGCTTGTAGCAAAATGTTTTATAAGTGACATCTGAGTGAAATCATCTTACATGTCAATGTATGTCTTGTTTAAACAACAAGCCTTATCATGTACACCTCAATTCTGCAGCTAAATTGGAGTAGATTTATTTTTACCAAACGTTTGTATGTTTGTGCATCTTACCCCTTAGAATCACAAATATTTCACAAGCTATGTTCTATCTTTAGTGATTCCCCATTGGGTCATTAGACATTCCTGTGATCTTTGATCCTTCTTTTGGAATAAGTGTTCTCAATGGGGATTGCTTATAACTGACAGTTCTCCTGAGTGTCTTCCCTGTTACACATCTACTATAAGACAACATAGGATTCGCAGGGTCTCTGTCAGATGTCACCACCCTTGAGTGTTCACTCCTTTTAACCATTCAGTCCTCCCTGCTGACTTCTCAGTCAAATTCTTTCCCCAGTGCCACTCAATGCAAGGATTCTGTAGATGCTGGACCAACCCCTCCAGCCTTCTACATCAACTTTAAATCTCCTATACTATTCTCTGCACTATCAAATCTCAGCTTTCAAGTGTAATCTCTCTCACAGGACTTCTGTCATGTACAAACAGTCAACATTCTTTAGATAACATCACACAATCACTATGTTTAGACCATTCCTGGAATATTCTTTCTATGAGGTCACGCATTCTGAACTCGGACATACAAAAACCAGAGTAAATATATATACCACAATGCAGTAGGATGGTTTATCTATGTTGAGTGTTTAGTCAAACTAAGATGATAATGAAATGCATGTTGTGACCACTGTCTCGTTAATCAAGTACCGCCCTTGCACAAAAAATCAAACAGTAGTCTTTCTCAGGCATTATACTTGTAGGGAATTTGCTCTCTCTCATTTTTTTTACACTTCATCATCTCTACATATCCCCTTTCTCCTTCAATCACGTTTATTGACCTTTCCACTGAATCTGATGCAGTTGAACATTTCTATCTGATTTCAACTCTTTGGTTAGACAAATTGGTTGTTCCCTGTCTTCAAGCTCCCCTTACTTTCCCCGCTATTCCTTACACCTAATTCTTCAAAGACATCATCTTCTCTTTCAATATTTTCTATTTGCTTTCTTGTTCCCCTTGACCAAACACATAAAATCACAGAATGTCTAAAGAAAATATGGCACTATGGGCCATATGTATCAAGGCCAAATCGGTTCGTAAACGCCGAAATTAGCAGAATTTCGGTGTTTGCGAACCCATTTTCGCAAAATGGTATGTATCAAACAATTTGAGTGCAAAATAAGGAATCGCAAAATACCATTTTGCGATTTCTAAATAGCGTTTCCTTAAAAATCGCTGTTTAGAAATCGCAAAACGGGATGTTGATACATATGGCCCTATGTGACACTCAATTCACCAATTCAAAAAAAGAAAAACAGTCTTTTTATATTCAGGCATCCACTCTGAAGGGCTGTCAATCTGGAATGAAGAATTGCTCCTCTGATTCCATGTGCCCATTACATACAGCAATAAACCTTGGAACATTTTTAACTCCACAATCTCACTATTTGCATTTTTATCATACTTTGGACAATTCCAATAATTTACTGTTTAATATTTTCTAAAGTCTATTTTGTTACAACAGGATTTACACCTTTACAGGTACTAGTGGTAACTTTTCACTTGGTCTCCACCACTGGGCTTGAAATCTGCCTGTGGTAAAAGTATAGGGAAAAAGAATAAAGTTTAATAATTATTGTTAAAAATATATAAACATTCTTATGTAAAACACACATTTAAATTATTATAAGTTACTAATTAATTCATGCTACATCACATTAACTCAGCAAGTGAGATTTTTAATATAATGATTACATTTGAAATATTTTTAGATTATTTAAAGAAACAAACTATCATTTTTGTATTTGTTATTGTGCAGTCATTTTTGCTAAACTGTATTTTGTATAATTGTACTTATTCATAAAGGTTTATTACATGCCTAAATATTTTTTTAATCATGTTTACACAAAATGTAAATATAGGGTATTTAGTAATTTTTTTTTTTACATTGAATAGAAAAATTTCAACACTATATATACATATATGTGTGTGTGCATATATATATATAAAGAAAACCAGGTTAAAGTTGCGCTCTCAGGTAATCAGACAAACAAATCCAGAGTGTAATATGAGCAGTTTATTACACAACGCGTTTCAGCATAGAAGCCTTGTTCACGTGTAACACAACACAAGTGATTCCGGTATTTAAACATAAGTTTCAGCGTGATCTAAACAAACCAGCAACATAAGCGTAGGACTAATCCACAAAAGTGTGTAAAAAACTTGGCAGACATGTTGGAATGGTACAATCAACATCATTATGCTCTCTACAGACATCGTATGTACAAAAGGAAATAACTGTACAGCACAATAAATGTATAATACATGACGTCAATGTAAAATTCATGTTATGTATAGGTTGAGTCCTGGCTAGTACATGGATCTCCGCTGGACGCTTACCAAAGTTATACAAAAAGTAGACATAAGTATCTGTCTAACTCGAAACAATGTTCAGATGTGTATATCACAAAATCAAAGTGATATTCTACTATGGATTGACTGGGATCCATCGGGTTACTGATAAGCTATACACCCGACAGTAACACAATCAATAGGGAAAGCGTGTTGTCTATATTACGCTCTGTCATAGGCAAAAGCGGGACCTGGGTGGAACCCCCATACAATCACAGTAAAATACACGATAATGTATTACAGTCAGAAATGACGATAAGCGGGACCTGGATGGAACCCAAACAATCACAGTGAAATACACGATTAGGATTGATCCAGATACGAACTTAAATCCCCATGTGATCGATAAACTGTAAGTCACTGTATCTAGTTCAAGTGGCTAAATACTGGCGTCGAATAGCCAGAAATCAATGTCTGTAATACAGCTTTGCCAGTTAAATAAACTGAAATTCTTACTTATGCATGGTGGAAAAATTGTGGGAATAGGCGCTGACTACCCGGAGAGAAATAATGCAGCAAATCGTGTGTCCCATAGTGAAAAACAGTGATTCCTGGAGTGCAAAGGGTGACTGAGTCTGTGCTGGTGAATTCAATGATAGGCCCAACCTTTCCTCCTGTGGAACAAAACAACATAAACAAATATATATAAAATTCACTATACAATAACGTACTATATCATAAAACAGAAGAAGAGTCGTAGTTTGACATACGGTTAACAACTCGGAGAATTGAAGCACAACGATCAACACAGATTAAAACAACAGTGACTAATAGATCAGGTAACAGATCAAATAGTTACTCTCTTAAATGGCTTGCCAATTCCGGGACTTTTGTCTGAAACTCTATTATGAGTCTGGATTCCCGTTGTCTGAGGCTCAATACCCTGTCACCACCCCTCGGATTTCTGGGAACATGTTCCAATATGAAGAAATTGAATTCTGCAATGTTGGAAAAATGTCGTTCATCAAAATGGCGCGCAACAGTATATTTGGGATCATGATTGGCAATGGCCCTCTGATGCTCAAGTATCCGCTTTTTGGCAACACAACTGGTACTGCCAATGTACCATAATTTGCAGGTACATTCCATGGCATAGATCACAAAGGTGGTACTACAGGTGAGGAACTGGGTCAGTTTTTTAGTTATGCCACCATACTCAACAGAGCCCGTGTACTTGCTGTATTTACAGGCCTTGCAATGACCACAGGGGTAAAAGCCTTCAAGCCCGTGTTCAGAGATCTTGGGGTATAACGTGATGTCATTTCTGACTACTAAGTCTCTTATGTTTCTGTTCCTCTTGTAAGTGATCAGAGGCCGATCAGGTATACTTTTGCCTAGTACAGTGTCGGTTTTAAGAATCCCCCAATTTTTTGAGAGAATCCTTTTGATTCTATCTGTTTCAGAGTTGAAAGTAAGTATCAGTCTAGTGGACTCTTCATTCACACTGGTGTCTGTGATAGGTTGTTGTTCGAGGGTCTGTGACCTCTCAATGTCATTGGCTCTCTCTTTGGCTTTTTTGAGGACCCAACTGGGATATCCTCTGCTCTCGAATCTGTTCACTATGTTTTCTTGCTCTTTCAGGTATGCCTCAGTTATATTGCAGTTTCTCTGTGCCCTCAGCAGCTCCCCGTAGGGTATACTCCATTTGAGTGCCTCCGGGTGGCTGCTGTGGGCGTGGAGAACACTGTTACCAGCAGTCGCTTTGCGATACAAGGAAGTACAGATCTTATGGTTTTTTATTTCCAATTGTACATCCAGGAATTCAGTTTGAACGTTACTGATGTTACCTGATAAGTGGATGTTGTACTTATTGCAGTTTAACTTGGTGATAAAGTTTTCTGCATCAGTTTTAGATCCCTTCCATATGATGAAAAGGTCATCGATGTAGCGAAGCCACATGATGACCTTCTCAAAGTCCCCTGCTAAGGTGGCACTGCTGCGGATTTCTTGTTCCCAGAACCCCATGAACAAATTCGCAAAACTTGGGGCAAAAGAAGACCCCATAGCAGTACCAGTGATTTGCCTGTAGAGGGCGCCATTGAAGGAAAAAATGTTATTGTTCAAACAAAATTGCATCATTTCCATGATCATTTTAGAGTGTTCACGATAACATACTGGTCTATGGCTTAAATAATGATCACATGCCTCTAAGCCATGTTGGTGATTGATTATCGTGTACAATGAATGGACATCTAAAACAACAAACATGTAATCAGATTCCCAAGCAATGTTCTCAATCTGGCACAAGAAATCCTTAGTATCTCTGATGTAACTCGGCAATGTTGTTACAAAGTCTCAGAGAAAATGGTCCACATATTTGGAGATGTTTTCGCTAATGCTGCCAATGGAGGACACTATGGGCCTACCAGGAGGGTTGGTAGCATGTTTATGAAGCTTAGGTAGCAGGTATAGAATGGGGAGTTATATTGTGATCTTGGATCGTGAGGCCTATATTGACGAGGCACAAAAACAACTCAATGACACCAATTTTTATATACCTGTCAGTACTGATGTATATAACCAGAGCATCACACATGTTTGGGAACAACTAGAAACTTGGAAAGACAAGGGGTTGCTGGTTTGGGAGGAATATCGCTATCTGAAAAGAGATTTTCCCAAACTCCCCATTCTATACCTGCTACCTAAGCTTCATAAACATGCTACCAACCCTCCTGGTAGGCCCATAGTGTCCTCCATTGGCAGCATTAACGAAAACATCTCCAAATATGTGGACCATTTTCTCCGAGACTTTGTAACAACATTGCCGAGTTACATCAGAGATACTAAGGATTTCTTGTGCCAGATTGAGAACATTGCTTGGGAATCTGATTACATGTTTGTTGTTTTAGATGTCCATTCATTGTACACGATAATCAATCACCAACATGGCTTAGAGGCATGTGATCATTATTTAAGCCATAGACCAGTATGTTATCGTGAACACTCTAAAATGATCATGGAAATGATGCAATTTTGTTTGAACAATAACATTTTTTCCTTCAATGGCGCCCTCTACAGGCAAATCACTGGTACTGCTATGGGGTCTTCTTTTGCCCCAAGTTTTGCGAATTTGTTCATGGGGTTCTGGGAACAAGAAATCCGCAGCAGTGCCACCTTAGCAGGGGACTTTGAGAAGGTCATCATGTGGCTTTGCTACATCGATGACCTTTTCATCATATGGAAGGGATCTAAAACTGATGCAGAAAACTTTATCACCAAGTTAAACTGCAATAAGTACAACATCCTCTTATCAGGTAACATCAGTAACGTTCAAACTGAATTCCTGGATGTACAATTGGAAATAAAAAACCATAGGATCTGTACTTCCTTGTATCGCAAAGCGACTGCTGGTAACAATGTTCTCCACGCCCACAGCAGCCACCCGGAGGCACTCAAATGGAGTATACCCTATGGGGAGCTGCTGAGGGCAAAGAGAAACTGCAATACAACTGAGGCATACCTGAAAGAGCAAGAAAACATAGTGAACAGATTCGAGAGCAGAGGATATCCCAGTTGGGTCCTCAAAAAAGCCAAAGAGAGAGCCAATGACATAGAGAGGTCACAGACCCTCGAACAACAACCTATCACAGACACCAGTGTGAATGAAGAGTCCACTAGACTCATACTTACTTTCAACTCTGAAACAGATAGAATCAAAAGGATTCTCTCAAAAAATTGGGGGATTCTTAAAACCGACACTGTACTAGGCAAAAGTATACCTGATCGACCTCTGATCACTTACAAGAGGAACAGAAACATAAGAGACTTAGTAATCAGAAATGACATCACGTTATACCCCAAGATCTCTGAACACGGGCTTGAAGGCTTTTACCCCTGTGGCCATTGCAAGGCCTGTAAATACAGCAAGTACAGGGGCTCTGTTGAGTATGGTGGCATAACTAAAAAACGGACCCAGTTCCTCACCTGTAGTACCACCTTTGTGATCTATGCCATCCAATTTACCTGCAAATTATGGTACATTGGCAGTACCAGTTGTGCTGCCAAAAAGCGGATACTTGAGCATCAGAGGGCCATTGCCAATCATGATCCCAAATATCCTGTTGCGCGCCATTTTAATGAACGACATTTTTCCAACATTGCAGAATTCAATTTCTTCATATTGGAACATGTTCCCAGAAATCCGAGGGGTGGTGACAGGGTATGAGCCTCAGACAACGGGAATCCAGACTCATAGTAGAGTTTCAGACAAAAGTCCCGGGAGGGCTCAATATGGATGAGGAATTGGCAAGCCATTTAAGAGAGTAACTATTTGATCTGTTACCTGATCTATTAGTCACTGTTGTTTTAATCTGTGTTGATCGTTGTGCTTCAATTCTCCGAGTTGTTAACCGTATGTCAAACTACGACTCTTCTTCTGTTTTATGATATAGTACGTTATTGTATAGTGAATTTTATATATATTTGTTTATGTTGTTTTGTTCCACAGGAGGAAAGGTTTGGCCTATCATTGAATTCACCAGCACAGACTCAGTCACCCTTTGCACTCCAGGAATCACTGTTTTTCACTATGGGACACACGATTTGCTGCATTATTTCTCTCCGGGTAGTCAGCGCCTATTCCCACAATTTTTCCACCATGCATAAGTAAGAATTTCAGTTTATTTAACTGGCAAAGCTGTACTACAGACATTGATTTCTGGCTATTCGACGTCAGTATTTAGCCACTTGAACTAGATACAGTGACTTACAGTTTATCGATCACATGGGGATTTAAGTTCGTATCTGGATCAATCCTAATCGTATATTTCACTGTGATTGTTTGGGTTCCATCCAGGTCCCGCTTATCGTCATTTCTGACTGTAATACATTATCGTGTATTTTTACTGTGATTGTATGGGGGTTCCACCCAGGTCCCGCTTTTGCCTATGACAGAGCGTAATATAGACAACACGCTTTCCCTATTGATTATGTTACTGTCGGGTGTATAGCTTATCAGTAACCCGATGGATCCCAGTCAATCCATAGTAGAATATCACTTTGATTTTGTGATATACACATCTGAACATTGTTTCGAGTTAGACAGATACTTATGTCTACTTTTTGTATAACTTTGGTAAGCGTCCAGCGGAGATCCATGTACTAGCCAGGACTCAACCTATACATAACATGAATTTTACGTTGACGTCATGTATTATACATTTATTGTGCTGTACAGTTATTTCCTTTTGTACATACGATGTCTGTAGAGAGCATAATAATGTTGATTGTACCATACCAACATGTCTGCCAAGTTTTTTACACACTTTTGTGGATTAGTCCTACGCTTATGTTGCTGGTTTGTTTAGATCACGCTGAAACTTATGTTTAAATACCGGAATCACTTGTGTTGTGTCACACGTGAACAAGGCTTCTATGCTGAAACGCGTTGTGTAATAAACTGCTCATATTACACTCTGGATTTGTTTGTCTGATTACCTGAGAGCGCAACTTTAACCTGGTTTTCTTTGGATACTGATTTACCGGATTGCTTCGCCGGCATTTGCGCCAACTCCCATGGGTCCCAGCACCCCGGAAGAAGCGTTTCTCTTTTCTTTTATATATATATATATATATATATATATATATATATATATATATATATACATATGTATATTCACAGAAAAAAAAAGAAAGGTTAAACTAATGTTATAGTTAGATGAATTTCTCAGAGACAACAATAACGTTTTAAACTAAAAAACACAGACATTCAGAAGTTACAGTTAGCAGAGCTAACTATAATTTGTGCCCCCTGCATACACTGCATATGACCTCACATATGAAATCACTCATGACATTACTGATCAATTCTCAAATGACAACATTGATGACATTATTGATGACCACTATTTTGTTTAGTTCAAAATATTAATGTTATCAGCGAGACAGTCACCTAACGATAATGTTGTTTTAATCTTAGTTTTTTCAGTAAATTTCTGAGGTTTGTTTTTCAAAAGAAAATAGATATTTTTATTATACCTATCTATAACGTTACTTCAACCTTTGTTTTTTTCAGTGACTTTGTAGGTTTTTTATTTAAAGTATATTAATTTATTTTGTGAGTGTATGTGTGGTACAATGACATTATAATATATTTTGTGTGCAGATATTGATTAAAAAATAATGCTTTTTTCAGTGTAACATAACAGGACATGGTTCACTATTTATAAATGTTCAATGTATATTTGCCAATAACTTTAATGTCATTTGATAAATCTTCGCAAAATTTTCAAAAGAAATTTGACACTAACTTAAGCTGCTTTCTTAAAAATTTTGGGGTGATCCTTGAAGCAGGGACCGAGAAAAACTGGGGTCCCAAAACTTGTTTTTCTCATTGAAATTTCCAAAGGAATTTTAGACATGGCTACAGCCTAAACTGCTGAACGGAATTATACCAAATTTGGCATACAGGCAGCTGTTGGTTCAGAAAGTGACCTCTTTGTTAAATGATGTAAATCTGTTCAGTTGTTGCAGAGAAATTAAAAGAAATTTCCAGCTGTATATATAGGGATGTTGAGGAGATCTGATTGCTGCCAACACATCAAACTAGGAAGTGTTGGCAGTCATCTTGGGACTCGGCTTGAACTGAGTACCAGAAAAAACATTGTAACAAAGGTAGAGGGGCAGAGTAAAAAAACTGTGACCCCTACGCCTCTTTGGGGGGATGTTAGGAGGGCCCCTTTAAGGCCAACAATTTTTATTTTTTTTAAAAGAATTTTCACGTGAGTTGCGTTGGATCTGCAAATCTTACTGAGCATTTTTTTAAATGCTTTGTGTCTAATCGGCCCCTGAGTGGGCAGGGTGCCGGGAGCTTGTACCAAATTTGTAGGAGGGGGAACACTGGCCATGGTTTTAAGCTGTGCGGACCGCCACCTCCCTGGGCAACCACCATGCCCTAGGGACCAGTATTTCCCCAAGGCAAATGTTGAATTCAAGTGGGAGGGCCTGCGAGGCCCCCCAAAGTCTTGGGGACCACCACCTTCCTAGGGTTAAATATCACATAAATGCGGGGGACAACAGGGCGCTCCCCAGTCCCAGGGACTGCTGCCTCCCTGAGGATAAATGTAATATTTATGTGGGAGTGCTCTGCCCCCACAGCCCTGGGGACTAGCACCTCGCTGGGGCAAATGGTAGAAATAAAAGTGGGGGGCCACCTCCTGGAGCCATAGATGGCCCTGGGGAGCCCCAACCCAGGGACAGCTCCTGCTATATCCCTTGGTGCTCACCCCAGGACATAGCTGTTTGCTATGGCTTGGCAGGAGCTTTACCACTTCCACTAAGCCATAGAAAACTGTGCTTGCTTTTGGCAAGCAAGAGCATTGACATGCTCTTGGCTGAAAGAAAGCACAAGTGCTTTGACAGAGAGGGAGCTGCATGTTAGCAGCTCCCTCTCTCTCAAAGCAGTGCCAGCTCCCACAGGAGGTGGGAGCTGGTAGGGACTGTGGGTCTTGAGGCTCTCCGGCAGACCAAACACTACAATGTGTGTGCCCTGGGTGGGAATAGGGCACCCACACTAGAGTACTGGCCCTTGGTGAGTCCCCAGAGCTGAAATCTTGCCCCCCCTCCCCTAATAATAAAAATGTTTTAAAAAGGGGACAGCAAGTCACTGGGTGGGGCTCGGGCACCAACACTGGAGTACTGGCCCTGGGGGATGAGATCTCCAGAGCTGAAGTCATAGCCCCCCTCCCCTAATAATACAAATGTCTTAAAAAGGGGCCGGTAAGTCACTGAAGGCCCTGCTGCCTTTTCCCACCACTCTACAAACACTCCTCCTGGTTTACTTCTGGTTGGGGGTTGAAGTCCACTTGGCCCCAGCAAGTCCTTGTGAACCAACAAGCACTCCTGTTTCCTCCAGTAAGTCCTACAGAGCGTGATTGCTGAGAGGACATCAGAGAACACGCCCCTTTTCTCCACCACTGTGTAACCATGCCTCCTGGCACACTGCTGGTTGAGGAATTATGTCCCCTTGGCTCTAGACTGTCCAAGGGGGCCAACAAGCCCACCCCTGACTTGCAGTAAATTGTTGAGAGGTGTTAGGAGTCCTTTCTCCACCACTTCGAAAACACGCCTCCTGGTGGACTGATGATTGGGGAATGAAGTCCTTTTGTATGCTGAGAGTTCTTGGTTGCCCAGAAGCCCTGTTGTTACCTCCAGTAAGTCCGAAACAGTAGGATTCCTGAGAGCTAGTCGGAGGCCCCACACTCTTTCTCCCCCACTCTGCAAATGCAACTATTAGTTAAAAAAGCCATAGCAAGTCTCTTAAAAAACAAAGGTTACAGGGATGTTATAGTTGGGAAATAGAATTTGAAAAACCTTAGAAATTTACTTAAAAAACCAAAGGTTACAGGGATGATATAGTTCGGAATATGATAAATAAAACCTTAGACATTTCCAATAAATTAAAGGTTACAGACACGTTGTAGTTAGGGTCAATTTTCACTTGTACAAAACCAGTGAAATTCAGCAATTATAGTTACCTGAGATAACTATAATTTACGCCCCCACAATGCACTCCCTAAGACCTCACATATTAAATTACTCATGACATGGTCAGTGACATCACTCTTGACATCTCAGATAATATAACCAATGACATCAATGGTGACATCATCCAGTGAGTGTAAGTATTTTCTAAGAGTCTAAAATTGCTAAACATATATACTAAACTACAACAAAAGTTAGATTAGTAGATTAGGTATACCACTATGAGTGATGCTATTTCCAACATATATTATGTGAGTGGCTGTACGTATCGATGTGAGTGGCTATCTGAATGGATATATGGGTGAATAAGAGGGTATGTGAGTAGCTGTGTGTGTGAGTGAGTGGATGTGTGAGTGGTCATCTTGGTGGGTGCATGAGTGCATGCATGGGTGCATGAGTGGCTTTATGGAGGAGTGAGTGCTTGTACGGATGGTTGATTGGATGTATGAGTGACTATATGGGTGAGTGAGAAGGTATCTGAATGGCTGTATGAGTGATTGACTGGGTATGAAAGTGGTTGTGTAGGTGGGAGAGTGGCTGTTCGGTTAAGTAAGTAAGTACTTTTTGGGTGAGTGAGTGGATGTGTGAGTGCTTGTATATATGTGTGAAATGGTATGTAAGTGGGTGTGTGAAAGTCTGACGGAGTGTGTGATACTTGTATGGGTGAGTGAATGGCTGTGGTGAGAGACTGTATTGGTAGGTGGGTGAGTGTATGAGTGGCTGTATGAATGAATACATGGGTGTGTGAGTATATTTATGGGTGAGTATGTGGCTATGTGAGTAGCTCTACTGGGGACTGACTTAGTGTGTGAGGGACTGTATGGGTATCTAAGTGGGTCTATACGTGTCTGTATGTATGTATGATTGGATGTGTGAGTGGCTTTATTAGTGCATGAGAGGGTACATCAGTGGCTGTATGGGGGAGTTAGTGGTTGTGTGAATGGCTGTATGAATGGATGGATTTCTTAGTGGCTCTATGGATCAGATGAGTAGGTGTATGAGTACTTGTATGTATCTGTTATTGGGCATGTGAGTAGTTGTGTGGGTTTACGAGATGCTCTATGGGAGTTTGAGTGGCTATGTGAGTGTTTTTTTGTATGATGTCATCAGTGATGTCATTTGAGACGTCATCAGAAATGCCATCAACCATGTCTCTGATCATGTCATGAGTGATATAATAGGTGAGGTTCTAAGCAATTTATTGCAGGGGTGAAAATTATAGTTAGCTAAGGTAATTAATACTGAATTTCACTGGGTTTGTACGAGTCAAATTTGAGCCTAACTATAGCGTCCCTGTAACCTTTGATTTTTATTCACTGATAAAACCAAAGGTTACAGGGGCATTATAGTTGTACAAAAACAGCAGTTATAGTTACCTGAGCTAAGTAGAACTTAGGCCCCCGCAATGCATTGCATATAACCTGACATTTTACATTACTCACTGAACAGAAAATTGCAACTACCATTTTATTGATCAAGAACAGTTCCCCAGGCTTAAATTTTGTGTGAAATCTAACATAAGGGGCCAGGGTAGATGTACTCTGACCTCATGTTTGAGAAATGGGAGTGTTAGTGACTCAAGCTATACATCTAAAATAGATTATTTAATTGCAAGAGATAATCACAACAATGCTGTGACCATTAGCACAGGTCCTCATGTACCATCATGGGGATGTCATGACTATTGTGACGTCTTCCCGAATATTGGTGGAAATATACATAAAAAACTATATCTATATACACAAAAACCTCACTGGTCACAGTCACAGACTATTTTATATCAATTCACATATCCACTCGTACACATATATCAAGCCACATACCCAGTTAGATGCTCATGCACCCGCTCAGATAGACATTCAGGTACTCATGCACCCACTTACAGACTCACTCGGAGAGTGACATGTACAGACTGTCTCAGAGACTCACACACCCACTAATAGACTCATGTACACAATCTCATATCCACTTGGAGACTCTTACACTCACTCATAGACCCACCTGGACACTTATGCACTGACTCACTGATCTACTCATGTACTCATGCACCCACTTGCAGACTCAAAGGGAGAGTCACCCACCCAGGTACAGACTCACTCAAATACTCATGCACACACTCTTAGAGACCCTCTTACCTGTGCCTGCCTGCCCCGCCTCCAAGCGCCACATAACGGCTTTGCGGGGGCCGCTCATAGCCGCGAATCTTACTGGGTTGCTGGACGTTGTTCAAGGAGGACTCCAAGGACCAGGAGCCCTTAAATACGCCTCACCTGTGCCTGCCTGCCCTGCCTCCAAGCACCACATAACGGCTCACAGCCCCCGCTACGCAGGACGCGCATGGGTGCGCGCCGGGCGAAGCCTGGGCCAAGGGGAGGCAAATTTGTGCCCGTTGGAGACCAGTGAAGGCCGGGCTGGGCCCCCCCTCTAAAATCTGTGGACTAAAGGTTAGTCATTAGCCACTTATTTGTTACAACGAACAATAGTCTCCAAACATTACATTTGAATTAGTTATAATGCCTGGCCGTGAAGGGAAGGGAAGGGAAGTAGCCACTGGCGGGTGTAGGAGAGTAGGGTTGCTATCCTATGGTCACCCCAAATTTTTGCATTTTGCTTCACTGGTTTATGACTTAATGTGGCTGTGGGCCTGCTAATCAGACCCACAGCCTGCTGTTCTCTCTCTAAATTACTGCCAATGCACTTTAGGTGCATTATGAATTGGAACTGGTTCACCTTATTGGCCCCTGTAACAGTGTACCCTAGGTACCCAGGGCATAGGTGTTTCCAAGGCCTACCAGGGGCTGCAGCATGTATTGTGCCACCCCTGGCCTGGCCTCCACATTTGACACAACTGGCTGATCACTCAGCTGGGGTAAGTTGGTGTAATCACCTCTTGCTTAGATATAGTATCCCTATATCTAACCCTAAACTGGACACATATGTTCCTATCAGCCACTCCTATGGAAGGCCTCATCAATCCTGGAGGCAGAGTGCTTGGAAATATGTGAGATGGTGCTCTAGCATGAGCTGAGCCGTCTGCAGCTGTCGGGAACCACTCCCTAAGCTGTTCCGGGATATTGCCATACCATATACTCTTAAGTGCATTATAATCCTTGCGGTTATATGCTATATTTGGTTTGGCTTTATCAAAACATGTCGAGTAAGGTGTCATACGAATTGGAATACTATCCCCTCGACAGTTCTGTCGACGGGGATAGCATTCCACCCTTCTAGAGGGACACGACATGTGTGTAGCCTTAACCCCGGTTAAAGTTAACCAGAGCCTCAGCATCACAAAATGGATGCTGCCACCACAGACACGAGTCTGGCCTCCTGCTGCTGACCGAAACTCGGCAGATGGTGGCCTGGACAAAGGGTTTCCTGCCTTGGGAGGTGCGAGCACCACCCCAGACAGGGTTTTGTGTATTGGGTAGGACAGGGCTGAATAGATTGAGACATGCCCGGGGCACACAAGGTGTCCCCGTGCATAAGCCAGTCCAAACCGGTCCTGGGACTTTCCAGACCCAGGCCTGGCAAGGAGCTGGACAAAGGAAAGGGGGTGTAACAGCCCCCCTTCCTGGTTCCTCCCAGAGGAGGGACCTAGTAGGTGATCCACCCCTCAGATTGGGAATAAGAGTGGAAGCAGTGCCATTGCACAGCAGATCATCCTGAATCAACTTTACACGAAGAAGAAGACTGGACTTCGACATTCTGCTGCTCAGAAGACTGAAGAGAATCTCCCTTGTGGCCTAGGAGTGGCCACCCTGTGAAAGCAGGTACCAACCAGCGAATCAATGTCTGCTTTGCCGCTGCCTCCCGCCCGAGCCCGAGCCCGGAGCCTGACAAGACCCAGACTCCCAGACTTCTCACAGCCCGATCCACAGTCCCTGCAAAGAAAGGACCTGTGGAGGCACCGAGAGACGTGGGACCGGCCATCTTGAAAGACACCCGAAGAGCTGACTGCGCAGCACCAGAGGCATCCTCGATGTTGTGCTTTGGGGACTGAGAATCCCCACCACCGAGCAGCCATTGCACCGAAGATCAGCCCCCCAGCATCTCCACGATCTGCGTGGGGCCCTTTTGCATTGTGCCACCTGACGCGCCATCCCGGCCACTAGCCACGCGGCCAGCGGCCATTTTGGCAAAGAAACTGACAAACTACACTGCGGGTCTGGTTGCTCCAAACTTGCCCTCGCTCCTGTAAAAAGGAGCACCCGCTCTGACCTTGCTGGTCCGAGTAACAAGCCTTTTTCGATTCCTGTGTGGCTTGCATTAGCCAAGGCCTGTTTGCTACAATCAAGTTGCCGACACCGCCAACAGCGAGAAGCCTACATGAGACAGCTCGTGACCGACTCCTGGACATCCTCGACCCCCGGTGTCCACGTGGCTGCAGAGAGAAGATACACCTCAACGCCTGTTTGCACCCGACATCGCCTGGTTCCAATCTGGTTCCACGGTAGTCACTGGCTAGTGACTTTGAACATTGTCCTCTCTGCTTTCAGGTCTTCACATCTTCAGATCCACCCTTGGATCCACCGGAACGCCTGCAGCATCTTCAGCTCCAAGCACCATCGACCAGCGTGACGAAACCCGACACTACTTCGACCCTGTGCACCCGCTTCCTGTGGGTGAGGTAACTCAGCTCCGCCGGTGTTCCTACACTGGTACACATCTCAAGGAACTGTGTATTAAGTTTCAGCATTCTAGGTCACTCGGAAGGTTCTGAACTAACTAACTTTGTACTTTTTACGCACCATAGACTTTACATTGAGAAGTGCGTGCACTTTAACCACTGCATCCGAGTCCCGCGGGCCTTTCCCGACTTAATCATTGCTAGTCTCGAATAGCTCCAGCGATTCCCAAGGCCCTAGGCCTGTTTCCTTTCCAATTGGTATCTCTTATACCACTTTCTTAGTATATGGTTTAGGTGGCCCCTAGGGCTCATCCATATTGTGCAACTTTTGTGTATTTTAAACTGTCTTGTGATTTAACGCTTGTGCTTCTGTGCTCATAAAGAGTCCAGGGGATTTTATAGTTAATAAATCAATATATATTTTCAATATATATCTGTGTGGTGTCCTTTCATTTGGTATTCAAGGGGGTTGTGTATGGTAATACAGCTGGCTTCACATGCCTTTCAGAGTTTAGCCTAAGACTGCTTTGTCCACGTTACCACTAGGATAACTGGTCTACAAGGTTGAATTACAACCAATCATCATAAGGGTTGCTTGGCATGGTACAAAGTGATCACTAGAATTAGTGAGCATTATATACCAGGCCAACTTCTCACATTGGTGAGCAGCGGATTGGGATCTGAGCTTTCTGTTGTTTTACCATTACAATCTTTGAGATTATCATTTGAAAGATCATACAGGTACCTGCTAGGTACATATAAAACAAGACTAGTATACTTAAGTTCTACTGAACTTAGTTGTTGTAGAGCAAAGGGAGTAGCACACCCTGACTACAACTACTAGATAGGTTTAGTAGGTAAACACCAGTGTAGGTAGATTGCAACACATCCACCCACACTAGAGCAATGTCTGGAGCAGAGGGTTCCACTGGGAACATCCCTGTTGAGAGTGACCCTCCAAGGGCACCATCCAAATTTGCTATTTTTTCCTTTAAGGAACTAAGACAGCTTTGTGTCTTAAGGGGTCTGAGGACAGGGCCTACCCCTACCACAGACCACCTTAGAGAGATCTTGGACCAGTCTGAGACTCTAAAGACCTCTAAGGCAGACCCCACAGGGAATGCTGAAGGAGGCCATCCTTCAGAGGATGACACTGTAGACACCCATGTCCCTATCATCCTAGTAGATGAGGAAGTCCCCATCACTGGAGCTCCTCAGGTAGATCCAGATGAGGAAGAGGAAGAAGAGACAGAAGAGGGGGGGAGCAGTGAGTCAGATGATGACAGAAATAGTCAGGTGCTGGTCAGTAGACTGAACCAGGCTAACTTAAGCCTATTTGGGACTGAATCAGGTAACAACCCATTCAGACCCCCAGGTGGACTTAACCAGAAGCCTAGGAGGAGAAGGACTCACTCAGGTGACTCTGACAACTCCCATGCTTCTAGAGGCTCTCATGGTCACTCCAGAAGGGAGATGACTAGCCTTCAGAGAAGGGAACATGAGGCCAAGATGAGAGAGGCTGAGCTTAGGATCCAGAGGCAAGAATTAGAGGTTGCCCTGGCCCAGGAGAAACTTGCTAGAGCAAGACAGCCTAGAGAGAGTGGGGTAATAGAACCCACTGGTGGCAGCAATATCCACAAGGATAAAGACAGGTCTTTTGATAACAGAAACCTGAGTAAGATTGTGCCCCCCTACAAAGCTGGGGATGACATCCATAAATGGATAACTGCAATGGAGAGAGCCTGCAGAGTACAGCAGATCCCTCAGGAGCAGTGGGCAGCAATCTTATGGCTCTCCTTTGAAGGTAGAGGCCGAGACAGACTCCTCACAGTTAGTGATGGGGATTCTAGAAACTACCTGGTCCTGAAGAGTGCTCTGATTGATGGGTTAGGCTTAACCACTGAACAGTACAGGTTAATGTTCAGAGATACCCAGAAGACACAGACTCAGGACTGGTCTGAATTTGTTGAGTGTGCCACTAAGGCTCTGGAGGGATGGTTGCTGGGAAGCAAGGTTACAGACTATGAAGGATTGTATAATTTGCTGATGAGAGAACAAATTTTAAATAATTGTCAGAACCAGCAGTTGCATCAACATTTGGTTGACTCAGATTTGACCTCTCCCCAAGAATTGGGAAAGAGGGCAGATAAATGGGTAAGAACCAGAGTTAAGCAAAAGAACCAGAACCAGAACCAGGGTGGTGACCAGAAGAAAACAGACCAGAAGGGTGGGGAGCAGAAATCTAAAGACCAGAAGTCTTCAACAGGGCCCCAAACTGAAACAGAGGGTGGGTCCCAAACTTCCAAGAAGAAGAAGAAAGAAGGTCAGAAGAAACCCTGGTGTAAAACTTGTACGAACACCTCTCCCTGGACAAGTGAGTGTAAAAAGCGTGGAGCCCCCAGCACTGCAGCCCCTAAGGCACCTGCACCCACTAGCACAGCTAGCAGTGCTGGTCCACAAGCCAAGGGGGTAGTGGGTATCACTTTGGGAACTGAAGGAGATTCTGACCTAGTCAGAACCCTTACACAGGCTGTTCTGATTTGTGAAGGGGACATAGATTTGACCCCTGACATCAGTCCCAGTAACCAGGGCAAATACAGACAGACGCCTTTGATTAATAACAAAGTGGCTCAAGCTTACAGGGACACATGTGCCAGTGTCACTATGGTGACACCTAACTTTGTGGACCCTGGACAATACATGCCAGGTGATAATTACCTGGTGACCAATGCCAGCAATGTCACCACTACACATAGTGTGGCACTTGTTAACTTTTCCTGGGGAGGGGTAACTGGCCTAAAAAGAGTTGTGGTTAGTGCTGATCTCCCAGTTGAATGTTTGTTGGGCAATGACCTGGAGAACTCTCTATGGTCGGAAGTTGAGTACAGGACTCATGCAGAGATGTTATGGATATCATCACATGTCCTTGCTGTGACCAGGTCACAGGCCAAAAAGTGCCTCTCTGAACCTCAGGTCTTGGATCCTGGAACAATGGACCAAGCACCTTCCAAGAAGAAGAACAAGAGGGTTAAGGCTGTGCCTTCCCAACTGCCTGCAAGTGAGGATCAAGCTTCACAGGAAGCTGGTCTTGAGACCCCTGAAGGAACTGTCTCTGAAGAACTTGAACCTGATCAGGTTGAGTTTCTGGGGACAGGGGGACCTTCTAGGGCAGACTTGGGGCAGGCTCAGTTACCCTGTCCTTCTCTTGAACCCCTCAGACAGCAGGCTGCTGCTGAGGCTGCTGGGAATGCTCACGGTGCCCATAAAGTTTATTGGGATGAAGGACTCCTTTACACAGAGGGTAGAGACCCCAAGCCTGGTGCAACCAGGAGGTTGGTTATACCTCTGCAATTTAGGGGTTTCCTTCTCACCTTGGCCCATGATATTCCTTTAGCAGGACACTTAGGCCAGAATAAGACCTGGGACAGGCTTGTCCCTCATTTTCACTGGCCTCACATGTCTGAAGACACCAAGGAGTTTTGTCGCTCCTGTGAAACCTGCCAAGCCAGTGGTAAAGCAGGTGGAACAACAAAGGCCCCCCTAATACCACTACCTGTGGTGGGGGTTCCCTTTGAAAGAGTGGGGATTAATATTGTAGGTCCAATGGATCCCCCTACAGCATCTGGGCACAGATTCATACTGGTGGTGGTGGACCATGCCACCAGGTACCCAGAGGCAATTCCACTTAGGACCACAACAGCTCCTGTTGTGGCCAGGGCCTTACTTGGAGTTTTCTCCAGAGTGGGGTTTCCTAAGGAGGTAATATCTGACAGAGGTGCCAACTTCATGTCAGGATATTTGACAGCTATGTGGAAGGAATGTGGTGTCAACTACAAGTTCACCACTCCTTATCATCCACAATGTAATGGGCTTGTTGAAAGATTTAACAAGACCCTAAAGGGCATGATCAAAGGATTACCTGAAAAGCTCAGGCGAAGATGGGACATCCTACTGCCCTGCCTTTTGTTTGCTTACAGAGAGGTCCCTCAAAAGGGGGTTGGCTTCAGCCCCTTTGAATTGTTGTTTGGGCACCCTGTAAGAGGACCCCTGTGTCTGGTGAAGGAAGGATGGGAGTTACCTCTCAAAAAGCCTAAGCAAGACATAGTGGACTATGTACTTGGTCTCCGCTCCAGGATGGCAGAGTACATGGAAAAGGCATCCAAAAACCTTGAGGCTAGCCAAGAATTACAGAAAACTTGGCATGACCAAAAGGCTGTCCTGGTTGAGTTTCAGCCTGGACAGAAGGTATGGGTGTTGGAGCCAGTGGCCCCAGCAGCACTCCAAGACAAATGGTCTGGACCCCATACAATTCTGGAAAAGAAGGGAGAGGTTACCTACTTGGTGGACCTAGGAACTCCCAGGAGCCCCCACAGGGTGCTCCATGTAAACAGATTGAAGGCATATGTCAGCAGGGAAGACATGGGCTTGCTCATGGCTACAGATGAGGGGCAGGAGGAAGAGAGTGACCCTCTCCCAGACCTATTCACTCAGAACCCTGAGGATGGCTCAGTTGATGGTGTGGCCTTAGGTGGCAGCCTCACTGAACATCAGCAACATGACTGCAGACAAATTCTACAGGCATATGTTCTCATTGACACCCAGTCAGACTAACTGGTGTACCCATGTGCTGGACACTGGTGACAGTCTTCCTGTAAAGAGCAAGATTTACATGCAACCTGACCACGTCAGGGACTGTATAAACACTGAGGTGCAAAAGATGCTGGAATTAGGTGTCATTGAGCCTTCAGAGAGCCCCTGGGCTAGCCCAGTGGTTCTGGTCCCCAAACCTCACACCAAAGATGGCAAGAGAGAGATGAGGTTCTGTGTGGATTACAGCCTATTCCAAGGGCAGATGAGCTCATTGACAAGTTGGCTTCTGACAAATATTTGAGCACATTTGACTTAACAGCTGGCTACTGGCAAATCAGGTTAGCTGAGGAGTCTAAAGCCAAGACAGCATTTTCTACCCCTAGTGGGCATTATCAATTTGTGGTGATGCCCTTTGGTTTGAAAAATGCACCTGCCACCTTCCAAAGGTTGGTGAATCAAGTCCTCACTGGGTTGGATGACTTTTGTGCAGCTTATCTGGATGATATTGCTGTCTTTAGCTCCACCTGCGGGGATCACCTGGTCCACCTGAAGGAAGTGCTTGAGGCTCTGCAGAAGGCAGGCCTCACTATCAAGGCTACAAAGTGCCAGATAGGGCAGAGCAAGGTTGTATACCTGGGCCACCTTGTAGGTGGAGGCCAAGTTCAACCACTGGAGAGTAAGATCCAGACCATCAAGGATTGGTCCCCTCCAACTACCCAGACTCAGGTCAGAGCTTTCTTGGGCCTGACTGGGTACTACAGGAAGTTTGTTAAGAACTATGGGTCCATTGTGACTCCTCTTAATGATCTGACATCTAAGAAGATGCCCAAAAAGGTTCAGTGGACATAAATCTGTCAAAAGGCATTTGTTGACCTGAAGAAGGCCATGTGCTCTGCACCTATCCTGAAGAGTCCTGACTACTCAAGAGAGTTCATTGTCCAAACAGATGCTTCTGAGTTGGGAGTGGGAGCAGTGCTTTCACAGCTTAATGTAGATGGCCAGGACCAGCCCATTGCTTTTATTAGCAGAAGGCTGACCCCCAGAGAGAAACGTTGGTCAGCTATAGAGAGGGAGGCCTTTGCTGTGGTGTGGGCCCTGAAGAAGTTGAGACCATACTTATTTGGCACTCACTTCAAGATTCAGACCGACCATAAGCCTCTCTTATGGCTTAATCAGATGAAGGGTGAAAACCTCAAAGTACTCAGGTGGTCCATTTCCCTACAGGGGATGGACTTTACAGTGGAGCACCGCCCAGGGACTGACCATGGCAACGCAGATGGTCTCTCCAGGTACTTCCACTTAGAACATGAAGACACAACTGGTCAAGGTTAGTCTAATGTCCCTGCGTTTGGGGGGGGGGGGTTGTGTAGGAGAGTAGGGTCTGCTATCCTATGGTCACCCCAAATTTTTGCTTTTTGCTTCACTGGTTTATGACTTAATGTGGCTGTGGGCCTGCTAATCAGACCCACAGCCTGCTGTTCTCTCTCTAAATTACTGCCAATGCACTTTAGGTGCATTACGAATTGGAACTGGTTCACCTTATTGGCCCCTGTAACAGTGTACCCTAGGTACCCAGGGCATAGGTGTTTCCAAGGCCTACCAGGGGCTGCAGCATGTATTGTGTCACCCCTGGCCTGGCCTCCACATTTGACACAACTGGCTGATCACTCAGCTGGGGTAAGTTGGTGTAATCACCTCTTGCTTAGATATAGTATCCCTATATCTAACCGTAAACTGGACACATATGTTCCTATAAGCCACTCCTATGGAAGGCCTCATCAATCCTGGAGGCAGAGTGCTTGGAAATATGTGAGATGGTGCTCTAGCATGAGCTGAGCCGTCTGCAGCTGTCGGGAACCACTCCCTAAGCTGTTCCGGTATATTGCCATACCATATACTCTTAAGTGCATTATAATCCTCGCGGTTATATGCTATCTTTGGTTTGGCTTTATCAAAACATGTCGAGTAAGGTGTCATACGAATTGGAATACTATCCCCTCAACAGTTCTGTCGAAGGGGATAGCATTCCACCCTTCTAGAGGGACACGACATGTGTGTAGCCTTAACCCCGGTTAAAGTTAACCAGAGCCTCAGCATCACAAAATGGATGCTGCCACCACAGACACGAGTCTGGCCTCCTGCTGCTGACCGAAACTCGGCAGATGGTGGCCTGGACAAAGGGTTTCCTGCCTTGGGAGGTGCGAGCACCACCCCAGACAGGGTTTTGTGTATTGGGTAGGACAGGGCTGAATAGATTGAGACATGCCCGGGGCACACAAGGTGTCCCCGTGCATAAGCCAGTCCAAACCGGTCCTGGGACTTTCCAGACCCAGGCCTGGCGAGGAGCTGGACAAAGGAAAGGGGGTGTAACCGCCCCCCTTCCTCGTTCCTCCCAGAGGAGGGACCTAGTAGGTCATCCACCCCTCAGATTGGGAATAAGAGTAGGAGCAGTGCCATTGCACAGCAGATCATCCTGAATCAACGTTACACGAAGAAGAAGACTGGACTTCGACATTCTGCTGCTCAGAAGACTGAATAGAATCTCCCTTGTGGCCTAGGAGTGGCCACCCTGTGAAAGCAGGTACCAACCAGCGAATCGATGTCTGCTTTGCCGCCGCCTCCCGCCGGAGCCCAAGCCCAGAACCTGACAAGACCCAGACTCCCAGACTTCTCACAGCCCGATCCACAGTCCCTGCAAAGAAAGGACCCGTGGAGGCACTGAGAGACGTGGGACCGGCCATCTTGAAAGACACCCGAAGAGCTGACTGCGCAGCACCAGAGGCATCCTCGACGTTGTGCTTTGGGGACTGAGAACCCCTACCACTGAGCAGCCCTTGCACCGAAGATCAGCCCGCCAGCATCTCCACGATCTGCGTGGGGCCCTTTTGTATTGTGCCACTCGATGCGCCATCCCGGCCACTAGCCACGCGGCCAGCGGCCATCTTGGCAAAGAAACCGACAAACTACACTGCCGGTCTGGTTGCTCCAAACTTGCCCTCGCTCCTGTAAAAAGGAGCACCCGCTCTGACCTTGCTGGTCCGAGTAACAAGCCTTTTTCGATTCCTGTGTGGCTTGCATTAGCCAAGGCCTGTTTGCTACAATCAAGTTGCCGACACCGCCAACAGTGAGAAGCCTACGTGGGACAGCTCGTGACCGACTCCTGGACGTCCTCAACCCCCGGTGTCTACGTGGCTGCAGAGAGAATCTACACCTCAACGCCTGTTTGCACCCGACATCGCCTGGTTCCAATCTGATTCCACGGTAGTCACTGGCTAGTGACTTCGAACATTGTCTCCTCTGCTTTCAGGTCTTCACATCTTCAGATCCACCCTTGGATCCACCGGAACTCTTCACATCGAGCCACCTGCAGCATCTTCAGCTCCAAGCACCATCGACCAGCGTGACGAAACCCAACACTACTTCGACCCTGTGCACCCGCTTCCTGTGGGTGAGGTAACTCAGCTCCGCCGGTGTTCCTACACTGGTACACATCTCAAGGGCCTGTGTCTTAAGTTTCAGCATTCTAGGTCACTGGGAAGGTTCCGAACTAACTAACTTTGTACTTTTTACGCACCATAGACTTTACATTGAGAAGTGCGTGCACTTTAACCACTGCACCCGAGTCCCGCGGGCCTTTCCCGACTTAATCATTGCTAGTCTCGAATAGCTCCATCGATTCCCAAGGCCCTAGGCCTGTTTCCTTTCCAATTGGTATCTCTTATACCACTTTCTTAGTGTATGGTTTAGGTGGCCCCTCGGGCTCATCCATATTGTGCAACTTTTGTGTATTTTAAACTGTCTTGTGATTTAACGCTTGTGCTTCTGTGCTTATAAAGAGTCCAGGGGATTTTATAGTTAATAAATCAATATATATTTTCAATATATATCTGTGTGGTGTCCTTTCATTTGGTATTCAAGGGGGTTGTGTATGGTAATACAGCTGGCTTCACATGCCTTTCAGAGTTTAGCCTAAGACTGCTTTGTCCACGTTACCACTAGGATAACTGGTCTACAAGGTTGAATTACAACCAATCATCATAAGGGTTGCTTGGCATGGTACAAAGTGATCACTAGAATTAGTGAGCATTATATACCAGGCCAACTTCTCACAGCGGGCATGTGGTTGGGACCTTGGACCAGTTTATTACAAGAGCAACCTCGGTGTTAGCCCATGAAATTGCAATAACTGAGCACCGTGTGTCCCAGGAGCTAGAATTTGCAAAACGTTCATCTTTGGGGGGTTTGACTTTTAACACGGACTCCAGAGAGAGCTAATTGCAGGGCCATTGCTCCCGGAGTCTTACCTCCAAGTAATAATCCTTTGCCACAGGAGGAGGCGTATGGTCTGTCTGATGAGAAACCCGACCAGGAAAGTAGGACTGTTTATAAGAACGCACCGGCTCCTATGACTGGAAAAAAAGCAATTGCCGGTGCGCCAATAGGGGTGAGTAAGAAAGGTTTGCTCAATCAACCGGTCCAGAATCCATGGGCAATCCCGAAGAGGAAACGGGAAGGAGGCCAAAAGAGGGGAGAAAAGTCCAAATTGCCTAAATTGAATAATCAGGGCGATTTATCGGATGCTAATGCCCAAAACCCAGGTTTAGTACAACCGGACATACCCCCGCTGTTCTTTCTCCAATGGATAACATTAATGGTATACCACCACAATTGGATGATGGTCTCCTGCTAAAGATTGGTAGTCTCATTTCTTTGTCCTTACAACCTCTTCTTGTTAGACTTACATCAATAGAGGAAAGGCTGGCAAAATTTGAAAATTCAATAATGTCCAACCTCGATGGTATCCAGAAGTCTATTCAAGCCGATGACCGGGCTAAGAAGATATTAACGGATGGATGTATGGTCTCTGGTGGCAGAAATGGGACTATTGATGATAACGCCCTAGACCCAAAAGCACCAACGGAAGGAATATCTTGCGGGAACATTGTAATAGGCCCCACTGTCGCTAATGCCAGGACACCTATGGTAAACTGCGACACCACCAGGGGCAACAGAGAATATCGCCAATTGGTGGAAAAGGGTCCAGCGTCATCGACACAGCAGGCATAAAGGGACCGGATAAGCATACAAATACATTAGTGCATACTGACTTGCCCGCGGAATCAGTCCCTTTTGTGGTAGTTCTGGCAGGGGTCCCTGGTCTAGCCGAGGGCAGTTCAGAATCCTTTATTGATCTAGAAAATAAAACAGTCCACTGGGTGAATATTAATAGACCGTTATCCCTAAATGTCCACAGACAAATTTTGTTTGTCCGCAGAGTAAGTTGGATAGGGTGGAGAAGGAAAGATATCTCAGGAAATTGTGTAATAGTCAATTTTGGGGATAGACTGACAGTCACACATATCTGCGAGGGATCACGCCAAATTTTGAGTATACCCATTTGGGCACTTGATCTTGGCTATTTTTACCTTGTCACGCCGAATGGTGAGTCGTCTGGGTACCACCAAGGGCTTGGAAGGGACGTCCTATGCACAGAAACCACCCCACTAATAGTACTGGGTTGGCTGGCATGGGTCCTGTATATAATATTCCAGTAAGAAAGAGATATAGTGTCCTGGATTTGGTTGACTGACTAGTTCCAACTCTTTAATCCACCCCATCGCTACTAATCATTCCCGCACCCCTCCACCAAGCCTGGGGGTTGATCTTACAGGACAATTATTGGAGCGTAGAGGGAATATGGGGTGTGACGACATTGTAAGGGAAAGCCTACCTGGTACTGGGGATGATGTGGGCAACACAGTCGCTGGTACCGCATCCATCAGTGTAATAGCTGAGGATGTGGAACCACATTCCCAAACCCCCATGATCACTATTGATAGCTCTGAATTGCTAGTAAACCTGAGCCGGTAAGAAGTTGAATCGAATGTCGAGGGTGAGTTGGAAAAAAGCACAAATGGCCTAGGGGTTATTTCATGAAGCACAGCAGTGTTGCAGGGTAAACTAGAACAGGCTGATTGGGGCAATTTTGTGGATGCCCATGAGATTTGTTTACTTCAGGAAACGTGGGCTCTAAATAATTTGCACAAAGTTGGCTTTACATCGTTTAGTGAATGAGCAGTGAAAGGTGTGAGAGGTAGACCATCAGGGGGCCTGTGTGCATGGGTGGGCACACACCTAGGGTTTACCTTGAAGAGTATAGATACCCACACACCGGACATCCTTTGTATTCTCCTCTCCAAGGCAGACTTTCCCAATCTGGCAGTTATTAATGTCTACTCTAGGCCAGTCAAATATGGGCATACATCGCCAACTTTGGACCACCTGGTAGCCTTACTTGCCACTCTGTCGGGGAACATATCTTTTATAATAGGTGGCGATTTTAATTGTCACTTCAATCCCCTAAATGGGTTGGTATCATCAATTACATCCTAGGAGGATGCAACTCTTTCAATCCCTGCAGCTAATGCTTATCAAATAAGGGGATGGACCCCACTGATCCACCAAATGACATCCCTAACCCTTGCATATTCGTTGAGGGCCTGTAACGGCCGGTTTCCGGATAATAACCCGGGCCACTTTACTTACAATAGGCCAGCCCAGGAATCGATAATAGATTACATTTTCATTAATATCGGATTGTGGAACAAAGTACAAAAGTTCTGCGTTTTCCCTTGGGCTGAAAGTGACCACAACCCGTTGGTCCTAACACTTGAAGCACAAGCATTAGAACTTGGGCTAGATTTAGACCACAACCATTCTCAAAACGTATTAGTGGCAGAGGGAGGCCGGTGCATTCGATGGGGTGTAATATCCCAGTCAGAAGACACTATAGCGGAAATGTATTTAAGTGTCATCCCAATGTTGGAAAAGGTAAGTTTGCAAGTTTTCTTATAAGCGAAGGTCCCTGTGAGGAGGACAAGCAGGAAACGGGAAGAGTCTACCAGGACCTGGTTGCAAGTTCGGCACCCTTTTTTTTATAGTAACAAGCTAAGTGAGAACAAACAATAAAGAGGAAAAGTCCTTGGTATAATTCGACATGCAGAGATGCAAAAAGAGTGCTCCCGTCATGCATTAAAGAGGGTGATAGGACAAGTATTAATGAAAGTAGATTCTTTTTTAAAGAAACGATTATCTCTGCGAAAACAGATTGGGAATTGGCAAGATGGCAGGCAATACAAAATGCCTTAGATCATAAAGACACCAGAAGTTTCTGGATTTTAGTCCATACTGATGAGCTGAAGGCAAGATTGCTATTGAGCCTAATATTAGTGAGGAAGCGTGGCACCTTATTCTAGCTATAACGAAGCCGTAAGCGTAACTGGGAAAATATGCAAAGCTCGAATCTTAGCCCCACACATGGATGTACCAATCTGTACTTTAGCCCAGGTATCATCAGCAATTAAGAAGGTACTACCAAATAAGGCCCGCGGGTTAGATAGAATCCCAGGGGACCTGTACAGAAGTGAACAGGCAGTGTGGGCCCCATACCTTCAACTACTTTTAAATGCGATTCTTAATAGACTGCCCCCCCCCCCCACATGGGCCAGGCGGAGATCATTCCAATTTATAAAAAAGATCGTCAACTGATTCCTTAAACTCTAGACCCATTATGCTCATTGATGTGTCACAAAAAATATATGCTAGAGTTTTACTAGCTAGACTCCATGAATGGATGGAGGATCATGACATCTTAACTACCCTTCAAGCTGGGATTAGGAGTAAAACTTCGGCCATAGATCAGTTGTTTAGGCTACAACTGATCTTTTGGAAGCATATTGTCCTTGAGGGTGGAAGTTTGTATCTCACATTTAAAATCTGCCTTCGATATGGTTGATCGCGACCAGCTGTGGGCCTTCCTGTTAGATATGGGTGCCCCACCGTATTTATGCCATCAGCTCAGGTTCCTCCACGATGGAACTTTTACCAGGGTCAGGTTCGGCAAGAATGGCAAAGTAACATCACCTTTCCCCATTGAAAAGGGGGTGAGACAGGGCTGCATGCTTGCACCAACTCTTTATTCCCTCTTTCTCAGCGGGTTGATTGAAGACCTTCTTGCTGTTAAAGATATTGACCCACCTAAACTGGTGAAGTGCAAATTTCCTGCATTAATTTTGTGCGGATGACACCCTGCTCCTCTCAAAATCACCTATGGGGATGCAGCATGTCTTAGAGGAATTTAGCCAATTTTGCAAGAGGAGGAACTTGGAGGTTAATATCACAAAGACAAAATACATGCTTTTAACGCAAACTCCACCAATTGCCCACAACCCATAATGGATGACTGCCCTTTAGATAGGGTTTCCATCTTTGACTACTTAGGTCTTACTTTAAGTGACAAAATGAAGTGGGAACCACAAATTAATAAGGCTACTTTTAAATGCGATTCTTAATAGACTGCCCCCCCCCCACATGGGCCAGGCGGAGATCATTCCAATTTATAAAAAAGATCGTCAACTGATTCCTTAAACTCTAGACCCATTATGCTCATTGATGTGTCACAAAAAATATATGCTAGAGTTTTACTAGCTAGACTCCATGAATGGATGGAGGATCATGACATCTTAACTACCCTTCAAGCTGGGTTTAGGAGTAAAACTTCGGCCATAGATCAGTTGTTTAGGCTACAACTGATCTTTTGGAAGCATATTGTCCTTGAGGGTGGAAGTTTGTATCTCACATTTAAAATCTGCCTTCGATATGGTTGATCGCGACCAGCTGTGGGCCTTCCTGTTAGATATGGGTGCCCCACCGTATTTATGCCATCAGCTCAGGTTCCTCCACGATGGAACTTTTACCAGGGTCAGGTTCGGCAAGAATGGCAAAGTAACATCACCTTTCCCCATTGAAAAGGGGGTGAGACAGGGCTGCATGCTTGCACCAACTCTTTATTCCCTCTTTCTCAACGGGTTGATTGAAGATCTTCTTGCTGTTAAAGATATTGACCCACCTAAACTGGTGAAGTGCAAATTTCCTGCATTAATTTTGTGCGGATGACACCCTGCTCCTCTCAAAATCACCTATGGGGATGCAGCATGTCTTAGAGGAATTTAGCCAATTTTGCAAGAGGAGGAACTTGGAGGTTAATATCACAAAGACAAAATACATGCTTTTAACGCAAACTCCACCAATTGCCCACAACCCATAATGGATGGCTGCCCTTTAGATAGGGTTTCCATCTTTGACTACTTAGGTCTTACTTTAAGTGACAAAATGAAGTGGGAACCACAAATTAATAAGGCAAATCTAAAATTAACCAAAGCTATTGGGGGAATCCTCAAATTGCACAAAACATCGGCCCAAAAAGATATAACTCCGCCACTAGAAATTTTTGAAATACAAGCTAGGGGAGCTGCTTTATATAGGGCTGAGCTGTGTGGGCATTGCTCAGTGAATACTCTCACAGTAACTGAAAATGGTTTTATGAGTCAGATTTTAAGCCTCCCAAAAAATACTCCCCTTGTACCACTCAGAATTGATCTGGGTATCTGCCCCATAGCAGATTTAATATCAGCACGCCCACTGATGTACTGGCGACATCTCTGGTGCACCCCAGAACTGGCCCATTATTGAGACGAATTAAGAGTGGTACCATCTACGTTGGGGGCGGCTAGGATTCCCTGGCTGTTTTTTATTAGGGACACATTTAGAGCAATAGGTTTGGCAGATGTATGGACTAAACCAGAAATCTCATTCTGGAAATTTCAAAAAAGTCCTTAGCATGCACTTTGAAGGAATACAAGTTGTTTTGCATTGCACAAACTGTTGATCCTTCTAGTTTAACTTACGAGTTCCTTGATTTTAAGTGCCATTACAAGTTTGAGCAAGTGTTAGACACTATGCAACCTGTTTTAGTAAAAAAATTGTATCTCCAATTTAGATATGGGACTCACCCGCTCAACGCCCGAACAAATAGGTGGGGAAGTACCCAGGGCCGTCCTTGCCCAGGGTGTCTAGTGGAGGAAGAAACCGTGATACACATGGTTTTCTTCTGTCCAGCATACAAGAGTCCCCGATCTAAGTGGGTGATCCAATTGTGCAGCAACCTGTGTATTAGAAATTATATAGAAATCTTTAGGATTTCAAAAACCAGACACCAACCCGGTTTTTGCTGTTGTGATTTCAATTTTTTTATTTGCAATGTGTATAAAATGTAGGTATCTTCTTGATAGCTCCAATGAGAGTTTAGGATGCTTGTAGCCTGTTTATCCTTGCGCAAGTATTACGTGAGACTCGTTATAGATACCTATTCACTTGCCGCACTAATAGGGTTGAAACAAACTTTATGATTTTTAGGCAAGGATAACTGCTAGCCACTTTTAACTTGAAATTTATATCTGTTTTAAAGGTGTGATATTAATTTATATTTTTAAGACATCTTTCCCACATTGATGTATAGTTACAGTCCTAATCCCTAAAAAGTGAGCCCATACTTTCTGCGTGTTATGTATTTCTGAATTTTTGAACGGACTACCCCTCTGATTTTTCTATTAGCTTGTAAAAAACATTATTTTCTCTGTTTTTATGCACTTTTATGACTGTAATAGCCGAAATAAAGTTAATAAATGAATGAATGACCCACTTACACACTCATATATGTACTCATAGATTCACTGACACAATCACACACCAGCTGACAGACCCACTGGACACTCATCCATTCACTCACAGATCCACTCAGACACTCATACACCCACTCACACACCCATTCAGTCACTCACACACTCAGTCACAGACCATCTCAGAGACTTATGCACTCAGTCTGTCACTCACTCACAGATTTAGTCAGATATAAACACATACTAACTCATGCAAACAAAGACTCAATCATCTACTCACAGACCCACCAAGACACTCCCCCTCTCAGTCATAGACCCACTCAGACACTCATATATACACCCATTCACTCACCCACTCAGAGACTTATGGTTTCGCTCCCAGACCCATTAAGACACTCATTCACGCACTCACATATCCACTCAGACACCCTCTTAGACACTCATGTATCCACTCACAGATCCAGTAAGACAGGCAAAAAAGTACTTACAAATGCACAAAGGGACTCATGTACCCAGTCACAGATCAACTGAGAGACTTATGCAGCCAATCAAAGACCCATTGTGTTACTGATGCACCCACTCAAAGATGCGCTGAGACAGTCAAGCAGTTCATTACAGAACTATTGATGGACTGATGGCCCATCTCAAGGATCCACTCAAATATGTATACAGTAAAGCAGAGACTTACTGATACAGTGATTCCTGCAGTCAGAGAACCAACTGAAAGAGTTACACACTTTGTTATAGAAATATTAAGGGAATTATAGATTTAATAGAGTCAATTAGATAGCAATATGTTTAGTGTGTTGGTTATAATCCATTTTGCAGTTATAAGTTTTGAATGTGGTGGTGGCTATTGAATGTCTGCATTTGTTTTGTCATTTCACAACATATTCGCAGCGATCGTGGCTACCAACGTTATCACAATGCCCAGCGTCACCACAAAAACAGAAAATCCTTTTTAAAGATGGATTTTATGCAAACAATCCAGAAAAATATGATTTTAAACAGTGCACTAATAAACCACTAGTGTCTAAGATACTGTAAAATGTGTCCATATATGTGTTTTGCATTTTATAACAAAAGGCACGATCATTACGGTTACTGAAGTCATCATAACTCTTTGAGTAACCCTGAAAACAAAAAGCAGGGTTGAAACGCGGTTTCTTGAAAACAAGAAAACACTAACTAAAAGTTGTTTTGTTAAAAAAAACATTAAAGAGAGACAATTTTAAACTAAAAATCACTAAACAAGTACCTTCAAAGATGAAACATTGTTGGAATTTGCTCAAACATAATAACAAACAGATGTTATAGTTAAGAACTTTATTTTACAACAATTTGGAAATTCACAGAAAAAAACCAAAAGGTTGCAAGGACATCATAGTTAGCAAATAGAATTAAAAAAAAACAGTAAAACTGATCATTACAGTGGCATTATAGTAAGGAATTAGCATTTAAATAACCTTATAATTCATTAAAACAACTAAATGTTACAGTGATGTGATAGTTACTAATAGAATTTAAAAAAAACTAACAATTCACTAAAAGAAACAAACTACACAGGGACGTTATAGTTAGGAATTAGCATTTAAAAAACCTTAGAAATTCACTTAAAAAAACAAAGGTTGCGGGGACGTTATAGTTAGGAAATGGAATTAAAAAAATTCTTAGAAATTCACTGAAAAAAACAAAGGTTACAGGTACATTATACTCAGGATGACATTTCACTCATATGTTATGTTATAATGTTTTGTAAAGCGCACAGCTGCCCTAGCAAAGGGGCGTCCTGGTGCTAATCCAGAAGGAGAAACAAAACTGAATTCAGGGAGATAGCAAGCAAAGGAAGGTTATTTCGAAGGAAATAAATGAGTTTTGATGGCTTTCTAAATATGGAACAACTCCTCCAATTCCCGGATATGGAGTGTTCCATAGTTTTGCTGCTAAGAAACGGAAGGAGCGACCGCCCGCCCTGCTTTGATTGAACCGGGGTACCTCAACCAAATTCTGGCCAGCCGAGCGTAGAGCCCGCATGGGTACATACATGTTCAGCAGTGGTCTCAGCATTATGGGGGTAGACAATCTAAAGATTTTAAATGAAATACATAAGGTCATACAAAACGCCAACAGAAATTTAGCAGCTATAGTTAGCTAAGCTAGCTATAACTTGCGCCCTGTAATGCACTGCTTACATCCTCACATATTACATCACTCGTTACATGACTCATAATAGATGGCATCTCAAATGACAACACTGATGACATAAAACATTGAATCTCCGATGTATCCACTCACACCACCAATATAACCTTTTATACATCCACTTCAACTTCCTCACTAACATTCTCAAATACATTTACAGACCCATACCATATCAATGCTTACACACCCACTCACCGATTCATACATCTGCACATATCCACTCACTGACCCATGTAGCCACTCATACACCCACAAATCACTAATACAGACATTGACATATCCACTCATACATCCATATAGCCAGTCACATACTGAGTCAGTCACCCTTAGAGCTCTTCACATACCTAGTCACTCACCTGTACAGTCAAGCACACCTCCACTCACTCACCCATCGAGATACACACCCCCACTCACATGCTCATACAGATGAATGAATGAATGAACTAGCACATACTCACCAATACTGTCACTGGCACAAGCACATACTTACCCATACACACACTGTCACATTCACACATTCACCCACACAGCCACTCATATACTCCAACACTCGTCTAGACTGCCTTCCCTAAATGTAGATGAGCTCGTCATGAGCACCAGAGCGCCGTGGCTCATGACAAGCTCAGTTCGTCATGAGCATGGAAAGAGTTAACGCAGGTTCTAGCCAAGCCAAGCCATACTAGTTTGCAGACTCAAGCCCAGCACACATGCAGGGTCTTTGCAAGTTCCCTGTCTCTCAGCCCAATTCCAGTTGTGCACTGGATCAGTGTCTAACCTCCACACGTCTTCTCCCTGCGGACCTTACTCAGGTTGTGGTATTGCCAGGATCCGGCAGCACACTCAGACTTCCAGCTCTCATGTCGCCACTGCTCAGGCACACCACACTGCATAGCTCTTTACCCTCTCAGCGAGCTCAGAGGCTCATCGCATTCACACTCATCACTCCTCACTGCTATCTCTCACCCCCTCAGTTCCGTCTTAGCCGCTGGCCTGACGCTGTTATTGCCTTCACTTTCGGCTCCCGATTCGGCTTCTCCAGCCCTCGGATGCCCCGCAGGTAGGTGCAGAGCAGCTACCGTGTCTCACCGGTGTGTTTCGGCTCCACAACTTTATTCTCCCCTCATGTTGTGCACAGCGGTACCACTGCGGTCCTCCGGCGTCTTCAGCCATGACATGTGATCGCCATTTTCTCCTCACTGCCACCAGCCTCGGGTCGGGTTGCGGCGACAGCCACCTTATGAACCAGGTTAAAGCTGCTCAATGACACCACAGCTTCTTCAATGTTTGTATGCCACTGGTCAATGAGCGTGATGGCATGCCTTTACCAGGATTCTGGGTGGATTTTACATTCCGCCAGCAGAGCTACGCTAAGGCTCTGGCATCTTGCTGTGCGGCCTCTAGTGCCCCCACAGGCACCAAATGGTTAATTCAAAATATTCCCAAGTCAGAAACCAAATTTCCTCTTTCGTGGAATAAAACACTTCAATTACATCCACATAGTATAGCCGTAGCGTGTCATCAGAACATAAATTCACGATTGAGATAATAAAAAGTGAAGATTTTATTAAACCTTATTTAAAAAATGTATTACAATCATTAAAAATATTAAAACATCAAACAAACCATTGCATTTCTTCAACACAATCAATTGCAATATATATAATAAAAATGCATAAAAACTGAGGTTTCACATGAAAAACAGACATAAATTTCACAACTATACAAACAACAAAGTGGCAGAAGACAAGACCATAGACCTCAGTCTACAATAGATTATTTGTCACAGTCGTAATACTTTACATAGTGCTTTTCCATCAACTTGCAAATATCCTAAGGATCTAGTGTGTGTACATTAAAAAAAGCATTGACGCAGTTTGGTGGATCTCGCTGTTCTATATTAGGATTTTAAATTCTAACACTGCAAGTAACAAAAGGGTTTCTCTGACAAAAGCAGTAACTCACTGACCTATTTACATTTTATGCACTGTGTGATCTGCATGTTACACGTTCTTTGCTGCAGGCATATAGAAACCATCCATGCTACCTTACACTGAGTTAAAACTTCCCCTAGTCAAAACTCGAATGTCACTCCAGGAAGAACATCCATATATAATTACTGGAGTTATCTTTTTTTTTTTTTTTTAAACGAGGAGGGGGGGAGGAAGAAAGGAGGAAGGGGGTTGGATAGGGAAGGGGAAGAGACTTTTGTCCTACTCGTAATGGTCCCTCGATGTTCTGAACCCTTACCCATCCACCCCCGAGGCTCCAGTCAATGCTTTCGATCTATGCCCACTGTCCTCTGCTAATGTGTAAGGGCGTGTACTTCCTGCATGCCTTCAGGATCAGTTGATTTTGTGTCAGAGGACTGTACAGGCGCATGACGCATTTCCCATGTCTTCACAATATCAGCCAAGGGCTTCGCAAGAGGTTTACGCTGTTTCTTGATTTTATCTTCGTTTATCAGCTGCGCCTTCATCTTCCCATTTGACCACTAATGGAGCCTGCCTTGCCTCCCACTTAAGTGCTATTCTTCTCTTAGCCAGGAGCAAAGCCAGATCAACAAATCTAAGCCCTAACCGTTTAGACTTGGGTCGCGCGAATAGACCCAGGAGACAGACTCTGGGGTGCACGCCATGGTTAGTGTCAGGACTCTATTAATCAGGCCTACTAACTTTATCCAACATTCATTAAGCCCCGGGCAGGACCAGATCATATGGTCAAAGTCTGCATTCTTCTGAGAGCATCTGGCACAGGCCATGTTTCATCACCAGAGTTATCTTGACATTTTTATTGCGGCCTAAAACTGCAGAATGCATGGAATGCACACAGGGCTGAGGCCAGTAAACTTGGTGAAGGAAATGATACGACAGGCCAAGTCCATTGTGAAAAACAAATTCAAAATGCTTGCAAGCTCAGCTCTCGCTCGCAGGTAAATAAAATGTTCACAGTACTAGTGCATTAGTAAATTAGCTGTTTTATCGATCCTCACAGAGAGAGAGGGGCGTGTCTTGAGTGATTTGCCAACTGTCACTTGAACAATCAGCATTGCAGAGCACTCTGCAGCCATTTTTCCAAAGCACATAAAATGAAGATTGTTTTCTAAGAGGGCAGTAAAAGCATGCATAACAAAACAATAAGGACAAGAAACTTAGGGATTTCACCAATAGGATTAGGATAACGAATCCCTATTTGTGGAGAGCATGTTAAAAAGACCCCTGTGAGGTATGCGAGAGATGAATGACAGGTAGTTCACATGTCCAGCTGACCACCCCAAATAGGATAGAGTACTTTAGAGAAGTGGCACCTGTGTATAGCATTGGTGCTTCTGGCGAGTTCTGCGTGCAGAACTGTTCCCACCGCTCAACAACCCCTCACCAAGGCTGTTTGTGGCACGATTATACAGGTCAGGATCTTAGCCGTTGCTCTCGGTTCTGCATACGGGAGATAAGTCCTCGAAGGGAAACTGGCACGGTGACTTTGTAACACCACACATGCCTCATGCGAAGCTTTATTAAACCGCGCCACAAAGCATTATTCAAAACTGCCATGTCCAATGCCCCGCCTTTAATTTTTTATATTATGTAACTTTTTTACATAATTTGATGGATCTGGCAAAAGTCTAGTGCGCACATTGAATAAAACGTTCGCAAAGGTTGCGTTGTTCATTGGTCTGCCGCATGCAGAAGTGTAGTATGAGAATACAAACCAAAATAATAACTCAAAGCTTTACATATGACCTTGAGGGACACCCTTGGGAGGCATGGAGGTAGAGGGTGAAGGACTGTGGTCAAGAGACAGCTTGCATGGTTAGAACCATGGATGCTGCTGGAATACACAACAGGCAGTTACTGAGAACTTCCCAGCACATGAAGTGTCTAGGAAACCAGGCAATTAATTCAAACTTACTTACTCTGCATGGGGAGTTAATTTCAATTCTGCGTGCTGTAGGTCCTTAGCAAAATAAGCAGCGTTCAACAATGTCTGTGACTGTTTCTGTTTGTGGGGCTCAAAAATGTGAGAGAGGGACAACCTCCTCCTACGCTGTGCCACCTCAGTCATGTGGACACACAGATGTGCACGATGTGACATTCAGCGCACCAGTGTTTACATCTGGTACACACAGAGAGTTCACCGCCCCTGCACTCACGCTGGCTGGCGTCAGCCATCCATAAATAAAGATGGGCGGAGCTGCGTGGCAGTCAGCGCCAAACTGTAATGCTGAGTGTATGCCTAATTATTGTGGGGAGCGCTGCGAGGGCCCCACGTGCACCACTCAGCAGGAGGGTACACACCCCCATCAGGATCATTACATCGGCGATGATTAGCGGAGCGGTGCACGCCTGCTCCTGCTGAGGTAAATGACATTTTTATGGTCAGGTATGTCCCCTAACGTGTACCCCAACGTCTCCATGTACGAGTCTAATGTGCATGTAACTTCCCTCCACAACCGAATCTGAAGACGCAAATACATTTGCGTTCAACGTTAACATGTCCTCTATCAGATCCACCATGAATGGATCGATAATTCAGTTCCTAAATATGCCTTGCCAACGTCTTTACATTGTGCACTTTTCACGTTTTCCTGGCTCTGCCGAGCTAGGCCCTGAATTTTGCCTTCGAGCCACTTTTGTCTCTGCCTCTGAAAGCTGCAGCATGGAGATGCATCCCTGACCTCTGCCTTACTTCCTGCCAAGCGAAGCGGTGCCTGGCTCGGCCTGGCCTGCCTGCCAAAACAGTATTTTGCCTTCAAGTTATCAGCGTAGCCAGTTCAGCCTCCTCGAAAACACATTCCTGTCTAGTGAAATAGGTAAACAGCTCCCCGGCTGCAGAGCAAAGGGCCAAGCCTTCCTGTCTCCTTCATGTAATTCATTGCTCCCGTTACCATGGTAGGCCCATGGCCCCGCGCATTGCACTTAGACACATATGCATTCAGTATAGAATAGCCTCTGCCCGAGAGACCTTTTACTTCAGACTAGACATCCTCCAAACACAAGATATCAGATATGTCAAAGGAACAGGTCGATATGACATGCCCGACTTATGTCTCCTCTACTAGTGCTAAAAGTCAGACCCCCAGCTTTCTCCAGTTCCACGTCAATCACACGTCATACTAACTGCGCGCACATCCAGGTCATAGGTTTCAGCTGACTCTGCAGAATCCTCTACGCACCCACCCACTTATGGCACTTTTCTGTGACGTTTCCAGTACACGCCTCTGTGCACACCCCTGTACACGCCTTTTTGCTAGGCACATGTGTTCTTATCATATACATTTCACTTGTCACGCCTCCTGTATTCATTGCCATTTTACAGTTTTACTATATATGCCATGTACTGTTAATAAATCGTTGACATCTTTTTGCCATCATTGCATATACCCCCCAAACCCTTGTATTGATGGAATTGATTTCCATGGCTCGAGCCATCCTGATTAAAGCCCGTATGACTCAGATACCACGGACTCTGCCTCTCATTTGATTGAGCTATTCTTTTACTTGTCAGTAATTATATGGAAAAACGATACAGCAAACTATATTTACCACATAATTTGGCACCCGAATAGGGACCCCTCCCCCACCCCACGCGCCGGCGATGCGTCGCAGGCCTTGCCCCCTACTACAGCCGTGATGGACTTCTATGCGCATCTGCAGGTTTTCCTGTATCTCCCTCAGGCCTACGGTGGAGACGGAGACTGCGGGACAGCATCCAGACGAGGCGGTGAGGAGTGCGGAGGATCCCGACCAGAGCCCAGCCGAGAGAGCAGTGTCCGAGGTATCCAGAGGCCCACCTGTTCGAAGGCGCATGCGTAGTGCGCAGCAGCAGTGACGTCGTAGCAGTCCAGTCGAGTCGAGTTTCCGAGGACTTCCGTTTCCGTGCTTCCCGGTGAGTACCGTTGCTGGGGACGCATCAAGACGGGTGCATTAATTTGTATCCGGTCAAGACGGGTTTGGGTACACAGATCCGGTCTGTACTGTTTTAGCAGTGCATCTGTACTGTTTAACAGTGCATCTAGTAATTCAGAAATTCAGTGATTCAGTATTTTTGTTTTAAGAACGTATTAGACCGTATCGGTTCGAAATGTTTCAATGTGTTTAATGTCGTGGTATGAATGATTGTTTGCATTTCTTTACTGTGTTTATTGTGTTAGTGTCCAGCTCGAGGTAATCATGCCTCTGTTCTCAAAATTACGTCAGATAGGAACTAGGAAAGGGATACTCGAAGAAGCAGTTCCCGTCCCACCTAGGGACACTCCAGGACATTTTATGTACCACAAGCATGGCTTAGATGCCATACTGTACCTAGATTTATGGGTGGATTATATGAAAGACTTGGAAGAGAAACAGAGATGGCCCGTTACAGGGACATGGGATGCCGAGTGCATCATGAGAGTAGAAGAAGCATTATGGAAAAAGAAAGCCAGACAATCACAGAAAGATGCCATAGAATTGTGGCGTAAAGAATCGCATAGACGGACAGAAAAAGAACTCAGAAAAGCAGAGAAGAGTAGAGAGGATTCCGAAAAAGCTAGATAAAAAGAACTACTAGAAGAAGGAGAGCGAGTAAAAATAGAACAACACGACAGACAGAGAAATGCCCTTATTACGGGACTGTATCCAGTTCTGGCCGAGGGCCTGCCAAAAGCGACCCCGGAAATGCCAAGTGATCTGCCACCTCCATTGGTTCCGACTAAAATACGTCACAATAAGACCGCAGCAGATATTTTCCTTTCTTCCTATTTAGATGATGTAGCTCCAGCATATACTAATGTACCCGTACCACCCGTTAACAATGCACAGCAGCCTGCTCCGGTTGCTCGAGCGATGACCCCTCCACGCCAACAACTTCCCGCACCTAATGTCGTTTCCCCTACTGGCCCCCCCGCTACTGTTCCCCCTACTATTGGTCCTCTTAATCCTTTTGCGACAGATGCAACCCAGGGTCCTACTCCAACCCCATTACATATACCCGCCACACAGCCAGGTTATGCCCATGCTTCCGGTTCAGGAGGTGCTTCAGGAGGTCACTTTCACACCCCGCCACAGTTACATCGGGTGACAATGAGAGAATTAGCTACACAGCGTACTCCGGCAGCGATGACATATGAAAAGCTTAAAGAGTATCTTACGGATTGTAGATATGATCCAGTACCAGGCAAAACAGGAGACATGATGTTAGCCTCGTTACGTCTACGCCGTGTTACAGATTATCTGATGTTATTACCAGAAATGCCAGAACATTTAGACAAAATATATCACTTTATTCGTACGGGGGAGGGCCCAGAATGTGTTCGTGAGGCCATGACACATCAGAAAGTTGAGACACAAGGTTTACTATTACGATTCTTGATTAATTGTTTGATAAGGGAACAAGATCAGACAGGTGTTGTTAAAGAAGAGATGAAAGTATTGACAAAATGGAGTCAAAACATTGCGGAAGGTAAACATGACAGACAGAAGTGTATAGACGCTATGGCCAGAAAGGCCCGTAAAGAAATAGTAGCGATACATACTAGACAGAAAGCCGAAAGGGAAGCCGAGTCAGACAAGAATGACTCCTCGGAGGAGGAGGAGGAGGTAGAAACAGAGACTCCAGTAGAGACAGAAGATAGAATAGCGTACGTAGGTAGAGCGAAACTCCCTAATAAGCATGAGCGAATTTTGCGGATCTCGCGTTCGCGAATTTGCGGATTTTTGAACTCGCAATCCGCAAAATCCGCGAATTCTTGCGAATTTGCGGATTTTTTTTTTTTTTTGTGTTCGCAAGGATTTCTGCCAGTTCGCGAGGGTTTCGTACCAGTTCGCAATTGCGAACTTACATTTCGTCGCGCAACGGTCGCGAATTATGTTGTTTCTACGTCTGGTTCATCATCACAGGTTCCCAGCACCCTCTGTTTCACCACTGCAACCCTCTGTTACATCAATGCCACCCTCTGGTTCATCATTACTGTAGATTATGGGGGGGAAAAGCAAGCACACCATCCCTGCTTCAACTCAGATGAATTAATTTGGGGTTAGTTTATTAATGTGTCACTGTTTTAAAATTCCAGTCTGGCACCTGCTTCCTTATCTGTAATTTTGCTTTCTGTTGCAGTGCATTTTTTTTCCCCAGGACCTTCTTTGTGGCCTACTTGTAGCTATTGTATGAGCCTGCTGTGAGGGTCAGAGCAGGGTCATACAATTGTTGCAACTAGCAACTGAATTCTGGAGGGGCCCCAGTCAGGAAGCACTACCGGGAATTGTTACTAATGATGAGTTTGAACTCTTGCCCCTGCCGAGTGCTTTCACTTTTGAAAAACTCGTTTTTCTGCAATTTCGCGGGGTTCGCGGGGTGCGAACACGCGCAAGATCGGATTCGGAAGCCGCAAATTCGTGCGAATATGCAATTTGTTTTTTTTGCAGCGTGTTAGTTGGCAAGGTTTTGTGCGTTTTTGCGAGCCGCTCGTAGCGCAAGACGCGAAGTTACCCTCGCGGTCGTGCAAGGGCGCAGCCATCTTGTTTGCCTGACGTATTTCCGTTTCCGGGCGCGAAGTGTAATCTCGCAAAGTCCGCGGTTTGCCAGTACAGTCTCGCGCGTGTTCGCAAGGAAAATCTCGCGCGAACTTACCCGCGCGGTCGTGAACGGGCGCGGCCATCTTGTTTCTCATTCATTGCTATGGTTCTGGGCATGGTCTTTGTATCCTCTGTCAATCTCTGCCATCCTTTGCTTGTTTGAAGTTTTTTTTTATCTATTTTACTTATTATCTATCCCTCTATTTTTCTAGCCCTATATTTTTGTGTTTACTGCTACTTTTGGTTAATTTTAAACTACTTTTGTAAACTCTTTTCTTTTCTTCTCTTCCCTATTCTATTTTCTTTATTCCTTTCCGCCCAGACCATGGTGAAGGGAGCCGGGAAGCATCCCGAGAAGGGGAAGGGTCCCGCACCCCGTGTCCGGCTCCCGTGCGGGCGTTTGAGGGGGGAGCTAGTGATGCCACGGGAGATCTTTACCCCGGAGGAGGTGGGCCAGCTCATTTTTTATGTTCAGCGCCGCCTCCCCAGGACCATCATGGGAGGCGGCAAGATCAGTGCCGGGTACGGGGCCCGGGAGCGCCGGAAGCGGTGGGAGAAGGTGTGCCAGGCCATTTACCACCACTCTCGGGTCTGGCGCACCTACAACCAGGCCACCCACCGCTGGACGGATGTCCTGACCCGTGAGCGAGATCTGCTCGACCTCCTTGGCCTTGAGATCCCCGGGCTTGGTGAGTAGTAGTAGCTATGTCTTTACTACTATGTTTTCTCCTGCTGTGTTATTATATTGCAAATTTTTGTTTTTTTTACAAGAGCAATAATGCTGCTCATTACATTGTAGGTACATTTTATTTCAAAATCTTCTGTGCATTTCAGGTACACTGCTCTCCTTCTCAGTAGTGTTGCTACTATGCTTATTTGTTTTAGATTTTGTGTTCATTTCATTGGCCTGTGAAATTATGTATGAGTGTAGTTGAAAGAACTGCGCAATGCTACACACTAAGGTTCAGATTTTTAATTACCGGCGCATCCCTGCAAAGTTGCAGGGATGCGCCAGTAATTGTGCGTCACGCCACCATCACCCATGGTGCGCCGTATTACAATGCGGCGCGCCATGGGCCCAAAACGTCACCAAAGCGTTACGCATCTGTGCCGTAAAGGTGGCGCATTGCTGGAGTTGCGTCGCAACGATGGTGCAGCTCCATCAATTCTCTGGGGTGCCCTATCTCCCCAATGCTGCGTCAAGCCGTACGTCTGCTTCAAGCAGGCGCAGGGTTTGAGTCACGCATCATTGTCCTCAAAGTGACTGATTGAAATCTTGTAGATTTCCCTCAGCCACTTTTAGGATGCGTTCCTGCGCAGGAACGCCCTCCCTTGCGCCGGAACACCCCTATTGGCGCAGGGCTTTACAACGTGATGCATCTCCCAGATGCGTCACGTTGTTAATATACGCCGCACCATTGCGCCTCTTATGTGCTGTCGCTGCGTCACAAAAGTCACGCAACAATGGAGCAAAAGAGCCGCAAGGGCCTTATAAATCAGCCCCTACAGACTCAAGTCCAGTCCTTCCTTTGTACACATGGCGATAAGAAGAAATAGTGGTGGTGGATTAATAGTTTGAGTATTTTAATGACTGGTGAATGTAGTAGGAAACTTTAGTGTTGTCGCTGATCTTCAATCACAATGGACTTTGGCTGTCACTTTGCGTGCTGCGGACTGCTGCCTGCCAATCCTAGGCAAACCTTTTTAGTACTTTGTTTAGTGAGTTACATAGGGTAGTTTCCAATTCGACGGTCCGCAAATCAAGCAATACTAAAGTAATGACGTAGTCGACCACATGAGATTGGTCAATAATATATCCCGTGGAGTCGTTCCCTATTTGCTATTTCGCAAAAATATTTTGTTACTTTGTTAGTTCTTTTTTAAATGTTTGATTTGGTTGAGAAATAAATATCATCCATGTTTTCTGTTTTTCTTTCTTTCATGTTGTACATCAGCTTCCCCCAGGGGCAAGAGGAGGACACAGGAGGAGGAGGAGGAGGGTGCTGTTGTCGATGCAGGCCAGGACCGGGCAGTCGAGGGCTCCTTTGCTGGCCCCAGTAAGTTTTAATTTTAATATAGAGTACTTATTTTTTCCTAGCGTTCCTCATTCGATTTTTTCTAAATCGTCTTTGATCTTCTTGTAGACAGGATCTAAATTCTTATCCCTATGACTCCGTGTGGTATTACTAGATTATTCTTATTAGTCTGTCTGTGTAGCTAACTAAGATTGCACATTTGGCATTTCCATTGGACTCCCATTCTAGTCAGCAATAGCTCTATGCACTGAGTGTAGTCCTCTGGGATTGTCCATATTGTCTTTTCAAGTATTCTAAATGTTTATGCTTTGACCATTGCCAACAATAAAAAGGTGAATGACCACCACCAAGAAATAATAAGATACTACTTTACTTTTGGTTTGGATAGGACAATCCATTCTACTACTGTTGCAGGGACAAATCTGCACAAACAGAACTATGGACACTAAATAATGCATCGCTTAGCTTATCAATTATAATAGGTGCTGTAACTGTTAGACTTTCCACATACCTCAGTGATAACAGACTTTGTAGTTGAACCCCGGCCCCAATCTCCTTACTGACTAGATAGTGTGGCAGAGTCATTTAGCTCCCAAAGTCACCGATGGCAGAGGCACGGACTCATGCTTGCAAAAATTCGAAAACCTTTAGCTCATCCACTCTAGTCTGGAGGACCAAAAACCACAGACTCTATTTAAGTTTAAAAGCTTTATTAAAAGTAAACACATTTATTAAATTCAAGTTTGTCATAAAAGTGAACGTGTAACTGAAAATGGAAAAGTGCTTAGTGCTGACGATTAATTGGACACATTTCTTGTGGTCGAGCCGAGCTCTCACCTGGTTTGAACTTGATCCTGCTCGTGTTCTTAGAAGTCAAGGTTCTGTCTGTTAGGAGAAAAAGTGGTGCGTGTTAAAAAGTAAAAAGCAAACATTCATCAGTTGTGCCAAAAAGTGCAGCAAGACAACAGCCTTCCCTGGAAAAAGGGACCTTTTTACTCTAGAGTAGACAGTCAAAAATTATTAAATTGTACACTTTTTTTCACATTTCTTTCTTCCTCCTAGACCAAATATTATATAGTAGTGAGTGGTGTATTCTAACATTATTAAATGTACTTTGTAGGTGGAACATCTGGAGACGGGGCCAGCGCGGAGGTGGTGGCATTGGACGAGGAGGACAACTCTGGGGAGGAGGCGGTGCAAGTGCCGGAAAAGGACATGCCTGTGAGGGTTCACACAGTGGTGGCGGGCAGAGGTAAGCTATACATTCCTTAGTCATTGAGATTGAAGACTGCAGAGTGTGCTTTCTGCACGGGTGTATTATAAAAAAAGCAGGTAGTAGCCTCCTCTAAATGTACTTCGACTTAGCTGTGAAGTTTTTGGCGAGAAGAATCCCAATCAGATCTGAGGTGAACTTGATGGATGGGATGAACGAAAAGCGAAAGAAGGGTGTAAGTAAGTGTGGAAGCACGAGAAATGTAATGATGACTGGCAAAGAAGAATGATATGTGTTTGCTTGGTCCCCGAGGTGGCTGGGAAGGTAAGAAAATGGTATGGTGCATGGCTGGGTGAATGATGAAGCAAGGATGGGTGGAAGGAGAACAGCCTGGGTGGGTGAGACAGAAACTGTATGTGTGCAATATACTTTGAATGGATGGATGCCTGGATCATTCATGGTACTATCTGACTCTTAGATAGCATATGTGAATCTAGAGAGAGTAGACGGTCACTGGATGAACTAAGTGTTACTTTGAAGAGCATGTAACACCGCACCCGCACGTCCGTTCCAGTGTAGGAAAGGCAAGGAAAAGAAGTTGTAACGTTGTCCAAAGACTACCATGAATAGTAGCAGTAGTTTGTATTGCAACTGCAAGCACAGCATATATCCAGTTATTACGGTGGGCACTCCCTACCTCCCTTAATAACTTTAGTTTAGTAGTAGTACGTCATTCATGTGTGGGGGTATCACTGTTCACTCAATAATAAGCAAAGCACCTAAAGTCATCCCATATGTCATCAAATACATCCCATGTGAAGTGATAGATAATCAGATAATTTAGCTTCTTCATTTTCCTTTTCTAATACTCATTTGCACTGTAGGGTGAAAGCTAAATTAATTAAGCAGTAGCCCTTTTAACAGAGTATTCTCAGTGCCACCCGTAATAGAAAAGTAAGAGCTTCACCACCTGCATGTACTGGACCGGTACAGTAACGCAAGTCTGTCTCACTCACCATGGTGTGCGTCTGTTTTTCTCGGGTGCAAGTTCACTGCGCTGGCATTATGCCGGCTTGCATAAGATAACGTACCAATTGTCCTAAACAAGAGAGAAGAAGAAGAATAAGAGTGGTGTACTGTCATAGTCGACTGTAATAGAAGTCCATAGTGCTCGTAGAATTTGTTCCTTAAACTCCCACTAATGTTAGAGCAAGGATGAAGAAGTCGGAGGTTACATAGATACTGTCCTCAATAGTTATGCACTGTGCTTTCAATTTGCTACTTGTACTGTGACAACTTTCTGCTCAATCATTTTGTGTTAATCTTAAGGAGCATTGGTTACAGACTATGTCTTTCTTTTTTCATGTAGTTGCTCCTTCCAAATCCAAGACACCATCAAGGAGGAAGGAGCAGGCTCGAATGGCCCGGCAACGGAGGCTGGATGCCACTGTTGCTGAATATCGGCGGCTGGTGGCCCTGGAGGAGCAGGAGACGCAGTCTGGAACAACAACAACGTCCACTGGGACAGCTGCCTCCTCCTCCGTGCGGGCTGCCAGCCAGCGCAGTGCTCCAGCGGTACGGAGCCGGGCTACCAAAGCCAAACGCCACCGCCCAGCAGCAAAGAAAGCAGCTGCCCCTCACAGGAATTGCAAGGCACACCGGCGCCGCTTATCCCTCAGACTGTCCTACCTGGAGCAGGAGGTCCATAATTATAAGAACGTGGTGGAGGGCCTCCGCTTCGAACTTGCCACCCTCCGCAAGGAGCATGATGCCCTGGCTGCTAATTCCAACAGCACCCTGCCATAGTGTCCCTTGCCCCTTTTTTAGAGACTTTTGGGGGGTGGGAATTGGGAGTTGTGATTTTTGGGGACTTTTGAAGGACAATCGTTGGGGTTAGGGAGGGTCTTGCGGGAGATTCTTTTGTTAGGGCTATAAAAATATACTTTTTGAAACTTTATCTGACCATACCTGTTTTTTACTGCTTTTGAGTCTGGTGGGTGGGGGTTTAACATAACAGTAAGTTTGTTTTCCTGAATAGTCCTAGGACTTTAGTAGTACTACCGTCAATCAAATCTCTCGTCTCTCCTAATACTCCATTATACTACCTCCAACCAAACGCCTATCTTACCTGTAATTTCTGTTTGCAAGTAGGGCTAGGCCCAGGGCTGGCTCCACGGGAAACAGCAAATAAGGTTGGCAATCCTGGGCGGATAAAATTTCCTCATAGCGGTGGTACTAGTGGTGTGACACAGTGGCAGTTGCTTGCCTATGAAAAAAAGAAAATGAAATCTGGTTTGTGCTCCTGAGCAATACAAAGGTACAATACAGAATATAGCAGGTGACAGAAGTACACTAGAACAGTGCCACGTTGTAGCCTAACAAATGTTAAAGTATAACTAATTCGGTTGAAGTTCTTTGACATTAGCCATGGGTCTTTGTCAAGCAGAGTAAGAATATATCATCGGATTTCTTCACCAGCCTGTTGCTATCACCTTATCCTCCCCAGCAAGTGTGTGGATTTATTGCTGTAATTTAGTCACACATCAATCAAAACCACACAGCCCGGGGGAAGAGGGTTAGGGTTTGAAAAATGGATGGGTACGGGGGTTTTTGGGAAAGGTTTTGGGAGACAAGAAAAAGTAGCACAGCATGGACGAACAATTGTGAACATAAACAAATCTTTGGGTACAAACCTATCCATCAATCTTTGAAAGTGCATACACTACTGTAACTGCATGCATGTCAGTTAAAAGTAATTAGTACTTTCGACAACTGTGGAAGAAAGAATGCGACAGTACAGGGCGTGGGTGGAAATATTGATAACTATATTCAACATAAGGTCTCTGTAGCCAGATACCTGAGAGCCTTGCTGGTCACTATAAATCCATTCACAACAACACTCAATGGGGTTGGTCTGGAAGGTGTCAGGTTTACTCCCCGTGATCCAGTCGATGCAAATATGGTTCCACTTCCAAATGTCACCAACACCCAGAAGTGTAAACACAGGGTGTTCGAGGCATTAGGCGGGGGAGAAAAATAACAAACTAAAATAAAAAATGTGGGATGGGTAAAGGTAGGGTCAGCAGGGAAAGGATACCTGTAACAGAAGACAAGACAGGCATCAGTGAAGTGCTGTCCTAACATACAAGGGTACTCTCATATAGTCTCACTAAATAGTCTGCAAGTCTCCCGCCTACTCATGGGAAATGTAGTTTCATAGTACGGTAGGCGCTTAGGGGCTGCGTAACCTGACAGAAGGTATAGTAGATAGAAAAGGAGAAATTGCTTTTTTTCTAGGTGTCCCCTCACTCACCAGGGTTGCCCCTTGGTGACATGCTTCATCATTGGGGCCATCCCAGTCCTCTACGGCCTGGGGCGTGCTGCGACTTGCGAATTACGTAGGAGCACTTACAAATGACTATGTGTGGTGCAGATGTGATAGTGGAGTGGACTAAGTGATGTGTTAAGGGATCAATGTAGAAGCAGAGAGAGAGCCAAGAAATGCAGTCACAGTCAGAGAAAAAGGCAAGGGATACTGTATCTATGTGGTTGTAGTGGTCCTGTTGGAAGTGGTAAGTAAGTTGCCCGCAGAAAAAAAATCCTCCTATTAGCGGCACTCCTCCATTGCAGCCGACGCTTCGTCCATCGATGTTGGTCACCAGAAGACACCCTGTCCACTGCCTGCCTGATGCTGAATTGTGGCTCGCTACTGTGAAGCCTGACTCCATCCTTTTTTCCCCATTGCAGAGACTGAAACCCGGCCTGTAATTATTCAACGAAAAACAGGAAGTGATATAATATTACAACACCACTGATAAATAAATATAAGGCATGTAGGCTGTGGAGTGCAAAAAGTCACAATTTGTTTTTCCTAGTAGACAGTACAATGTTTTTGAAAGTGCGTACTCTGAGTCACCTTTTGAAGGATGTATGGGCAAATTAATGTATCGGATCTTGCCCCTCAAGCTAGGTGTACTGTAAACTGTGTTTTAGAACAAAATTAGATCTTCCTAGCAGTGCTCCCACCCAGACCCTTACTAAAGCCAGTCGCAAAAATGTAGAAGACCCCCAATCAAATCTCAAAAAACGAGGCCTAGCAGAAAACTGGTGACAAAACTTACTTTGAAAGTAAAAGTAGGCCGAAGTACCCTAATTACCCATTACCCACCGTGGATTGCATTCAAACCACTTGCAAGCAACCAAGCAAAAGTAGCCATAGCCAGCATCGCTCCAAGACTCGAAATCCCCCCCACTCAAACACATGCAATAGAAATACTGCTAACCCTAACGAACCCTAAGTTAAGAATAGTGGCAAAGGCTTTCTTTAACTATGCCAAATCCCCCCTTTCCCACCATGGATTTTCTTCAAATGACTTGCAACCAAAATTACACATTCTCACGAGTGCTCTAAGACCCCAGAACTCAGTTTGAAAAATCTAGAACACCCCGAAACACATGCAATCCTGCTGCTAGGGCTAACCCTAACGAACCCTAAGTTACAAAAAGTGCCAAAACTAAAGGCTTTTCCGCGCGGATTTTGTCCCAACCACTTCTACCCGGTATTAGACCTTCCCAGGAATGCCCCAAGACCCGGCAACCCACCCGCCAAGAAGCGTAACACCCCCAAACAGGCCAAAAGCAAAATCTCATACTTGCAATATTTCTGGGCCTTCGGTCCAAACGCGCTGCGTAGCTAGGCCATAAGTCGGGGTTGGCACGACGGATTTCCTGAAAAGCAAATGCAATCAAGATTAGAGTGTCCCAGCAGTGCTCCCAGACCACGAAACTCACCCGCAAACAGACGGAACCCCCCCTAAGAGCACCTCAAAGGCAAGCAAGTCATCAAAAACACAAAAAAAATTCCGCCTGGGATTTGGTCCAAAACACTTTTATCCGGTATTAGAGCTTCCCAGCAATGGCCCCAGAGCCGTCAACCCAGGAGAAAACGAGTAGAAGACCCCCAAACAGCCAAAGAGCAAAAGTACAAAAATGGGGACTTAGTCACTTTTTCACAAATTTCCCAAATCACTCCGCGCGCGCTCTGCAGCTAGGCCCTAAGTCCCCTCAGCCACCATGGATTTGCTTCAAACCTCTTGCAAAGTAAAGTATATATAGCCAGCAGTGCTCCCACACCACGAAACTCACCCGCAAACACCAGGAAGCCCCCCAAACAGGCCCCCGAAAACGCTACATAGAGCAAAATGTCAGAAATAGCCCAAAAAAAAATCGGCCTGGATTTTGTCCCAACCACTTCTACCCGGTATTAGACCTTCCCAGGAATGCCCCAAGACCCGGCAACCCACCCGCCAAGAAGCATAACACCCCCAAACAGGCCAAAAGCAAAATCTCATACTTGCAATATTTCTGGGCCTTCGGTCCAAACGCGCTGCGTAGCTAGGCCATAAGTCGGGGTTGGCACGACGGATTTCCTGAAAAGCAAATGCAATCAAGATTAGAGTGTCCCAGCAGTGCTCCCAGACCACGAAACTCACCCGCAAACACCAGGAAGCCCCCCAAACAGGCCCCCGAAAACGCTACATAGAGCAAAATGTCTGAAATAGCCCAAAAAAAATCGGCCTGGATTTTGTCCCAACCACTTCTACCCGGTATTAGACCTTCCCAGGAATGCCCCAAGACCCGGCAACCCACCCGCCAAGAAGCATAACACCCCCAAACAGGCCAAAAGCAAAATCTCATACTTGCAATATTTCTGGGCCTTCGGTCCAAACGCGCTGCGTAGCTAGGCCATAAGTCGGGGTTGGCACGACGGATTTCCTGAAAAGCAAATGCAATCAAGATTAGAGTGTCCCAGCAGTGCTCCCAGACCACGAAACTCACCCGCAAACACCAGGAAGCCCCCCAAACAGGCCCCCGAAAACGCTACATAGAGCAAAATGTCAGAAATAGCCCAAAAAAAAATCGGCCTGGATTTAGTCCCAACCACTTCTACCCGGTATTAGACCTTCCCAGGAATGCCCCAAGACCCGGCAACCCACCCGCCAAGAAGCATAACACCCCCAAACAGGCCAAAAGCAAAATCTCATACTTGCAATATTTCTGGGCCTTCGGTCCAAACGCGCTGCGTAGCTAGGCCATAAGTCGGGGTTGGCACGACGGATTTCCTGAAAAGCAAATGCAATCAAGATTAGAGTGTCCCAGCAGTGCTCCCAGACCACGAAAACCACCCAGAAACACCAGGAAGCCCCCCAAACAGGCCCCCGAAAACGCTACATAGAGCAAAATGTCAGAAATAGCCCAAAAAAAAATCGGCCTGGATTTTGTCCCAACCACTTCTACCCGGTATTAGACCTTCCCAGGAATGCCCCAAGACCCGGCAACCCACCCGCCAAGAAGTATAACACCCCCAAACAGGCCAAAAGCAAACTCTCATACTTGCAATATTTCTGGGCCTTCGGTCCAAACGCGCTGCGTAGCTGGGCCATAAGTCGGGGTTGGCACGACGGATTTCCTGAAAAGCAAATGCAATCAAGATTAGAGTGTCCCAGCAGTGCTCCCAGACCACGAAACTCACCCGCAAACACCAGGAAGCCCCCCAAACAGGCCCCCGAAAACGCTACATAGAGCAAAATGTCAGAAATAGCCCAAAAAAAAATCGGCCTGGATTTAGTCCCAACCACTTCTACCCGGTATTAGACCTTCCCAGGAATGCCCCAAGACCCGGCAACCCACCCGCCAAGAAGTATAACACCCCCAAACAGGCCAAAAGCAAACTCTCATACTTGCAATATTTCTGGGCCTTCGGTCCAAACGCGCTGCGTAGCTGGGCCATAAGTCGGGGTTGGCACGACGGATTTCCTGAAAAGCAAATGCAATCAAGATTAGAGTGTCCCAGCAGTGCTCCCAGACCACGAAACTCACCCGCAAACACCAGGAAGCCCCCCAAACAGGCCCCCGAAAACGCTACATAGAGCAAAATGTCAGAAATAGCCCAAAAAAAAATCGGCCTGGATTTAGTCCCAACCACTTCTACCCGGTATTAGACCTTCCCAGGAATGCCCCAAGACCCGGCAACCCACCCGCCAAGAAGTATAACACCCCCAAACAGGCCAAAAGCAAACTCTCATACTTGCAATATTTCTGGGCCTTCGGTCCAAACGCGCTGCGTAGCTGGGCCATAAGTCGGGGTTGGCACGACGGATTTCCTGAAAAGCAAATGCAATCAAGATTAGAGTGTCCCAGCAATGCTCTCAGACCATGAAACTCACCCACAAACAGACGGAACCCCCCCTAAGAGCACCTCAAAGGCAAGCAAGTCATCAAAAACACAAAAAAATTTCCGCCTCGGATTTGGCACAAACCACTTTTAGTGCTTCCCAGCAATGGCCCCAGACCCGTCAACTCACCTGCAAAGAGGTAGAACAACACCCCCACAAGTGCTGAGTCTTTCTTCATTGGGCGTAAACCAGCCCTCTGCTTTGATGGAAATAGGAGTCTGGAGGAGGAGGATAGAGGAGCATGTTCTTCTGAACTTGTGAACCTGAGGAATGCAGACTGCGGCACCTTCAAATAAATTAGCAAACAAGTGAAGACAGTTCTGCTGATGGGCTTGTCTTTGTGATTATCTGATTAAAGTTTGAATTATATTAACTGTGCACAACAAAGAAAGACAGACACACAGGAATAAAAGTGAATAAGGATGAAAAAGAAAGTTATTGATTCGTTGTCTCATTTTCAGGGCTCGAAGTCGGAATCACGGTCCAGGAATAAGAATAAGGCTTCGTCATCATACTCTGCGAATTCAGCCCGGGTGAGGTCAGTGCCACCTGACAGAGTAGAAATTCCCTCATCTATGGTGCTGGCCACCTCCTCTTCATCCGGCACGCTCTCTCGTACTCTTATATCTGGTGGTATGAGGTGCTGATTCATCTTGATCATTGTTAACCTCTCCACATTTTTGGGCGAGAGGCGGCTCCGTTTGGGAGTTACAATCCCACCAGCCGCACTGAAAACCCGTTCAGAAGACACACTTGCGAGTGGGCAAGACAAGTAGTTTAAAGCCAGGTTGGTGAGCTGTGGCCACAATTCTTTTTTCCCATGCCAATACGCCAATGGGTCAGAATTAACATAGACCTCTGTGGAGTCATTCAGATAGTCCTTCACCATCGACTCAAGGTCCTCCTCCAAGGTTCCTCCACTTTGCGTAGCTCTTGCTGTGCCTCTGGCCTTTTGAGAACCAAACCCACGCAGAGCTAGCCAATCCTCTTCAGCCTCCAATGTTTCTGCTGCCTTTCGTGCAGATGATGCGGTTGCCGGTGTCTTTAACGGCTGAGAGGTCACTTGTGCCACAGCCACAGGTGCAGAAGTGGATTGTTTTGACTGGGGATGGCCTGCTGATGTACTGCCATTTCCTTCAATTTCCAGCCGTTCTGTTTCAAACTTCTTGGCTGACAAGGCTAGCCAACGTTTGTACTTTGTAACATCTTCATCAGCAAAAGGAAAGAATGCTCTGCCTGCCAGCGCCTTTTTGTAGCGTGGATCCAGAATAGTAGCACAAATGTAATGCTGTTCTGAGTGGATCTTTTGAAGACGTTCATCACCTTGTAGGAGCTCTAATAATGTCTCAGCCAGAAGCAAAGAGTCTTTCTTTTTGTCATCTTTTCGAAACACAGAACACACCTCCTTCAGTTGGTCCTCCAGCATGTACAACAATGGGATAGCTTTTCCCAAATTAGAGTCCTCCTTGCTGACTGCACGTGTGAAGACCTCAAAAGGACGAAGCATGCGTGTTAGGCTTTCAACTATGTTCCATTGCGGCCCACCCATCCTCAGCTCCTCTATACCCTCTTTCAAGAAAAATTGATCGAGTTGCGTATACTGCTCATACAGACGCTCAAGCATGTAGAAGGTTGAGTTCCAACGTGTTACCACCTCCTGGATGAGTGCTTTCACTGGCATTTGACTTTGATATAGCATGCTCCTCAGCTGCTTGCGGGCCTTAAAAGAATGCCTGAAATGCTTGCAAATTTTTCGGCAGTTCTCCAATACACTGTACGCTGCACTGCGTTTATTACCCAAGAATTTTTGGACAACCAGGTTTATACAGTGCGCCAAACACGGCACTCTGAAATAGTAACCGTCCCTCATGGCCTTAACTATATTGGAGCCATTGTCTGTGGAAACATAACCAACCTTGCGTTTTAGTGGGGACAGACAGTTAAGGACCTTTGTGTTAAAGACATCCAAAATGTTTTCTGCTGTGTGACGTTTCTCCAAACCAAACATGGCTAGTGTTGCATGTTTCCGAGCACCTTTAAAAACAATGTTAGTGTCAACACCTGAGTTTAGCTTTGCTTTAGCCCCTGAAAAAGAGACCCAGTGTGCAGTGATGCACATGTAATCTGCGCCTGCGCCACTGGTCCACATGTCTGTTGTCAGATGTATAGTGTGAACAGCACTCTTCTGCAAAGCTGCCCCAATCACCTTCAGAACATCTTCATGTAGTGCTGGAACCGCAACTCGGGCAAAATAGAACCGGCTAGGAACCTTCCATTTAGGGCAGAGCACTGTCACTAATTCTAGAAAACCAACCCCTTCTACAAAAGAAAAAGGGAGAAGGTCCAGAGCTAGCATTTTAGCCAGCTTAGTGTTATACAGACGGGTCATTGGGTGGTTGCGTTCATATTGCGCTTCTGTAAACAACATCTTTTTAATGTTGCCCTGGACCAATGATTTACGGGATGATGATGATCTCTTCGACCCAGTTACGCTCGCTGATGAACTTTTCCGCATTGATGTCTCACTCTCTCCCACACTCTTAGTGTGGCTCCCATGGGGTGTGCTGCTGACATGGGAACTGGGTGTAAGTGAAGTGTTTGAATCGTCTTCTTCTACCTCCTCGTCATCAGCAGATGACAAATCAACGTTTTCATTACGTGCAATTCCGGCTTTCTTGACCGCCTCTAGGTGCGGAAACCATTCGACAGGGTGCCTTCTCTCAAGATGACCTCTCTGGCCTCCGGTACCATAGTTAGAACCAAGCTTACCACGACTATATCGAAGCTTACAAAGGCTACAAATGGCTACGTTTTCCTTTTTTGGGCAAACACTAAAGAAGTCCCAAACTGGAGACTTGAAATGTCTTCGGGGGCCGGAGGAGGCGGCGATACTGGTGGTGGTGGTCCTGCTGCTAATGACAGATGAAGTGGAGGATGTGGATTGCCGAACTTCAGTACGTTTTGCACTTTCACCACCACGAATTGAGGTCGAGGACGAGGTGGGTACCTTCTTGCGAGGAAGAAATATGGAAGCGGTAGGTTTTGGTGTACTACTTAACTCCAAATCTAATGATTCCATTTCCATTGCCTCCTCGCCGACATCATCATCACGCTCAGCAGCTTCTCGGGATAGGGTCAAAATGTCTCTTTGCTGCATGCCCGGTGGGGCTGCAGTGACCTTTGTGATGACTGCCTCGTCGTCATCGTGAGAGGCTTCATCACCAGCAGTATCTGTCACTTCTTGTTGAGCCTCATCACACTCCATAGGTTTGAGTTTTTGGACGACCTTCCTTTTACGCTTAGGTACCGGTGGCAGATCATGGTGTGCCTCTGCCTCACTGTCAGACCGCAGTTGTCGTGGTTCCCAAGACAGATCACTTGCACCAGAACGAGGTGGGCTTGAAGAAGATGTAGACACCCCCCTTGATCTTTTCCTTGCTAGGGATGTGGAAGACAATGAATGATCATCAGGAGGAGTGGCTTCCAATGATACCTCAGCTTCATTGTCGATTTCCAAATGTGCCCCTACTTCGGGAGGAACAACTATTGTGGGCACTTGTGAACGTCCATGCACCTTTGCTTGCGCATCTCCTTTTGCTGCCTCTCCTTCCACATGTACTTGGGCGTGTACTTGCACATGGTGTTGTTGTTGCGGCTGTGGTTGTTCAACACTTGTCAGATGAGTTACAACAACCTGTGTTGATTCAGGGACATTGCTGCTACTTTCTTGCGATGAGCCAACATCACTGGTCGATGGTGATTGGAGAAGTACACTGACTGCCTCTGAAGCACTCAAGGGCTTTGACTTAAGTTGGCGTGGTGGTGGAGGCACTGAACCCAATGGAGCAGGGGTGCTGCTCTCAGGTTGGTCCCCAGCAGATCCTGCTGCTGCAGGCGTACTTTTTTTTTTGCTCCCAAAAAAAGTGGTGGGTGGCACACCAGCCTCCTTGGTAACTTGCTTCTTCTGCTCCTTACTAGCAACTTTCTTGCTAGAGGAGCTACGGAGAACTTTCTTTGGGGCCATCTTCTTCAGAGCAGGTCAGACAGCAGGCCGCAGTTGCACGAATTGTAGAGTTGTCTGAGGCCAGACGTGACGTCGCGTGACGTTATGCTGCACACACACACCGCTGCAGGACTTCTTCCTGGCACTGGTGGTTCTCTTGAGTCTTGTGCACCTAAAAAAAATGGAAGACAGAGGAACATCAGTTCAGTTATAGAGCACAAAAAAATCGAAAAACACTGCAAAATCAGCACAATCCCAATACATCCATGCCCTCCATAATGTTTAAATTCAAGACAACCCACAGAAAGACTAGGCCCATGCAAGACTCACTACCCCTGGGCATAAATAAAGGTTGAAAAGTAGGCAAAATGGTTGGAGGCCTAACAACAAAGCCTGCATTCAAAATGGCCACTTGCCTGCCAAGCACATGGCCAGTGCCTGTAGCTGCACTCAAAATGGCCACCAGCCACATGGCATGTCCCTCCCCATGAACACCCCCAAAAATCGAAAAACACTGCAAAATCAGCACAATCCCATTCCATCCATGATGTTTAAATTCAAGACAGCCCACAGAAAGACTAGGCCCCATGCACCACTCACTACCCCTGGTCAAGGCCCCAACAACAGGTCAAAAATCGAAAAACACAAAATTTTACAAAAAAAAAAAATCGAAAAACACAGAAAAATCAGCACAATCCCAATTCATCTATGGCCTCCATGATGTTTAAATTCAAGACAACCCACAGAAATACTAGGCCCATGCAAGACTCACTACCCCTGGCATAAATAAAGGTTGAAAAGTAGGCAAAATGGTTGGAGGCCTAACAACAAAGCCTGCATTCAAAATGGCCACTTGCCTGCCAGCACATGGCAAGTGCCTGTAGCTGCACTCAAAATGGCCACCAGCCACATGGCATGTCCCTCCCCATGAACACCCCCAAAAATCGAAAAACACTGCAAAATCAGCACAATCCCATTCCATCCATGATGTTTAAATTCAAGACAGCCCACAGAAAGACTAGGCCCCATGCACCACTCACTACCCCTGGTCAAGGCCCCAACAACAGGTCAAAAATCGAAAAACACAAAATTTTACAAAAAAAAAAAATCGAAAAACACAGAAAAATCAGCACAATCCCAATTCATCTATGGCCTCCATGATGTTTAAATTCAAGACAACCCACAGAAATACTAGGCCCATGCAAGACTCACTACCCCTGGCATAAATAAAGGTTGAAAAGTAGGGAAAAAGGTTGGAGGCCTAACAACAAAGCCTGCATTCAAAATGGCCACTTGCCTGCCAGCACATGGCAAGTGCCTGTAGCTGCACTCAAAATGGCCACCAGCCACATGGCATGTCCCTCCCCATGAACACCCCCAAAAATCGAAAAACACTGCAAAATCAGCACAATCCCATTCCATCCATGGCCTCCATGATGTTTAAATTCAAGACAACCCACAGAAATACTAGGCCCATGCAAGACTCACTACCCCTGGCATAAATAAAGGTTGAAAAGTAGGCAAAATGGTTGGAGGCCTAACAACAAAGCCTGCATTCAAAATGGCCACTTGCCTGCCAGCACATGGCCAGTGCCTGTAGCTGCACTCAAAATGGCCACCAGCCACATGGCATGTCCCTCCCCATGAACACCCCCAAAAATCGAAAAACACTGCAAAATCAGCACAATCCCATTCCATCCATGATGTTTAAATTCAAGACAGCCCACAGAAAGACTAGGCCCCATGCACCACTCACTACCCCTGGTCAAGGCCCCAACAACAGGTCAAAAATCGAAAAACACAAAATTTTACAAAAAAAAAAAATCGAAAAACACAGAAAAATCAGCACAATCCCAATTCATCTATGGCCTCCATGATGTTTAAATTCAAGACAACCCACAGAAATACTAGGCCCATGCAAGACTCACTACCCCTGGCATAAATAAAGGTTGAAAAGTAGGCAAAATGGTTGGAGGCCTAACAACAAAGCCTGCATTCAAAATGGCCACTTGCCTGCCAGCACATGGCAAGTGCCTGTAGCTGCACTCAAAATGGCCACCAGCCACATGGCATGTCCCTCCCCATGAACACCCCCAAAAATCGAAAAACACTGCAAAATCAGCACAATCCCATTCCATCCATGATGTTTAAATTCAAGACAGCCCACAGAAAGACTAGGCCCCATGCACCACTCACTACCCCTGGTCAAGGCCCCAACAACAGGTCAAAAATCGAAAAACACAAAATTTTACAAAAAAAAAAAATCGAAAAACACAGAAAAATCAGCACAATCCCAATTCATCTATGGCCTCCATGATGTTTAAATTCAAGACAACCCACAGAAATACTAGGCCCATGCAAGACTCACTACCCCTGGCATAAATAAAGGTTGAAAAGTAGGGAAAATGGTTGGAGGCCTAACAACAAAGCCTGCATTCAAAATGGCCACTTGCCTGCCAGCACATGGCAAGTGCCTGTAGCTGCACTCAAAATGGCCACCAGCCACATGGCATGTCCCTCCCCATGAACACCCCCAAAAATCGAAAAACACTGCAAAATCAGCACAATCCCATTCCATCCATGGCCTCCATGATGTTTAAATTCAAGACAACCCACAGAAATACTAGGCCCATGCAAGACTCACTACCCCTGGCATAAATAAAGGTTGAAAAGTAGGCAAAATGGTTGGAGGCCTAACAACAAAGCCTGCATTCAAAATGGCCACTTGCCTGCCAGCACATGGCCAGTGCCTGTAGCTGCACTCAAAATGGCCACCAGCCACATGGCATGTCCCTCCCCATGAACACCCCCAAAAATCGAAAAACACTGCAAAATCAGCACAATCCCATTCCATCCATGATGTTTAAATTCAAGACAGCCCACAGAAAGACTAGGCCCCATGCACCACTCACTACCCCTGGTCAAGGCCCCAACAACAGGTCAAAAATCGAAAAACACAAAATTTTACAAAAAAAAAAAATCGAAAAACACAGAAAAATCAGCACAATCCCAATTCATCTATGGCCTCCATGATGTTTAAATTCAAGACAACCCACAGAAAGAATCAGTCCACCCACCACTGAGTACCCCTGGGAAAAGGCCCCAAAACAGCCCAAAAATCGAAAATCCCAAAATTTTAGTTGCAGCAACTGTAATGCCCCAAACAAACTTACTTGTAAAATTTCTAATCCAACAGTGATCCAAAGAAAGTCAAAAAGGCCTCAAATCCAAAGATCCAGCAGCATCCACAAAAGGTAATCCTTCCAGGTCCACATCCGAATGAAAAGTGACCAGGAGATGGACAAAGCACTGGGAGGAGCCTGCTGAACAGGAACAGGAAGTTGAAGACTATGGGGCACTTCCTTCCTCCCACCCCCCTGCCCCCCTCCCCAAAATGGACTCCTCGCTAAAAAAGTGCAGGCAAATGTCAAACTAAGGAGTTATTCACATAAAAATCATCATTTCTAGAAGGTTTATGCTGCTTGCTGGTGGATTTCTTGTGCAGAATTGCAAATTTATATTTTCGCGCGCCGCATCTCAAATCTCGCAATTTGCGAAGTACCGCGAGACGTGATCTCGCCGTACTCGCGTTGACAAACTCTCGCTGGCAAGCCGCGATGACGTAATCGCGCTCGCCAATTCCCGCGGGATCACACAGCAAGATCCAAAATGGCGCAGCACTCGCAAACTATCGAAAAAAACAACTCGGCAAACGATGATAAACGCCGCGCGCCGCAAAAATTGTATCACCAACGCCGCGCGCCGCCAAAAAAATCCGCTGCGTGCGAATTTGCGGATTTTGCGGGAAATCCGCAAATCTCGCGGATTGCGGATTTCCCGAAAATCCGCAAAATCCGCGAGCGGAACGGATTTTCCGCCCACGCTTACTCCCTAAACAGTATTCTCTTGATAGACCCTTCGACAGACCCATTCGTCCAGAAATCAAGAAGCGTTACCTTTCCCCGATACCAGAGCAATGTTCCCTTGAACATATTTTCCAAGTTACTGATAAAATCCTGAAAGAAAGAATAGGCTATCATGAACTCAATACCTTACGTGATCAGGAACTAGCCCGGTCAGCAGTCCAATGGGCCGGGGATGATAGTATATATAAAGATGATTTAGTAGTGCAAACATTCTTAAGTCTTACTCCAGAAGAACAGCGACTAGCTGGTATATACATGACCCAACATCTTATTGTACAGTATGAAAATCAACAATCTGACCCAGGTCCATTGTATAATCTATTGCAGGACTTACTCCTGAGAAGATGGAGAGGTCTAGGTACCGATTTAATTGACATTATTCTAGAACAACGTCACAAATACAGAACTTTCCTGACTCCACGTCTTGTTTCCGTTCCACCCCCAGTAAGACAACCATATCACCTAGACAGACAGAACCCTTTACGAGAAGTGCATCCAATCCGGAAACCAGATGATACACTTGAACGCGTATTTGTATACACGCCCATAACTAAAATGGAATTATTAGAAATGAAGAAAATAGTGCCGAGTCATGATAAAGATCCAGCAGGGTTTCACCGTGAAATAAAAGACATGTTACTCATGGGAGATTACACATATCCCGATATTATGAAAATCTTGAAAGTATTATTGCCTGCTGGTATTTACGAGAAACTCAAAGAAAAAGAATGGGAGGTGGGAGATAAAAAGATTAATTGGACTGAATTAGAAAACGAAGAAACCGGACGAACCCCAGGTTTAGGTCTTGGGGATAAAACTAAAGCATTACTATTCTTTTACTTGTCAGTAATTATATGGAAAAACGATACGGTAAACTATATTTACCACACTGCCCTGCTAGGTGTTTACAGTTAACACTTCCTGAAGCCACGGGGGGCATCTCCAGAGGGTGGCAGGTCCCACCAGGTGACACCCCAAGTGACCCAGCCATTGCCTCAGCTCCTGCATAAGCAGATACCGGGTGACAGCAACAAACACAGCTGTTCTCCCCTACCTCTGTATCCACCAAGGAGATCATTTGCTCCACGCTACTGGGGTAAGTCTTGAATGCCTCAACTGACGCCAAAGGGAAGAGTACCGGCCACGCCAGCCTGGTGAGTGCCACACATCTGAACACACATGGGACCACACGATGCCCAGTGCCTTTGCACTGGCAACGGCATGCCTAGGCCCACTACGAGGAGCCAGCATCCTTGCTAGGCCGCACGTCGACACCCACGTCCAGCAAATAGGGGGATCAAGATGACGCTGCCCAGTCCCCTGCGCCAGCAACTCCCCATCGCCCTCCCTCAGGAGTCCTGCCTCCATTCAGTGAGTCCGCAGAACCCTCTACGGCCGCACCAGGTTGCAGACCTGGCTTGGCCGCCTGGAGATCTACTTCATCGCCATGAGGGAAAAGGATGGAGAGGTGAAACGCTCGCTGCTACTCCACTATGCAGGGGAGGAAATCTACCTTTTGTTCAAGCATCTACCTAATACAGGGCCCTCTGAAGACTACTCAGCAGTAGTCACAACCCTAAATGCCCATTTCAATACCCAAATGAACCCGGACTTTGAACACTTCAAGCTGAGGCAAGCTAAGCAAAGGGAAGGGGAGTCAGAAGATGATTTTCACGCGCGGCTCAGGGAACTAGCTGCGACTCACCTCACCTTGTGGGAGACAGAGCCCTGGAAGAGATCAGAGCCCAACTAATCCTTGGGATATGCAGCAAAGACCTATGAGGTCTCATACTTAGGCAACCGAACATACTGATAAACAACATCCTCATACTGGCGCGATCTCACGACCTGTTGGCGGGGTGAGCGGAGAAAATGGACATTGCATTAGTGTCAAAACTGAGAAAACTGACGCAGTCAGAACACAAGAAAAGACCTACAGACCACGAGATCACCAGCCGCAGACCTCAAATAACCACTGTGGGAACTGAGGGTATGAAGAACGACCCGCACAGGAGTGCCTGGCGCAAGGAAAGACATGGACTAACTGCGGCATTGCGAAACACTTTGCGTCAGTATGTAGAAGGAAGACACAGCGCAAAGAAGGGAACCGACCAAAACACATGAGAAGGATGGTCCTACAACTGTTGCAGGTCTCGCTAACATCACGCCCTGGAGGCAAGTAGAAGGAGCCGACAGCCTACCAACAAGACGAGTCCACATCAGATATCGAAGGAGAGACTTCGCTGCACAGTACAGATCGCAGGGACAGACGTCAATGCGGTAATCAACACCGGAGCCTCAGTGACACTAATGGAGGTCCAGCAGTACAACAAGCTAAGGCCCAGACCGGAGCTCAGACCATTGAAGGCCCAAATCTTCGCATATGGAAGTGACTTGTCACTGTCCTTCCAAGGCAAAATGACTGTGCCAGTGCGGTCAGTGAGATCACCATCGATATTCATGTAATTAACCAGGAAATGGACCCGCTGCTCAATAGCCATGCAGCTGAAGACCTAGGTCTAGTGATGTTCACCAAGAAAATACAAGCAGACCAGATGGAAGAATTACTGACCCAGTTCGAAGACCTGCTCAAGGGGCTAGGGAAGATAAAGAGAGCCCCCCTCTGCCTACACATAGACCCAACTGTCCCACCAATGGCCCTACGACACCGGTGGATCCCGTTCCACCTACGGCCTCTTGTAGAACAGGATTTGCAGAAACTCAAAGTCCAAGGGGTCATAGAGAAAGTATCAGGGCCCACGCCGTGGGTATTCCCCATGGAGATTTCAGAAAAGCCTCGCCAACCAGGGAAGATCTGGCTCTACATTGACATGCGCCTTCCCAACAAGGCCATTCGGCACGAACGCCACATAACGCCAACCATGGATGACATGTGGGTTCTTCTGAAAGGATCCAGAAGGTTTTCGAAGCTGGGTCAGAATGCAGACTTTCACCAACTAACCCTTGCCAAAGACAGTCGTTACATAACAACTTTCAGAACGCACCTAGGTCTCTGGAGTTATAAACTGCAGAATTTCGGAATATCCTCTGCTGCGGAAATATTCCTGAATGCTGTTGAAGAAATCCTGGTAGGACTACCTGGCGTCCTAAACGTGAGTGGTGACATCCTCATTTACTCCAAGACAGCGTAAGAACACTACCAGCACGTGAGAGCCACGCTGAAGAGACTCCTAGACTACGGAGTCACCCTGTACAAAGAGAAATGCCTACTGTTTCAACAAAAGATAGAATTCTTCGGATACACATTTACCTAAGAAGGCATACAGGTCGATCCACAGAAATCCCAAGCCATCAAGACAGCAGCTTCCCCACTCTCCATGGCGGAAGTGCGCAGTTTCCTGGGAATGGCCACGTACTGTGGCTGTTTCATTCCGGACCTGGCAACGCTTGCAGAGCCCCTTCGAAACCTCACTAGGGCAGACGCCATGTGGCAGTGGGGTCCAGCTGAAGAGACTGTGTTCCAAGCCGTCAAGTAATCCCTCCTCGGCCACACCACGCTGGTGTACTTTGAACCAGTGAAGAAGACGGAAATATTCATAGACGCCAGCCCCGTGGGCCAAGGGGCTGTCCTTACTCAGGAACAAGAGCCGGTATGATGAGCCGCCTTAGCATACGCAAGCAAAGCGCTATCCCCAACTGAGAAGTGATACTCTCAAATCGAGAGAGAGGCCCTAGCCATCCGATGGGGCTGCAGACACTTACACCTGTACATATGCAAATACCCGTTCACGGTAGTCACAGATCACCAACCAGTGGTGCCTCTATTCAAAGGGTCGTGTTATAGAGAAGGGGTCAACCCAAAAAGTCAAAGGGACCTGGGTAATTATGCAATATAGAAAAAGTGGTCCCTGACCTATAGTGGAATTATTCAAAATAATTATTAAAAAGAGAAACAATCAATGTCAAAAACGATTTGCAGCAAACACTAGTATTTATTCACATAGTGTTTCTTAGCATTTCATTGCTTTTTTCTTTTGTGTAAATTGCTATACATATAAATAACATTCAGTGCCCACTGTACAAAAGGAGGGGAAGGGGTGCGCAGTGATCGGGATAAGTGCAATAGGAAAAAAGTGACAAGTCAATTGTATAATTCCATTAAACAATAGACAATGGCTTCTCGTAAGAGCACAAGCAGATTGCATCCAGAGTTCAGTTATCTTCTTCACAACAACATCACATTGAAACTGGTGTTCAAAATCACACTCTAGTCATGTGTTCCGGTATTCTGGTCTACGTTTCGACCCAAGTTGTAGGGAAAATGTCCCTTAAACGGCGGGTCTTCTTCAGGACACGAGGGGAGGGGTGGGCATATCCTACAAGGAGAAGTTAATAAAATTATTAAAAATACCATTAAATGAGGATATTGCACACAGAGGTACATCATAGGAAACTCATGCTGTCAGCCGGGGATTTGAAATGACCTATTGGTCCATATATAGGGAGCTTGAATCGGCATATCAATATTCCTCAAAAGAATAGCCTAAAACACATACAGGAGTATAGAGTTCTCATGGAGTCATAGTCAACGTAGTGATGGTCACAGGTCGTCTTGCAAGGACCTGATATGTGTAACGACATTTTCCACAAAGAGTAATGAGATCAAAAAAGTGGTGAACAAATACTGGAACTTGATTAGTGATGACATTGGGAATAATATTCCACCTATGCATTCGGTTAGAAAACCGAAGAACATTTGTGAACATGTAGTCTGTTCATACGTAGAAACACCAGTACCACCGTCATTAACTTCAATGTGGAACCTACAACCAATCGTTGGACATCATCGATGTGGTAATTGTAAAGCCTGTGCGAATACTATCCAATCCAAAGAGTTTCTGTACAAACATCACAAAATTGCTTTGAAAGACCATACAAATTACAATACCATGGACGTCATTTACTGTATCTTATGTCCGTGCGATATGATATATGTGGGGCAGACACAGCAGGAAGTAAAATCCAGGTTCCTCCAACATAGCAGCCGTATCAGATGTGAAACGGCCGGTGCTCCGTTGGTGGATCATTATAAAGCAAAAGGACATGGACCAGAATGCCTCAAATGGATCGTTTTGGAGAAGGTGAATCTAGGCCCGAGAGGTGGCAATATCAGCTCACTTCTAAACCTGAGAGAAAGAAGTGGATCACACGTTTCAACTCAATTAATGAGGGCTTCAACAAATTGGACAGTAGCTTTATACAATTGGCAGCTATGTAGATACATGTCTCCCTGAATACACAGGATCCCCATACACAAAAAGACAGGGTCCTGGTAGTCAATGTATGTATATATACCCGAGGTCATTAGTATGTTCCTTTCTACTCCCATTTGTTCAAAACACTGAACACAGCAACTGAGTACGAAATGGTTATATGTATTTAATATGGTGCTAGGTATAGGTTTGAATTTTTGAATTTATTTTATTGCACAGTTAATAAAAACTCACAATATTAAGCAATAGCTAAAAAGCCATTGACTGCTTAAAAAACATTTTTAAAAAAGTATTGCACATTAATAAAATCACTAAGAGTCTGTAGTAAATTAGTGAGTCTTTTTCCTGTTGGCCGTGACCTTAATACTTGTAGTTCTTATGATTTGTAATGCCGTTGGAGAAATCGCTATTCTCTTGATAGGATTAATTTTTGCACCCAACTGTCTTTTCGTTTAGTCTTATGAGTGATTTCATCTTTTATTGTGATTACCATGGCTTTGGTAGATATGGCCTTATGGTTTTTTAAAGCCATTAGTGGAGTCTGCTATTCTCCTGTTGAGATTGGGTTATTCCACCCAAGTGTTGTTTCATTTAGTTTTTTGGCCACTATGTCGAAGACTTTGACTGTTCTACAGTTTAACTGGGTCTCTTTAGGGTTGAAACAGAGCATCACTGCCTGCCTGCAGGTTTTTACGCCCTTCTGGATCCATATGGGCCGAAGCATGGAACGCCTTGTGTCCACGAGAGCTTCGCAGATACAAATGATGTGTATAAGGTCCTCCTTCGCAGATTGGCAAAGGCGACATGCGTTTGATGGATTAGGCCTTTTCCTAAGTACCAGATGACGTGCTATGGGTATGCTGCCTAAGCGCATGTTTAGGAACTTATTTTTTGTTTTTTTGTGTGAGCCCTGTTGATAGATACTCTTGTGGCTTTGTGTTTCTGTTACCTTCAAGCACAACCCATCCGTGCGCTCTCTTGGATAGGGTGGCTCTGTCCTCAATTGAGGAGACCAATTTGATGACTTTTGACACAGCTTTTTTAAAGGTCCAAAAATCCATTCTTGTTTCCCAGAGCGTTTTTAGGCCTAGGCTCTCCAGTGAGTTGGTTAGGTAGCCCTTGCTGGTGAAGTTTCTTTGGCGGTAAGTTCAATCCATAGGTTGGCATTTAAGGATCCTTGCTCGGCCTCTTTATTTTACGCCAGCTTTTTATATATTGACCTTTCCTCTCCACCTATTGTTTCAGCAGTCCAAATTCAAGATGAATTTGTGTGGGCGAAGAGTTTTTAGGAAGATGGAATATTGCCCTATATGCACAACTGATTGTATTATCTAGAGTGCTTGCATCTCTACCTCGCATTGATTCGCTGCAGTAGGAGAGCATGGGCTGCAGGCGACTTTTTATTACCTGTAAGAGAGGGGCTAATGTCCTGTTAGGGAGAGCTTTCTGCAGGGGCCTTGTTGATATTTGGAAAGTCATGCCCTTCCGGCGAATGGCCTCTAGTTGTTGCTTGAAGGAGCCATTACCATCTATTATGACTCCTAGGTATTTATATGAGGTCACCAGTTCTAATCTTTGATTGTCCAGGAACCATGCGGGTTTCCGTTTTTTGTTATGGTTCATTGGCATGACTTTGGTTTTGTTCAGATTGATTGTTAGAGAATTTGCTTTCGAAAATGCGTTAGTTCTGTCCAGAAGGTTTTGGAGGCCGATAGGACACCGGCTAATGAGGAACAAATAGTCTGCGTGAAGCAGATTTGAGAGCGTAGTATTTCCTAACCGAGGTGCGTGTGATGTTACTGTCTTTAACTCTTCGGGAAGATCTGCGAGGAAGAGATTGAACAAGGTTGGGGCTAGGAAGCAGCCCTGTTTTAGTCCTTTGTTTGTTTTTATCTTTCTTGATAGATGTGTGCCAGATCCCAGTTTTATTTGGACCCAAGTGTCGGTGTGTAGCATTACCAGCTGCTGTAGGAGGGGACCAGGGATTCCCCATGAGCTCAGCTTCCGCCATAGTTTGTGCCGATCTACATGGTCGAATGAGGCGCTGTAATCAATGAAGCACAAGTACAGGGAGCTTTTTGCCGTTTTTACTGTGTCGAACAGTAGGGTTAACGCCATGGTGTTAGTTAGGGTACCCTGGCCCCTCCGGAAGCCTGTCTGTGTAGCTGGAATGATGTTCTTTTTAGTTGCCCATGTTATTAGATCCTTCAGGATGAGGCCTGCGTAGTACTTTGCCTCTACGTCTATCAGGGCAATCAGACGGTAGCTGCTTGGATCGATCCTACCGCCTTTTTTAAATATTGGGCTTATTATCGAGCCACTCCAAGATGTTGGTATTCTTCCTGTTTCCCTTACTTCGTTGAATACTGGAGTCAAGGTAATGCTCCAAAAAGCTGGATCCTGTTTATATAATATCAGAGGGATCCCATTTGGTCCTGGAGCCCCCTCAAGTTTTCCCTTGGAGATTTGTTTAAGTATAATATCTGCTGTTTCCTGATCTGATGGTTCATTCTCAATTATTCTAGGCTCAGCTATCGTTGGACCGATTTCGTCCTCTGTTGGAGCGTGGTTCCCGGTTGTTTTCTTTTTGAGCGCCCGGTTTGCATTTTTGATGAGTGTGACAGTTTTGTCCATTTGGTGGAGAGCTCCCTCTTCCGAATCTACCCCTTTGACTTTCTTCATTGTAGGGTCACTTGTGTTAAAGTGAATTGTTAATTAGTTGGCCCAGTCGGATTCCGGTATTTCAGAGTTGATGCCGTTGTGGTCTGGCTGTTGGAGCCTATGGATGGTCTTCCAAAAACTAGAGCTGTTCTTCTGCTTTGAATTATGTAAAATTTTTGCCCAAAGTTCGTCGTTCAATTGCCTTTACCTTTCCCAAGTTTTCTTTTGTAACAATGCTTTTGACCTGCGAAGCTGCAGTTGAATTTCCATGTTGTTTGGATCATGACGGAGTTGCCTGAGGGTCTTTTTTATTTCAAGCTTGATATTTTTTGTTTCTGCAGTTGTTACTTTGCCAAGCGGGAAACTTGTGGTATTCCCTTTTTGAGTTTTCTTCCCTGTGGCATGTTTTTCTCCTAATGCCACTGTGAAGCCTTCCCAAAGAACGAGAGGATTGTCGTTGTATTGGACATTTCCTGTATTATTGTTTTTGCACTGGTTGCTAGTGCTTCCATATCTGTGGTCTTACATCGTAATCGCTTATAATTAGCGGTATATTCTGTACACATGCTTCTTGTTTCTGCTGCTTCGTTTTTACAGGTCAGGGCTAATTGAGCTTCTAGCGGCAAATGGTCGCTCTGAGCTCTGTCTCCTATCTTGAATGATTGTAATTTGTCATACAGCGGGAGAGTTACTAGCATGAAGTCAAGGTAGGATGAGGTGATTGACGAGTAGTATGTTGGCGCTGGAGGGATATCCTCTTTGAATCATCCATTGAGAACGTGCATGTTCAATTGCTCTAGAGCTTTTACTAGCTGGGAGGCAGTCTTGGTTTGTTTGTATCGGGAGGGGATTGATTGAGTTGTAATTTTCCATACTGTATCCATTTCCTGTGTCATGTCATCGGTTGCTGTTTCACCAAATAGATGGAGGTTGAAATCGCCGGCCAGTAGTATGTTATCCGTTTCCCCATCCTCCATGAGTCTTGTTATCTCTTGAACTAGTTCGTTTGACCCAGTCAGCTTATTCTTAGGGTGGATATATGTGTTTACGATGTGTAACTGGTGGCTTCCTTGGTTATTATCAATTGTGAGCGATATTGCCTGTATTGCGTTCGGTGGAGTAATGTTTATGCTTGTTGTTTTGATTTCTCCAATAACTGATATTGACGTGAAAATTGCAAGGCCGCCAGAGCAGCGGCCGTACTGTGATTCTTTGCGGGCCGGATATGTCCAGGCTGTGTATCCTTGTAGGGCTATGTCATTGGGCTCCCATGTTTCCTGGAGGAGGATCAAGTCAAAGGATTGCAAGTAGTTCGATATTTCGGGATCCTCCAGTTTGTCGGCTAGTCCGTTTATATTCCAACTGCAAATTTTGAGTTTATTTTTATTTTTGAGGGAAGCCACAGTTTTGGTGGCTAAAACTGGCTTTGTTTGTCAGATGGTGTCACTTCCTGTTATTGTACGAGTTATTATTTCTTTACAAGGAGCTGTTTTTTGCAATATTGGATTTTGCGATTTCGCCAGGTATTTTTCCCGTCCTAGGGAGTAGCTTCGTGCTCCTTTAAGTATTGATTTGACCAGTGGGGGTCGTTCTTCCTTCCTTTCTTCGAGGAGCGGGGTAGGATAAGCTGGTTTTAGTTCTGGTTCAAGCTGGATTCCTCACTTGGAGAAGCTCGATGCTTTCTCCATGATTGAATTTGCTACCTCCCTGGTTTTCCATGTGGCCCTTGTTTTCTCATTCCCTTGTGGGTGTGTTGCTGGGTGGAATTCAATTGAGAGCAGGTCCGAGGAATTTATAGGTTTTAGTTTATCTATTAGGTTGATTAACTTTAATATATTGCCCCTGTTTAGAGTATCTACTCTTCCCTTGGATTTGTATTCGGGAATGAAAAAGATTGTCTCTGTGCCTATTTCCCTTGGGGGCAACGTTTTCTGATGGAGCTGTTCTTCGGTTGCACATGATCCCTCTAAGAATTTGATGTTCTGTTCATTTAGTTTGCAGTTTTAAATATCCCGCTGAGATTGATCGCTAGTGTGCTTGTCTTCGGGGTTTACGATGCATAGAGTCTGAAGGTTTGCTTTGCTAGGTGTCGTCTTCGTGTTCTTGCAAGTACACGGTGTTATGAAATTATTCAGTGTCACATCATCTTTGGTGGAGTTTGGCTCATCCCAATCCTTTTTTTCTTCCTCTAAGTTTATATTCTTTGCCCTTGGGAGGCCATCCGGTTGCCCTAATGTCGGCTCTATTTGGTATCGGCATGTTAACATGTTTATGCTTACAGTCTGTTTTCTCACTGGTTGGTTTATTGGACCCACACTGGAGATGTGGGCTCCTAATCCTTCTATTGACGTTCCCGTTGTGGGTGGTGGGGTTTCTGATTCCGGTGAAAGGGGGTTTAAGTTCCTTTGAAGCTTGCCGGTTACTAATGGCCCCAAGCCTTCCGATGCTATGAGATTCCGTTTTTCTCCTTGACGGTTCTCGATGACCTTTCTGTTGCGCCCCTTCCTTTTTTGCTTACGACGAGCCCGTGCGTTCCGCGGGCTCCCCGGTTCATTAGTTTGTCCAGTTATGAGTGTGTTCTGAGTGGTCTTTTCTACTGTGGGGGTGACAATTTGGGTTTGACCCCCCGGTGAGTCAGGGTTTTGCGTGTCGACGATCTTTCCTAGAGGCACTGCCTTTGTTTGAGATGGCTTCGTCGCGTTTGGATTTAGGTCGGGCCTCTCCAACCTGGCTTCCGCTTGAGGGAATTTTGTGGTGTTTAGTTTTATTTCATCCAAGAGGTTGCCCAACATCGTGGGTAATGATGATAACTTGTCGATTATTGGGGGGCAGGTACAGCTGGTTCTGTCTATTTTGGTTAGTTTGACTGACTCTTGTCCTCTTTTTATGAGTCCATTGAGATCTGCCAGTTTCCTATCTATCCCCATTGTGGCCTCTGCTAGACTTTGCAGGACTGTTAGTTGTAAGTCCATCTTGTCGGATTGATACTGTAGGGCCATTGAAGATAGCTGCATTGTATTGAGAAGAGTGACCCAAAAGGTGTTGACTGGGTCCGTGGTCCTCTCTGAGAGCGGGCGTGAACTTTCTTCAATGATATTGTTTATGGGCTGCCTGCCGTTATATACTGCCTCCAGGTCAATCCATTCTTCTGAGGTCAGGAAAGTCATATCCCTAGGTGAGGCGGATAAGTCTGCCTTAGTTAGTGAGGAAATTTCATGGTCGAGTTTTAACTCCAGGGAGCCGGAAGTCCTTGTGGTGTTGTGAGGCTTTGATTCTTTGGTTACGTGGGTGTTTTGAACTTGGAGGTCTTCAATTTCTCGGATTTTCTCCTCCTCCGGTGCTGCATCTTGAGTGGTTAGGGAGTAGGCTGTTATTGCAAGCTGGTGATGCAGGTTGTTTCTGGGGGACCCAGAGTTCCCGTCATGCCCTTTTGCTTGTTTGTTCGATTCAACAGGTGTCTGTGGGGAGCTTGTTAGTTTAGTTTCCTCTGAGCATCCCACTTGTGGAAGTGCCTGGCCAATACGGCCTTCTTTTGGCGGTGTCCTGATGTATTGTTGTGCCAGGTAACCCCTGTTGTCTGCTCCATTTCCAGTTGAGTTCCTTATTTCATTTGGCATTGGTGCCGTGTGGATTTCCGCTGTGGTGTGGCTAGTAGTTGCGGGACAAGCATTAGACTCACTGGCTGGTTGCAGAGGAGATTGGAGGCCGGTAATGGAATCGTTTGTTGAATAGATTGCGTTCCCTGGGTTTTTCGGAAATTGAATTTTGTATAGATTTTTGGCTGAAAGTTGTATTTTGTTTCACTTTGTAGTCCTGACAGTTTAATTAGTTGTTGATTGTTTTTCCTTTTGTGGCTTCCACACCTCCCTTGTTTTGGAGATGGGCTATTTTTTGTTTTGTTATCTCCGATTTCTCCAGATGTTGTGGCGAGACTGTCCTCTGCTCCTTGTCTTGGTCGTTCTGCTGGGCCATCAGGTGGGTTAATGCTGAGTCCTTCGTCAGCTCCTTCCTGCGAGGTTTCGTACCCCATTGTGTTTTCGAGTATCTTTGTTTCACAGGGGGTCAGCTTAGTCGTTCCTGGGGACACTGGACTTGTGGATGTACTTGTGTTGTTCCGTTTACGTTTATTTGGCTGAGTCGTTGGAGGTCTTCTTACCCTCCCAGACCTCATGGCAGAATGCCTGCGCCCTGTTCCCTCCACCATCAGCTGCCCGGCGGGCCGTTGCCAACCCTCGCCGACCCCTCGACAGCAGCAGCGATTACTGAGGGGGTACTCCGTTGCGGAGGCTAGCAAGGCTGGTGATGCACCACTGCGCTTTTGCGGTCACGCCACACCACCTCTCGGCCACTCCCCAGAACCGGAGCGTTGGTGCAATGTTAGAGTTGGCGGCTCCTGCCTTGGTTGGAGCTTGATAGCTTGTTGTTTGATGCTGATATTGATGCTGCTCGTTAGTTCCGGCCACTGTGACTGAGGAGGTCAGTGGCTGCGACGCAGCGTACGGGAATCTGCTAAGTGCTGCTGAAATGCTGTCGCGGGTGACAGCTGTCGTGGGGAGGGGGGAGGGGGGAGCAGGTTTGGTCATGATGGCGGCGGCTGGAATGGCAGGGGTGGGTGCGGCGGGGGAGGCAACAGTGGCAACAATGGCAACAGCGCAGGATGCAGCCGCCTTTACCAAGACGCAGAACCTTTGCCGTTCTTACCGCTTGCTTGCTTGCCGCTCTTCACACAGTTCGCCGTGTGACCGCTTGCACCGTTTTCGCCGCTATCCCCTGGCACTTCAGCAGTTTGCCCCCCTCGGACCTCGGGAAACTTTAGAAACCTCGGTCTGCCGCTGTGTCCGCCTGCCTGGGTGATCTGCCGATCTGGAATGCCGGCGTCTCCTTCCTCTTCTCCTCTCCTGGTGCTAGGTATAGGGCAGGCATCCACTATATCCATGTGAGGCCGCTATACTCCTTTTTGTCTGAACATTTAATACAGTAAATGAATATTTAAGTGGTACATGTATTTTTTATGATGCTAGTCATTGGGCAAGCGCCCGCCATATTTATATATATATATATATATATATTTATTCGAGGCTGCTATGACACCCTGTGAGGTAGTTACGCGGTCACGCATAAGTAAATTTGGCTATGTTCCTTTTGGACCAATTTAATACCCTGCGAGGCAGTTATGCGGTCCACTGTTGTATACTAAAATGTATTTGATCCAAATGTTGCATTAATATGCTTGTAAATAAGGCTTGTGTGGCACAACTACGATCTGGTGACATACGTTGTGATTTAGACACACACGATTCAAACACCTTTAATAACGCTGTAATGGTTCTAACAATGACGTGGTACTCCTGAATACGAGTTTAGGTTAAGATCTGGACTGGATGCGCATATTTGTGCACGCATTAAAGGCCTCCCTATACCATGAGGCTCCAAACGCAATTATTTAATGATTGCATGACTATAGACTCATGAAGTCTATACAAATACCCTAATGACGTTGTAGCATCTCTAGACTGATGAGGTCCTTGTAAATACCTCTTTTTGCAAAAAGATCGGTAATTTTAAAATTAATTTATATCAAGCCCACATATTCAAGAATTGCGAGGCTACAGACCCGGTATGTTCTATCAGTAGTCTGTTTTCTACAGCATTTGCGAGTCACTATGGTTTCAGGGTGGTAGTCTGTTCTTGATGTCTACCACGATCATGTGACTCTCCGGCTTTATCCATCTTCGATGCGTGATGGTCATCTGTTTGTTGTGAAGGTGGAAGTTTGCCAGGGACCCGGTCCTTATACGCCGACAATGAGGTGGGTGAGGCGTCAAGAATTGCTCAAAGCAACCGGCTTGGGTTAAGCTTGTTTTCGTTATGGGCATACGGACACTTACATCATCGCTAATATAGGTTTTATTTACCTTTACAGCGGCTGATGTCGTCGATTTAAACGGACCTCGGCTATGCCACGTTTGGTGCATTTAAGGTATTTGCTGATGCATGTTGAATATGGGGATGGTAATAATTTTGAGGAAAGGAGTGGTATACACTTATCGCTGCTATGCAATTCTTTTTATGCAGGCAGTTATAACGGATGTGGACCATGTGTCAAGTATACAGGTAGGAGCGACGCTCCTTATTTACTCAAATCCCTTAGTGTGAACAGTGGGAACCCCTTTTGTGGATGCTAATATTGGCTCCTTTTGTCTTCTTCTTTGTAGTGGCTGAGTTACTGATTGAAACGTACCCTGGCCATCACGCTAAAAGTGTGTATTAAGGTAATTGATCTTGCAAGCTCATTGAGTTTATATGCTGACAAGACTATTGAGGTCAAGAGTGTTTGTCAGCTTGAGATATATACTTAGGGGTGTTTTCACCTTTGTTATCTTTCCATGCAGGTTTTCACAAAGGATGAGGACCTACTGGATTATCAGTAAGGTAAACAATAAGGATCTTAACGGTACTGTAGTGATGAGTGTACAGTGTTAACAACACTAGTGTCCCTTTAATATACTCCCGTCTTTTTTCTACAGGATTGATAACCTGCAATTACTCACTTCTACAACACAAGATATAACAAAACACCTTCCCACGCGCGGACAATGTAGCCCTCATTATTGATGAAACCACTCTTAGAATTGCCAATCTTTGCAATTTTAGGTCCTTGCAAGATGACCTGTGACCATCACTACGTTGACTATGACTCCATGAGAACTCTATACTCCGGTATGTGTTTTAGGCTATTCTTTTGAGGCATATTGATATGCCGATACAAGCTCCCTATGTATGGACCAATAGGTCATTTCAAATCCCCGGCTGACACTAGGAGTTTCCTATAATGTACCTCTGTGTGCAATATCCTCATTTAATGGGATTTTTAATTATTTTATTAACTTCTCCTTGTAGGATATGCCCACCCCTCCCCTCGTGTCCTGAAGAAGACCCGTCGTGTAAGGGACTCTTTCCCTACAACTTGGGTTGAAACATAGACCAGAATACTGGAACACATGACTAGAGTGTGATTTTGAACACCAGTTTCAATGTGATGTTGTTGTGAAGAAGATAACTGAACTCTGGATGCAATCTGCTTGTGCTCTTTCGAGAAGCCATTGTCTGTTCTTTATGGAAATATACAATTGACTTGTCACTTTTTTCCTATTGCACTTATCCCGATCACTGCACACCCCTTCCCCTCCTTTTGTTCAGTGGGCACTGAATGTTATTTATATGTATAGCAATTTACAAAAAAGAAAAAAGCAATGAAATGCTAAGAGACACTATATGGATAAATACTAGTGTTTGCTGCAAATCGTTTTTGACATTGATTGTTTCTCTTTTAATAATTATTTTGAATAATTCCACTCTAGGTCAGGGACCACTTTTTCTATATTGCTACTCAAAGGGTCAGTGCCTCACCCACCATGCATCGAAAGATGGGCCATCGGGCTCCAACACTACGACATGGATGTGGTCTACCAGCCCGGCTCCAAGAACCTGGCTGATTTCCTGTCACGACACCCTGACACAACAGGAGAAGGCAGTGAAGAACCCAGCAGTAATGGCACTGAGGCCCACCTAGACATGATCTGGCACTGGCGTGCCCCCGAGCACTGATGCTCGAAGAAGTAGCTACCACGGCCGAGCAAGACCCAGTCATGGTCAAGGTTCGGGTCACAATCCAAGAAAGGCTGTGGTGTCAATTCCTACAGTCTGCTAACTCATGGTCAAGCCTGGAGAAAGAGAACCTGATGCACATGTGGAGAGTATGGAATGATTTAAGCCTCACCCAAGGAGGCAATCTACTCAAAGGACCCTGAATCGGCATCTTGGCATCCCTGCAACAACAGGGGATGCAATTTGCCATCGGCAGGCACCAGGGAGTGGAGAAGATGAAGGCCCGCATGAGAGAGAAATTCTGGTTACCAGGGATGGATGCTGGAGTAGAAGAAACCGTCCGAAAGTGCCTGTCCTGCCAACTAACCAGTGGGCCTGAGAGACCAGCATCCATCCTCACAGAAGAACACGGCCAAAGCCCATGGGAATAAGTGAGCGTGGACTTTGGGAGTTTCCCTGATGGGTGTATCGCACTAACCCTCATTTACAGCTACTCAAAATACCTGTGCAGTCAACAGCTTTCCTGCATGTTGGCCCTGCCCTAGATAAGATATTCAGCATGTTCAGATGTCCAGATGAACTCCGCAGCGACAATGTGCCCCCATTCCAAGGACACATATTTCACAAGTTCATGCACCACCATGGCATCCGGCACCAGCGATCACCCCACAATGGCCCCAGGGCAACGGGGAAATTGAACATCTCATGAGAACAATAAACAAAACCTTCTGCATTGCCATGGCAGAGCAAAGCAACCCAGAGCAAGAACTACAGAAGTTCCTGCGGGTGTATCAGAGCACGCCACACTGTTCCACCCGCCAAGCATCCTGGGCGCTAATGTTCAACGGTACCCAACGAGATAGTCTCCCCACTGCCGGGGTGGTCTCCCTCTCCAATTGACAAAGAAGGAGCCCTCTGGAGGAGAGAGAAGCACAATAACATCGCCATCCAAGCTCGGAGAGTGGTCTTCCGCCAGTTGCAGCAAGAAGCCACGGTCATCATGAAAGGCCGGGAGGAACATTTCAGACTCAGTCCAAGCAGGGGTATTGGACAGTGATCAATAGACAAGGAACCATGGTGACTTTCGAGAAGAAGGGAGAAACAGCGACCTGCAACATATCTTCGTTCAAACAAGTGGACAGGCCCAATCCTCCCGCTGCTGTCGCGGATCACGCCGAGGAAGCCGAGGCCAGTCAAAAGGAGTCCCAAGAAGCGGACAACCACCATCAAGGAGTAACCCCGCCGCCGGCAAGCCCTGACACCCCCTGCGAAACCCCCAGTCTGCCGCCAGGTTCCCGCAACCCGGCCCCTGCCTCAACCACCGGCCAGGGCTTCTCCAGGTACGCCCTCAGAGAGAATCCTCTGCCGAGCAGTTTTCTGAGAGACTTTGCCTGCCATGTAAGTGAACCATGAGACTTTTGAGATCCAGTCAAGGACTGAGTTAAGATGGGATGTGACAGTCAGTGCACCAGCATTCACCGCTGGCGCGTGCCGAGAGTTTGGCGCCACAGCGCTCACGCCTTCTTGCATGAGAGCGTCCATAAATAAAGATGGGCAGAGCTGTGCGGCAGTCCGTGCCAAAGTGTAATGCTAAGCGCATGCCTCATTATTGCACGGCTCACTGCGAGGGCCCCATGCTCTCCACACAGCGGGAGGGTACACCCGCTTCAGGACCATTACACACTAGAGCAGGGGTCTGGCCTGGGAACTAAACCACCTGCCTCTAAGCCAATCCAGATGCTGCTCCTCCTGTTACAGCAGCACCTGGATTGGCTGGAGAAAGCACCCTCAACGCTCACACTAAGACCGGGGGCTGCAGTTTTGAGTCACCCCTCGCTCACTAGAAGCACAGGTAAAGTGACGACTATGAGGCTTCTAGTGCGCATGCCGGGCAGGCCGGAGAAAGGCAGCTGTCTAACTCGATATGCACACTTGGGCCCAGGTGCCTCTAACGAGTTTCTGTCAATAATGTTAAGCAAGCCCCACCTCCCTCAGGCTTGCACTGGCATAGACCCGCCTCAGCCTCCATTATGCAGCCGGCCGGTGGCAAAGGCTGGTTGCCACTGGCTGTTGGCAGAAATTCACAATGTAAACAGTTATACACTTTTTTAAATGTTACTTTGCTCACATTATTAGGGGATCAAGGGGCCATAATATATGTGGGGCAACACCCAATGCTCTAATAGAGGCTCCACCCCTTCCTTCCAATAGGCATGACTTATTTTAGGTATTTGTGGCTGTAGGTTGTGCAGACCAATACAATGTACAGCATTTCAATACTTTTGGATGCACAAACCGATAACATACAGAGACACACATACAAATAAACAATATTTAGAGGCCCAACCAGCATGGCATTTATCATAGTATTGTGAGCTTGTGACACTGTAAATGACTGTGTGAAAGTTATATTTTGATTATAGACTGAGCAAATATTTTTGTGAGTAATTGTAGGTGAATAGTTGTTTGGATAAACGGTCTCCCAAATAGCTGTAGGCCTGCAAGTGACGTGACTGAACCAGGATCAATGCACACAGGTGTTAGGGGAAAGCAGAGATGCATGTCAATTTCTTTGGGAGTGGTGTATGTAGCAAGTGAGTGTGGGAAAAGGGCTGGTGTGTATAAGTTCTTATTTACAAGTGATGTGGAGAGCAGTGTTGCTTTGAGAGGCTGCAAAAGTGGCACTGCATGTGAATGTCTGTAGACAAGTCATACTACATGTGTGTGGCTGTTTGTGAGTGAGGTTATAAATATCTGTAGCAAAGCAAAGGGTTGTAGATGAATGATGCTGAGAGTGGCTTAAGGCATGTGAGGGGTATTGGGAAAATAGGTTTACACTAAAAAACTAATACCATTTTGTGGTGGTTATTAGTGGCAGCATCGAAGTGGTTGTGGCCAAGTGACATTGTGCTGAGTTGCTGTGTGAGCGACATTATGTGAGTAAGCAACTAGAAGTAAATGGTATTGTGAGTGGTGGTGAGCAAACGGTGTAGTGCGTGATTAATGATGGACTTGTGGCTGTGGGCATGTACCTATAGGTAAGCAGCTTGTGATATTGGTGTTGTAAGTGACTCAGGGTAAGAGATATGTTAAACTAGCTTACCCGTCGCGCGTTGCTGCGATCTCAGAAGAAAGGAAATTCAAGGAAACTCGTTATGATAACATTAAATTTACATTGTGTCATTGTTATTGAAACTTATTCATTTTATTTTTTAAAACATTTCTAAGTGTGGCTTGAGCAGTGCGTCCTCGATTGGCTTCCATTCTTGATTCTGGTTGCTCTCCGGTTTCATTCGAGCGGGCTTGAGCAGTGCGTAATTGATCGTTTTCCAATCTTGATTCTAGTTGCTCTCCTGTTTCATTCGAGCGGGCTTGAGCAGTGCGTAATCGATCTGTTTCCAATCTTGATTCTCGTTGTTTGTTCGTTCGAGAAGAACAGGCTTGAGCAGTGCGTACTAGATCGGCTTCCAATCTTGATTCTCTTTGCTCATTCGTTCGAGAATTACGGGCTTGAGCAGTTTGTATTTGACTAGCATTACGGGCTTGAGCAGTTTGTATTCGAACAGCTTCTAATCTTGCTTCCCGTTGCACGTCTGTTTCTGAAACTAATAGTTAAGCATGGGCGAATTTTGCGAATCTGGCGTTCGCGAATTTGCGTATTTGCGATTTCGCAATCCGCAAAATCCATGAACTCTTGCGAATTTGCAGATTTTTTTTTGTGTTCGCAAGGGTTTCTGCCAGTTTGCAAGGGTTTTGTACCAGTTCGCAATTGCAAACTTACTTGTCAGCTCGCAACGGTCGCTACTATGTTGTTTCTACGTCTGGTTCATCATCACAGGTTCACAGCACCCTCTGTTTCACCATGCCACCCTCTGGTACATCACTGCCACCCTCTGGTTCATCACTGTAGATTATGGGAGGGAAAAGCAAGCACACCTGCCCTGCTTCAACTGACATGAATTAATTTGGGGTTGATTTATTAATGTGTCACTGAATTTAAACTTCCAGTCTGGCACCTGCTTCCTTATCTGTAATTTGCTTTCTGTTGCAGTGCAATTTTTTTTCCCCAGGAGCTTTGTGGCCTACTTGTAGCTATTCTATGAGCCTGCTGTGAGGGTCAGAGCAGGGTCATAGAATAGTTGCAAGTAGGCAACTGAACTCTGGAGGGGCCCCCCAGAAAGCACTACAGGGAATGGTTACTAATGATGAGTTTTAACTTTTGCACCTGCTGAGTGCTTTCAGTTTTGCAAAACTCGTTTTTCTGCAATTTCGTGGGATTCGCGGGGCGCGAATTTGCGCGAGATCGAATTCGGAAGGCGCGAATTTGTGCGAATATGCGATTTGTTTTTTTGCGGCGTGTTAGTTCGCAAGGTTTTGTGCGTTTTAGCGAGCCGCTTGTAGCGCACCGGCGCGAAGTTACCCTCACGGTCGTTCACGGGCACGGCCATCTTGTTTGCATGACGTATTTCCGTTTCCGGGCGCTATGTGTAATCTCGCAAAGTGTGCGGCTCGCTAGTACAATTTCGCGTGTGATCGCGAGGAAAATCTTGTGCGAACTTACCCACACGGTCGTGAACGGGCACAGCCATCTTGTTTCTCGTTCATTGCTTTGGTTCTGGGCATGCTTTCTGTATCCTCTCTGAATCTCTGCCATCCTTTGCTTGTTTGAATTTTTTTTTAATCTATTTTACTTATTATCTATCCCTCTATTTTTCTAGCTCTATATTTTTGTGTTTTCTGCTACTTTTGGTTAATTTTAAACTACTTTTTTAAACTCTTTTGTTTTCTTCTTCCCTATTCTATTTCTTTTTTATTATTTAGCTTCCTTTCTGCCCAGACCATGGTAAAGGGAGCCGGGAAGCATCCTGAGAAGGGGAAGGGTCCCGCACCCCGTGCCCGGCTCCCGTGCGGGCGTTTGAGGGGAGAGACAGTCACAGCCCGGGAGATCTTCAGTGCGGAGGAGGTGGCTGCACTAGTTTTTTATGTTCAGCGCCGCCTCCTCAGAACCATCATGGCAGGCGGGAAGATTGCTAGCGGGTACGGGATCCGGGAGCGCCGGAAGCTGTGGGAGAAGGTGTGCCGGGCCATATACCAACACTCTCGAGTCCGGCGCACCTACAACCAGGCCACCCACAGTTGGACGGATCTCCTGGACCGGGAACGCGATCTGCTCGACCTGCTCAGCCTTGAGATCCCCGGGCTTGGTGAATAGTAGTAGCTATTTCTTTACTACTCTGTTTTCTCTTGCTCTGTGTGTTATTATCTTGCAAAGTTTTGTTTTTTACCAAGAGCAATAATGCTGCTGATTACATTGTAGGTAAATTATATTTCAAAATCTTCCATGCATTTCAGGTGCACTGCTCTCCTTCTCAGTAGCGCTGCTACTATGCTTATTTGTTTTCGATTTTGTGTTCATTTCATTGGCCTGTGAAATTATGCATGAGTGTAGTTTAAAGAACTGCGTAATGCTAGACACTAAGGGTCAGATTTTTGATTACCGGCGCATCCTTGCAAAGTAGCAGGGATGCACCAGTAATTGTGCGCCACGCCACCACCACCCATGGTGCGCCGTATTTACAATGCAAAAACAACAAGTGATGGACCGAATGTGGATTATTGTCACACATTCCCCCAGTCAAAAGATCTGGGTCCAAATCCATCGTTTTTTTGCACTCCACACCACCCTGGGTAGCTCAGACGTGGGTCCCAGAGCCTCCACACCACTGGAGTCAAGCTAGCCGGGCTGATGAGAGGTGTTACCTCGAAACCGGTCCGGCCCTCGGATGCTTGATTCCGGTCTGGGAAAGATATGGCTGTTGTAGTTCGGACTGGACTGTTCCCATGGGGCACAGGGTCAGAGCTGATTTGCATAAAGCCATTATCTGACCCAGGGTGGTGTGGAGTGCAAAAAACGATGGATGTAGGCCCAGATCCTTGTACTGGGGTGAATGTAAGACATTGATCTACATTCTGTCCATCAAATTGTTTTTTGTAATTTTCTCCCTGAGTGTACTGGGGTAGCTCAGACGTGGGTCCCAGAGCCTCCACACCACTGGAGTCAAGCTAGCCGGGCTGATGAGAGGTGTTACCTCGAAACCGGTCCGGTCCTCGGATGCTTGATTCGGTCTGGGAAAGATATGGCTGTTGTAGTTCGGACTGGACTGTTCCCATGGGGCACAGGGTCAGAGCTGATTTGCATAAAGCCATTATCTGACCCAGGGTGGTGTGTAGTGCAAAAAACGATGGATTTAGGCCCAGATCCTTGTACTGGGGTGAATTTAAGACATTGATCTACATTCTGTCCATCAAATTGTTTATTGTATTTACAATGCGGCGCACCATGGGCCCAAAACGTCACCGAAGCGTTACACTTCTGTGCCGTAAAGGCGGCGCATTGCTGGAGTTGCGTCGCAACGATGGTGCAGCTCCAGCAAAGCTCTGGGGTTCCCTATCTCCCCAATGCCGCGTCAAGCCGTACGTCTGCTTTAAGCAGGTGCAGGGTTTGAGTCACGCATCATTGTCCTCAAAGTGACTGATTGAAATCTTGTAGATTTCCCTCAGCCACTTTTAGGATGCGTTCCTGCGCAGGAACACCCTCCCTTGCGCCGGAAAGCCCCCTGATGGCGCAGGGCTTTACAATGTGATGCATCTCCCATATGCGTCACGTTGTTAATATACGCCGCACCATGGCGCCTCTTTTGTTCTGCCGCTGCGTCACAAAAGTCACGCAACAACGGAGCAAAAGAGCCGCAAGGGGCTTCTAAATCAGCCCCTACAGACTCAAGTCCAGTCCTTCCTTTGTACACCTGGCAATAAGAAGAAATAGTGGTGGTGGATTGATAGTTTGAGTATTTTAATGACTGGTTAATGTAGTAGGAAACTTTTTAGTATTGTCGCTGATCTGCAATCACGATGGACTTTGTCTGTCACTTCGCGTGCTGCGGACTGCTGCCTGCCAGTCCTAGGTGAACCTTTTTAGTAGTTTGTTTAGTGAGTTACATAACTTTCCAAGTCGACGGTCCGCAAATCAAGCAATACTAATATCGTACTAGACCACATGAGATAGGTCAATATATCCCGTGGAATACTTGTCCATTTGCTATTTCGCCAAAATATTTTGTTATTGTTCTTTTAAAATGTTTGATTTGGTTGACAAATATCATCCATGTTTTGTGGTTTTTCTTTCTTTCTTTCATGTTGTACATCAGCTCCCCCCAGGGGCAAGAGGGCATTGGAGGAGGCTGCTGCTGAACAAGGCCAGGATCGGTCAGGCGAGGGCTCCTTTGCTGGCCCCGGTAAGTTTTAATTTTAATATAGAGTACCTATTTTTTCCTAGCGTTCCTCATTTGATTTTTTCTAAATCGTCTTTGATCTTCTTGTAGACTGTATCTAAATTCCTATCCTGCCTCTACTATGACTCCCTGTGGTATTACTAGATTATTCTTATTAGTCTGTCTGTGTAGCTAACTAAGATTTCACAATTGTCAATTCCATTGGACTCCCATTCTAGTCAGCAATAGCTCTATGCACTGAGTGCAGTCCTCTGGGATTGTCCATAATGTCTTTTCAAGTCTTCTAAATGTTTATGCTTTGACAATTGCCAACAATAAAAAGGCGAATGACCACCAAGAAAGAATAAGATACTACTTTACTTTTGGTTTGGATAGGAGGACAATCCATTCTACTACTGTTGCAGGGACAAATCTGCACAAACAGAACTATGGACACTAAATAGTGCATTGTTTATCAATTATAATAGGAGCAGGTAGACTTTCCACATACCTCAGTGATATCAGACTTTGAAGAATCCCCAATCTCCTTACTGACTAGATAGTGTGGCAGAGTCATTTAGCACCCGAATTCATCGATGATTGATCCCCAATGATGATTATCCAACGCAGGACAAGAGTACGGAGTCAGAGTCCAGAAGTGTCAGAGGCACGGACTCATGCTTGCAAATTACAAAACATGTTGCTCATTCACTCATGACCAAAAACCACAGAGTCCCTTTAAGTTTTAAAGCTTTATTAAAAGTTAAAGTATTTGTTAAAATCAAGCTTGTCATAAAACATAAACGGTTGATTAAAAATGGAAAAGTGCTTATACTCATTTTTTATTTCACACATTTATTGTGGGCGAGCCGAGCCCTCACCTGGTTTGAACTTTCATTTTTCTTTTTGGTGCTGAATCATTGGTCCCTTCGTCCTAATGATTTGTTCTTAGAAGTGAAGCTTCTGTCTGTTATGAGGAAAATGGTGCGTGTTAAAAAGCAAGCATTCATCAGTTGTGCCAAATAATGCTGCAAGACAACACCCTTCCTTGGAAAAAGGGACATTTTTACTTTAGAGCAGACAGTCACAAATTATTAGATTGGTTTCTGTATTCACATTTCTTCATTCCTAGACAAAATACTAGTGAGCGGTGTATGTCTATGACATCAAACATTCTTAAATGTACTTTGTAGGTGGAACATCTGGTGCTGGGCCCAGCGCGGAGGTGGAGGGAAGCTCTGGGGAGGAGGCGGAGCAAGTGCCGGACCAAACTGCTGTGCGGGTTGCCACGGTAGTGGCGGGCAGTGGTAAGCTCTTATATTCCTTACTTATTGAGATTGTAGACTGCATAGTGTGCTGCTCCCAGTGAGAAAACGTAAGGTTTGTCCAGATGAGAGACATGAAGAAGAATGATTGACATTTAGGGGCCTATTATGATGGCGGACGGACCTGAGTCCGTCCGCCACCATAGAGTAGGAGGGACCGTCAACAGGGGCAGCGGCGGTCCCTCCGTGGCAATTAGGATGTGACCGCCACCCTGGCGGTTACATCCTGTATTTTTATCATTGCGGCGGGTGCTGCTTGAAGCAGCACCCGCCGCAATGATAAAAATGTAAGTTGTACATATGCATGCAAAAAGCGGCAGGCACCGCGTGGTGCCTGCCGCTTTGTGCAGGCAAATGCAGGGGGGTACCATAGGTACCCCCCATGTGTACCCCCCACCCCCCTTCACGTCTGGGGGCCCACAACGGGCCCCCAAACAAAAATCCGTATGCCTTTGCACTTGGGAAATGCCGCTGTGTAAAGGCATGTTCCTCCAGACATCCTAATATGGCTGGCGGTGTCTGATAGACACTGCCAGGCATGTTAGTGCTTTTCCGCCGCGGACAGGAGGCGACCGCGGCGGAAAAGCTGCAGACTGAAAAACGATCCCCCAGCCATCCTAATCTGGCGGGGGGTCTTTTTCAGTCCGCTGCGGATTTCCCGCATCCTCCGGGCCGGCGGTGGATTCCGCCGGCCTGGAGAATGCGGGAAATCCGCAATCCTAATCTGCCCCATAGTTTGAATGGATGGATGCCTGGATCATGGTACTATCTGACTCTTAGATAGCATATGTGTATCTAGAGAGAGTAGACGGTCACTGGATGAACTAAGTGTTACTTTGAAGAGCATGTAACACCGCCCCCGCACGTCCGTCCCAGTGTAGGAAAGGCAAGGAAAAGAAGTTGTAATTTTGTTCGAATACTACCATGGATATTAGCAGTAGTTTGTATTGCAAGCACAGCATATATCCGGCTATTACGATGGCCACTCACTACCTCTGTTAATAAGTTTAGTAGAACTCGGTCATTCATGTGTGGATGTATCCCTGTTCACTCAATAAAAAGCAAAGCACCTAAAGTCATCCCATATGTAAGTAAATACATACCATGTGCAGTGATAGATAATCAGATTATTTATCTTCTTCATTTTCCTTTTCTAGTATTCATTGGCACTGTGGGGTGAAAGTTAAATTAATTAAGCAGTAGCCCTTGTAACAGAGTATTCTCAGTGCCACCCGTAATAGAAAAGTAAGAGCATCACCACCTGCATGTACTGGACTGGTACAGTAACGCAAGTCTGTCTCACTCATCATGGCGGGCGTCTGTTTTCCTCAGGTGCAAGTTGACTGCGCTGGAATTATGCCAGCTTGCAGAATTTACCATACCAATTTCGCTAAACAAGAGAGAAGAAGAAGAATAAGACTGGTGTACTGTCATAGTCGACTCTAATGGAGTGAGTCCATAGTGCTCGTAGAATTGATTCCTTAAACTCCCACTAATGTTAGAGCAAGGGTGAAGAAGTGAGAGGTTCGATAGATACTGACCACAATAGTTATGAACTGCACTTGCAAGTTGCTAGTTCTACTGTGACACAACTTTCTGCTGAATCATTTTTTGTTAATCTTAAAGAGCATTGGTTACAGACTATGTCTTTCTTTCTTCATAAAGATGCTCCTTCCAAACCAACCCAGAAGGAGCTGGCTAGACGGGCCCGGCAACGGAGGCTGGAGGCCACTGTCGCTGAATATCGCCGGCTGGTGGCCCAGGAGGAGGGGGACACGCAGTCTACCACAACATCTACCGGGACAGCTGCATCCTCCTCCGCGCTCCCTGGGTCACCCAGTCAGCGCAGGTCTCCAGCGGTACGGAGCCGGGGTACCGCAGCCACCCGCCACCGCCGAGCAAAGAAATCAGCTGCCCCGCACAGCAGTTGCAAGAAACGCATGCACCGCCTTTCCCTGAGGGTTTCCTACCTCGAGCAGGAGCTGCTCAACACGAAAACCCTGCTCAAGACCCTCCGCAAGGAGCATTCCGACCTGGCCCAGAAATTCAACAGCAGCAGCCAGCAGTAGGAGGAGACTGTCCCTTGCCCCTTTTTTAAAGACTTCTGGGGGGTGGGAATTGGGAGTTGGGTTTTTTCACTTTTTCAGACTTTTCACGGACATTCGTTGGGGTTAAGGAGTGGGGGTGGGTTGGGTCTTGTGGGAGATTATTTTTGTCAGGGATATAAATATACTTTAAACTTTATCTTAGCATACATGTTTTTTTTTTACTGCTTTTGAGGCTGGTGGGTGGGGGTTTAGCAGTAACTTTGTTTTGGTGACACTTAAGTGGCATCTTGATTCAAGTTGTGTAATTAATTGCCCAAATGTTTTCAAAACTAAGTGCCTCTCACAGAGTAAGTGAATTCAATAGTCCTAGGACTTTACTAGTACTAGCATCAGTCTCTCGTCTCTCCTAATACTCCATTATACTTCCTCCCCCCAAACGTTTATCTTACCTGTAATTTGTGTTTGGAAATAGGGCTAGGCACAGGGTTGGCTGCACGGCAAATGGCGATTAAGGTTGGCAATCCTGGGCGGATGAAATGTCATCATTGAGTTGGTACTGGTGGTGTTACACAGTGGCAGTTCCAGCATCTGAAAAAAAAGAAAATGAAACCTTGTTTGTCCTTACCGTAGAATTAGAACAGTACGATAGAGAATATAGCAGGTGACAGTACACTAGAACAGTGCCACAATGTAGCCTAACAAATGGTAAAGTATTGAAAGTATAACTAGTACTTGCGTTGAATTTCTTTGACATTGGCTACTACTACAAGAAATAGTACTGAAGGTGAAGGACACAGCAGCGTAATAATTTGCTACTTCTAGGAGGAGGATGTTCTTGATGACCTATCAAGTTGATGGCGCACATGAAAATCTGCTTTCATTTGCCAATAGTGACTGAGTGTGAAGCTGAGTAAGAATAGAATATATCCTCGGATTCCTTCACCAGCCTGTTGCTATGACCGTATCCTCCCCAGCAAGTGTGTGAAATTATTGCTGTCCTTTAGTCACACATCAATCAAAACCACAGAGCCCGGGGAAAGAGGGTTAGGGTTTGTAAAATGGATGGGAATGGGGGATTTTGGGAAAGTTTTTTTGAGAGAAGAAAAAAAAAGCACAGCATGGACAAACAATAATTGAAGATAAAGAAATCTTTGGGTACAAAGCTAACCATAAATCTTTTAAGTGACATAAAGGAAGTGCATGCACTACTGCATGCATGGTTACTGAAAAGTAAGTAGTACTTTTGACAACCGTGAATGACAGAATGCGACAGTACAGGGCTGCAGCGTTTTCACTTGCCTATCTCTGCACTCAGAGAAACACTTCTTACATTAAATTAGGTTTAAAAAATAGCTGAAGTAAAACATATAAAATGGCTGTAGGGATCAATTTAGAAGCAAAGAGAGATCCAAGAAATGTAGAGTCATAGAAGTTCACAGCAATAACATTACTTAAAAGATCATTAGAAATGAACGGATACTGTATGTACAGGAATTTATATAGCGCAAATCACCAAGCGGTTTCTAAGCGCTTGCTTAGGGAACCCGTCCTGGTATTCCCCTGTGAGATAACCCTGGCAGGGTCTCCGCAAGGTGAAAGCCAGGCATCCTGCCTCGAGGGGCCGTTGTGGAGATTAAGCAAGCTATTGCCCAGAGTCGCAGAGTGTGAACCCGTGAATCGAGTAGGCATCGGAGCGAGAATTGTTGAGTCCATGGGCATTTTAGGACTCAAGACCCCGCCGAGCCGGGATTTGAACCCTGGTCCCAGGCTGACCTCTGCTTCCAGGTCTGCCTCCTCTAACCAGTGAGCCACACTTCTCCACCTGTATCTGTATGTTATTGTAGTTGTCCTGTTGAATTTGGTAAGTTGCACGCATCAAACCATTCCTTTTATTAGCGGCACTCCTCCATTCCAGCTGACGCTCCGTCCATCAATGTTGGTGACCAGAAGACAACCTGTCCACTGCCTGCCTGGCGGATGCTGAATTGCGGCTCGCTAATGTGAATCCTGACTTCTTCCTTTTTTTCCCATTGCACAGACTGAAACCCGGCCTGTAATTATTGATGGAAAAACAGGAAGTGGTATTAGAACACCACTGACAAATAAATATAAGGTATGTACGCTGTGTAGTGCAAAAAGTCACACTTTGAGTTTCCTAATAGACAGTACAATATTTTTAAAAGTGCGTACTCTGTCTGAGTCTCCTTTTGAAGGATAAATAAGTATGGGCAAATTAATTTAGCGGATCTTTCACCTCAAGCTAGGTGTACTGTAAACTGTGTTTTAGAACAAAATTAGACCTTCCCAGCAGTGCTCCCACCCAGACCCTTACTAAAGCCAGTCGCAAAAATGTAGAAGACCCCCAATCAGATCTCAAAAAACGAGGCCTAGTAGAAAACTGGTGACAAAACGTACTTTGAAAGTAGGCCCAAATCCCCCCTTACCCACCGTGGATTGTATTCAAACCACTTGCAAGCAAGCAAAAGTATCCATACCCAGCATCGCTCCAAGACTCGCAAACCCCCCCACAAACAGCCCCCCACCCAAACACATGCAATACAAATACTGCTAACCCTAACAAGCCCTAAGTTAAGAATAGTGGCAAACGCTTTCTTTAACTATGCCAAATCCCCCCTTTCCCACCATGGATTTTCTTCAAATCCCTTGCAACCGAAATTACACATTCCCACGAGTGCTCTAAGACCCCAGAACTCAGTTGCAAAACTTTAGAATACCCCGAAACACATGCAATCCTGCTGCTAGGGCTAACCCTATCAAACCCTAAGTTACAAAAAGTGCCAAAAGGCTTTTCCGCATGGATTTTCTCCAAACCAGTATTTATCCGGTATTAGACCTTCCCAGCAATGCCCCAAGACCCGCCAACCCATCCGCAAAAAAGCACAACACCCCGAAACAGCCAAAAAGCCAAAATGGAAAATCTCATACTTACAATATTTTTCGGCCTTCTGTCCAAATGCGCTGTGCAGCTAGGTCATAACTCCTGTTTTCCACCATGGATTTCCTGAAAAGCAAATGCAATCAAAATTAGACTGTGCCAGCAGTGCTCCCAGACCCCAAAACCCACCCACAAACCCCCGGAACTCCCCCAAAGATCACCTCAAAGACAAGCAAGTCAGCAAAAACGCCGAAAATAATTTGCCTCCGATTTGGTCCAAACCACTTTTATCCGGTATTAGAGCTTCCCAGCAATGGCCCCAGAGCCGTCAACCCAGGCGAAAACTAGTAGAAGACCCCCAAACAGCCAAAAAGCAAAAGTACAAAAATGGGGACTTAGTCATTTTCATGGCAATTTCCAAAATCGCTCCGCGTGCGCTCTGCAGCTAGGCCCTAACTCCCCTCTGCCACCATGGATTTGCTTTAAACCTCTTGCAATCAAAAGTATCCATACCCAGCAGTGCTCCCAGACCCCGAAACCCACCCACAAACACCAGGAAGCCCCCCAAACAGGCCCCCAAAAACATGATAATGAGCAAAAAGTGAAAAACGTTTTCAAGTCTGATTTGGTCAAACCAGTTTTATCCGGTATTAGACCTTCCCAGCAATGCCCCAAGACCCGCCAACTCACCCGCTAAGAAGTAGAACACCCCCACAAGTGCAGAGTCTTTCTTCATTGGGCGTAATCCAGCCCTCTGCTGTGAGGGAAATAGGAGTCTGGAGGAGGAGGATAGAGGAGCATGTTCTTGTGAACTTGTGAACCTGAGGAAGGCAGACTGCGGCACCTTCAAATCAATAAGCAAATAAGTGAAGACAGTTCTGCTGATGGGCTTGTTTTTGTGATTAGATGATTAAAGTTTTAATTATATTAAGTGTGCAAAACAAAGAAAGACAGACACACAGGAATAAAAGTGAATGAGGACGAAAAAGAAAGTTATTGATTCATTGGCTCATTTTCAGGGCTCGGTGTCAGGGAATATGAGTTCGTCCTCATACTCTGCGAATTCAGGCAGGAGTAGGTCAGTGTCAGCTAACAGAGAAGAAATGCCCTCATCTAAGTTGCTGTCCTCCTCGTCTTCATCCGGCGTGTGTTCTCGTACTTTGTAATCTGGTGGTATGAGGTGCTGATTCATCTTGATCATTGTTAACCTCTCCACATTTTTGGGCGAGAGGCGGGTCCGTTTGCAAGTTACAATGCCACCAGCAGCACTGAAAACAGGTTCAGAAGACATGCTTGCGAGTGGGCAAGACAAGTATTTTATAGCCAGGTTAGAGATCTGTGCCCACAATTCTTTTTTCCCATGCCAATACGCCAATGGGTCAGCATTAACATAGACCTCTGTTGAGTCATTCAGATAGTCCTGCACCATCGACTCAAGGTTCTCCACGGTTCCTCCACTTTGCTTACTTTTTGATGGGACCTTTTGAGAACCAAACCCAAGCAGAGTTAGCCAATCCTCTTCTTCACCCAATGTTACTGTTGTGTCTGGTGCAGATGATCCGGTTGCCGGTGTCTTTAATGGCTGAGAGGTCACTTCTGCCACAGCCACAGGTGCAGAAGTGGATTATTTTGACTGGGGATGGCCTGCTGATGCTTATGTACTGCCTTTTCCTTCAATTTTCTGCCGTTCTCTTTCAAACCTCATGGCTGACAAGGCTAGCCAATGTTTGTACTTTGTAACATCTTCGTCACCAAAAGGAAAGAATGCTCTGCCTGCCAGCGCCTTTTTGTAGCGTGGATCCAGAATAGTAGCAAAAATGTAATGCTGTTCTGAGTGGATCATTTGAAGACGTTCATCGCCAAGTTAGCGCTCTAATAATATCTCCGCCAAAACAAAAGCTTCTTGCTTTTCTTCATCTTTTTGAAACATACAGTCCTCCCTGCTGACTGCAGGCGTGAAGACCTCAAAAGGACGAAGCATGTCTGTCATGCTTTTAACTAGCGTCCATTGCGCCGCATCTAGCCTCAGGTCCTTCTGAGCTGCACCCAGTGTTAAGAAATACTGATCGAGTACCGTACACTGCTCATACAGACGCTCAAGCATGTAGAAGGTTGAGTTCCAACGTGTTGGCACCTCCTGGATGAGTGCTTTCACTGGCATTCGACGTTCATGTAGCAGGCCCCTCAGATGCTTCCGGGCCTTAAAAGAATGGCTGAAATGGTTGCACATTCTTTGGCAGGTGGTCACTAACTTGCACACTGGATTGTCTTCACTCAAGAATTTTTTAACAACCAGGTTTATACAGTGCGCCAAACACGGCACTCTGAAATAGTTACCCAGATCCATGGCCTTAACTACATTATCCGTGGAAACATAACCAATCTTGCATTTTTTGGGGGACAGCCAGTGAAAGACCTTTGTGTTAAATTCATTCAAAATTTTTCTGCTGTATGACGTTTCTCCAAGGCAAACATGGCTAGTGTTGCATGTTTCCGAGCAGCTTTAAAAGAGACCCAGTTTGCAGTGATGCACATGTAATCAGTGCCTGCGCCACTGGTCCACATGTCTGTTGTCAGATGTATAGTGTGAACAGCACTCTTCTGCAAAACTGCCCCAATCACATACAGCACATCTTCATGTAGTGCTGGAACCGCAACTCTGGCAAAATAGAACCGGCTACGAACCTTCCATTTAGGGCTGAGCGCTGCCACTAATTCTAGAAAACCAACCCCTTCTACAAAAGAAAAAGGGAGAAGGTCCAGAGCTAGCATTTTAGCCAGCTTAGTGTTATACAGACGCGTCAGTGGGTGGTTGCGTTCATATGGTGCTTCTGAAAACAACATGGTTCTAATGTTGGCCTGGACCATTTTACGGGATGATGAGGACTTCTTTGACCCAGTTACGCTCGCTTATGAACTTTTTCGCATTGGTGTCTCACTCTCTCCCACACTCTTAGTGTGGCTGACAGGGGGTGTGCTGACAGGGGTACTGGGTGTAAGTGAAGTGTTTGACGCTTCTTCCTCCTCGTCATCATCAGATGAAACATCAACGTTTTGTTGACTTGCAATTCAGGCTTCCTTGATCTCCTTTAGGTGCGCAAACCATTGGACAGCATGCTGTCTCTCAAGATGACCTCTCTGGCCTCCGGTACCATAGTTGGTACCAAACTTACCACGACTAACTGCAAACTTACAAATGCTACAAATGGCTATGTTTTCCTTTTTTGGGAAAACACTAAAGAAGTCCCAAACTGCAGACTTGAAATGTCTATGGGGGCCGGAGGAGGCGATACCGGTGGTGGTCATGCTGCTAATGCCAGATGAAGTGGAGGATGTGTGTTGACAAACTTTACTACGTTGTGCACTTACACCACCACTAATTGAGGTCGAGGTGGATGGAGGTCCCATCTGGCGAGGAAGAAATATGGAAGCGGTAGGTGGTGGTGTACTACTAAACTCCAATGATGGTAGTGTTCCCATTGCCTCCTCGTCGACAACATCATCACGCTCTTCAGCTTTTCGGGCTAGGGTCAAAATGTCTGTTTGCTGCATGCCCGCTGAGGCTGGAGTGAAGCCTATGATGACTGCGTTGTCGTTGTGAGAGTCTTCATCAGCAGGAGTATACGCCACTTCTTGTTGAGCGTCATCACACTCCATAACTATGAGAGTTTCGGGGACCTTCCTTTTACGCTTAGCTACCTTTGTCAGATCATGGTGTGCCTCACTCTCGACGGCAGTGGTGTTTCCCAAGTTTGATCCATATCATTAGAAGGAGGTGGGCTTGAAGAAGATGTAGTTACCATCCTTGATCTTTTCCTTGCTAGGGATGTGGAAGACAATGAATGATCATCAGGAGGAGTGGCTTCCTCAAATGATACCTTGGCTTGAATGTCAATTACCTGATGTGCCCCTACTTCGGGAGGAACAACTATTGTGGGCACTTGTGCCCCTCCATGCACCTCTGCTTGCGCATCTCCTTGCGCTGCCTCTCCTTCCACATGTACTTTTGCATGTACTTGCACATGTGGTTGTTGTTGCGGCTGTGGTTGTTCAACACTCGTCAGATGAGTTACAACAACCTGTGTTGATTGAGGGACATTGCTGCTACTTTCTTGCGATGAGCCAACATCGCTGGTCGATGGTGATTGAACAAGTAGACTGGCTGCCTCTGCAGCACTCAAGGGCTTGGACTTAAGTTGGCGTGGTGGTGGTGGCACTGAGCCCAATGGAACGGGGGTGCTGCTCCCAGCTTGGTCCCCAGCAGATCCCGCTGCTGCTGCAGGCGTACTTTTTTTTTTTATTCCCAAAAAATGTGGCGGGCGGCACACCAGTCTCCTTGGTAACTTGCTTCTTCTGCTCCTTACTAGCAACTTTCTTGCTAGAGGAGCTACGGGGAACTTTTTTTGGGGCCATATTCTTCAGAGGTCAGAACAGCAGGCCGCAGTTGCACGAGTTGCAGAGTTGTCTGTGGCCAGACGTGACGTCGCGTGACGTTATGCTGCACACACACACCGCTGCAGGACGTCTTACTGGCACTGGTGGTTCTCTTGAGTCTTGTGCACCTAAAAGACAGAGGAACATCAGTTCAGTTATACACCCCAAAAACTCGAAAACCACATAAAAATCAGCACAATCCCATGTCAACCAAGCCCTCAATGATGTTTAAATTCAAGACACCCCACAGAAAGACTAGGCCCATGCACCACTCACTACCCCTGGGCATAATGGATGAAAGCTAGGCAAAATGGGTGCAGGCCTGAGAACACTGCCTGCATTCAAAATGGCCCCTTGCCTCCCAGCACATGGCCAGGGCCTGCCTGTACCAGCACTCAAAATGGCCCCCACCCACATGGCCAGTCCCCATGAACACCCCAAAAAATCGAAAAACATAGAAAAATCAGCACAATCCCATGCCATTCATGCCCTCCATGATGTTTAAATTCAAGACACCCCACAGAAAGACTAGGCCCATGCACCACTCACTACCCCTGGGCATAATGGATGAAAGCTAGGCAAAATGGGTGCAGGCCTGAGAGCACTGCCTGCATTCAAAATGGCCCCTTGCCTCCCAGCACATGGCCAGGGCCTGCCTGTACCAGCACTCAAAATGGCCCCCACCCACATGGCCAGTCCCCATGAACACCCCAAAAAATCGAAAAACATAGAAAAATCAGCACAATCCCATGCCATTCATGCCCTCCATGATGTTTAAATTCAAGACACCCCACAGAAAGACTAGGCCCATGCACCACTCACTACCCCTGGGCATAATGGATGAAAGCTAGGCAAAATGGGTGCAGGCCTGAGAACACTGCCTGCATTCAAAATGGCCCCTTGCCTCCCAGCACATGGCCAGGGCCTGCCTGTACCAGTACTCAAAATACCCCCCACCCACATGGCCAGTCCCCATGAACACCCCAAAAAAATCGAAAAACACAGAACAATCAGCACAATCCCATGCCATCCATGCCCTCCATGATGTTTAAATTCAAGACACCCCACAGAAAGACTAGGCCCATGCACCACTCACTACCCCTGGGCATAATGGATGAAAGCTAGACAAAATGGGTGCAGGCCTGAGAACACTGCCTGCATTCAAAATGCCCCCTTGCCTCCAGGCACATGGCCAGGGCCTGCCTGTACCAGCACAAAAAAATCACCACAATCCCATGCCATCCATGCCTTCAATGATGTTTGAATTCAAGACACCCCACAGAAAGACTAGGCCCATGCACCACTCACTAGCCCTGGGCAAAAGGCCCCAACAACAGCCCAAAAATCGAAAAACACACAAAAATCACCACAATCCCATGCCATCCATGCCCTCAATCATGTTCAAATTCAAGACACCCCACAGAAAGACTAGGCCCATGCACCCCTGAGTACCCCTGGGCATAATGGATGAAAGCATGGCAGACTGGGTGCAGGCCTATGGCACAACAAAGCACACTGTCTGGCTTCAAAATGGCCCCTAGACCCCCACCAAATGGACAGGCCCGGCCTGCACCAGTCCTCAAAATGGCCCCCACCCACATGGACAGGCCCATGAACACCCCAAAAAATCGAAAAAACACACACAAATCACCACAATCCCATGCCATCCATGCCCTCAATGATGTTTAAATTCAAGACACCCCACAGAAAGACTAGGCCCATGCACCACTCACTAGCCCTGGGCAAAAGGCCCCAACAACAGCCCAAAAATCGAAAAACACACAAAAATCACCACAATCCCATGCCATCCTTGCCCTCGAGGATGTTTAAATTCAAGACACCCCACAGAAAGACTAGGCCCATGCACCACTCACTAGCCCTGGGCAAAAGGCCCCAACAGCAGCCAAAAGAATCGAAAAACACACAAAAATCAGCACAATCCCATGCCATCCATGCCCTCCATGATGTTTACTTTAAAGAGACCCCACAGAAAGACTCAGTCCATGCACCACTCACTACCCCTGGGCAAAAGCCCCCAACAACAGCCCAAAAATTGAAAATTCCAAAATTGTAGTTGCAGCAACTGTAATGCCCCAAACAAACTTACTTGTAAAATTTCTAATCCAAAAGTGATCCAAAGAAAGTCAAAAAGGCCTCAAATCCAAATATCCAGCAGCATCCACAAAAAGTAATCCTTCCAGGTCAAGATCCAAATGAAAGTGACCAGCACATGAAGAAAGCACTGGGAGGAGCCTGCTGGACAGGAACAGGAAGTTGGAGACTGTGGGGCACTTCCTTCCTCACCCCCCCCAAAAATGGACTCCTTGCAAAAAAAAGTGCAGGCAAATATCAACCTGAGGAGTTATTCTGATAAAAATCATAATTTTCAGAAGGTTTATGCTGCTTGCTGGTGGATTTCTTGTGCAGAATTGCAAATTCTGTAATTTCACGAGTGCGAGATTGTTGCTGCCCGCCGCATCTACGTGTTCACAATTGCGAACTCTCGCGATGCGTGCTGTGCAAGGTGGCAAGCCGCGATTACATAATCGCGGTCGCCAAACTCCCGCCGGATCCCGCAGCAAGATCCAAAATGGCGCAGCACTCGCAAAATATTGAGAAAAACAACTCGGCAAACGCTGAATGACAGTAAGTGAACGCCGCGCGCCGCAATATTGTATCACCAAGCAAAAAAATCAGCCGCGTGCGAATTTGCGGATTTTCGGCAAATTCGCGAGAGTTCGCAGATTGCGAATTTACCGAAAATCCGCAATCGGAACGGATTTTACGCCCATGCTTACTAATAATGCCTTTTTCTTTCGTGCTTCTGATGTAGATTGACCAATCGATTTCTGTTTGGGGGTCATAACTGTTGACGATGCTCGCAAATTCGCTGTCTATTTCAGTATTCGAAAAATTATGAGGGCCCTGAGGGGCCGATTTAAAAAAAAAATGTTGACAGAAACCTTTGCGGGAGTGTACTCAACAACCTCCCACAGTTTCATGGTTTTCGGATGAATGATGTAGTAATGCATAAAGGACAAACAGACAGAAAGACATACTTTCGTTTATATATATATATATATATGGATGCATGTATTCAAAGTCTTGTGGGAAAGTAACTGAAGCCGATGTCAGTGAGAAGTATGTTTTGAATGCGATACTGCAGGTGTGAATTTTGCAGTGGGCCAGTGATATGGAGAGTAATTGGTTGTAGGTGAGTTGTGCTGCAAACATTTATTTTTATTTATTTATTTTATTTATAAAGTTTTATATAGCGCTAGCTAGACCTGTGGGTATCAGAGTGCTTTACATACACAAAGGAAAATAAAAAAATTGCATAACATCGCAGGACATGAGGATGCATAAAGATAAAAAGTAAAGATATAATACTTATGTATCCAGTGAGGGTAGAAGGACGCAGGTGGCTGACACAGTCAGAAAATCAAAATCCTTGAAGGTCAAAGTTAATGGGGAGTCCACTAGGTTATTAATGCCTAGGATGGTTGCCTCAGTCAGTAAAGTATTGGTTGAGAAGAAAGAGTTTCTGGTTGTTTTTGAAGCAAGGGAAGGAGGGGTTGCATCTGAGGTCGACCGGGAGTGCGATCCACATCCTGTAAACGTTGCCAGAGAAGGACCCTCATTGCGTCGTTTTCTTTTTCAGTTTCGGAGGAATGAGAAGAAGTGAGTTGGTGCTTCTCAGAGTTCTGGATTTTACTGCTTTTACAAGTTTGCTGTTTTGCTAGTTTGGGGATTGGGTGTGAAGGGCCTTGTGAGTGATGCAGGCCAGTTTGAAAATACATCTACCTTCCATGGGAAGCCAGTTGAGTGCGTTGAGGGTAGGTGAGATGTGTTCAAATCTTTTTACACCAGTTATGAGTCAGGCTGCCATGTTAAGGACTGACCTTAGTGGGGCTATGTGAGTTTTTGGTGAGCCCAGTTTAGAAAGGACTAGGGATTGTACAATTGTCTGGAGATCATCTTGAGGAATTAATGATTTAATTTTTGAAGAGTTCTTGATGTGGTCCTTCATTGACAAGTTCTTGTCCAGGGTAATGCCTAGTGACTTTACTGAGTTGGATAGGACGAGGCAGCAGTTTAGAGCATCAAGTACCTTGAGCCACACTTGAATTGGTTGGTGGTTACTTTTCGGAGAGAACAGTATTAATTCTGTTTTGTCCAGGTTCAGTTTTAAGTGGTTTGCATTAAACCAGGTTTGGATCTTGGTTAGCGTGACATTGAAGTGTCGGACATCACTGGATGATTTGATTCTGTAGTATATTTATGTGTCGCCAGCATATAGGTGGTAATGAACCCCTGTTTGTTTCAAAATAATAGCAAGGGGTTCCAAGAAGAGATTGCAAGAAGTTCCATGAAGAGATTGAAGAGGAATGGTGAGTGGATCGATCCCTGCAGGACTCTAAGTTTGACTTATGATTGTACAGAGAGGCAGGAGTTGATTTTAATCTGTTGCGAATGGCTCTTCAGAGTCTCAAGTAAAGCTCAATGGTTTACTGTGTCAAATGCTGCTGATAAGTCAATAAGGATGAGGAAGCAGGCTTCACCTTCATCTAACGCTCTGTGAATATCATCTGCAATATTGAGCATCGCTGTTTCGGCGCTACAACCTTTCAGGAAACCCGACTGAAAGGTGTCGAGGAGGTTAAAGTTGTCAATATGTTTGTTAAGTTGTTGGAGAATACACTTCTCCAATGTTTTTGCTAGGAACAGAAGGTTGGAGATAGGTCTAAGGTTGTTGAGCTCGTTGGGGTCGGCCCTTGGTTTCTCGAGTATGGATGTGAAAACTGTAGGCGAGTATTGGTTTTTTTTTTAAACATATTTTATAGATTTCAATAGCTTGTAACTCACAGTATCATGATATACATCTTATTCAGGCCTTTTTCCGTACAATTCTTCAATGCATTACATTATCCCATTGCGTCCATTTAATTGACATATGTTGCAGCGATTGGTAGTGTTGAAAACAGCTACGGTCTTATGGACGTATCATAATTCCAGTTTTCATATATGTAACAAAAGATTATTATCATAAACTGTTACCCAACTCCCCCCATCCATTAACCCCCGGTCTCAATCCCCATATGAAATTGCTCAAGAACCACATCAGTCATTGCAGATTCATAAGTAATGCATGCACAGATGTACAGTACCAATTGCTATATACTTTTTCTAAGTATGGGCGCTGCTCTTACATTCCATTGTATAGAACTTAACATTCCTGATCTATATTGATTAATTTCATCTCCTCCATCATAGCTTCCCATTTCAGTGCTATTGGTGTCTTTCGTAGCCCCCTTATCTCCTCTCTGCACAGCGCGGCGCCCTCCGCAACATTTCCGTATGCCAGCTTGATATAGCTGGGCGTTTACGTGACTTCCATCGCATGGTGATGGTTCTGATAGCTAGTATGAGCGTTAGGTCTATAAAGCGGTATTGTACCTTATGCTTGGATAACCTTTTGTGTAGGCCTAAAATGCATTCCTCTACTGTGTTTTGTACTACGTGATGTGCAGCTTCCCCAGTTACTCTTCAAACCGTGTCCCAGTACCCCTTCACTTTCGGGCATGCCCTTGGCATGTGAATTAGGTCCGCTCCTTCTGACAAACATCTTGGGCATTAATGTTGCGTCTGGGGGAACATTCTATCCAATTTATGCGGAGTAAGGTAAGCTCAGTGTAATACCATAGTCTAGATAAATTAAAACTTTGCATTTCTCGAGGTTTTCCTGGAGTGTTAAAGTACCATTGACCATTCCTTTTCTGTCAGGTCCCTGCCTATGTCCTCATTCCATACGGTCTTCAGTGCATTCAGGGAGACCTGTGTATGGAAGCTAATGTCTGTGTATAGCCATCAGATTAGGTGCCTACCCATATAATGTACCATCTTGACCAGCTCGTTGGTGGGGGGTTCCCTCCTCTGTGGAGCCCAATGTGTTTTTTTGTATTGAAGTAGTGCAGCATGCGTCAAATATAGCTGTGCTGGGCCCCCCATTTCGTTACCAAAGGTGTCATGGTCAAGCAGTGTCTCATCTCTGAATAGGTCTGCCACTGTGCTAATACCTACATCTAACAAGGGTGCCAGTTTGCGCTTAGTGAGCCTGCCGTCAGGCAATTGAATACCCAACAGCGGGATCTTACCCGCGTATGCAGGTGGTGTATGCGTATATTGCAGTGCCGCCTTACAGCACTTGAGAGCACTGTTTAACAAAGGAGGGAGATCCCTTGGGGGGTCTATTACCAGGAAGCAGCAATACGTGCAATGCCCCGTTATCTATTTCTGTATCTGTGTAACCTATTTCCTGTAGGTTACGCCAACCCGTCCAATATGAGGCGTAATATTATGCGCGAAAGTCCGGCACGCCCAGACCCCCCATGCGAGTACCCACTTGCAATTTGTTCAGGTTTATATGTCTTCTATCCTTGCCCCATATAAGATCTGTAAGCAAAGTATTCAGTATTTTAAATGTGGCCTGTGACACTATTAGTGGTAGATTAGTACAATAATACAATGATCTTGGCAGAACCACCATTTTGGCTAGCGCTGCTCTCCCCACAACAGATAACGGCTGTGCTGTCCAGAGGCGACATCGGATCGCTATTCTCTGATTGCTCTGTGTAAATTGCCATCTATCATATACTCGTGTGTCCTATTTATCTGAATGCCTAAATACTTAAATGTGTTCAGGGTTACCTGAAGCCTAGTATTTCCAAATTCTGCTCTATGATGCCGGCATGTTCCTTAAAAAAGAATGCGTGTGATTTTGCAGTGTTTATGGCCAAGCCAGACAAGGCTTCAAATTGGCGGTTTGTCTCGTATATTGGGGTCAGAGGAAAGCAGAGGTCTTCCAGGTACATAATAATGTCATCGGCATACGCCGAGAAGAGATGTGATGTGCCCCCAATCGGTATTTCCCGATCCAGAAAATCTTGTCGCAGTTTTATAGCTAATAGTTCCAGTGCCAGTATAAAGATGAGAGGCAACAAAGGACATTCTTGCCTGGTCCCTTTATATATGGAGTATTCGTCTGATATCTGACCTCCCGTTCTTGCACGCATCGTTGGGGCCTTGTAGAGTAGGCGCAGCCAGGCTGTGTATCCCTCTGGTATCCCAAATTTCGACAGTGCCTGAAACATATACTCCTAATCGAAGGAGCCGAATGCTTGTCTAAGATCTAGCGAAATACATCCGACGTGAGGGTATTGGTTTGGAGCTTCTGTCATTAAATAGTGCAGTTTCCTAATATTTAGTGATGTGCTATGCGCTGGTAAGAACCCTGTTTGGTCTATATCATTCAGTTTAGGCAGGTAGGGCAGAAACCTGTTGGCCAGCACTTTACTTAAAATGTTATATTCCGTGGTTAATATCGATAACGGGCGATAGTTAGCCATATCTGTGGGGTCTCTTCCTGGCTTCTGTACTGATATAACTAGTGTTTGGGCTGTGGTGAGGGACAGAGAACCCTTTTCCCATACTGTTTTAAATAATTTTTCTTATTGGGGCACTAGGGCGTCTGAATATGCGGCGTAAAATTCAATTGAGAGTCCATCCATACCGGGGGTTTTATTGCAAAGTAATCCCTTCATAGCGACTCTGATCTCATGTTGGGTAATGGGCCCTGTGAGGTGCTTTCTGGGCTGTCGCCGAGATTTCCGGGAATGTTAAAGTGGATAGAAAAGCCTCCATTTGTTCCCTTGCAATGTAATCTGAGGCACCCGTATAGTGCGGCGTAATAGTGTCGGAAGGCAGCATTGATATCTGCTTGACTATTTACTGTGCCTTCGCCCCCTGTGTTAATTTTATGTATAAATACTGCAGGAGGTGCATCCCAAACCAATCTAGCGAGTAAAGTCCCTGCCTTATCTGCTTCAGCATGGGCACGTCGTGTATACGCCTGGTAGTCTATGACCCTCAGTGATTCTAAGAGCTCAGCGTGCTTGATTCTTGCCTCTTGCAATGGGCCCTTCTGGTCTTCTTTAGTTATTGCTTCTTGTTCTAATCTACACATTCTCTCTTCCACCTCTACTAGGGACCTATGCAGTTCCTGTCTGGCACCCACGGTCACACTAATCACTTTTTACCTTATTGCTGCCTTTAATGCGTCCCATTCCACGAGTCTGCTCATCACCGTATTGCTATTTTCTGCAAAGTAACACTATATAGTTTCTAAAAGGTCACTACGGAATGCTGAATCTTCTAACATTTGTGGCCATAAACGTCATGTGGGAACCGGGGTGGGCACTCTTCCCCATACAATAACTAACTCCAGCGGGCTATGATCTGAAAAAGTTTTGGGCAAATATGTGGTGTGAAGCGCTTGCATCGCTATCCTATCTGAGCAACGTATCCTGTCTATTCTGGTATGGAGATCATGTACTGGGGAGTAGAAGGAGTATTCCCTGTGCGCAGGGTGTCTCATCCTCCAGACGTCGCATAGCCCCCAGCCCTCTGCCCACCTACCCAGTGCCTTAAACACACCAGCTCCGTGTAAGGGCGGGTGCGATCTGTCTAGTGACACATCCTTTACTGCGTTGCAGTCCCCTCCCACTATCCATGGGTGCACATCCCATCCCGCCAGTGGCCCACTCACTATGCCCCAATACTTATCTTGATCAAAATTAGGGGTGTATACTGTGCCCAACACCACCGGCTGTCCATCTAGTGTACCTTTCATAAATATATATCTACCTAATTTGTCAATCCTCTGGTCCAGCGCTATAAATGGCACTCCATGCCATATCCAAATTGTGGTCCCTCTCGCATAACTGGAATAAGAAGTGGAGAAGATTTGTCCTCGCCATTTCTTTCAGAGGGTCACCACCTCGCTGTCTATCAGATGAGACTCCTGTAGGTATACTATCTGCGCCTTACGGCGCTGTAGTTGTGCATGTATCCTGTGACGCTTGCGCACTGTGCCCATACCCTGTATGTTCCACATTATTTTGGTGTATTTACCCGGCGCATGCATTGTGTCGTGTTCTGTGTCTGGTAGGACTGCAACGTGGTTCCCTAGTAGATCAGCTCATCTATATCAACTTGCGTGTTGAGACCGTCCCTCCCCCCAACATACCAAATACTCGGTCTGGTTGTCAAACTATACCGGACCATGGAGCGTAACAGAACCAATAAGAACTTAGTGGTCATGGAAAGAGCCTTCACCATGTGGGGGACAACGCCAGCGCTCTGCATGCAGTTTATACATACAGTTTTACATGTTCACAATATCACACAAAAGCTTCTACGGTACCCTGGGCCCTAATAACATTGTGCCATCTACAATAAGTCTGCCGTTACCGTGATCATCTTAACAATGGATGTGCAGTGCAGTTACAAAAAGTGATACTTGCACAAGTCCAGTCAGCCATACAGTTCATTAATCAGCTGCGAGTGGCAGAAGGAAACAGGGCCGCACTGCCTTCAGAGTCTTATTAATGTGTTGCTTATTCTTCAAATGAAGGCTTGGTGTCCAGTCGCGGGGTGTTCGTAAAAGTGGCCGCAGCAATAATCGCCTGTGACTTATTCTGTTGCGAGGTGACATAGCGACGTGACGGAATTCGGCCCGATCATCCGTTGCCTCGACTGGTGGAGGTGCCAGAGGCAGTTCGGCCCCTGTCAGTGAGTTGTGAGGCAGATGTTGCAGCGTTGGTTAGTTCCATCACTTCCAGACAGTCTTCAACGTCCCCAGGGCTTTCGAAGAAGTAGGATTTCTGATTGTGTAGTATTTTTAACCGTGCTGGGAGGAGAAGTGCATATTTCAGATTCAGATCTCTGAGTCTCCGTTTGACCGCCATAAAGGAGGACCGCTGCCTCTGTACCAGCATCGTGTAGTCAGGATACAATGAGATTCTCGCATTCTCAAAATTTATCGGAGCTGATTCTCGAGCTTTTTGTAGAAGAGTGTCTCTTTCTCGATAGTTCAGCAATTTGACTATGAGGGGCCGTGGTGGGGCCCCCGGCTTTGGTCTGCCGGTAGGTATTCTGTGCGCACGCTCGATGCAGTACTGTGTGGAAAGGCCCTCTGTCGTGATGTGATCCCTAAACCATTGTTCCATATATTGTATTGCGTTATTCCCTTCACTTTTCTCCGGCATGCCAATGACACGAATGTTGTTCCTTCGTGCTCTGCCTTCCGCATCTTCCACACGGTTAAGTAAGGTTGCAACCTGTAGCTGTTTCACATTGGTTTCGTTCTGGGTCTGTCTTGGGATCACCTCAGATAGCGACGCCGTATTTTATTTCACCTTGTCTGAAATCTTCGCGTGGTCCGCCCGCAGCAAATTAAGGCCAGTGGTCAAGGTCCTAATCTGAAGATCTTTTGCTTTCCTGGATTCTCGTACTTCTTGTAGTATGAGGTTTAACTTATCCACAGGTGCAGGCACAGCAGTGGGCAGGACACAACGTGAAAAAAGTGTGCTGTCCACACGGTCCGCTATGTTCTGGAAAGAGTCCAGCTGCTCTGGTCCTGTTGTTTCGTTCTGTTACGCCCCATTGTCCTGGGCAAGTAGAGTGTATGTTATAGGTGGCAGTACTCTCCAAGCCGGTCATCCGTGTTTCCTTATGTTTTGGATGCAGCAGGCACTCCAGTCCCCTTTCAGGTTCTCCAACTACACTCCCTGTGCAGCCTACAATGTGATATCCTAGGCTGGAAGGCCCCAGGCGGTCCGCAGCAATAACGCCGCAACAGTAATCCCAGCTGCTGGTTGTTCAGAAATGCACACCGCAAGTCTCCACCACTCTTCATTCTATGTCGACATTCCAAGCAAACGTACTTTGTGGCAGTAACCAAGGGCCTGCAATTGAGGTAATCGTTGCCCAGCTCCCGGCAGCCGCCGTGTTTCAGGTTTCCTTCCTCTGTGCTGCTGGAGGCCCTGGAATTAACTTCCTGTTGTATCTCTGGCGCCACTTGAAACAGGCCGACACTGCACAATGTAATCTCAGCCCTTTCAGATCTAGTCAGGTATTGCAGGCCATGATACTTCTCCAGGCCGCTAGCTACTCCCGTGCCGAGATCCCTTCCGCAACCCCCAGATCTCCTTGTTACAACTGCAAATGGCACCTACGTGGCTGTACACAGCCGTTGGGGAGCTACTCTCCGGATCGTCACCAGGTACATGCCGCTCTCTGCTCATACTAATGTCCACACATTTGTCATATCACTCCAGCGCCCCACTTTGTTTTCTACATACGGGTGTGGTACTATTTACATTCCGACACAGCTCGTTTTTCCACTGCATGGGGAGGTAGGCCGACTTGCAGCCCCGATCTTGAATAAGTTTAGTGCCCACCTCACAGGCCCGCCTTCCTCCTTGCGTGCTGCGCTCGGTTCTTACATCAGCGAACCCTCCGACCCCTCATGCTGACTGCAGAAGCGCTATCACACTGTAGCGGCACTTATCTGCACCAGCCCTCTGTTATCCAACGGCGATCGGCAGCGGCTCTTTGTTGCAGGTCCGGAATGGCGCCTCCCATTAGCTGCGGTGCCAGGCCTTCGTGTCCAATTCACCGAGCTCGATAGCACTGGGGTCCGCGGTTGTTGCACCAAGTCTTCGTGCCCCCTCCGGTCAGCTGTATCCACACTGTCGGTCTGTCTTTTGCAGATTTGGCAAATGTATTGCAGGATTTTAATATAGCCCAGGTCCGGAGCTCGTCTAAAAGATGACCGCCATATTTGGAACTTAGCCTCGCCCCTAGGCGAGTACTGTTGAATGTGATTCACAGGGTGAATGGTATTGCACATGTGATTCTGACCAAGAAGTGCCATATGAGGGTGGCTTTGGGTGGTAGTGTTACAGGAATGTGTTTAGGCGAGTATTTATGCACATGAGTGGTTTGGACTATTGCTTGAGATCTGGAGAATGCAGGTCAGGATTAAAGCAGAAAGTCTAGAGGGGGTATGTACGACAAAGCTGAAAGTTATTGGTAGAGTTGCAAGTTAGGGTGTGGTATATTAGTCGATTAGAGGTGCATTGTAGGGTTGTGCAAAGGACCTGCAGAATGCAAGTTAGTATTAAGGGATATTGTAAAGCTGTGTATGAAGAGCTGTTATGAAGGAGTAAATCTATACTGAGGTGTAGCAGCAGAGCTGTTTTATATGCAAGAGGTTTAGATGGGGATTCAACTGTATTACCTGACTTCTGTATGTGAAAGTATTTTGATGAATGTAGACTAAGGGTAAGGTGCATTAGCGGTACTGTATATAGAGCATGGGTAAAGGGGTTACAACTGAAGTGCACTGGTATAGCTGTGCGTTGGACCAGCAAATGTTTCTGTGTCACAGTTGAGGTCATTGAATTGTATCTTTGAGAAGGGGCTCACAGGAAAAGGCTGTGTTGCATTGGTAGATGTGTTTAGTAGTAGGGTCTCAAAGCCTAGAGTTGAGGTGCATTAGTAGAGCAGTGTGTAGGAGCAAATAATTGCAACGTGAGATGGAGCAGCAGCTCACCTTAAAAGAACCCAATAACCCTGATGTGTTTGCAAAGATAATGCTGACATTGTACGAAAACATAATAGAATGAAAGTAGCCTCAGTGATCGATCTGCACTACTAAAGACAGGCATTTAAAACAGACAGAGGCGTTACCATTTCAGGATTAGTACCAATGCAAAAGGACATGCTGGGCGCAAAGCACTCAAAAGTCCTAGAACTTACCACTCCACAAAAAAGAAGCATTGGCATAGCCAATAGGTCTCGCCTTTGGGACCTTATAAGTGTTCAGACATGCAGCACGTTATCCTGGGGGCTGTTCCACCAGGGATTGATGAGCTATATTATTACTATTTTTGCCATTCACAAAGCCATCTTCATCCAAAAAAGATAATGTGCAATTGCTTAGCATGGCTGCTATTCCCCTTTTGGGAAATTGTAGCAGAAATTAATTATATCACAGTATATATCTATAGAACTCATAAGGGGTACACAATGTCTGAAAAGCTGATCCAATTGCATCAATTCAGTTGCACCACGGAGAGAGTCATGTCATTTTTTTTTAACTTTACTACTTTCTGAATGACAAATTTTGCGCAGTCTCCCATATTGTGGAACTAAGGTGTGATGGGAAGAAGGGTAGACATGGGCACAACTTGTGTTTACTTATTTACTTTAAACAAAAAAACTATTTGAGGGAAATTATATAAAAGTGAACCTATTCATACAATTTTGCAAGTGAACAATTGCATTTAGCGTAAAAGTTTAGCTCTTCAAGCTCCAGTTTATCCAATGTAGACCACACCACCTTCCTAGTTACAATGGGGTATAAACTACAAGTCCCAGCATGTAAAGACCTGTTAGCTGAATTTTCGAACTGAGTAAGTAAGCTTCAGATGAAATAGAACCTGGTGGGGTATTATGTTATGTTGTGATAATTCATACTGGTAAACCAGCAATCACACAGTTCTTTGTAGCGAGTACATTAACCTACTAAGCTACCCTACAATGTGGTCTGTCTCAGCAAAAAGGTATGCCAAAGCAACATTACTACCACATTCCCCTTGCAATTTTTGTGAGGTGGCACAATTTGGAAAAACAAGTATGCTTCCTGCTAGCAGAATATTGTGTGACTGTCGTGCCATTTCTCATTTCTGCTGTCATCACTAATTTCTGGGCTTCTGAACAAAGCATTCTACTTCAGAGTAATGCAGAAAAAATGCCCAAACCTCACAGTGGTCACACTCGGCAATATTAAACTGTTCTTAGTTGAAGAATCCATGCTGCAAAGCTGAGCACGTTACGCAAGAATGAGATAAATCATATCAAAACAACCGTGGAAGCAAAGTGAGACCAGGAGGTACCCTACGTCAGGGCAAAGTAAAGATAGTGCCTTGAGAAATTCGAAAGTAAAGCATGAAATGTTTTCTTGAGCACTCTACAATAGAAAGGAATACTGAGCAGACGGTGACGTTTGGCCTCATCTGGGAACAGATGTCCCCGTATTTTACATGCTGACCCTACAGAAGCTTAGGTTTTACTTTGCATCTTCACTACTATCGCCCCTACCAGCTTGTCCTGGGTGTTCATCATCTACTCACTCCCTTTGTTGTCACCAGGAAGTTACTCACACCCTGGACGTCACTGGAACAAGCCGGCTGTGAAAGAGGGGGCGCAAACAAGTGAATGGACCAATGGCTTCTCATATGCTACGGCTTGCGTCCTCCCATTGGCTGAGTGATCTAGTGGGAGCTCCGAGGCAGTGAGAACTGAAATCAAACCAGTACGGCAGTCATATTCGTATGCAGCCTGTGGTAATTAAATAAATAAATAATTATTAAATAAATGAATTAAAACACAAAACAGCCACCGATTTCTATTATAAACAAGCATTTACAATGCAACGGTTTCGCCTTTGGAGAAGTTAGAGCTATTGGCATTGTAAATGACAAAATGTGTACTTATGTGTTGGTTTTGAAAACAGATAAATAAATGGCATTGTCATTTACATTGCCAATAGCTTAATATCTCGCAAATGTGAGAACTATTGTACCCTACGGACGAGCTCAGCAGACAGCAATTACTACCACACACACACACCCAGAGCCACACACACACACCCATAGCCAGCCCCACACACCCAGAGCCAGCCACACACACCCAGTGCCAGCCACACCCAGAGCCACACACACACAACCAGAGCAGTCACATACACACACCCACTGGAGTAGTCACACACACACACACACACTGGAGCAGTCACACACACACTGGAGCAGTCACACACACACACACACACACTCTGGAGCAGTCACATACACACACCCTGGAACAGTCACACACACACACACACAGGAGCTCCGGCAATGACGGGCAGATCTGTCTTCCAATGGCTAGCCTCCATTTATGGAGCTATCCAATGGAAGACAGAGGCGGGAGAAAGCTCCATACTTGTTTACAAAAGTTTTCGCCTGCGCGATACTGCTTGCGCAGTAAACGCCAGGCGAAACCTAAAAATGACTAAAGCATGGTAAGTCTCCATATGTCCTGCTAGTAATACTTATTTACACACTAGGACTATTGTTAACCAGACATATTTGAAATAAGAAACAGGATAAGAAGACCACCAAAAGGTCAAATATGATTTACATTCACTCGAATTCTGTACAATGTGAACAACAATTAAATCAAAAAAGAAAACGCACTTATGAATTATGCCTCTCTGTGGACCAAACTAAAACAAAAATAAAATGCACTATTTTAGTGGTATTCCGAAACATCAACTTGGACAATTCTTCCTTGATGCTTTGTACATCCACACAGTGCTATTTAGGGCACCTAAAATGCATTTGTGAGAACCCATATTTCTGAAAAGAAAACATGATTCTGCTTTACCTTTATCCATGGCCTGAAAGTAACTGAATCAGTAAGTTGTTCCCTACACGCAAAGTCGATTTCTGTGATCATCATACAGATGCTGATTTAATTGCCCAAAGTTTCAATGCAAAGGAAGAGAAAACAAAGAATTTCAGTATGTCCCAATACTTTGGAAAACCTTTTGAAATAACACAATCTGCCTACCTTAATAGAAATTTGTAGTATCCTGCATATTATACTGTAAGGTGTTTTACCAGCCCTGCTCTGCCAGTGCCTGTGCTCTGTCTCATTAGAATGTTGGAGTCTGATGATGCCTCAGAATGTTGGGACTGAGTGAGGCAGTGACAGTTGGTCATGGGCTGAGCAGCTGACAGGCAGCTCTTGGTGGGGCTCTGATCTACCACATATCTACATGATGTCCTGTACCTTACAACCTGTTGTCTTTATGAATAAAGCATCCTGAAATACAATCTTCCTGAGTGGACCTCCTTCACTACATATTTTGGCGACGAGGTGACGAAGAACCTACAGCTACAAGCAAATCTCAGGTACCTGACTTACAAGTGAACCTGGAGATGGCGCAACTTACAGAAACCACAGTGGCATCAACCACAATTTACAGAAGAAGAGGTAACCACAAGAAGGAAATAACTAAGAAGAAGAAAAATGTGTTTTCTACACAGTACAATGAAAACAACTGCAAGGAAGAAACAAGAACTTCAAAGAAAAGAAAAAGAAGACAACAAGAAACAAGTAAGCACAAAACGCTACGCCTGTTAGCCCCACCAGTGGCCTCATCACCGGCCAGCCCTAGCCCAGGCATGTTGTGCTCATCCTTGTAACTCATTTTGGACTTTGGCGTTACAGCCACAGCTTGTGCCTACCAGCACACCAACCTCACAGGTGACATTTTCATGGTGCATTCCCTGAAACTTAGTCTACGAACTTGTGGAACTACAACTACAATGCAGCGTGTAATTAAGTCATGTTGCTGTCTACGCTGTGTGATCTTGTGCGCATCTACAATACATACATTTCACCATGATTTCAAAACTAGCGGTAGGAAGATGTTGCATTACAGTATGCTTTCGTCTACATAGAGCTGTGTGATCCTGAGCACATCCACTTTACTTATTTTTGGACTTTGGAATGATGAGTACTGCTTATGCTATCAAACCCATCTACTTACTGCCTTTAAATTAATTTGGGTATTGTACGTGCATCCCCTGCTAGAGAAACTTCATGACCCTGAGTCTACCATTCCTGTCAGCATCTTTGGAAATTTGCGCTCTTTCATCCTTTTCTCTCACAGCTGTGCTTCATAATGAACATTTTCCATTACATCACGCTGGTGCACTCTGTGGCACACACTCCACAACCCTGATTTTTTCCCACTACAAGTGGTATGTACTGGAGTCATTCTCCCAGCAACGTTGTGTGCTCTTGTGCACATTTTGCTGACCTGTTTTGATGTCAACCATTAATAGACTGTACCAGAGTCGCATGGGAGCTTTTGTATTTTCCACCCTCCCACTTTATAATAAAAGAAAATGCTCCAGACTTCACTCACCTAGCCACTGTGGGTCGTGTTCTCTTTCCAGGAAGTTAACATGAAGAAATATCTCCTGCGTAGCTTTATTCAGGATGTTCTCGCTTCAATTGTGTCTCTCTGGAACAGCCTTGTTGCAGTGAATTTCTTTCACAGGTGATGTCTACTTGCTTGTCACAGGCAGCTAGCTGGAGGAAACTGGCATTCGCTACCTTATCTCCCTCTTCACGCATGCCTGACCTTCAGTCATCTTTGTTTTGTGTTTATTTTTCACTGTGGTGAAGTTCGTCAGGGAATGTATTTCCCAGCAGTAATTATGAAACCTTCACTTTGTGGTGCCTGTGTGCCCTTTCAACATCGCTTTGGCGAAGTTGTAGTCGTTTTCTGCTCTACATTGCGCTATGCTCCACTTGAGGTTAGCTTTATTTCAACTTTATCTTCTATTAGAATTTATCTCCCAGTCAGCTCAGAAACCGTTTTTTTCCGTTATTTCCGTTGCTCTTCTGTGGATTTCATCGTTGACAAGTATCCTTTGTGACGAGGCGCTCTTCGTCATGATTGGACTGTGCAAATAACAGAGCAAAATTTTGACGCACCTGCGTGCCGGGAGTCAACCGGCACTGCGCCTCTTACGTGACACCATGTTTTGCTCTCTTATGTCATGGCTCACAATGAACGGTGCCGACTTTAGGCACAATCTTATTTCAGCTGCTTGCCGTGTGGTGAAAAGGAATGATGCACACACTGAAGAGAATTTATGCTGCAATATCGAATCCCTTTCTTGAGACCGGTAGAATTATAGACTATTCACTTTCTATGGCTTGTGATCTTACAACTGACAGCGCTCAAGGATACATAGCTTCATTTTCCACGCGAGACAATGTCAGTGTGTTAATCAGGACCACAGTGTCATGCACATCTTGAACTTTATTTGTGACACTGGTCAATGAAGATGCTTGCACCTTTATTTTCTAAGGTTATTAAATGTCTTTTCACAAGTGTTCTCTTCACACATTATGGTTCAAAACATTGTAATTGTGATGGGTTCATTCCCCATTAGCTTCCACAAATATTTGAACACTTTCTGTGCATTGATTTTAGCTTCCTTGGCACGTTCACCCTATACTATAACTTTCAGCAAATGTTTTTTCAATCCGATACTGTTTTGTAAACCTAATATGTACTTTGCTGTGATTGCGCTGTCACTTCAGTACTACGATGGTGACAGACACACACACCTATTTACCAAAAAAAAACATTTAAAAATTGTTTAGTGAAACATGATGGCACATTATCTTTCATTGCTGACATAATGTGTTTAGGAATTTTGAGCGCACATTTTTTAGAGTTTCAATTATCATTTAACTTGTGTATACCACATGCTTTTCACTTCCCTACATAGGGAGGACTTATTGCTTATTTTCAGGTATTAAAACACTATATTTTACACCCTACATAGGGATGGGAATGGGTATTAGCCCCATTAGCCCACATATATGTGCCTGTTCACATTATTTTACCCTACACAGGGA